>NC_061811.1:28749230-29374230 GCF_021462225.1 Girardinichthys multiradiatus
CGCACTCATGCTCCTTGCACACATTAAAGGAGCATAACAACCATACATGCATGGTTGCCCTGTATTTTCTACACTGAAAGTGGACGATTCTCCGTCAGCCAGACGGAGTACAGGCTTGTTGGGGTACGCCACAAAGCAAATGTCATGATAGATTGAGGGCAGTAGGAGAAGAAATATGATAGAAAATGAGGAAAGGGAGGGCTTTGGAGTAGGAATGGGCTCTGCTGCTCTGGCACAGGAACAGGTTTTAACTGGAGGATTTCACATTTGGATCATGGAGGCAGAGTTTCTTCTCATGGGTGGTCTGCTAGTTCTAGTACAAACATTTTATTATTAGTTTATACAACTGGGAATTTTCCTGCATTTACATGCTTGTCTGAAATGGTTATATATATATATATATATATATATATATATATATATATCCCTTAGAAACAAGGGCAGCATCACATTAGTACATTACAGGTATCAAGGTACATAGAGGTTTTTAAAAAGGTACATTTTTAAAACTGCTCAAATTTTCCATCATACGTTCCTTAAGGTTTAAAGTCCATTTAATGGGATGCCAGAGAAGGTGCTGGAGTTACCGAAGTTTTCTCCAACTGTATAGATCAAGAGTAACATAGTGTCCCCCCTCCAAAATCTGTTGCTGCACAATGCTGATCAGCTGTCTGAAAGAATGCTACGGGTTTATTTTGTTAAGACTGAATCGGCTGTTTAAAACAAGTGAAATGGAGTGAAAATTAAGCAAACACACCCCGCTACAAGTAGTAACACTGTTTGTACATAAGCTAAGAGGGCTATGTATGTTGAGCAGCAGACTGCAGACTAGCTACCTGAGCAGATAACCATACTACTTAACCGGATGGTATCTGCCTTTTATATGTGTGTTACTCTAAAATAAGCAGAATGGCAAGAAGAAAATATTTAGTGAACACAGGAGCCTGAACATGTTTTAATTAAATTTAATTGATGTTTGATATTTTTTCTTAATTCTGCGTACCAAAATTTCAATAAATACATATTTATGTAAAATTAGAAAACTATAATAATCAATATATTATATTTGCAACAGTAAGAATAATTGTTGCTTCTCTATTTCAAATAAAAACAATTAGGTCATGTTATGCTATATTTAAATAATTTCTTTGTGAATGCTGTTAAAGTGGTATTTTTGCTCAAAGGTATACCATGAGAATATCTCACAAACCACTGGCTATTTACAACATTTATTGTCTTTATAAGTGCTATAAGATAGAGCAAGTTTTTAGCCTTTTTTTAGCTCATAGTAGGCCACAAAATCCCATCTCAGGAGTTATCATAGTTTATTAATTAATTTTCTCAAATGTAAAACGCACACACACACACGCAGCTGTTTATACACAGTACACAGGTCCTGCCTAATTTTTTTTTATTTTTAACACGGATCAACTGTATTTTGGTTTATGTAATATAATAAATTATCATATCATGTTATTAATGTTTTTATTGTGTTGACATTTGGTTACAATACTACTTTAAAAACACAAATTAACGTGAATAAAAATTAAAATATCTGTCAAAATTACTTAAATTTATACACTCAAACGTGTAAACGCAAATTTGTGTTTTTCTTTATGCACCTTTTTGATTTACAAAGAACTGTATAATGATCAATAAAGGTTTAAAGTCTTCCTTTATTCCCACCGTTTATAGTCCAAATCAGTCTTGAGGCTTTAAACATTTCTACGTTTTGCGGAGAGGCGGAAAGCGTAATGCCTGTGTTGTTTAATGCAGCTCGCATCCCTTTTCGACAAGGATCGACGGCAGTCGCTGCGTGATTTATCCTCAAAGCTGACTCAGTGATGCTGCCCTTGTTTCTATGGATACATCCGTCCCTCTCCGTTATCCGATCACCGCCTCCAGGCTACATGTTTCCTACCGCAGCCTTCCAGACGCACGACCTGCTGGCCTCCACTGCGATTTTAGTTCAATCCGGCCTGCTGATGTTCGAGCTAAATAATAAACAGTGGAACAGTCCTTTTTAAAAGTTTTTACTCTTGGTTTTCAGAGCCAGGGAAATGAAAAATAAGGCATGCAGCTTAAGAACTGGTAAGTTTTGTTTGTTGTTTGAAAACATCGGAGCTTTCCATGTATGCCTGGCTCCCCACAACCTGCAGGTATTTTGCCATCTCAGGAGACTCAGACTATATCTGTACGTTCATTTCTCATATTAAAAAGTATTGTTCTTATGCTTGCATTTAATTTCCTACTTAAGTTTGTTTTTTGCGTAGCTAAAGTGGGACCATCAATCATGCTTCATGGACATTTCTCCAGATTTTACGCGCTGTCATTGTAAGAGGAAAAAAACACGCATGCGCACGTCCACCCGCTGTCACCCAAAGGAGGCGGTCTCAACCTTAAGTGTGAAAAGTAATTTATACAAAATTATAATGGGGGACTGCGTATAAAACGTAATGCAAATAAAAAAGGCAGCTATTGTTATTTTATGTAAATATATGGTCAATAAAAGAATAAACAGCTTATTTTTAAAATTGTATAATTCTGTTTTGTTTGTGTGTCCAGAATTAGTTGTTTTTTATAAATATCTTAACGCCCACATCGGTGTTAAATTATAAATACACTGTTATGCATTAAGTTGGAATAGAATATTGATTTACCTCTACCCAAACAACAATAAAAATCTAAGCACAATATAGAAAATGTTTCTGAAAACAAAATGATTCCATATTTATGGGCAGCACTATTGCATATCTTATATATTTAGTCTTTAATAATGTTTTGTACAAAAAAAGCGAAAACTTTTTAACAGGCAGTTTTTCTAAGCAACATTTTGTATATTTTATTTAGCCTAAACATTCACTGCTGCTTTAAATCGCTCGCATTAAATCCATTCGTTTATGCTCGAATAATTTACCAAGAAATCAAACATCTGACTTTTTTTATGAGTGGAAATGGGTTGCAATTTAATTTAAAACCTTAATATTATTTTATAAAACCTCTTTGACATGTCAATTGCTAAATAATAATCCCCCAAATAACTGACCAAGAAGCAAGACCAACAGAAATGGCTGCTTTTAAAATGAAAAATAATAATTCGCCCCATTTATGTGCTAACCTGTAGATGCGTGTTTATGTTTCAAGAAGAGGAAAATTCCAGGCCATATTGTTATTTGAAAAATAAAAACCAAGAATGCTACAAATTAATGGGAAACTTCTGAATAAAATGACTGATTTAAAAAAAATGAGACGTGTCCACATTTTACCTGTGTGTATTTTGCTTCGTGGGGTTCTAAATGCGCCTTATCCATGCCACTGACTAGTGAAGAGCTTGCTGGTGGGAAATTACTCCTGTTTATAGCGCTCCATTCTTCTAGTTTGGCGCTGGAAAATGATGGACTGTCACTAACTGGGGGAGGTAAAAGAGAAAAAGAACAGGAAAGTCAGGAAGGGCTTTTTAAATGAAATTCTGGGGAGAGAGAGGGGGAAAAAGAGCGGCCCAAAGTCGCTGTTACTCATGCATTTATCAGCCGCAGGTTAGCCCGGTTGCAAAAGACAATAAATCCTGTGACATTTTGCACTGAAGCGTGCGCATTTGCCATTTCTACGCACCCATGCTGCTATAAATCTACGCGCCTTTGTGTGTGCAAATATTTTAGAATATGGCGTTTAATCAAATCTTAATCTGAAACTTTGATTTTTGAAATTTGTTTCACAAATTCTAAATTTAAAAGTTTACACCTCCATCTCCATTTAACGTGGTCGAGATGATTTGAAAGAGTTTTACAAAGAGCAAGTAAAATGGAAGCTCATTTTTCTGTTTGGTTTTGTTTTTTGGTTTTTTTACTTGTCATTCGTTTAGGCTGGCATGTTTTGCTTATTTATAAAGATCAGATGAAGATGCAGGCTGTAAGCAAACTCCGGTGAGTCAGCTCATCCAATCCTAGATGGCAAATTAAATGTACTTCCTCCCTTTCGTGCGTAATGGACAATACTGCCCGTGTTTACCGCTGGGAGAGCAAGCCAATAAAACATTTGAACAAAATTCACGATGTAGAAGCTGAAGTAAAATGTTTTCAGTCATTTGAATCAATCTCAGCAGTTTTTGATTTGTTGCCTACGGGTCGTTGTTAGTCGCTCACAATGCGTTGTTGAATCCGTGCGCACTAAAAAAAAATCTAATCACCTATGGGTCTCTTAACCACCTTTCATAAGTTCTAAATCCACTTTTGAACTTTATGTAATGGCGAAATCAGTGCAAAAACTATAAAAACCTGCAGCCACAGACATCTGCAAGTGATTTGGAAATGCATAAATTGTTTAGAAAGGCAGCCTTTCAAAACAATCCTCCCCCCTGTGAGTTCTCGCAGATATCTGCCTCGCATTTGTCTCGTTTTTGTTCGCTTAAGTTACAGATATACAGTGTTAATATGACTGCGGTGGAAGTAGAGAGGAGCCCGGAACCCTGACAGCACTTCCCCTCCTGTCCCTGGTAAACAAGCTGCTGAGCCCGAGCCCACCATTAACACTGATTTATGCTGGATCCTGTTTCACTGTTTCCAAAACATCTGCGGTCGTGTTGAAGGTGGTGGCAAAGTCATCCGGGCCTAGCTATACCTGCATGTGTCGCCCAGACTGGACTACAAATAGGAGCCCTGGCTGTGCTGGATAACGCGATCTGCGCCAAAATAACACCCAGCACATTCTGACACACTTCATCTGCCAGCCGAATGCCACCTAGATCTGCATGTCGAGCCATGTGTTTCCTGGTACCCCTATTTCAAACCTAGATCAACCCACTAACGGTACAGATATTAACTACTTTGGAAATTACACACACACACTAACTACCCCCTAAAACGTGTTTAAATGTGCTGTAATGAGTAACTGTGACAGGCCTGTGCGCAGCCTTGCTTACTTTGTTGCTCTGTGATAGATCGAATTCCCAGAATATCTGTGACAGAGTGCGAGGAGGGCCATATCCTGTGCATGGCCATGTGTCCGGGAAGGGTGGGCATGCCGGGAGGAGTGGGCACTTTGGACGCTGGGTATGAGTACAAGTGGTTGTAGGGTAAGGTCGGCTGCGGCGGCGGGTGAGGCGCCTGCTTGCCCGACTCGTACTGGCTTTGCTGCGCCAGATTCCCGATCTTGTTCCGCAGGATCCGGCTGATGGAGCTCACGGAAGGCAGGTTGAACTTGTCGCAAACGCCGTCGGCCAGTAACCTGTCCCGGATCTCCCAGGCAAAAATCCCCGGGTCCCTCTGCTTGTAAGTCCTTATGTGCTTGACGACTGTGGGTGTGGTGACCCGCGGCTTGCTGCCCCCGATGGCCCCCGGCAGGATGGAGCCCGTCTCGTTGTAGCGGGCCAGGATCTTGCTCACGCAGCCGTGGGACACGCGGAGCTGGCGGCTGATGTCGCAGGGCCGGATCCCGAGCTGGGCCAGCTCCACGATGCGCAGCCGGATGGCGTTGGGGAGCGGCCGGCCGTTCACGAACACGCCACCGAGCTGGTTCACCTCACCGAAGGCAGGTTCTGGTGTCAAAAACAAGCAGAGGAGAGGGCAGTGAGACACGAAACCAAGGCCCAGCACACACACACATCTCACACATCTGACATGATGGAAGCGATTTCACACAATCTGATTTCTGTGTGAACTAATGAAGCAGATGGAAGCTTTTTGTTGCGCCGTTTTTTACTTATAAACTTTTTATAGCCGCTTTGAAAAATCCCACAAAGGAAAATCTTATCCTTTCTTCTTACAAACGTTTTTACTTTGATTTGGAAGCTCATCATTACGAGTTATGCGCGATGTCTGCTGGAAATAACACGCCACGCAGACATTCAAAATCCGTGCGTTACTGTCGCTTAATAACCACTTTACATCTAAAAAAAAAAAAACTATAATAACCTCTCTAGATTTTCTCACCTTCCCATGAGGACCGATTGCTGCATCCTCCCGTACCGACAGGGAAAAAAGCACAGTTGAACTCACCCATCGTGTTGAAGCCGCAAAGGAAGTACACGGTGTCCGCTCTGTGCCGCCTCCGTGGATCCTGCCGCACATCCAGCGTGTCCGCACTCGAGGGAAAAAAAAAACACTTCTTGTGCGACAAAATGAAGAAGAGGGGACAAAAATCTCTTTCTGTTTCCCGAAGGCGCCGGAGACAGGCTTGCATTTCAATCTGTTGAAATCAGGGAGGCCGGGCTTCCCGGAGCGTCTGCGCCCGCTCATTGGCCCGCCTCTCCAATCCGCGTCCGGGATCTCTCTGCGCCGTCTGCCATTGGTGAGGGGGATACGTTTGACATGACTGATCTCTCTCCTCCTCCCCATTCCTGCTCCCAACCTCTAAAAGCTGGGGATAACCAACATGAATGTGTTTGTTATGGAGACAGATAGGATGGGTTTTACGCGGAATCGTGAACAGATCCTTCACCTCTTGAAGAGTGACAGACAACAAAAATATGGCTCCTGTTAGTGATGATCAGGGAAATCCCATCAGCAAAAATAGAAACCGCTTCATTTAAAATTGTCCGGAACTTTCATCAGTTGCAACATTAGTTCCACATTAGTAAATGTAAAAAAAAAAAAACAACAAAAAAATTATTGGGGCTTTCCACTCAAGAAATTTAAAATAATCTAATTTTGAGCAACACAGTTAGATGATTTTTGCAATCCCAATCCCGTTACATTTTCTGATTTAGTCACCCAAACTTTCTCCTTTATGCATGAAAACGTTGCAAGAGTCTTTTTGTAGAGGCTGAAGTTACCAAAAAGTAAACATTACGAGTTTTTTGGAGAAAAACAAAAATGATCCGAAGTTGAAGTCAGAGTTAGATCTGACAGTTTGATCCCATTTAAAACGCCAACTCGCATGCGTAAAACTACTCTTGATACTCTAGGTTTAACCCAGACAAATGAATTTCTTCGTCGTGAAAAATAGAGAAATCTTCCTATGAAACTTGGTCTTGTTTTCATATCATATTTAGTTTATTTAATTTGAGTTGAATATTGTATTTGTATTGTTGCTGTGTGTTTTTTATTTTTTTTTTCAGACATGACTCTCTTGTAAATAAGATCTTGGATTTCAATGACGCAACCTGTATAAATGAAAGTTAAATATTTAAAATGAAATAAATGACATGTTAATCTGTTTCGTTTGGATCGTGGCTGCGCGCACAGGACAGGTCAAATGCTCCTTATATAAATATTCCAAACGCGCCTGAAAGCTGCAGGCTTTTAGACCTATGGTAGCTCTGCTTTGCAACAGTTCTTCAGAATCAACGTTTGCACGCAAATTATTCAAGCAATAACTGTTTGTAGCGTTTTTAATATGCACCGGCTGGATAGAAAGCTCACTTGCAGGCAGCAACAGAGATGTGTTGCCTCCCTACACCAGAAACAAACACGCCATAACTTTGCACCTCCACTTTCTCCCCATTATGACACATGCTTTGGGTTATCTTGTTTCATTTTTTTTTTTCTAAAAAAGGGCTGACCTTCATCTCCCAGTCTAAAGGGATCAGCATGCATATAAACATCAAACGACACTATGTGCAATTAGGAATATTGTTGAAACCTCTGCAGACATTAAACAAGCGAGGCGGCTGTGAGAGGCCAGAAGGTACACATAGATGATTCCTCGGTATTTGTTCCAGCACGCACAGCTCTGAGGGTTAGATGAAGCAGGAGGGGAAGCTTGTTGTGTTTTGTTTACCTTTTCCCACCTTGTGAGGAGGCCGTAATTCCCTGGAAGTCAATAAATACACCCGCTTAGGTAAAGCGTAGATTATAGCGCGGATATTTTTTTACCTTAACAAGACCGAATAAGACCTTTTCCCCCTAAAACCTGCCACTGCAGGACGCCTTCCGCCCCACCTGCCCACCCTCTTCAGCTCCAACGCCAGGGACAATGTTTACGGTCTAACGTGTTCGACTTGTTTCTATGTAGCTGCCTCTGTTGGCTGGAATAACAGAAGGTCAGCGGTGAAGGATCAGACGTCTCTGCGGGCTGCTCCATCTTCAGCACTTTCACAGTGGACGGAGACGTACACCCCCGCCCCCCCCCACCACCACCACCACCACCACCACCACCACCACCACCACCACCCAGATAAATGTTGCTGATCCATGACGGGTAACACAAGTTAACGCTCATCTACTAAATGAATAATAATAGGCCCTGATTCTGTTTCTATTTTTGCCCTTATATGGTTATTATTGTTATTCTTATCATTTTTCACTTTTGTAACGGGTCAAAACGAACCATAAGCAGTCAGAAACCAAAAAACAAAAACAATAACCATAAATAAATAAAATGTAACAATGCAAATTGGGTGAATAATAATAATAGTAATAATAATCGTATTAATGATAATAACAGTGAAAATAAATAATCATTTATTTTCCCCTTATATATCCAATTAAACTTCATTTATATATTAATCATTGCTAATAGGATTTCCATCCCCACGTCTCAGGTAGTTCATGTCTGATTGAATTGTCTCTAAACGCAACATCTCCCTCTCAGACATTGCGCGGTCCTGCTCTTTGCAGGACATGCTGGAAGTTGCCCTCTCTTCAGTGCAAGTCTTCTCCTCTGTTCTGTGTGTGAGAATAATTTCAAGCACTACAGTCGACCTACTGTCTCTAATGTTTTTGTTGTTCAGTTCAACAATTTTCTGCTGAGACAAGTGAATTAAAGGGATCAGTAATCTTATTAGGATTACAGTTTTTCTTTGACTATGCTCCTGTACACAATAAATTAGACCAATTGTTCCTTATTAAATGCACTGTTACTTTTTCTAATTTTTTCAAGTATTATGGAACTATGCAGTTCACATTTTCTGAAGACTGAAACGTTTTTCTCCCAATTCGTTTATGCTTTTTGTCCTTAAATATGCAAGCAAGGAAAATTAATGCATCTCAAATTCCTCTTGGCATAGATGCCTCCTTCTTATGAGAGCTCATCAAACTAAAACATATCTGTTTAAACCACACGTTAACTGCTCTGACCTTTCCCCACGGGTTATTAACAGAGCAAAGGAAACTTAGAAAAACATTTATTAAGTTTGTTTACCTGCATGTTGCTGCCATAGCCACTGCAAACCGCCGTGCTTTCGGTTGAAACTCTCCCACATTATGTAGTTCATCTCTTGTGTTATAAAGTCTCCTATCACACATATTTTATGATTTATCGCGTTTTGAACAAGTGAAGACATGAGAAAGTCGGAACATTTCCATGTTCTCTGCTTTAGGGCTGTATTTGTTATCAACCAAACAATAAAACTGCTCAAACCTATTTGTAACCCTCCTGCTGCATTTCGATCATAACTTATCGAAACAGCTCCAAGAAATTCCTGCGCTGTTTGAAGATGTGGGGCTGGATGTGGTCCATCATGATTGCGGTAAATAAAGAAACTGATTCTAAACGGCGTCTTATGAAACGAGTGTTGGTCATGGTTTAATACAAGGATGCAGCTCCGGATGCGTTTCCTCCAAGCTGCTTATATTTATAAGCGAGTGCACGACCGGATTCATGCATAATAGGATAAATAAAGAAAAAGACAAAAATAAATAATCCAAAATAAATAATGTGAAATACTCCACATCTATAAGAAATGGAATTACGAAGTCGGGGAGGATGATGTAAGGATGTGCATTCCGCGCATTCCTTGTAATCAACCATTAGTAAAAACACTGGTAGCCCAGGCGACATTATTATGTCATACATTTTTTAAATTCTCTTAGCCAATCAGATCTCACCGTTATCTTTGAGGTGCCGATAGCCATAAACGGATGATAAATGATTATTTTTCTGGAAATAATCTCGGACTGATAAAATTCTATACTAGAAGAAAATGCGGTTTTATTTAGGAAGAAATAATAACAATAATAATAATAATTATTATTATTATTATCATTATTATTATTATCATTATTATTATTATTATTATTTCCATCCATCAATCAATCGATTCATGCACGGACTTATCCTTGCAGGGTCGCGGTTTTTTTTTATCACAACTAATATTATTGTAATTAGAATTTCAGTAGTATATACATTTCTAAAGTGTCTAAGTTATACTCGCTACTGAATTTTGAAAAATCATATACCTTTTAAAGAACAAGAAAGAAAATCTAGGTTTGTAGAAATTATAATATGTTAGGGTTCAATATTATTATTATTGTTGTTATTATTATTATTATTATTATTATAAGTATCAATTAATTTGTACTACCCCATAATTACATGTTCACATAATATTTTAAATTTATTTATTTATCCAGTGCCCATAGTTTTTTGCGATATGCTATTTTCCCCATGATCTAATTAATTTTGCATTAATTACCACATGATAAAAGAACGGTCTAGGCATTATTTTCAGTCACAGATAAAGCCGCCTGTTAGACAATCCGCAGAGCCACTGGGTTTCTACGTGGAAAAAGTAGCAGAAAGAAAAAAATGGCTCCCAGTTGGTGGTTTAATGTTCCCAGTGTGATCATGTGGAAAATCCAAGTCACCACTAAAGGGTTATTATGGGGACGCGCAGTGATTTCTTGTTTCAGAGGGGCTGGAGGTCTGTCATCTCATAGTCTAACTGTCCCCAAACTGACAGTTACTACGGTGGAGCAGTGTTTCTGTGTGTAGGCTGCAGTTTTGTCCCTGGAAACGCGACTGATTAAGTTGTGTTTTTTTTTATTTTTAAAGAAGAGAATATTGATTTCACCCCTAGCTGTTTGACAGAAGAAAAACAGGCCTATATGGATGCTGAATGAGTGGACATTGCTACTTTAAAAAAAAAAAAAAAGAAATGCGCACTTAAAATAACGCGCACTGATGACTCTGACCTATGCAGCTAAAAGAGACGCGCCTGTGACACTTTTAGAGTCTTTGTGCAGGTTAGCACTCCTCTTGGGCCGAGTGGCCCGGTAACTTCAGTGCGGCCTTAATGAGGACGAACGCGGGTTAACGACCTATGTAGTCCTGTTTCAGAGGCCAGGCCCGGGCTTCAGCGCACAGGGCCCGAGAAGAAACACCATTTACGACACTTTCGCGCATACATCACTTTGACATCTGTTCGTCTGGCACCTGGCATGCATTAGTAATAAATATTTCATCCCGCTCTAATTTGGAGCCGAAGACACCGAGAAGAAAAGCGGAGAGCTCCTCGTTTTCTGCGCTTTTACGCAGTTCTTTTTTGTGCAGAAAAGTGCAAATGGGGTGTTGATACAGAACACACCACCACCTCATGAACCGTTGGCTCATACCTGAACGGGACCTATATTAAATTTCTTCATCCATTATGATCCCCGTTTAGGCGCAGAAAAATGCCAGCAATTAGTCATGTTTGGGCGCAACGGCGTCAGATTTTTCACGCAGGCGTGTTAGATTAGTAAAAGAGTGGGCGCAGTGTTTAATATCTGCAAACAGAGGCCGAAGCGAGCCAGATGGAGCATGCCAGAGGGGATTCTGACATGCTCCTCTGAGAGGGTTTTTGTTTTATTATTGATAGCCTCTGGAAAATAAAAACATCTATAACTTGTATTCCTTACAAAACAGCACATTTGGAGAGAGATAACACGGTTGGGGTCCAGATGCAGAGCATCTCTTATCTTCTTTTTTGCGACTAATACTAAACATCAGGCTTTGCATTTCATTAGCTGTCCCACAGTGTCCTTGTTGGTGTCGCTTTCTGCAGAGGGCCACTGATGCCACTGATTCAGCGCCGACACACTGTAGAAAACAACAGGATAGACTCGTTTTCAAGCATAATGGCTCCATCTTGTGGACAACATTTAACATCTGCATAAATTGTGGTCTATTTTCAGTCCCCAGAGACAACAACACTTTGTAGAACCACATTTTGTTGCAGTTACAGCTGCTGTCTTAACCACCGTCGCACATCTACAGACGACGTTGTCTGCACAAAGTAGCGTATGTTCAGTCAGATTAAGGGGGGAGCCTTTGTAAGCATCAGTTTCCAAATCCTTCTGCAGATTATCTACTGGATTATTGCCTAGACTTTGACCGGGGCATTCTAACACAGCTATACTTTGATCTAAACATTTCCATTTATACCCTTGATTTATTTTTAGGGTTGCTGTCCTGCTGGAAGGTGAATCTCCACCCCAGTCTTTTAGAGCCGTTTGTCCTGTATGAGCGCCATCCATCCTCCCATCAACTCTGACCAGCTTCACAGTCCCTGTTGAACTCCCACAGCATGGTACATCCACCACCATGTGTTACCCTAGTTTTGATTGGTTCAGGGTGATCTGCAGTGTTAGTTTTCCTCCATAGATTTTTCGACCTGAGCTGTGGATCTCTGCAGCTCCTCTAGAGTTACCATGCTACCCTTTACTCCCTCTCTGTGCAGCCTGTCAGTTTAAGTGGATGGCCATCTCTTGCAGTTGTGCCATACTGTTTCCGTTTTTGGATGATGCATTGCGATCTTTCATTATGATGCCTTATTCTGTGTTTTTGGCCAATATACATATTTATTTACGTTTTTTTTTTTTTTGGTCAGAACTTATTTGAGAGCACCAAGTTATAGTGATCAGTGCTATATCAGGTTAAATGTCTGCTGCATCTATTGGCTTCCGCAGTCACTGAGTACCTTTCCTGTCAGATTATTACTGATAGTTTGTGCCTCATACCGACCAATACAATAAATTAGAATATTATTGAAAAGTTTATTTATTTCAGTAACTAAATTTACTAAATAAAACCAATTTTACAGATTAATTACACAATGACTGAAGTTTTCAAGCATTTATTTCTGTTAAATAATGAAAACATTACGTTTAAGACTAGAATATTACATCAGACCAAAAAAAAATTTGGTGCAGAAATATGGGCTTAATGAAAAGTATGTGTAATTCTTCCTCAAATGTCGATTTTTATTTATTTATTTTTTTTCAAAAAGTACTATTAACCTGACAAACAAACCTCATCGGAACTCATATTCTAACTTATTGAATGTGGGTATACTTGTCAGGCTGCATAAGGAAAACAAGTCCAAATATTTTGTAGATATATGAGACACAGGTGGACTGCCAGAGCTGACCAGTCATTGTGTTTGAATAAACAGTCTGAATAGGATTTTTTACTCCACCCAAAAGCTTAAAAAGGGGTCTGAAAAGAAGCTGCGGAAGGAGAGTCTCTAATTTCTTCTCCTGTAGGGGGCGACAAAGTATGATACATGGTTCAGAAAAGAGGGGTTTTGGCACTTTGTTTTTTTTTTTTTTACACACCAGGTTGTCTGTTTGAACGTTTTGATTCGAAGAAGGCAACAATAATGCAAGGAAAAATGAAAGAGAATTCGTAATTGGAACATAAAAGTGTAAATTAAATTTTTTTAATCTATTTATGATAAGGAGTGTATTGTCTAATGGTACCTCCTGTGATCACACTGCAGGCAGTTCAGAGAAAGGTTTACAGTGCCTTTAATTAATGCTTAAAGTGCCAGTGCAAAGGTATTCACACTTCTTGAACTTTTTCATATTTTATGTTACAATCACAAACCTCTGTGTATTTTACTGGGATTTTGTGTGGTTGACAAACAACAAAGTGGCAGTACTGAAAAGTGTGGCATGCATTTCTAGTCACCCCACTTTACTCTGATGCCATGAAATAAAATCCAGTGCAACCAGCTGCCATCAGAAGTCACCTAATTGCTAAATAGAGTCCAGTTGTGTGTAATTCGGCTTCAGTATAAATGCAGCTGTTCTATGAAGACCTCTTAGGTTTCTTAGAAATTAGAGGATAAACAGCATCATGAGGACCAACGAACACAACGGGCAGGTCAGGGATAAATATGTTTACCTAAACTGACAGGCCAAGATGAGAAAATATTCTGATATCTCTGGAGGAGCTGATGAGATCCATAGCTCAGATGGTAAAATCTGTCAATAGGACAGCTGTTAGTCATGTACTCTACAAATCAAACCTTTATGGAATAGTAGCATGAAGAAAGTTGTTAAAACGAACATTAAAACGTCCTGGTTTGGTCAATGAAAGCCAAAATTAAGCTCATTGACACTGCTGCCAAAAACAAACAGCACACGTTACCCTGAACCTTCCTGTGCTCCTATGGTGAAACATGGTGGTGACAGAATCATGCTGTGGGAATGCATTTGTTCAGCAGGCACAGGAAAGCTTCTCAGAGTTGATGGGAAATACAGGACAAAACTGGAATAAAACCTGTTAGATAAATATTATGTATTATATTATGTAATATATGTCAAAGTCTTGACCTAAATCTAACTGAGTTTCTGGGGCAAGAGTTGAAAACTGATGTTAACAGATTTTCTATGTCGAATCAAACTTGTGCGAATGGACAATTTTTTCTGCGTTTAGCTGTACAAATCTGGCAGAGACATACCCGTCCAAAACCAGAAATATGTAGCACAAATAAAGTCAACATTGTTCAGCTCACTTCCAATGCTTTCCTGTTTTCTCAGCTCCCTTGACCAAAACAGAGAGGGGAAAAAAATGCTGTGAACTCACAAAGGCCTTTTTTGTGTTTCTGCAGTGCTTAAACAAACCAGACTTTTTGACTTGTACTCAGTGAGAGCACCAACATGCAGCTGCTGCATGGTCAAGCAGCCTCACAAGACTCCAGTTTACCACAGAGAGAGTGATGTGGCTGCCAAGTAATTATCCCCCCACCCCAACTACAGCCCCCCCTCCAAAATGCTAATAGTAGATTTACAGGAGACCGAGAGGGCAGAGGAGATCAGCGGCAGGTGCAGCTGCTGCAGTGAGATGCTGCACTGAGACACCACAGTATGCTGATGACTAACAGAGGGGTCATTGTGGCTGCTAGGTGATGGATACACCCTTAGGAGTAGAAACGGCCGAAGCTCTGCTGATTACATCTTATTACCCTATGTATCATTGGGTCTTGTTAGTCATCATGTTGAGGTCAGACACTTAGTGTAATAGTTATAGACAGCACCAGGAGGTTACCTTGCTTCAAATGAGCTGAATTGTGGTTACAGTCACTGTTTGTTTGACTTGTAAGAAAATTCAGAGTGATGGTGAAAGATTTGATGCTGAGTTCTTCTGTAGTGCATATATAACCTAATAGACTGCTCTCTAATAAGTGGCATCAGATCATCCAGAGTACAAATAACTGGTTTAAAGAAAATACAAAGTGCATTATATGATGTATCTATTGAAATTCTTTCTGGCTGATCTCATAGGACAAAAAAGTTTCAGATGCACTGACCTAATCATCTGGCCTCAAAAAAGACCCAGATAAACACAGAGATATATTAACTGTGAAAAGGAAATTTAGAATTATTTCCCCTTCTTCTACAGTTGATAAAAAACAATAAATCTGATTTGTTAATATAGCTTATGGCATGCATTAGATTTAAAATCTGCCTAATATTTAATATACCCCACAAACCTAATTTGTTTAGTGTAGCTTCAGTACATAAACTTGACTAAACAATTAAGCATACACGTATATGATTCTGTGACTGTTTAGACTAAACACAATGAAAACCTTCTCTTTAGGCAGAATGTGAAACATGCTGTGCACATTCATCATCCTGCAAGGTGACAGCCAAACACTCACAGGCAGTTAAACAATATGTTTTCATTAAGGCTGTGTACATTCAAAACTAAAACTTTTACTCATGATCTGCCTTTTCTTTCCATGTTTGGTTCTTTGTTTAATTATACAATTACAAAACATTTCCTAAACTGGAAAATACTGAATTTGTCGGTACAGCAGCGAAGACTCCATGGGACTTTGTGAGAAAAATCTGCCTTTTGGCCGAGGAGGGATTGGGAATGGAGGGCTAAACAACAGAGTAAATATTTGGCAGTGGAGGGCTCTTGGAAGCAGCAGAGTGCCCACTTCGGCTGAAGCCTGTGAGTGTTAAATAGATTAAGGGGGCTGCTGGGTCTTTGTGGAAAGAGAAATTCCCGTTCTTTGGACATGACTTTTTCTTTGCTTTTTGCGTGTTTTTGCTCTCCAATCAAGTGGCCTCTGTGAGCAATCCACTTTAGCTGACCCTGATATAGCTACTGTAGTCAATCGGTATTTGTCAGCCATCAAGTACACTGATAAAACAAGCTGGTTTTCAGTTTTATTTCTGGTTAGACTTTAATAATTTTTTTTAATTAAAATTTTTAAATGAGTTGTATTTCCTCAACTAAATTAGCTACATTCTAGCTAAACTGTTAGAATCTTTTTGTCATCTGGGTTGTCCTCTTGTGTTAAAAATGAACATAAAATAAGAATTGGTTTTGATTAAGGCATTAATTATTTCTGAAATATTACTTTTTAAATCTATTCTAACATGGAGGCTTAACTAGCTCAACTCTGGATACAAACTACATTTCCTGTTATAATATATACATATATATCATGCACAAATAGAATTAGTCTAATAAGAGTTCTTCAGTTTTTGTTTTTGGGATCACTTTTTGGTTGTTTAATTCACATAATTTATGTAGCAGCAGCAAAGCCAGTGATGAACATTGCTTTTCAAGCAGCTTGGAGAAAAACAAGTCACCGACTTTGCTGAGCTTTGAAATCTAAAGGGAATTTAATACGGCCTTAATTACACATGTAATATTGCTCCGGCCTATAGACGGTGGGGCAGGAGACGCGGAGCAGTAGATAGTGTCCTAGATCCCATTCAGCTCCATTGAAAACCATGACAACACAGAACAAGCTCAGATTTATCCCGTGAAGCTAAAGCGCATTGTGTCGGGGCGTCAATCAGCCATTATAGCCGACTGAACAAATGCAAAATCTTGACTGGAACAAATGCTTCCAACGGGTCTCGGACGCGGGGCTACATTTTCCCTCTTTGTTCCCCTCCTCTGGTTGGCATGTATTGGTGATGCCCCCACCTCCCCCCCAACTTCTCGCCCGACCACCCAGGACGCAGGGAGGCAGGTCCTCCACCACTCTCCTCCTCGGCCCTCATAGATACACCTCTCTGAAGAGGATGAGGCTCGATACCAGTGAAGGAGAGAAAATCCCGCATCGCATCAGACTGGATCCACTGTTAAAAACAATAATGCATCGCAGTGCAGCCTGCACACAACTTATTGTTGAGTCACTTTTAAATCAAGAAATTCACAGAAAAGTAATTAATTGGAAGATGTTATGTTTATGTTCTGTGCTGGCTGAATGATACATTGTTGATGATTTATTTGACCAATTAATAAAATCTTGCCAGGAGTGATCAATCATTGCCATAAGAGGAAAACAGACGTGTTGGGAGGCAAATAATACGTCTTAAAATATGTCTGTTATTTTATAGTAGATGTTAGATTACCATTGTTATAAAGCCCTCTGGGTTCTATTTTCCCAAAGAGCAGCGATTTTACCAGGAGGACCAGACGTCTAATGACGTTAACAGTGGTTGAAAACCTTTCAGATGGAATAAACAAGCCCTATTTTCAACTTCTTTGTTTAAGCTTTATTAAGACCAGACATTATAATCCAACAAAGTCCAGTTTAATAAAGCAAAGAACCCTAAAAAGACGTTAATGGGCGTGTTGTGTTCAGGTGGCAAATAGTCATTTTAACACATTTGTAACTTTGGTATTAAAGTTTCTGTTTAGTTGAATAACTTTTCTCTGCAAAGAAAATGAATTTTGGAGGTTATTAAATCTTGGCTAATAAAATTATTTAAACTTTAATCAAGCATGTTGGTTTTCAAATGTAGTATTCAATAATGGTTTAATTCTACCATGTATTGCTTTGTTTTGGGAATAAATCCTATAACTCAACATTTTCATTATGATTTAACTAAAGATGCAAATTAAGTCAGATATTAGCTAGTTATTCTCATTTGTCCTGCAGACAAAATCGATATGTTTTCATGGGCTGTATTATGAGTTTATATAGCAACTTAATCAAAGTTCAGAAGTCACATGAGACTTGTGGTTGGGAAAGTTTCTGAGCTGAAGAAAAAATGTTGGTTCCTGCTTTAGCAGCAATAAAGCTAACATGCTAGCAAACTGCAATTTGATAACCCTGGTTTTTTTTTTTAAAGAACTTTTTATTACTTAATTGGATATTAATCCCTATGTTTGTTTCTTTTTTTAACACGGATGATAAACAAGAAGATTTATGAAATAATCAGTGCAGATGCTTGTTAATCATGAATCTGCAGACAACAAGAACAAGAACAGGAAATATCCCTTGCATCCTCAAAACTTAGACCCTAATGAGTAATGACTGTATGATTGCTAACTGGATAGATTTTGTATTGACCAATCTGAGCTTGTATGCTTAAAATGTATATTTTATAAGATTATTCTGGATTGAGAGATTTTAACTAATGTTCTGTTGGGTAAGAACGGTTGATTGTGCAGATGTTTTGTACCTCCTGTTGATTAATAAAATAATAACTGACAAATATTGCTTGGTAAAATTTCAGCCAGTATAAAACAGATGAGTTGGGACAAAACAAATTTATTTCAGTAACAAAAATATTTAATTTGAGTAAAATTATTTCAAAAGTAAATGAGAATTCAACTAATTTTATTCAGTAACTATGAGCTAAATTGTAAGTTTGTCAATGCACTCGAAAGCTTGTAGATCCACTTTTCAACACATTTTTCTAAAGACAATAACTGGCCGACAAGAACTGTATGAAAAAAGATTTCAGTGGACGTCCTGCTTCAAACCACGCTGTTCCACGGCCTACAACTTGTAGGCCTCATCTGAGACCACATAGTACTAAAACCTAAAATGAGCGTTTATTCTCGCATCATATGATTGGATGAAACCATGCATTATCCCGGAAAGTCAGAAAAAGGAGAGGGAATCCTGTTGGAATGTTTGAGACTCTTCCATCGTCCATAAAGCTCTAAACTTCTCACGCCTGCAAGCGATCCGCACATTAGTAGCGCATTAGTTAAACCAACTCTGCGGGCATCACGCTAATTGCTCACTTTGTATGCAAATATTGGACAAGTTGTTTGGACAAGAGTAGGAGAAAGGGGGTGAGAGTGAAAGGTTTAGGAGGGGGCCAGTTTGATGATGGGACAGGCTCTGTTGTCAGTTGCCACCCAAGACGTGATTCAGCTCCAACAATTACCATTATCTGTTTCTCAGTTGGACGATACGGGACGAATCTGTAATGATGACGAGTGTTTCCTTGGCTCTTTGTTGAGTTTTTCTTTTCTCTTTTTTTTCCAGAGTCCACACCCAGCCATCATTGGTGACAGCACTCCAGCCATTCAGGTACTGGGTGGAGGGGGAGGCTTTATAAACGGGCAGCGCATGGAGAGCGCTATTTGGGTAACACTGGGCTCGGCGCACGGACCGTTGTTTGGACATCGCAGCAAAGTGTTATAGGTTTACTTTGAGGGCTCGGTTCCGTTTAATGCAAAAACAGGATTGCACCGAGAATACGCGATGACTGCACCAAGCAGGTTCAGTTTTTCCGTCAGGAGCATCCTGGACTTGCCTGAGCAGGATGCGGAGGCTGCGCCGCGGTCCTCCTCGGTTTACTCCTCCTGTTCCTCCAACTCGCCGTACACCTCCTGGATCGAGTGCGATCGGAGCCCCTGCGTGTGTAAGTGCATGATCGATTTTACAGGCAAAATGCCTTCTAAGAGAAATTGTTTATCTTTAATTATAATGCAAAATATAAAGAACTGCAACGTCCTTCAGAAGAGGAAGAGCTCTTTAAAAGAACAGCTAACAAACATTATTTCCAGCAACGTTTTCCCTTTTACTAAAATGCTAATTTCTTTCTGTGTTCCTCTAGCTTCTGATGAGGGAAGTTTCGAACCGTCCCCCGACTCAACCAAGCCGGATGACTCGTCCCTTGACATGGAGCCGGAGAAGATAAAAAAGGGCAAGAAGCGCCGCGTCCTGTTCTCCAAAGCCCAGACCCTGGAGCTGGAGAGACGCTTTCGCCAGCAGCGCTACCTGTCCGGACCGGAGAGGGAGCAGTTGGCTCGGCTTCTCAGCCTCACTCCGACCCAAGTGAAGATCTGGTTTCAGAACCACCGCTATAAGATGAAGAGAGGCCGGGCCGAAGGCGCGTTTCCGTCGGACGCGGACATACCGCATCCTCCGCTGCTGCGCAGAGTGGTTGTTCCGATTCTGGTCCGGGACGGGAAGCCCTTCCACACCTGCTTCATTGAGGCGGATAAAGTCAGCTGCTTAACCTCTCCTGCTCCTCCTCATCCTCAGGCGGTGCCTTTTCCTTTAGCCTTCCCACCTCTCCAGCATGCCTCCTCCGGTTCTCTTCCTCCCCGGTACCAGCAGCACTTTCCAGCCGCTACGGCCTCCAGATTCGCCTGGAGGGACTTTTGGAGCGACTCGGTCCCCTTTAACCCTCTAAAATAAGATTCCTCGTGTAGATGCACAAACTCATTTAGAATGACATCAAATGTTTTCTAAATGTTTTACAAATTTCTGAGCAACTTAAACATTTAGATTTCTACTTTAGAACGAAGACTATTTTGCACATTTTATTTGGATTTGTTTGGTGTTGTGATTATTTTTGTACAGCTTTGTCTTGTTGCAGCATGTAGGACGTCTTTAAAGTGATAATGCATTTATATGTTTTTTACTTTCCTGTTTTATTTTTTTATCTTTTTAATTATTTGTATAAATACTTTACGCATTCCAGTAGATAAGGGATGGTGTATAGGAAGAAATCAGCCTTTAGCCTCTATCTGCAAAATAAAATGTATTATTTTGTTATTTCTTGTCTTCCAGGAGACTTTCTTTAAAGTTTAAACTGTGTCATTATGTGGAAAAAAATTATGAATAAAATATTTTATTTTGAATTAATATTTGTTTCGAGTAATGTGTTTTTTACACGTGAATCATAGCTGTAAGATTGATGTAATTTGACATCACTGACTGAGCACATTTATGCGTACTTGAAACAATTATTCTTTACTGGCTAAAGGGGAAATAGGTGCTTACTTTACAAAAAAATTGAAAAAGTGTTAATTTATATTGATATTATACTTTAAATCATTACATATATTGAGTTTATTTATAGTTAAAGTTCATAAATAAGGAGATGAATTTGGATGACATTTTGTTTAATTTTAACATTTCATTCTTTTCTGGCCAGGTTTATATGTAAGGAGAAAATTTATGTTTTTTTTTTTACTAAATAAATTAAATGTGTTTGTATCATGATATATAGTGTTACATATGTATTATTTGTATTCATTTAAATAGTTTAGACAAATAGGATAAAAATCTATGTTAAGAATAATAAAAGGAGTTCAAGACGCTTTTATAGTGTAAAAAAACTAATTATGCAGCCAAAAGCTGAGCAAACATGTCCTCTAAAAGGACTGGATTTGGTTAAGCATGAGCATACCCGGCATCTTTTATGACATCAACGTGTTGGGGTCTGGGATCAGGAGATGCTTTGCTCAATCATTCAAGTTTTGTTATTCTGATGAAAGTGCACTAAAAGCATTTATTAGCTTTATTCTGGAAATGTAGGTATGTTTCATACCTGTTTGGAGAGAAAGTGAATTTTTCATATAGTAGCATAAATTGAAGAGGAATTAACTTATTGCAGATCAGTTTCTTCTTTTATGTCGCAATTATCTTTGTTTTTATGTTATTGATTTTAATTTTGTTTTATTTTTACATTTCCTGTCCTGCCAGTGTAGGCAAACAGTAAGGTGGGTCTGGTTACCTCACAGTGTTGAGTCAGATTTGTTCTACAATTCCCATGGAGATGAAAACGTCTTCTATCATCCCCCTCGTGGAAGCATGACCACCTGATCATTGGTCCAAAATGAAAAATATGTCTCTGTGTTTAAAATCAAGTCAGTGCCTGGGGGGGCCTTTCACTTCCACGCCCCCTATAATGTTGTTTGCTCGTCCTGTGACCCCGCAGCTCATCGTCCCTGTCACCTGGCCCTTTGTCCTCATCACTAGGGCCACCTTGCATCACATATGGAGGGGACTGGCCGAACCCCTCAGCTAGCAGCATCTCCCCTTAAACGCTTTCTTTGTCCGGGTGTCTCTCCCTGAATGGACCTTTGTACCTCCACCAAAGGGGACTGAGACAAAATCTTTAGTGTTTCAATTCTTGTGATGTTTAATCAGTCCCTGCAACAAATTTATGAGGTTTAACCACACAATGGTGTTTTAGAGCATCTTGGGGGTTTAAGAGTGACAAAGACGGGCTTTTAGAGGTTGCCATTGGTTTTTTAAGTTAGTCAGAAGAATTGTCTGAATGGGACGGGCTTGTATTGGTCTGTCCATCCTATAGTTTTACTCACTGGCCTGCCCTGGGGGGCCCCAAGAAAGTTAGGAGATGCACATAAACTAGGCCATGGAAGAAGTTTTTTGAAGTTCCAAATAATGTGTTTATAAACTTCTTGGACAAGAGCAGGCTATTAATGTTTATGAAACATTAATAAAAAAAATTATAAAACATAAATAGACAGCTAGGTTAACAAATGTTTTGGATTTTCACATATAATACAGAATATATTTTTTATTGTTAAATAGTTCTATTCTGCAATTAATTACTGAATTTTGTCCTTTTTTTTTTTTTGTCCATTTGGCCAATGGTTGTAAACAAAATATTCTTATCATTTAGACGTTTAGATCTGATTTTTGTTTTGTAATGCACAGATTCAAATTTAAAAAAAGTAGGCTTAACACATTGTGTTCAATTTAAAATGTGTTTAGATTTTAGACAACAGGTATTCTGGAAATAAGTGTAAAATCGGTAAAGATTCTAGTGAAAAGGACCTTTAATTTGTCACACAAATGTCTACATAGCTCCCTCCACAATTATTGGCATACGTGCAAAAGATGTTAAAGGGATTTAAATAAATTAACCTTTTATTACAAATACATAATCTCACATTAAAAATATGCTGCTGTTCACCAACAGTGAGCACTGGAGATTTTTGGACCCCTCCATTATCCTCCTCCTCACTGTGTATGATGACAATACTTAACTCCTCATCCTGCAAAATTTGTCACAACTAGTTTTTTCACACATTTTAATGAGTGCTGTAGATGTAGGCAAGTATAGCATGACTCATGAAGATCCCACACACACATTTGACATACTTGAATTCTCTTGTCGTTCCCATTTTGAACAGTGGCTCAAAGAAATGGTCCTGTTTCACATCATGTATTTCCCAGGGAAAAAGGAAGGCATTGATTTTGAATTAAACATTCTTAGAACACCTGTATTTAGAAAAACAAGTATAGTAAAATGCATATTTTATTGGAAATGTCAGGACACCGCTAATTATGTCATGATCCATGGAGTTAAAGTTACTATGCTAATGGTGGTTTGCAGTTTGTTTTGATTATCCCAGTATTGTATTATTAGTTCCCTGCTTCTAATGTTTTTCCCATTGTTTTCTTACTGTGACATTACCCATTTCCCATCGGTTTCTCTGTTTATGTCCCTAAGCAGCTACCTTACATTGTGTTAACTGTACTCACCTGATCCATGTCCCAGTAATCCCCCTCCTCCGTCCAAACACTCCCTTTGTGTAGCATATTTCCATTGTTTCTTCATGTATCCCTTTAGTTTGTTCCAGTTGACTATAATAGCAGGAGTCCTCCTGCAGTCCTCCTGCTATTATCTGGTTCCTTCAACAACTCCACAGCTTGTGATCCAGATGAAAGTTGATTATTTTTCAAAGGTTTTCAGACATAAATCATGTTACTGAAGGGAAATATTAATAAATCACATTGTTTTTTGAATGCATTATGTGGGCAAATTAGACAGACAGACCTGTATCTGTTTAAAAGAAAGCATTACATGTGCCCCAGTTATCTCCAATGTGTGGAAGGCTTTAACTTTATCCATGAACACATACAGAAACTAATGAACAGACCATTCTTTTTTGGTGATTTTTGCTAAAACACTGTCAATGACTCAAGATGGGCTGTAGGCACTTTAATTTAGATTATTTTCTGACCTGCTTTTGCATTAAGTCAGCTACAAGATAAAACATATTCTATGTCATTTTAAAGGAACTGATCCCGTCTGCCATCTGTGTTTTTTATAGAAAAAAATATTAAATGCAAACTTTAGTGTTTGTGCTCCTAAAAAACGGTTTGCATTGCAGCTCTCTAATTATTATATTATAAAAAAAAATTTTAATGAGCTTAAAGTCTGTTATTGCTGCATGTTTTGTGCCAAAGTGATTATTTCCAGCAGTACCCACTTTGTTATAGTACTCTTACGTATCAAGTTTAAACACCAGCTCTGCTATCAATGTGAAAGAAAACTGTTCTGGTCATATTGTGTACTAACATATGTTTCATATGAATAGATTTCCCCACATCCTTTCCACATGTTTTCAAATGTTAGGTATTTTGCGACAAACAGTTTCACCTGTGTATTTTTCTTTATCATCACATGCAGGCAGACCGTGGCTCAGTAGGAAGACTGGTCATCTTGTAATCTCAAAGTTGTTGATCCCATTTCAGCTGCCTCCTGTCACATGTCAATGTGCCCCTGGGCAAGGCACTTAACCCTAAGTTGCCTAACAATCTGCATATCGGTGTATGAATGTGTGCCATTGGGTGAATGTGGCTCTAGTGTAAAGGGCATTGAGTTGTCGGCATGACTAAGAAAGTGCTCTAAAAACTAAATCCATTTGGGTGTGATTGCATTTTAAAAAAAAATTGTTTTTTTCTGTAAGGTACTGCAGACGAATCAAAGTAAACCATATTTTAAATTTGAAGTTCTGTATTTACTGATGCAGTTTAAAGCAGTTTAAAAGCTATTCAGCCTAATTTCTGATTCTCAGTTGCTTAGAACAATGATGAAGAAGCTCTTCAACTGTACTGCACATGCAGAATATATGAACTATGTTCTCAGGTTATTAGAGATACTAAAACAATGAAAGAAATTAGGAGCATTTTAGATGGATCTCAGCTGTTACCAAAGCATGAGATACTTCACACATTATATAAAATGCTAAACGTTTGTCACCAACAAAATATAAAATGTCAGGAAAATGTGTTCAGCTTAGCTTGTTAACTATCTTGGCTCAGGGAGCATCAGGTTAGATACGCACTGAAGGCATTGATTGAGGATTCATGTACATTGTTTTATAGAAATATCATATGTATTACACGTATAACATTACAAAGTACTATTTGAATGTATTACAGCAGTAAACTTCACATAGAAAGTTTATTCTAATATTGTGCAGTACAAATATTTATTACAGAAACAGCAATAACCATTATTCATCAAAACAAAAATCTAATATCTGAAAGTATTTGTGCTTTATTGATTGTTTATACACTCACCGGCCTCTTTATTAGGTACACCTTGCTAGTATTGGGTTGGACCCCTTTTGCCTTCAGAACTGCCTTAAACCTTCATGGCAAAGATTCAACAAGGTACTGGAAACATTCCTCAGAGAGTTTGGTCCATATTGACAAGATAGCTTCACACAGATGCTGCAGATTTATTGGCTGCACATCCATGACGCCAATCTCCCGTTCCACCACATCCCAAAGGTGCTCTATTGGATTGAGATCTGGTGACTGTGGAGGTCATTTAAATACAGTGAACTCATTGTCATGTTCAAGAAACCAGTCTGAGATGATTTGTGCTTTATGACATGGCGCGTTATCCTGCTGGAAGTAACCATCAGAAGATGGGTACACTGTGGTCATAAAGGGATGGACATGGTCAGCAACAATACTCAGGTAGGCTGTGGTGTTGACACAATGCTCAATTGGTACTAAGGGGCCCAAAGTGGGCCAAGAAAATATTTTCACCACCACCACCAGCCTGAACCATTGATACAAGGCAGGATGGATCCATGCTTTCATGTTATTGATGCCAAATTCTGACGCTACCATCTGAATGTCGCAGCAGAAATCGAGACTCATCAGACCAGGCAACGTTTTTCCAATCTTCTATTGTCCAATTTTGGTGAGACTGTGTGAATTGTAGCCTCAGTTTCCTGTTCTTAGGTGACAGGAGTGGCACCCTGTCTGGTCTTCTGCTGCTGTAGCCCATCTGCCTCGAGGTTTGACGTGTTGTACATTCAGAGATGCTCTTCTGCATACCTTGGTTGTAACGAGTGGTTATTTGAGTTACTTTTGCCTTTCTATCAGCTCGAACCAGTCTGGCCATTCTTCTCTGACCTCTGGCATCAACAAGGCATTTGCGCCCACAGAACTGCAGCTCACTGGATATTTTTTCTTTTTCGGACAATTCTCTGTAAACCCTAGAGATGGTAGTGCGTGAAAATCCCAGTAGATCAGCAGTTTCTGAAATACTATGACCAGCTCGTCTGGCACCAACAACCATGCCACGTTCAAAGTCACTTAAATCACCTTTCTTCCCCGTTCTGATGCTCGGTCTGCACTTCAGCAGGTTGTCTTGACCACCTCTACATGCCTAAATGCATTGAGTTGCTGCCATGTGATTGGCTGATTAGAAATTTGCGTTAATGAGCAGTTGGACAAGTGTACCTAATAAAGTGGCCGGTGAATGTATGTGGGTTGCATTTTATCCATGTATTTTAAGCATTGGCTTAATTTATAGAGTTCTGCCATTTAATTTACTGACCAATCTTAAATGACCAGGATTTACAGGTAATTTAATATAGTTTTGTTTAGAGAAAACTACAACTTAGTAAAAACTGAAGCTGTCATGCCTATAAACTATGTTTGTCTCAGAAGTAAAGTAGAATTAGGTGGTAGCTGTTACTAATGCTCACCCCCTCAGCTCTAACGGAAGCAGCAGAAATTATGCAATTAGTATTAAAATATTACGCTGTTAATGTAACTTTGAAATAATAAAGGTTTCAACTGGTATTGGGCCGGCAGGGGGTCCTCCTCTGCAGAAAACTCTGCTTATGCCCTGGGCAAGCTCAAATTTCCTCATTAAGATTAAAAAATGTCTTCAGAGAGATCAATTTAAAACCAGCTTCAACACATGTAGACAAGCTAAATTCATAATCTGACAAAAACAAGGTCCAACACTCAAATAAAACTTAGAGCCAAAAAAGTGATGAAATTAGAAAGAAGGGGAAAGAAACTTAAAAAAAAACTTTCATCAGCTCAAGCAGAAATAAACAAAGGGTAGACTATAAAAACACTTTTAGAGTCTTAAATACTTGCCATTAACATACTTCTTCAATTAACAATATTAGTTGGTGAATGTAATATTCAATAATAGTTCTTGTTATGTGACCTATTTTGGTATTTTCTTTTGAAGTTTACTGAAAATACTAGTTCAGAAATGTGTCATTTGCGATGAGGAGGTGATAAGACTAATATTTATATGTAGGTTAGTTTATGAATGAAATGATCAACTTAGTGAAAGTCAGAACTTTTATGACTAGTGGTTGAGCAAGGTTTTGTGTTGGACCAAGAAATTAAGTTTTAAGTATCCACATTTAGCTAGTTCAACAAGAATACTAAGGTCAAATTAGCTAGCTTGCTAGCAAGTTTGACTTCTTGCAAGATTAACTTAACCCTGAGGTAGTCATCCATAATGAACCGCACATCTTAGCTGTGGTTGTCATGGAAACAGTTTACTGCCACCTTGTTAGAACTTTCTGTTTGTTTTATCAGTTTGTCAAGAAGCGGAAGGAAGCAATATTGCTTCCTTCAATATTTGTTAATTTCATAGTATTTACTGCTTGTTTTCTGTCCCCAAACTCTCCACTAGATGGCGGAATAACACACAGAATAAAAGACTGGCAAAGTGCTGAGTTCAACTGGTGCAGAGACTTGCTGGTCCACAAGGGGGCGCCTTTCCCCCGAAAAACAACTCGCTCAAATAAGCGTCTGTGCTGCACAATCAGGCCACGGTGACATAATCATGACTGCGTGATGTATGAGCATTTGCTCAAAGGCTCTGTGTCAGGATGGTGAGAAGGTATGAAGGTAATTTTAAGACACTTGGTTTTAGTTGCATGAGTTGTGAAACTGCTCTAAAATATGTATTGGTTGACATTAATGTAAACATTTAATACATGTTTTGCGTGACACAAATAAAGAACTGTGACTTTCTCTGCTGTTCACTGAAGCATAACAAACAAGTAAAGGACACATTTAACCATCAGTGAAGGTCCAGAGGATCCAATCAAACTGAAAAAATAACATCCATTTATAATATATTGTAAGAAAGATGTATTTTACCATAAAATCAATTGAAAATGGTTTCATGATTTTAAATAATAAAAAAAGAAACAAATCTTGTTCGCTTTTACTCCTCGCGTTTGTTTTCCCCATTTTCAGAGGGCGATATCAGGTACCAATCAGCTGAGCAACTACAGCGTGTGCCCTCGATAACAAAGGCTCGGTAGGATCACATTCGCCAATTTCTTAGTGTTCTCATTATTCCGAGAAATTAGCGGGAACATTTGGACTAATTGCCGCTAATTGACCATAATGAGTGCGTAGCAGAGCAGGGGAAAGGTACTGATTTAAATGATTAAGAATGTCTTGCAGAATTCTTTAATTAAGGAATGCATATACAAGCTTTAGCGTGGGTGTATGAAGATGCAGTAATTTTCATTGTCCTGCAAGGTAGGCACTGGCGCTTTATTGAAGATGCCCTGTTAAAACTGCAGGATAAGAAAATGTGATTTGGCTGTTTAAATTGGAGCGACAGGATAGAAACATGAAACAGGCACATGGCCGGAAGAAAGGGCAATGCACAGCTGTGGCTTGATAACTCTGACAAACTAAGTGGACGGCACGTCGCTGCAGGCTGCAGGAAGCACACTCACTGATGCTGACTCTGGTTCCAGTTTTGCAGCTTGTTACTTAGAGTACACCTTTGTGAGATGAAATTTTCAAAAAGAATGGATGCAAAGAATTGAACATCCCTTTGGAGTTAAACTGGTCGCCGACTGTCTTCCGAGAGAGGCTGCCACCAGAAGACGGTGTGCTGTTGCTGCTGCTGCGATTCCTGTAAGAGGTGGTCGGATAAAGCTGCAGCCTTAGACGGAAGCTGTGAAATTTGCTGCTGCTGAGATTGACGTCTTTTTTTTATTGTATGTCTTAAAAATTTTCCCTGAATAACTTTATTTTAAATGGTTTTAAAACATATATATATATATATATATATATATAAACTCAACAATAAACATTTAGGAATCAAGAACAGAAAGCAACGCATAATAAAACACTAAATTAGTATGCATAAAATATTACACTGAAAAAACAAACAGGTAGAATGTAACCAATAAAAATTGGTCTGACAGTTTACAAAAATTTAAATAAATGTTTATAAATATTTAAAAAATAATACAAGTTTAACAGTAAAATGCACACATGTATATTAATGTGTTAGATTCTAACCACATTTAAAAATAAAATTTCAATTGCTTATGTGGCTGGTTGTATCAAGTTAAAAGAAACAAGCAAAAAAATAAATAAATTAAAATAAAACATACAGCCTTAGTAAAATAGTGATCAAGTTTTCAAATTACAAGGTGGGATGTAAACCTCTTCTCTGACAACCAAAACTAAGATGTACCGTTGATTAGCAATAAGCTCACCTTGCTAGCACTGTCACTCCACTGAGTAAAAATGGACACAAACCTAAATTCTTGTACCTACAAAAAAATAAATAAATCTTTTTGGCTGCAACTCCTATGATGGTGTTTAACTGCTAATGATTAATATTAAAAACCTTCCAAAATTCAGTTTAATAGTGTAAGAAGCAGGACTTTCTTTTAGCATGTTTGGCTTTAGCATTAGCATTGCTTCTAAATAAGCTAATTCTGAAAACAAACTTTAGTTCTTGGTCCAACACAAAAGCTTTATCATCAACAAGTCTTAAGATAGTTCTTAACTTCTAATTGCTAATATTTATTACCATCCAAAGCTGCTCTAATAAAGCTGGAAACAAACTATATTTCTTGCTCCAACACAGAAGCCTTATCAGCAGGTCTATAGCAGTTCTTAAGTTATACTGAGTTCATTCATTCATTCATTCATTCATTCATAATATAACCTATATAAACACAAACATTCTCGGCTGGACACCGCACACAATGAATCAGAATAACAGCTGATAAAATCATCATGTTCAGTTAAATTATCATTAATATATATGTTCAGGCAGGACTTGTTATCAAAATAAAAATGTTGCTCAATTTGAGCTATTATTGAACATTAAAGCAACAAGCCAGTTTATTTATTTATTTATTTTTTTTGTGTGAAATCAGCCGAACTCACAAACGTTTATCTCCGACAGAACAACACATGATAACCAGGTTTCTATTTGTTATTTTGTTGTAAGTTGTTATACGATCAAGATAACATCTCCTTTAAAAAACAAGCTTTCTCCTAAACAATCCTCTTAATGACATCACAGAAGGCATAAGCCACTGAGAGTTCTTTTGAGTACGTCCATTTGTTTTTTTATTGTTATTTTTCTTCGTTATTCTCATATTTTTAGTCAAGATCCTCCTTCCACATTAATTAGCTGTGTATATGATAAAGTTTGACCTGTAAAAAGAAAACACTGTCTATACTTTAGAAAATTTAACAAACATAAAAACATGGAAGCTGCTTGTAAAGACTGGAATGACCAGATTCCGTTATCAAAGGTCTTCAGCAGTCATTTCAGCCCTAGTTATAGAAACAGATGGTCAATGCATTAAAACAGCAATGTAAATAAATCTGTACCAGTTAAACTTCTAAAGACGAGCATTATCACTGTTTCCTTGAGCTTCGCCTTCTACAGCGATAGACACAACCCTCTTGCAACTCAAGCATAACTTAAATGCTACAGAAATCTGATAAAACTCACTTGTCCACAGCGTTTACTAATGTGAGGTGATCATTCAGTGCTTGTGATGTCATCAACCCATATACACAAAAAGCATAATCAGCAGGGTTCTTTTTCAGTGAGATTGAAAAAAATTTGGGAAATCATACTTAATAAAAAAAAGTGTGTTTTTACTGTTTGTCTTCATTTAGTAGTGAACAATCAAAACACACAGGGGTGTAATAAAATGCAAACTAAAATGCTAGATTATTTGTTTTTGTAATTTTAATGTCCTCCAAAATTCCTTCCAATGGTCTAGCAGCACTATTGAGAATATTGCCTTAAATCACTTTTAAATATCTTCCACTATTTATTTAAATTTCACTACATAAATTAAATCCTGTAAATAAAAAAAAGGAATAAATATCCCCTAAAAGTTTTGTTGTTTGTCTTTCTTACTACTAAGCTAAGATTTAATGATAATAATCACGTTGAGGTTATATTTACTGAAAAAAAGTCCAGCCCGTTCCCTAATGCCTCTGTGTAAAAGTTTGCAGATGATTGGTTTAAACTGTAATCGCTTCTTGAGCATTAAGGCAAGATGCTACTGAGGGCTACCTGGACTTGTGCTGCAGTAAAGTAGCTACTTGAACGCCGTTAACTTCACATGAGAGCCTCTCCTTTCTCCAGACTAGATTTTTCTCCACTCTCTTTTTACGAGGGTGTGCATCTGAATTTAGGTAACGCGCTGCTTTCGTTCAAATGAGATTAAACGTGGGGAGGAAGAAAAAAAAAACTAGGGGGTTAATCATTTGCAGCCACTTAACGCGCCGATGTATATTTATTTACTTATCAGTATCAGGCGTTTTTCCCTCCCCGCAAGTGCACTTTTGCATGTCTGAGTACGATGAGGCATAACACAAACAATCCTGTAATCACTGGAGGCCTCTCATGGCCATTAAAAGTCAGTAGTTCAGCCGAGGAGTGGTTCTCCGACTCTCAAGTCCATATAGGCCTCCTTCCTTCAAGAGGCCCTCGTAAACATCACTACAGTTAATAAAGTGCATTGTGGTCAGGAAGCAAACAGCGGCAAGTCGCAAACTCGGCCATGCAGAAGCCGAGCGCCCGGACACCGCCCCGCAGCAGCGCCGGGGATGAGCGTTTATGATCATGTGCTGCGGCGCTGATGTTATTGTTAGTGGGAGGGGAGCACATGTCTTCTAAGTGAAATTACGCTAGGAGCCTAGAGCTGTTTTTTTTTTTTTTTTTTTTTGTATTGTTGCTGATGCCCCGCCTCTGACGGTAGCCTTAAACCTGGTACCCGGCTAAAACAAACCAAAGCCAGCACCGAGCTCCCCACTCAATCCAATTAAAGGCGCGACTTGAGGCGCTCTTCTACGTGTTCATCTACCAGACTCGACGTTGAGACAACAGGAACCAGAGGGGCTTTGGCCAAAAAAAAAGAGAAGGGGGAGAGGGAAGAGAAGGAGAGATTGCCTTGCCTTCTAATTTCTCCCTCTCCAAGCCACAGAACAATGTCGATGAGCCCTAAGCATACGACTCCTTTTTCTGTTTCCGATATCTTGAGTCCCCTTGAGGAGAGCTATAAGAAAGTAAGTATGGAGAATAACAACTTGGGGGCACCTCTCGCTTCTTACCGGCAGCCGCAGGTCTCTCAGGCGGCGATGCAGCAGCACCACATGGGCCACAACGGGACTGTGTCAGCGGCTTACCACATGACTGCGGCAGGAGTCTCCCAGCTGTCACACACTGCCATGGGGGGCTACTGTAACGGCAACCTGGGCAACATGGGCGACCTCCCGTCGTACCAGGACGGGATGAGCGGCAGCGCCACGGCCACCGGCTGGTACGGAGCCAACCCCGACCCGCGCTTCTCCACCAGTGAGTATCCAGATCCAGTAAAGTTTTTATGTTTTAAATGTCATTTTGACTCTCCATTTTATTTAGAGGGCGAATCCCATACAGTGTAAATCTAATCCAACCCCAGTTGAGTTTTTTTTTTAGTTCACTACATTAATTTGTATTATTTTTCCCAGGGAGCTCAACATCTGGATCACCCAAAATATTTCCACTTGGGCTCTGAAGTAAATGAACAATTTGCTTTTAATTGGAAAACGAAACAAGACGTCGTAGCAAATGCCAATAAAGCAGATAAGACCAGACAATCTGATAAGCAGTGATAATAATATATGTTGTTTCAATCTGTTTGTTTTGCTTTTTATCTCAAGTTACCTTCCTGTATTCTATTAACTTTTTCCTAAAAAGTATTTGATGAAACCAAATAATGAAAACAGTTTGTAGGTTTGGACGCATTGCAGGACTCTTTGGGAATCATGTTGGCTTACAAACCGAATTACAATGCCGAGTTGTAGTTTTAGTCATATAAATAATTTGGATGTAATTACAAGGTAACGTTAATATTTTTATTTTACAAAACGATTGACTTGGTCCATATAGTTTAAATTAAAATCTGTGTTTAATTCAAGTTCAAATCTTCTATTTTCTCAGTTTCTCGCTTCATGGGCTCCTCGTCAGGCATGAACATGGGCAGCATGGGCAGCCTCGGCTCCCTGGCGGATGTGGGCAAAAGCATGGGCTCCCTGTCCAGCACCCCGCGGAGAAAAAGGCGGGTGCTTTTCTCACAGGCGCAGGTCTACGAGCTGGAGCGCCGCTTCAAGCAGCAGAAATACCTGTCGGCGCCGGAGAGGGAGCATCTGGCGAGCATGATCCACCTCACCCCGACCCAGGTGAAGATCTGGTTCCAGAATCACCGCTACAAGATGAAGAGGCAGGCCAAGGACAAAGTGTCCCAGCAGCAGATGCAGCAGGAGAGCGGTTCCTGCCAGCAGCAGCAGCAGCAGTCCCCGCGAAGGGTGGCCGTACCGGTGTTGGTGAAGGACGGCAAGCCATGTCAAGGCAGCGGTCACACGCCCACCTCCTCCGCACAGACGCACCACCAGCAGGCAAGCAACGTCATGATCATGTCCAACAACGCCAGCGGCCTCGGGCAGCATCAGAGCCAGCAGGTGGGAAGCACAGGCCACTCTCCAGACCTGGTACCGCACTCCTCCAGTCCGCCCTCTATGCAGAGCCAGGTGGCCGGCCTCTCTCACCTTAACTCCCCCGGAGCTGAGTACGGCTCGGCCTTACAGTGCTCGGCCCTGTTGTACGGCAGGACGTGGTGACAAGAAGTACCGGCTATGGTTAAAATTCCCTCTAATGTAAAAAAGGCAGGTTTCACCATCCATGCACACATTTGAACAAAAAAAAACCTAAGTAAAACCGCTGCAGTTTTTTATTCTAAGGAAACTTACGTGGAAGAAACGTTTCCCATAAACTGTGGATGTGAACGTCCTGGGATTTATTTATGTAAATTATATAAAGAGACAAAAGAAGATTGTTGCCGTAGACTAATAGTGGGGAGACACCTGACCCTGAACATGGACGCATAAACACGTCTGGACTGCAGTGCGACTCTGCTTTCTAATAGAATTTAATGTAAGCCGTAGGTCTAGCTTGTACATTTCTGTAAAAGGTTTGAATTCTAGCTTTGTTGTACAAACTTTTTGACGCTATTGCTAGTTTGTTGTGGTTTCACTGGTATTTGTACGTTTAATTTCTTTGTAACTCATATAGATATTTGACCTACTACAAAACAGTCCTATTAATAAATTATGAGAAGGAGACAGCTAAACTATTCTTTTGTGAAATATGTTCGCATCTGCGCTGTTGCATTATGTGAATAATAATACTGAAGAAATGAAGAGAATTTAAGAAATTATTAGTAGGAGTCGTAGTAGTGTTGTAGTATTAAGACCTTCATATTTTTCATTTATTTCCAAAAAAGGCTGATCAAAGTAAGGACACTTTTTTAGTGTGAAAATCGCTCCATCAATATTAAGTACCAACAGCTTTTTTTGTAATTGATACATTTTTTGATGAATCATACGGTTGCTCACGCATTCCCCGCAGAGTAAACGGCCATTATAGCCTTTATGTGCTTTATTTTTTTTTTTTCTTCCCTTTGCTCCTTTTTTGAATGTGTATTCACTGAGTCAGAGAGGCGAGGTTTCTCGGAGCTCCACATCAAACACGAGCGCTGCTCAAAGGGCAGCTTATCGATGCAATCCCTGACCAAACAGCACGCGAGCCCATATCAGCTGCATCATCAATAATCAATCAGGGAGCTGAAAGGAAAGGACGATTGGTTTGAGATTCAGTAACAAAACCGTTTCTATAAACTTCTATTTATTACCATTATTAGTATTAGTAGTAGTTGTATATATTGTATTTTAAGCACAATTTAAATTTAGTCTATAAATTCCACGGGCATGATGAGAATTTAAATAGTAATTTATTGTTTTTCAATTTAATTTGGTAAATCCAAGTAAATCCAGGAAACTCTTTATTTAACATTCGTCTAACCGACAGCTGCAGCTGTAATTGGTGCGGTCGCCACGAGGTTAAAATAATCAGTTTTTGGTTTACTGTATTCAGTACAATACAACATAGTCCCACATTCAGTTTTCCAATTGCTATGATGTTTCTAATTAGAGGCGCACAAGGTAAAATGAGCTAAGGTGCTGGTTAGGGGCCCCTAGGCCAGCAGGGGGGCTCAATGAGCGCTCAAGCTTTCTCAAAGAAGGTAGATTTTAGAACTTCAAATTTGCAGTCGAGTTTAAAATAACGTTTTAAATTTATTTAGAATTAAAAAATAAGTTTTATAATTATGTTAATAATTATAATCAATGTCACTAGGTAAGTAATGTCTGCTGCCTGTGTCTGTGCTGCAGTCAGATTCTATGGAGAATGTAAATGGTGACTAATGAATAAATTAATGACAACTGGTACCTTCTTTCTGACTTTTACTAAGTTAGCATTGAAATGCTGTACTCTGGGCGCCACTACCAGACCAAAAGAGTAAGTCAGAGAAACATCTTTGTCTCAAAATTTATTGTCAGCTCTTTGTTCAAACATTAAAATGAACTGGAAATGGGGCCCTTCATCAAATTCTGCTTCTGGCGCCATTCAAACTCGAGCCAGCTCTGCTTATATTAGATAATAAAAATTAACCAAAAGACAAAGAAAAGTTTTTTTAAACCATTTGGCCGTTACGAATGCAAAGTTGAAAATATGTCTACATTTTCTAGAGCAGATAGTTCATGTTGATGTGAAATGACATCTTCACTGGGGTCGATGAATGGAAGGATTTATAATTTATTATCCTGTTTGTTTCTTTGGACATTTACATCCTCAGTCAGAACCTTCATCAAACAATTAGTTAAAAAGTAACGCCTGGTTATTCAATCTGCTTGATATTATAAATCCTTGACTCATTATTAGAACAAAGGTTTTCCCAACAACAGCTTTTAACTGTTAATGACACTAAAGTCTCTTCCATGCAGTTTAATGAAGACTGATTAATATTTATGTATGGATGTATTTATTTATTTATTTGTTTGTTTGTTTTTGTTTGCATGTTGCCAGTAAAACACAGGTTCCACTGCAACTTTTTAATGCAGTGCTTTTTTTTTGGCATAGCTGTGAAAAGTAGTCCTAGCCAATCCACCACCCACCGCCACCCCCACCCACCCCCCGACCACCACCCCTCTCAGTTATTATTGAAAAGTTGGGATTTCCACAGCATACTTACACTACTGTATATTCGCATGTCTTCTGTCACTTTTATTCTAAAAGCAGCCACAGTTTGAGGCCTCCTGTGATAAATAAAAAGCCCTTCCAGAAGACCTTTGAGTTAAATTCTCAAACCCAGCATCAGAAACTGTCTTATATTAGGTGTTTTTCAGAGCGGGTTTTGTTCGCGGAGAGAAGTGAGAACTTTGGGATTACATTAACATGTCTTTGGCGCCGTGTGTGGTCTTTGTGCGCAGCTTGTAGCTGTCGAGAATGACTTGTTGGAAGCGTGTGCGCTCTCATTGCTCTCCTTTGTGGAAAGCCCACAGTGCAGCTCCCTGAGTCCTCCTGGCTTTATGGTGGGCTGCCTCAATGAACCCCAAGCAATTAGTCTCTAATCTCAAGGTAATCATATTTGAGTTAGTGACTAGCTGGTGAATTTCATTCGCCTCTTTAAGACCAGGTTCCCTCGGTGTCAGGGTGAAGTGAAGTTTGAACGGATATTAACTGTGTGTGCGCGCCTTAAAAGTAAAAGTGACGAATTAACGAGCAGGTGGTGGTTCAAAAATATATAAATAAGTGGAAGCGAATTGTAAAAGGGAAAATACTCTATTTTGTAAATGTTATTATTGTTATTATTATTATCATCGTCTTTGTCGAAATCAAGATGATACATAAACATGTTAAAAGGAAAATACAATAAACACCAATATACTCTTCAAACATATTATAGAGACTAATTTTGGATCGATATCTGTCAACGGTTTTGTCGCAAAATGGAAAAGAAATATTATAAACAAAACACTAAAGATTTATTTCTCTGGACATGTATGTCGGAACAAATTTCTAATGACTAAGCATCTCAGATTTAAAAAAATACAAGCTCTGGTTAATTTTGTTTGATTTAATATGCGACCTTAAAAACAAAAGACATTTTTTTTGCTTTAAGTATTGCATTTAATAAACTATAAAAAATAGTATAGATTTTTATGAACAATATAAATATTTGTTATTCTTGCTATAAAAGTGTGTCATTAAGGTTGTTTTCTGGTAATCAAAAAAGACGCCAAACGGGAGCTGTCCATGGTGCTGTGAACAGAAAACAGGAGAAAAAGCAATACAAAAGCTGCATTCCTCACTAAACCGTGTTTTTTAAATACTTCCTAACATTTTTGCTTTTGACGTTATAAAAAATGACGCATTGAACACATTTCCACTTCCTGCCTCCTTTTCAAAGTTCCGAAACATTTTATTGCAGCAGACCCGAGTATTCATGTGCGTTTCAAATGGGACAATTACACGGCAAAACTGCAATCACCCCCCTTTGGTAAATGTTATTGTGAGCTGGCGGCAAAAAAATCTTTAATTGTCCTGCGTTTATCTGCTTCTTCAAGCCATTGTGCAAAGAGCGCAAACGAGGGTCATTTGCGAACTGAAATACTTTGCATGCAAAACGGAGCACAAGATGCTGTAATACTTGACCTTTCAGCATAATTGTTGCAGGCATGAAATGCAGCATTCAGGGCTCGCTGAGTGGAGTCTTTTCTCTCTCCCCACCCTGTGATGAACACAGCACATTTTTACATCTTAGGTGTTCATTTGGATTTGTTTCTTTTGTAGATTCTTTTTTCCTGGTACTGGCTGCAATTTAACTTCATTTTGATAATACTGCCCGGCCGAGCGCAAATTTGACTATCAGAGCTTCTTTTCCATACGCAACAATGACAAAAACTCTCATGTGATATTTTTTTCAGTCTGACTTTTACTTTGCAAAAAGAAAGGCTTGATTCTCCTCGAACAGCAAAATTTCTTAATCAGACGAAGGGGCATATATATATATATATATATATATATATATATATATATATATATATATATATATATATATATATATATATATATATATATATATGTATATATGTATATATATATCTGTAAGGTCCAATTTGTCGATGGACCCACCATTGCCAGCATTAGCAACTTTAAGTATTCTGTAAACATCTTACACAAGGTTTAGGAGTGTATATATGTATCCAGTACAATATAGTTTCAAATTGCTGACCTACAGTGTTGTTCTGGATAGGATGAGACATCAACATTGATTTTACTCTGTTTACACACACACACACACACACACACACACACACACATATATATATATATATATATATATATATATATATATATATATATACACACACACACACATATAAGGCAGTGACCCACGATATATAAATTGAACTCATCCCATAGGGCTACTTTTAAAAATATAAGTTGATGAAAATGTAAGAAAAATAAGTTCCAGGAATATTATATCTTATATTTACATACATCATTAAATGCACATCATGAAATACACATAAATCAACCTAAACTTTACATGTTTTACTTTAGTAAGAGTTTTTCTTCCCCTATTTCATTCATTTATGTCAAAATAAAGACAAAGAATAAAATAAAAATAAAAACTTCATAATTGAAAGTTTGCACATATTTTCTTAGCATTTGGTAGAATTGCATTTTGACTTGTATGACTTGGATCAAACATTTTAGTTATCCTTCCACAAGCATCTTTTTATACTTAGCCAGGTTTATAGGCTGCCTTGCTCTCTTAAACCTTTTCAGCTCTGCCTACAAGTTTCTTGATCAGGGCTTTGTGATGGCTACACAATGGCAATCTGAAACATTGACTTTGTTGTGCATAGGCCACTTTGTTACTAGTCTGGCAGTATGATTAGGGTCATTTTCCATTTGAAAGACCCATATGAGCCCAAGCTGTAACTCCCTGGCTGATGTCTAGGTATTTGTAAACTCCAGATTTTCAAGAAAGTTATGAAAAAATATCTAAAACAATACATCTCTTATTATTCTGGCATTTCACTACATCAAATTATTTTAGTAATCCTAAGTACTCTAAAACAAGAAAGAATGTTTTGTCTAATTTAATGTCAGACAATGAGAAAAAATATTGTATAACTTTTATTAAAGTGTACTGGATGACAGGTGCTATATTTTGAAAAGTTTTAGTTTAATTTCTGCCATATCGGGTCTAGAAATGTGGTCTACTTTGCTAATTGATTTAAGCTAACAGTTGTCTTGTTACTTTAGAATTATCAAGGGTTAAAGAAAGTTGAAGAAAATAAGTTCCACCAAGATGTAAGTATGCTTGCTATATATATATATATAAATATAGTAAACAAAAGTTAAGTCAAAGCCCTAATAGCTGTAAATAATAGCTAGTTTCTGTCCAGTGCATCTTTCAATACATATTTACTTGTTACATAGTTAAAGTAAAAAAAGAAAACATAAAAAAATGAAAAATTTAACTCTTTATTGCATTTTGAGTGTCATCATCATGAAGAGAGTTTAAGAATGAACAAACAAAAGCAACAAAAAATAAATAAATCCACCAATGCGGTCTACTCAGGAGACTGATATAATCTAATGCAGTATCTGAGTTTTTAGTTCAGAAAAGTTAGAACAAATTAGTAGTTATTTTGCACTCATATAAGAGGCAATGAGCTTCTTTCCTACCTACCTGTGACCCGCATTAGAACAAACAAGTTAATGTGCAGTTGCCTTCAACTACCAGTCCCTTTGAGGGACATTTTGGATGTTATAAACACATGTGGTTGTGTTTAGCTATTGTAGTTGCAAAATTATTTCTGCATATACATTTGGTTCATTTTACATGACAAACTATTGTTTAAAAGTAGGGCACTTAAACTAAATACACTTCAGAAACTTGCAGCTAACAATGGTGGATTAGGAATGTCTGTATTCATAATAATGGTGAAATTGGAAGGAATCATTGTTGTTTAAAATGTGACAAATGTTCTGGAGTAGAATAGTATGATGTTCTGCCCTTAAAAATGTATGGTCTTAAATAACTCGAAGAGGAGGTTAGATGACTAGAAAAGGGGTTAGAACCCATTCATTTTGAGAATTTTAGGAGAGCCTGAAAGACTGACATTTGTATACATTTATATAATCTGTCAAAACAAAGGCTAACCAAAGGGTTTTGGGATATCACAAATTATAAGAAATACATCAAACAAAACTGTTGACTGACAAGAGGCTAAAAAAAGAATCCACAGATTGATAAATAAGTCAGGGTCTTTTTTATTTTCCCTATTGGCTGCCCGGCTTTCATTAAAATGTAAAAATATCTTTTAGCAAATAAATGTTCATTAGGTTGTTTTGAAATATTTTTCCTCACCCTATCCATTACTTCCCTTTCACAATAATCTCATTGGGTAAATGTAACAAACCAAGCATAACTTTGGCATGAAGAAAAAACAGTAACTCTTTTAGCATAGTTAACACATCTCTATGTAAAATGTACCACAAAATCAGTTCCATAAATATTGTATACAATATAAATAAGACAACACTTAAAGTAACTGACAACATCTATAAAAGGTATTGTTCATAAATGTGTTGTTCATGTTCTGCTTTTTACAGCACTTTGTGTTTGAGGATGATGCTTGTTAAATATTTTCAGATTTTCTTGAGATGGGTTTTTATTTACGTTTTGGTTCTATAAGGTTACAAATGGTTGCAGTCGGGGGCGTGAATGGCCTGAAGCAAAAACCAGCCAGAAAACTCTATCTGGCAGCATGCTGTTGGAAAATCTGTGTAGCTCTAATGGTGCCTTTACTGATGTCCAAGTTGGCCAGGCTTTGTGCACTAATATAATTCACAAATGCTGGCTTTTGAACCAGCCTTTAGAACTTGTTCAATGGCCTTTCTGATATTTAGCTATTGGGGAGAAGCTCTAATTTATAACAATTTCAGTTTTCGATTTTTAAAAAACAGTATGGATAGGTTATTTTATACCCCATCTTAAATAGCTTAGACCCAGTCAAACTTTCAGTGTTTCTTCATTTTGTTTACTTTGTAACTGTATGTATAAACTTTGTCCATTGACCAGGATTTTGTTTTGTGTTAACTTGTTTCTTATCTTATAAATTGATTTCAACTACTGAATCACTTCTGCAGTTCTGCCTAATTGCCCTCAGACTATTGATATTAAGTTATTGACAGATATGTCTGTGGATTTTTTGAGTTTTGTCTGTACATGCTTTAAACATCTAGATTGGTTCAAGAGTGCCTGTGAACATTAATTTTCAAGTCTTGCCAAAGATTGTCAACTGAATTGAGGTATGGACTTTGATCTGAACCATTGATTTACAGCCAGAACGTTGCATTTAGCGTCATTGTCCTGCATGAAGGTGAACCTCTGCCCCTCTGTTTGAAGTCTCCTACAGATTGGAACAGGTTATCTTCCAGGATAGCCCTGCATTTAGCTTTATCCATCTTCTGATTGACGCTGATCAGCTGCTCAGTTCCTGCTAAAGAAAAGCATCCCCACAACATAATACAGCTGCCACCATGTTTCAATATGAGGATGCTGTTTACGATGATGTACAATGATAGCTTTTACCCTTGCACAGTGTTTTGCAGGTGTGCAGAAAAGATCAGTTTTGGTCTCGTCTAACCAGCGCACCATCTTCACTGTGTTGCTATGTCTGCTACATGGCTTTTGCCAAACAGCAAAAGAAACTTCGTATTTCTTTCTTTCAACAATGGCTTTCTTCTTGCCACTCTACCACAAAGGCCAGATTTGTGGAGTAGAAGCCCAAAGTTGTTTTGTTGACATATTATCCCACCTGAGCTGCTGATCTCTTCAGCTCCTCCAGAGCAGTGGCGGACTTTGGATGTGTCCCATGTTATAGCGGTTACCTGGGGTTGTATTAGAAAGGCGGCACACAACCATCCAGATAATAAAATATAATGGGTCTCTCAGTAGTGCCCAGAGCAGGTTTTCTATTTCTTTAATGCATGTGAAGTCAGGGGGACTTGGTCAATACACTGTGAGCAATGTGTTGTGTATGTTATCACACTCCAGAATCTCAGATAATTTCTTGTATTTTAATTGATTGAGACAGGGCATCAGAAGGAGGGTCTCACCCAGGGCGCCAATCATGTGAGAACGCCACTGCTCCAGAACTACCATGGACCTCTAGTCTCTTCTCTGATTAATACTCCCCTTGCCCAGCCTGTCAGATTAATTATACAGTCATATCTTGGTAGGTTATGCCATACTCTTTCTATTATCATTTGATATATGCTCTGTAAGGTGTCCAGAATTTGGGATATTATTTGACAAATATCCACAAATTTGTATTGGTCCACCACATAACATCCCAGTGAAATAGATACAGGTTTGAGGTTGTAAAATGTGAAAAAGTTCAGGTCAAGTTCAGGTTTTAACACTTTTTGCATGTCATTATGTGTGTCCCTTGGAATTTAAAGAAAAAAGCTTTTCTGTCTTCCCAGTAGCATGATTGCTCACCCACTTTTAACTTTCAAACTTAAAACCATAAAATGTGGTCAATAACAAGGTTTTTATGAAGATATTAACTTTAAATTTGTCTGTGTGTGTGGTCATTATGTGTGCTCCTCTCTTTCTCCATGCCTGCAGTGCTCTCGTTAAACATGTCAATTAAATGAACTCAGACTAAAGCAGGGTTGTCCTGTCTGTGTACAGTACCAGCAGGAGTCCTTTAGAAGGCAGCGAGCCATCACTAACCCCGTTAACACCAGACCCTTCAGTGAGACCCGGGGGCTACTGCTCGCTCTATAGGCCTGCAGGAATAACTGTTCCATTTAATGACAAGCTGAATAGTCCAAGGTTATTCCTTTCAAATGGTCAGACCTAAAGTTCATTTAAATTCATTTGCATGCCAAAAAGAGCACTTATGATTTCTAAATAAATCTTTAATGGAAGGAATCTGGACAAAAAGTGCAATAAAAGTAGTGGGTGTTACTGAGCAGTGGTGCATATGACAAGTATGTTGTGCTCAGGCTTTGAGGTACTTCTACTTTATCTGACCCTAACATGCTTTATGGTCACTGAATACTTTTTAATCAACTTTCAATACACAACTAATTTATCTGAAATGTCTAAAACCTTCTAATCAGTTTATAACATTAAAACCACACTATTATAGATGTATCATCTGAACCTGCCTTATAAAAAAATACCCTAAATTCCAAGACCAAGTGATTAAGATTATCAAAAATAGGACACAGCGAAACCCAGTTTCTTATTTTGGTGGTATGGCTCACTGCCTAGGGCAGCACACGTTGGGGGGTTGAAAGCACTTAAGGCACTCTCCTGGATGGGTTTTCTTTAGCTTTTTTACATGTCTAGTCAAAGAGTATGGTAATGCACATTATAAAAAACTGTGATAAAAAATAGCCTTACACTGGTGGAACCTAAAGAGGTTAAAGATGATATTTGATTCATAGCTCTTGATTCAGAGGTATATTAAAGGGCCATTCCACAGTTTTAATTAATTTGGAATACATTTAATCACCTCCAGAGTCAAATCTAAAATGACCTGAAACTACAGACATGAACATACGCTTTAAAGCTCAATATGAAGTTTATGAAACCATTACTCCTTTTGATAAAACACCAAAAAAATAACTATTCAAAATCCTTTTGGGGATTGGGACTACATTAGATTGAGTGTTAAAATTGCAATATATAGACTGGTCAAACCTTGAGTGAACCTTAAAATGAATTCTAAAATATACTGGGAACCAGTGGAGTGAAGCCAGAACAGGGGTAATAAGTTCACTTTATGAGCAGCACGCTGAACCAGACATGAGAGCAAAGACTGACTTACACACATAAGGTCCATTATATTAATCTAAGTGGGATGAAATGAAAACATGAATCACAAGAATATGCTTTGATCTAAACCATTCCACTGTAGCTCTGGCTGGATGTTTGGGATTGGTGTCCTGCTTGAATGGAGACCCAGTGCAAAGTCATTTGTAGCCAATAACAGGTTTATCTCCATCCATTTTCCAAAATAAATGCTGAAGAAAAGCATCCCTAAACAAAACACAGCATTCAGTTCCCTTTTTGCATGTCTGTTCAATGGATGTACAAAACTGTTTTCATTAATTTTATATAGGTTTTCTTGGGGCCACATGGGCACAAACGGAAGGACAAAGCCCAGGTCATTATAGGTGCAAGAACCGCCACTGGATATATGATCCTAAACCCAATGGTCCATCAGTTAGTCATTTCTCCATGTGAGTGAAAAGAACGTCTCTTTGGCAGGGTAAAAAAAAATTCCTTGAATGTTGCAACACAATAAGCAATCAAGATCCCAAAGCCAGACATTTGATAGCTTAATGAGTTCAGGCTGCAATCACTTTAAGAAAAGCCCTGGTCCATTTTATCCCGTGCAGTCTGCGTGAGGCGAGCGGAGAAACAACCATTGCTCCTCCATTTAACTCACAGCAAAGACGCACATAACTACAGGCTGACAAAAACACCGGCTGGAGGTGAATGTAAATACGTCCCGTATATTAGGACCTGTTGAGACTTGTGCTTTTTTGTTCAGCACCCAGGAGGAGGGGGTGATATTTGCCCCCTAATGAAATATGTCATTACGAGGAATTCATGTGACACAAAAGGGGCGACAGTCAAAAATTGCCCCACTGCTGTTCAGTAATTATATAGTTTGCCCTGGCAGCGCCTTCAGGCAGGTGGCTGGTCCATCATGCAAATGGCTTGGCTGTGCTGACATAATTAGCCACTGCGAGCAGCTTAAATGAACAATTAGCTAACATGCAATTCTGCTCACAACTCAATAGTTTTCCCTTCTTTTTGGCCAGTCATCACTGTATGTAATTCCGGTGCCTGAATTGCACAGCAGGATAAAGCCTATATAATTTTTTTTTTAAACTTGGACAATTTGCTGGCTAAATAAACAGAAATCAGTAGAACAAGGGGCTTATATACTAATCCCCAAAGAGTGGATGCATGGAGGTGCATTTATGTTAAACATTTGTCAAAAAGCCTAGAACACAAATCTTAGGCTAACAGACTGCTTAACCCTATTAGAGTGTTCAATGGTGCCATCAAAAACGGGCCGGGGGCTGCAAAAGGCTAGTGGTTCCCCTGGCCAGGGTGTCTGATATGCATTATATATTATTTATGAATATAAATGCATAGACATTAGTGGAAAAACTTCAGTGAGTTGCAACATTTATTTATGTATTTGTTTGTTTGTTTGTTTGTTTGTTTCTTTATGTGTATCTTGTCCAATCAGCTTAGGCAAACTGTATGGTGGGACTAGTCGCCTTGCAGTCTGTGACAGATTTGCTCTATTAAAGGAAATGGGATATTAACCCAGTTGCACGGTTGATTTTACTTAAGTAGTGGCATGACTCATCTGGTTCTCAAAGCAAGTTGGCTAGACAGGGACAATTATAAAAAAAAACAAAGATGAGCAGTTACAATTAAAAGTAAACAAGGTGTCAGGTAGTGGTCAAGTCACCACCTGGATTGGCTTTAAAAGGAAGATACACCCACCCTGTTGTTCTCTGCTTAGATACCGTTCCATTTCACCAGCTCCTGCATCCTCCTGTGTCATCTCAGGTGCCTTAAATGTGCCCTTTCTTTTGTCTTTGCCATCACGGCTACTTCTCTGGTCTGTTTGTTACACCGATTTCTTCCCGGATTCGCTGTTAGTGCTCCTGGTGTCAGTCAGTCCTTTTTCTACCGCTTCTTCCATTGTGGGTCACGAGGAAGCTGGTGCCTATCTCCAGTAGTCTATGGGCTGGAGGCAGGTTACACCCTGGACAGGTGCTACCACTGTGCAGCCCCGCTCCTGGTGTTGCTAGAGTAAATTGTGTGATTCTTTCTGCCCATCAACAGGTCATTGCTGCGTTTGGGTCTAGCCAGCACGTGCATCTAACTCAGTGATCCGTGCATTTGGCCCCGCACTTTCAGAAAGAAAAAAAGAACGTTACTATTATCAGTAGTAGTACTATTAACAGTTGTAGTAGTATCACAACTTTGCAGAAGCAAATGTCATATATAATAGGTTTATTAATTTATTTAGGTATTTATATACATTTCTATTGTCCATAAGGGGCCTCTCCTTCCTCTGAGCCCACCCACCGCCACTATGCCTAACAAAACCATAATAAAACTCCTAAAATTCCCAATTTGATATAGGTGTGCCATTCCAAGATGATCAAAGGCTTCCATCTGACCAACCCTTTCAAAAGTTCCTAGAAGCACCCATGTTGATAATAAAAAGTGCAGTTTCATTGAAAAACAGTGTTGTAAGTGAATATGAATCAGACCCAGGGGGACCACATGCTGAGCTTGAGTCAGCCCCAAAGGTTCTGCTTTTCTAACCTCTCCACTGATCCCCTTTGCAGCCGATGTCCTAAACACCATTGCCTTACTGCGCGGCCAATCACAGCCCACCCACTTGCACATTATTCTTGCTGCCCTCCACCATGACACAGGAACAAAGTAGACTTTAAGCAACATTAAACCCGGGGATGGGAGTAATCAGGAAGCTGTTATTTCTTAATGAAGGAAAACACATGCGGAGCGATACACACAACCAGTGATCAATAGAGGCGCCTGACAAAAGAGCGAATTGGAGAGCCCCCCTCCCCCAAAAAGGAGAAATGCAAATCAATTAGAGTCGTTGTTTGCTTTGAAACCCGTTCAGTCTATTTACATTAATTACGTGTTCATTAAAAGTAATTCGTGTGGGCTACACAGCGATAACAGCCTCATCCCTGGTTCTTTTCTGATCAGTGATGGACAAGGCACTGGCTGGGGTCCAACTCTTCTGGGCATTTAATCTAATGTTTTGTTTTTTTTTAGATTAGATTTTTTTTAATGAACTAAACACTAACAGGTGTAACAGGTGATCAGTGACAAAGAAAAACTGAAACAAACAAAGAAACAGACTGAGGACAGGAAAACATGAAAGCATCGCATTACAAGAAAGAAAGAGTATAATGCACATTTAGCAAAGTAAACAGCTAAGAAATGCAAACCTAAACTAATAAATTAGGCTCAATAGTAATTGTTTCAGTCCTGATTGGAAGGAGCCAACAAGTTCTGCACATCTCAGAATCTCATCTTGAATGTGAATAAAACAACGGAGATGATTGTGGATTTTAAGAGAAACAGGAATAGGTCAAACACTATTTCCATCATGGGATAAGAAGTGGAGGTGGTGGAGAAGTATTAATACCTCAGTGTTCACCTGGATAACCGACTGGAGTGGAGATACAACTGTGAAGCTGTATACAAGAAGGGACAGAGCAGACCGTACTTCTTGAGGAAGCGTAGGACCTTCAGTTTGTGCAGCAAGATGCTGCATATCTTCTATAAGTCTGTTGTGGAAAGTCTGATCTCTTCTGCCATCATCTGCTGGGGAAGCAGCATCAGAGCCAGAGAATTAAAAAAGCTCAACAAGCTAATAAAGAAGTCTGGCTCTGTTCTGGGGACTCCTCTAGAACCTCTGGAGATCATTGTGGAAAGACGGATTCTTCATAAAATTAAGAACATTATGGAGAACCCTGAGCATCCTCTTCATGAGACTGTCCTACAACAACAGAGTGTCTTCAGTCAGAGGCTTCATCAGATCTGCTGCAAGAGAGACCACTACAGGAGACCCTTCCTCCCCACAGTCATCATCATCTACAACGGCTCTTTCAAAAAACCTGCGTAATTTGAGCTACAACAACATTTAATTTCCCTTTGAGATTAATAAAGTATTTTTGAATTGAATTGAATTGAATTTGAAACAGACTGAAGAGTTCTCTGATAGGGATCTAGGTGGCTGGCTACTTACTCTAAAAAAGTATTTATATCTAAGACCAATCAGGGCTTTAAAGACCCATAACAAGATTTAAAATCTATTTTTAATGGTGATGGAGCCAATGCAGTGATTCAAGGCATGGTCTGATATAATCTGTTCCCTGGTTTTGGTCAGGACTCTGTCAGCAGCATCTTAGGTGAGCTGCAGCTTTTACAGAGAACAGTAAAGATACCATCACAGTAATCTTACAAACTGAAAATAAAAACATGCAGCAGTTATTCTGTGCTGTGTTCTGTGTAATAGAACATTTTATTGCTTTATAAAGTCTTTTGACTTTCTTGAACTCATGGTTTATGCCTTTGTTATGCTTATTAACTTTGTATAGAATATGGTTCTCTGCTCCTACTCTGAAGGTTGTCTGCTAGACTATAACTGTAACTGAATAGACAAACAAAAGTCGGTTCTCATAATAACTTGACTTGCCTGGAAGCTAGTTCTCCCGTGGGTTCTGTAAATATTTTGGATTTCTCTTCCTTCATATAAAAGTCTTGTACTAACTGTGTAACAAACACTCTGATATTGGCGAATGCTTTTGATCTCATCTTGTGAGATTACTTTAATGATCCTCACTGATTGATTTCTTATCATAACTCCCCACTAATCTCATTTTTCTGCGACATTTTGACAGGAAACCTTTTATTCTGGCAATGTTTTTAAGATGGTAGAAGGCTGGTTTAATAATAGACATGGTGATTTAGTTAGGTCTGAGTCAATAACCACATCAAGGTTTTTTGCATGTTCTGTAGGTCTGAGTCTAGCTGAGTGCTGATCTTGCTTTGTTTGGGACCAAGAACAATGACTTCTTCTATGAAAGGAAGTTCTTAACCATCAACTCACTGATATGGATACTTTATCTTAATGAATGCAAGGTAGTACCTACTAAAGTTGGGGCCGGGACCCCACTTTTGGTCATGCATCAACACAGTGGAGTACTGAGATTCATAATACAAATAATGCAGATAAAGCATTTATTAATGTAAATGTTTGAAAAATAAAAGCAGCATTTACAAACAGATATAAGCAATATATTGGCTGTTGATGCTGTTTGAGTTGTCACTGTACCTCTTTTTAACTGATTAAGAAGAAATGCTTGTATACTTCTCCAAAAGTTCAGGTCACACCCATATATTTCTTTAGGCCATGTGGTGACACGCAAATACAAACGAATGAAGCACAGGAATGGTAAGAGATAGTATTATAATACTCTATGATGTTAGCAAGGATGAGAGTGTAGATTTTGATTTGTAGATTTTGATTTAAAATGGCCTGAGAGTTGAACATGGTGTAGTGGTGGAGTGTGTGCACCACATACAGAAGCTATGAGTCCTCAAAGCACCGTCCTGGGTTCATCTTGTGACCCTGAGACCTTTGCTGCAGGTCTTCCACCCGCTTCTCTTTCTGCCCATTATGTAAGTAAAAGCCACTAGTGCCACAAATTAACAAAAAAGTGGACCCTGAATAGAGCCTTAAGGAACCCTAAATCTGATCTTTGTTCACTTAGGTGTATAATGGCAAAATAACAAAAACCCAGACAATCCCACCTGTTTTATTTGTCTATCGATCAGTACAGTATGATCAACTGTATTAAAAATCAAAGAAGGCCAAATGATCCCGTATAAAACATGTTATAAACATACTAAAAATTATGAGAGGTTTTTAAGATCTGAATCTGAAACAATGCAATCCGAATGTAAAACGGTTGTACCTGTGCACCAGGTCTTTCGGTATGAAACAATGAATTATAGCCCAGCTGTCCTCAAACATCCATGACCAAGTCAGCTTTTTGTCAAAATTTCCAAAAAGCACATCTAACATCATTTGACATAATGCAATGTTTTCAGTAAATGTTATTCACATTAACGGAGACGGCCTACTTGCTATAAGAACAAAAATGATCTGTTGTTTAACAGAATGCTGTTAAAAGGTCATGTTTCACCCTCCCAGTCTCTATGGTATCTTATCTCTTTTTTTCTTTTTTTTTTACAAAACCAGAGTTGCTTTTACCAAAGGCCCACAACCTCTTGTTGGTTGCTATAGCATTTTCAAGCACCATTCTCCTAGTTCCCAGCCCCCACATAGAACCTGCTCTGCGCACTTGTAATAAATTATCTTCAAGTGAAAACTACTAAAACCGAGCTGCAGGACCGAAGCTGGACAGAGCCACTTTACTAAATCACACCTCGTAAACATTTTCCTTTTTTTGTGCGATTTGAACTGCGATTTGAGCTTTAAAACTGTCAATGTGTGCGTCTGGGTCTGGCAGAGCACATGGTATTGAACCTCGCCAATTCCACCGGCCCATTGTTATTGCAGCTCTTATCCACCTAGTGATGGCTGATGTTATGCAATCACAGACATAATCTGTAGGTGGCTGGATGCATCTCATCCGCTGCGTCCTGCTTGTCCTACATCTTCAAGTACAAACATATGGGCCTGGGGATGCAAAGCAGAGGAGGGTTGACTTGGTGAATAATTAAATAGGCTTCAAATAAAAAAGACACCCCCCCCCCTGAAATAAAGCAACTGTTCATAATGCCACCAAGTTCAGCAGCAAACAAGTGGGAATCTGAATCAGCCTCTTTACTCTATGAGCCCCATCTTTGCCAAATTGAATGCAGATTGAAAATAATTTTTCTGCTCTTGACTCCAGCTATTCATGACTCTGAATTGGTTTTGCCACTGTCATATTGCCACACAAATGTAAATAAAAGGATTTAAGCAGCGAGCAAGTCCTTTAAGCTTCTCTGCGGCTGTTATTTGAAGTGTTCTGTCAGATGTGCAAGGAATAAGAAAGAAATGACACTCCGATTTCTAGTAATAGACTGTAAATGCATTTAAATTGTAAAAAAAAAAAAAAAAAGAAATTTTATGTGCAGAGTAAAATCTGGGTTTACACAAAAAAAACATCAGCACTGCTCCATATAAGTTTTTTTTTATTTCCCATTTTTATGCTTAACCAGTTATATGTACAAATCAGTGTCAGCAGCTAACTCCCTCTGTGCTCACATCCTCTTGTGGTTTTCCAGTGCAGGACCAGTGCCTGCTGTGTTTTGGCTGGAAATCAATAAGGGGGAAAATCTGTTCTAATCATCTGTACATTTACCATCACAATCAACAATCAAAGCTGAGTCCTGGATCTTTATTTGTAGGCCTGAACTGAACAATTTTCCCACTGTGAAAGGCAAGCTAAATTAGAACCCTTGGTTCCCGTTAGTAGCTCTTAATGGCTCTGATTTGTGAACTGCTAAATGAGGTTATGTAAATTGATCCTGAATGTAGGCAGGGGCCCCCAGGTGACAGGTGCAGCTGAAGGTGGGGGCTTGGATGCCGACATGAAGTGGGAAGGGGAGCAGCATACGTTCCGATTTATTTGGAGGGACAGGCTGGCAGAATGAGGTTAGCTGGATTGTCTGGGAACTGGAGGGAAAGTAAAATATTCACACTCTGAAATGCGGTATGCACTTATTCAATGTCACAACATTAGTGCACTCTTAAGATTTAAAAGAATTTATTCATAGAAAAGGTCATTGTGGTGGAAAAAAGCTTTTGCTTAAGAGCCACACTGTTTTTGAAGTACTTTTTGTTTCTTTCATTTTTTCTTTCCTAACTGTACTGCGTGACTGATAATGTTTCAGGCATCCTTATCACAAAAATCCGGGCTTCACAAAAGATGTAAACATATTGAATAAACCATACACACCTCAAAGTATTTGAACAGAAACCAAGTCCAGCACCTCCTTCTGTTGGGCTTTAAGGCAAACACAGCAGAAACAGTTAAAATGACACGTATAGAATATCTTCATTGTAAATCCTGCTTGTTTGCCAAAATCTTGTAGTGCAAAAGTTAGACTTTGTCACATTTTCTCTCACTACAGTCAAAAGCTTCAGTGTACTTTGTTAGGAGTTTGTGTCGACCAAGTGCATAATTGTGAAGCAGAAGGAAAATTATTAATGGTTTTCAAGTTATTGTAAAAATGGTGTCTGCGTATGTGTTAAGCCTCTTTAATCTGATGCACCTAAATAAAATATTTCAAAAGTCACTAAACTGATTAATGTAATACTGTGTAATTTATTCTTAGTATAAATGCAGCTGTTCTGTGAAGGCCACAGGGATATGTTGGAGAACATTTGTGAACAAACAGCATGAAGACCGAGGGGCACAGCAAATGGGTCAGGAATAACACTGTGGTAAAGTTTAAAGCAGGTTAGGTTATACAATAATATTCCAAGTTTTGAACATGTCGCGGGGAGTCATGGCTGTACACCTAAACTGAAAGAAGAGCTTTAATTAGCAAACCAGCCAAGATGCCCATGGTAACTATGGAGGAGTTGCAGAGACCAGCTCTTTCCACAGCAGAAGGGAAAATCTATTGACAGGACAACTATTCACCATGCACTTAACAAATCTGGCGTTCATGATATAATGGAAAAAACAAAGACCGTGAGGACGAAAGCCATAAGAAGTCTCATTTACAATTTGCCACAAGCCATAACACAAACAAATGGAAGAAAGTGCTCTGGCCAGAATATACCAAAATTGAACTATTTGGCATTTATACGAACTGCTATGAGTGGCGGAAAACATATACTGTACATGATATTTACCTCACCATCCTCACAGCAGCACATAGTGGTAACAGTATCATGCTGTGGGGATGCTTCTCCTCAGCACAGGCAGGGATGTTGATGAGAGTTGAATAGAAGATATACGGAGTTAAATAAAGCACAATCCTTTAAGAAAACCTAAAAAGGGCTAGACTTTAGACTGGGATGCAGGTTTTGACTAAGAGAATCTGTCAGTATGATGTGCTGGATACAGGATGTGTTAACACAAAGAAAGACATCTGCAAGGCATTTAGAGATCCTATTGTTTCTATCCGTGAGTTTTGGGAAGGTTATAAAGCCATTTCTGAGTAACTTAAACACCATCATTCTACTGTAATAAAGATTATATACCAATGAAAACCATTTAAGAGAGTTACAAATCTTTCCAGAAAAATTCACCTCAAGGTTAGATTTTGCGTTGCTCAGATAATTAAAAAAAAACCCAGGAGTTCCATCTTAGATAAAAAAAAAAAACATAGCACCACATTTAGAGAGAGGCTGAAGATCTGATTTGTTTGGTCCGGAGCCTTCTCTTGACAAAAATATGGCAGCATGACATAGGCTTGTAAAGCTCGATCTGAATGATCCACAGGACATAAGAAACAATGCATTTTTCACGTAAGAAACTAGAGTAGAGATGTTAGGCCATAATGGAACGCCTATCAGCACAAAAACCTCTCAAACACTGTTAAGCAAAGAGGTGGAAGAAGGATGATTTAGGCATGTTTTGTGCCAACAAGACAGTTATTAATTCAGCCTTTAACTCTTCTTCTTAATTGTGTTCTAGATTCAAATGAGTGACAAACTTTCTGATAGTTGAGGCTCATCTGAAACTGGATCATCAGCAGGACAAAGATCCAAAACACAGCCTTAAATTTAGGCTTGAAAAGCAGGGGCGTGGTGTAGCTGTAATGCGCACGACGCAAATACGGAGGCCTCAGTCTTCAACATAGACTTCCCGGGTTCAAGTCCAGACCCGGAGACCTATATGCTGCATGTTTTCCCCCTCACCCCACCCCACTACTTGTTTGCCTACTTTGGAAAAATAACAAAAATGAAGGCCATTAGTGCCACAAAGAAAAGACTGTAAAAGTTGTACAAAAATATATATATTTCCATAAAGTGGTTCTACAAGTGGTTCCACAATTTATTGAATCATTGGAGCACTTAGTTTATTCCACGACTGTATTGACAGTAATATAAACATTCGTTTCCCAGTATTTTCTCTGTAACTCATTTTGAAAAAAAAAGAAAACATAATTTTCAAGCCACTTTGTCAAATGAACTTAACAGTTCAAATGTTTCAGTACTACAAACAAATAACAAAAATAATAAAAAATGATTGATTAAATTTTAGTATTAAAATGATAGGTAAAATAGCAGAATACCTTAAATGCAACATATTTAAAGAGTTTAATTTGGGGACAGCTGTAAAACTAGTGTTGCTGCTCATGGCTGCTCTCCTTTTTGTTTATAGCTTGTTTACCTTCATGCATGACAAATATCTCATACATTGTAGTGCATGTCTGGTGCTTGGCAGACAGCCATGACTCCGATGAGTCTCTATAGTTCCAACTGAAGATGCAATAACAAGGAAACTATCAACATAGAGCCTCTCAGGGAAAGACTGCTGAGTGATTGGAGCACTCTGAGTCACTGCACTTCACTGCAGCCATTTAGGCTCTGCTGAGTACCATCTCAGCTGCATGGAGGACAACATTCGCAGACTGAAACATGTCATATGGCAACCTGGTCATTCCTTGCTTAAAGCGTTGGACCTGGACAGTGGAGGAATGTCATTTGTAGTGGATTCACATTAAAGACGTTTCTGAAGTACTGTGTAAGGTCACATAAGCACTTTCAATACGTCAGAATCTTCCTCTTTTTTAGGTACTATAAAGATAGCACACTGGTTTTGATGGTCTGCAAATTTGTAGGATTGATAACATGAATAGTTTGTTTTTGACGCTAACATACTTTGAAATGCCCCAGGCTCTCTAGCCAAATGCCTCTAGTAGGGGGCAGCTAGATGGGGAGCACAAGATCAAGTGAAACACCAAGATCAAGTGAAACACCAAGATCAAGGTCAAGAGCCAAAACAAAAATTCAACTTTATTTAGGTCTTATGTGATATGTTGCTTCAAACTTAACTTAACTTAACTTAACTTAACTTAACTTAACTTAACTTAACTTAACTTAACTTAACTTAACTTAACTTAACTTAACTTAACTTAACTTAACTTAACTTAACTTAACTTAAACAGCCAAATAATCTGTTAGTTAAAGTTTTCAAGTACTCTGACCAAACCTAAACTGATTTGAAATATTAGCGCAAACCTCTTTAGCCCATGCTGCTAATTTGAATCCTTTTTAGTACTGTTATTCTCCACATTTTGGACCAAGATGCTTGATCCTGGTTTAATTTGAAAGTTTTTTTTTCACCGAATGAATAGGTTGGTGCTGAGGGACATTCAAAAGTGCCTTGCTAAGAATGACACCAAAATGTGACTAATAGCGTATTTAAACAATCAAAAAAGTTAACAAAATAAGCTGAAACTGAAAGTTAAACACCGTAACATTTCAGAAATAAACATATTAAAAGTCGGGTAAGCATTTTTATTCCCCAGAACTGATACTGGATACCAGAACCACCTTTTTGGAGTTGGGTTTGGGGTACCAGATTTACACTCCTGGGTTTGCTTTTTTTTTTTTTTTTACAAAATACACTACCGATCAAAAGTTTTAAAAACACTTTTTCATTCAATGGTTTCTTTATGTTTATGAATTCTTACACTGGACATAGATTCTCACTGAAGGCATCAAAACAGTGAATGAACACATATGGAATTATGTAGCAAACGAAATGTGGTAAAATAACTTTCAATATGTTTTATATTTTAGAATTCTTAAAGTAGCCGCCCTTTGCTGTGATTAAAATATTAACCCCTGGTCGTTTCTCAATGAACGTCTTGGAAGTTCTTTCAAGACTCTTTGGAAAACCATTTTAGGTGACCACCTCATGAAGCTCATGGAGAGAATGCTAAGAGAGCAAAGCAGTCATCAAAGCAAAGGGTGGCTATTTGAAAAAATCTAAAATATAAAAATATTTAGAGTTACTTCACACCTTTTGTTTACTACATAATTCCATGCGTGTTCATTCACAGTTTTGATGCCTTTGGGAAGAATCCACAATTTAAATAGTTATGAAAATAAGGAGACCCATCAAGTGAGAAAGTGTATCTAAAACTGTTAATCAGTAGTGTAGCTCAAACTCAGCCAGATTGGTTGGAAAGTATCTTTAAACAGCAGTTTTCAAGTCTTGCCACAAATATTCAATTGGACTCAGGTCTAAACTTTAAATGCACCTTTCTAATAAACTGATATGCTTTCATCTAAATTAATCTATTGTAGTGCTGGCTGGCTGGCTGTATGTATGTTTAGGGTTGTTGTCCTGCTGGAAGAGGATTCTACTACAATTTCAAGTCTTTTGCAGCCTCAGGATAATGTGCAGTGTTAGTTTTCCTAAATGCATAGTGTTTTGCATGTAGACAAAATAGAAAAAATTTGGTTTCATCTGACCAGAGCATGTTCTTACAGATGTTTGCTGTGTCAACTTAATAGCTTGTGGCAAATGGAAGACAGGATTTCTTATTTCTCTGTCAAAGATGGCTTTCTTCTTGCCATTCTTCCATAAAGAGTAGACTTGCGGACTGAATGACTAATAGTTGTCCTGTCAACAGATTCTCCCACCTGAGCCATGGATCTCTGCAGATCCTCAAGAGTTATCATTAGCCTTTTGGCCGGCGTTCCGATTTAAACTCTCCTTGCCTGGCCTGTCAGGTTGAAGGTCTTTGTAGATTTATAGTTGTTCCATTCTCTATACTGTGGCTTGTAAAAGTATTCATACCCCTTGAACTTTTCCACATATTGTCACATTACAACCACAAACATAAATATATTTTATTGGAATTTTATGTGAAAGATGTTTAAAGATTGGGAAATTGTTTTATAACTTGCAGGTTTAAAGTTTTTAAGGGTTTCATAGTACGAGGGGTAAATACAAACAAACGCCAAACTTTCTAGATTTTTATTTGCAAAGACGTAACTTTTAACCTATGTATTTACAATATATGTATTCTCCTTCCTCTTTACAATTAGGCACCACTTTACGTTGGTCTGTCACATAAATCGCCAAGACATTACGATGAAGTTTGTGGTGATCATGTGTCAAAAGTTCAGGAGATGCTAACATTTTTGCACAGCACTGCAACCCCCTCAAAAAAACTAGAAAAATGGTTCTGAAAATAGTACAAGTTCAAGAACTCCTAATTTGCCCCACATGTGAACCCACGTCAGAGTTCAAATAAAAGAGTTGAATCTTCCTCCACCTAGTTGGAAAGGCAGCGGGCATTAATGTGTGCAGAAATGTAAGCAGGTTAAAACCATTATGAGGATCTTCAGCACTTTGTTCATATTATTAACTCTCTTGACAGTCAGAAGTGGTTTAAAGCAATCACCTACTCACCAACTATTAAAACTGACTTTCAGTGAAGGATGTACTGCAGCACTAAGAGTGGTGTTTTCCTCATCACATTAACTCATTCAGTTTAGGTGAATAGGTTTGCCTATATGAGTATGAAATACTAGAAGGAATGTAGTTTCTGGTTTAGTTTAGAGTTACATCTCTTGAATAAGGCTGTCCCTTACCCTTTCTTCAGTGTAAAGGGAAACATGTAGAGGGGGAACACAGAAAGGCTTGTACAAGATTCAAGATGGATACTTGCATGTCCACTAAATATAATGTCCAACTGAAACAATGTTTAGCCAAAAAACGATTAGAAAATGTAAGGGAGAGATCCTTATAATGTCATCTTTATAGCTGTCAAACCCGATGATTTAACTACAGCATAAGCAGATGTGTTTTACATTTATTTCGTCATTATTAATATTTGTTTATGTAATGCTGTGCAATATTTTAAACCACCCATTCTTGTTGAAAACATTGACAAATCTTCAGAAATGCCCACAACACAGTACCATGGTAAGTGTTTGCTTCATATCATCAAACAACTTTTAAATTCAGAAAAATTCATCCTTTCATCCATCGTTTTTACCTGCTGCCTAAGTGGCCATTGGGTGAGAGGCAGGGTACATGGGGTTACCAGTCAATCACAAGGCAACACAGAGACTCACAGGACCATCAACCATGTAAGCACACACTCACATACCTAAGGGCAAAATCGAGAGACCATTTAACCTTCAGAAAAAGATCATTTGAGTAAATAGACAAAAGCAATGTTTAAATTATGATTTCATTTATTAAGGGTAAAAAGCTATCCAAACTAACCTGACCATAGGTGAAAATATAAAAAATATAATAGCCCTCCTTGTTAAATCATGAAATAACTGTGCCTGATTACTGTCTGACCTGTAGAATGAGGAAATCACCAACACAGAACAAAAATAGAGCCATTATTATTCTGATTAAATTAATTGTGCCCAGGTTTTGATATAGCCTTTAGGTTCTTCTGTTTTCAGACACACAATGTTGTGTGTCTGATAACAGGGGAGGCATTATCCATAAATGGAAAAACATGGACAGTTGGAGAACCTTCCTAGCTGTGGCCAGCCTGCCAAAATTACTTGAAGAGTATGTGCACGACTCTGAAGGTCACAAAAGAACCCAGAGCATCAAAACCACTGTAGGGCTCGGTTAAATCCACTTTTGACAGGCAAAAACAAAAAACCACAACAACAAATGTTAGAAAATACAATAGAGTTGGCTAGTCATAGTGAGGTCTTAAAGTGGATTGAAGTTCTGGCATTATCTTGAATAGGTCATTTATTCTCAAAAACCTTCCAATGTGGCTGTTATGAAACAATTTTTCAAAGACAAGTGGGTCAAAATTCCTCCAGAGTGAAACCAAACAGATTTAATTCAGAACACCTATAAAATTCTATCCTGAGATTATTAACTATTGGATATGATGGTTTGGAGCTCCTTAATCAAACTGAATCATTATATCAAAGGTTATGCATGTGTTTGTCACTCCCTGTTTAACGTCACTGCAATTTGGTTTTTTTTTTTCTATGTGCTGTCGTGATAGTTATGACTGAATCTCTCTGGTGTATCATAGTTTACCTTAAAACAATTTTTATAAAGTCCTTTTAACACCATGCTGTCAGAAAATAATTATTGTAGAGTTTTGGGGACTAATAAAAGAAAATGATGCAGGTGACCAATGTAAGGATGACAACTAAAAGCAAATGAACCTAAAGATTCCTAACTTTTCTAACAGCTCTAACTATAAATAAAATGAGTTGTCAGAAAAAAGCGAACGTCTATGCTTTCTAATAAAGAACAAGTCTTCACTGAAAATATACTCTGATAAATTTAATCACATTAAATGGATGAATTTAAACAATTTGATCAAAATTTTAGAGGTCTCACTTTGTCCATGGAATAGTCAGACTCCATCCCACCGGAAAAGAATACATTTCATTTTCCCACCAGCAACGGCACTATAGTACCAAACACTTCTCAAAACCATATACCACAAACTCTCTTGCTGCTACAAAAAAGTTATGTTTAATTGTTCTAAAACTGAACAAATCGAATGTTTGGGACTGACCATAAGATTGTCTCCTGAAATGTCATTCACAATTATTGTACTATATAAGGCCCCCTTCAGCTAAAGATGTGTTTTTTGGCCAACTCTCTAATGTTCTAAAAAAAAAAGTAACACTAAAGAGGTTATTTTGATGGGAGACTTCAACATAAATTGGTTGGACAGACAAAATAGAAAAAAAAACAAAAAGAAATTACTCAGAAGTTTAATTATACACATAATAAAAAAATGCAACTCGAAGTCACCACAAACGCTTATAGATTTAATCTTACAAATAAGGCTGACAGAATTGCAAAAATGTACAACTTAATAACAGGCCTATCTAACCATAATTTAACATTAGTGATTAGAAGATTGTCAAAAGTACATTACAGAAATTTAATCATACAAGATTTAAATGAAGTTAGATCCCACATTCCAAAAAAACATATTCAGTTATTTGAAAGTGAAATGAGACACATTCATTGGAACAACATAGGCATGAATAAAGACAGCAATGCAGCAACCAGAGACTTTATAGAAACAGTTCAGTGTCATCGTTTTACAGATAGTTCTAAACCACATGCAGTAAACTCTCAAAGGAAACCAGGAAGTGTTTAACAGATTTATTGAAAGCACAGAAGTAAGTACGGTCTTGGCAGAGTAGGCAAAGCTGTAAGGAAGAAAGCATAGGTAAGTTAAGGTGGTAAATAAGATGGGAAACTAATGGTGTTCTCTCTTACTAGTTGGTTGTTGACAAACCACCAGGAGGAGAGGGAGTCGGGCTGGAGGAAACAGCGTGGGACTACGGAGGTGAGTTCTGCCAAGAAACTTAGTCCCTTGGACGTTTACGGTGTTTGGAGGATTGTATGGTGGGCACGAGTGGAGGGTGGACAGGATTTGTGGAGCCAGGGTCGGAGGTTGAATCCAGGAAAAGATCAGCAGGAGGAAATCCAGCAGCACAGCGTTTGCGAAACACCAGTTTGTAGATCCATCCATGGGAAACTTGGAACGAGGTCCCATAAGCAAAATCCATTGGTGGCCAGCCTGGGTAACATCCAGGTAGTCACCAACACGGTATACTGAAAAGACAAAATAGGTTAACAAAGTCAAAGCAAGCAATACAAGAAGTGGCTCAAAGGTCAGCTTGGATAGTACCACTGAAGGCTAACACTCGAGCGCTGACATGCTGGCTGCCTCCTGCTTAAATACTCCAGGAGTCTCATCACCGGTGAATGGAGAACACCTGTCTCACCGCTCCTGCTCTCCAACGCCCTCTAGAAAACCAAACACAAACAATACAAAAAAAAACACAGAGATCTCCAACCCCAACATTCAGCAGTTTGTTTCTAAATACTCCAGAGTAATACAGGGAAGGTAAAACAGTAAAATGGTCTTACCTTGTCTGAATGACGAATTATGAAAATCAATGAAAATCACAGAGACTGCACTGAAAAAATATGTAAAAACCAGATTTATTTCTCCCCGGTTAATATACAATGGACTCCGAAACAAGGTCGTTCTGTTATTGAGAAAAGCCAAGGCTGTATTTTTTCTTGATATAATTAAACAAGCCAAAGAAAATTCAAAGAGCTCTGAAAAACAATTGACAAATTAACTGGTAAGAAACTATAAAAAAAATTAATCAATAGAATTAAATATAGGCAGGATATTCTGTAAAGATGATCAGTTGATAACAAATTATTTCAACAATTATTTTTTAGATTCAGTAAACAAAATTAGTCATCAGACTCCCTCGAGCTTTGTGCTTAACCTGCTTTATCATCGCATACAGATTTATTGCACTTGAAAAGGATTAACGTGATATTAACAGACAAAATAATATTGTCTTTATCAAATTCATAATGTAAAGATTACTAGGGGCCCAATAGTTTTCTCATTAAAAATCATAAGGATATTTTAATGCCATCTATAACTTACTGTATATGGTTAATAAATCAATTGATAAAAGTGTGTTCCCCAGTATCTTTAAAATGGCAGTGATAGTACCAGTCCACAAATCAGGTGTTAGAAAAGACGTGAGCAACTATAGACCAATTAGTATACTACCAATAGTTTCCAAAATTATTGAGAAATAATGCTTCAAACATAACTTAACTTAACTTAACTTAACTTAACTTAACTTAAACAGCCAAATAATCTGTTAGTTAAAGTTTTCAAGTACTCTGACCAAACCTTAACTGATTTGAAATATTAGCGCAAACCTCTTTAGCCCATGCTGCTAATTTGAATCCTTTTTAGTACTGTTATTCTCCACATTTTGGACCAAGATGCTTGATCCTGGTTTAATTTGAAAGTTTTTTTTTCACCGAATGAATAGGTTGGTGCTGAGGGACATTCAAAAGTGCCTTGCTAAGAATGACACCAAAATGTGACTAATAGCGTATTTAAACAATCAAAAAGTTAACAAAATAAGCTGAAACTGAAAGTTAAACACCGTAACATTTCAGAAATAAACATATTAAAAGTCGGGTAAGCATTTTTATTCCCCAGAACTGATACTGGATACCAGAACCACCTTTTTGGGGTTGGGTTTGGGGTACCAGATTTAAACTCCTGAGTTTGCTTTTTTTTTTTTTTTTTTTTACAAAATACACTACCGATCAAAAGTTTTAAAAACACTTTTTAATTCAATGGTTTCTTTATGTTTATGAATTCTTACACTGGACATAGATTCTCACTGAAGGCATCAAAACAGTGAATGAACACATATGGAATTATGTAGCAAACGAAATGTGGTAAAATAACTTTCAATATGTTTTATATTTTAGAATTCTTAAAGTAGCCGCCCTTTGCTGTGATTAAAATATTAACCTCTGGTCGTTTCTCAATGAACGTCTTGGAAGTTCTTTCAAGACTCTTTGGAAAACCATTTTAGGTGACCACCTCATGAAGCTCATGGAGAGAATGCTAAGAGAGCAAAGCAGTCATCAAAGCAAAGGGTGGCTATTTGAAAAAATCTAAAATATAAAAATATTTAGAGTTACTTCACACCTTTTGTTTACTACATAATTCCATGCGTGTTCATTCACAGTTTTGATGCCATAAGGATATTTTAATGCCATCTATAACTTACTGTATATGGTTAATAAATCAATTGATAAAAGTGTGTTCCCCAGTATCTTTAAAATGGCAGTGATAGTACCAGTCCACAAATCAGGTGTTAGAAAAGACGTGAGCAACTATAGACCAATTAGTATACTACCAATAGTTTCCAAAATTATTGAGAAATAATAATAATAATAATACATCACACAGCAATTGACAGATCATTTTAACAGTGATAAATTCTTGCATTCCATGCAGTTTGGTTTTCGATCTAATTATTCAACTGAAACAGCCTGTTGTTATTTGACAGAAAGCATCAGAGCGAGTCTGGACAGAGAAGGAATAGTGAGTACTGTGTTCCTGGACTCTTAAAAAGCCTTCGACACAGTAAACCACACTGTGCTCCTCTCTAAATTATCTCATTAGAATTTGTCCAGTGATGCTTTCAATTGGTTTAAGTCAAACCTTTCAGATCATGTACAATGTGTACGAACAAATAATAGAGTGTCTTCTATGAAGTCCTGCATCGCAGGGGTCCTGCAAGGGTCCATTTTTGGCCCCCTGTTGTTCAGTATTTATATCAACGACCTTCCAGCAGTGTGCAAAGACGTAGATCTCATAATGTACACAGATGATGCCGTCATGTATGTACATGACAGAGACATAAATCTGGTTGCTATTAAATTGTCTGCTTTGATGGGAAAAATAAGGGACTGGCTACAAGCTTCCTGTCTTACGTTAAACGTCAAAAAAACGGTTGGCATGTGCTTTAGTAAGACCAAGACATTTAAAGACATATTGAGTATTACTGTTAATGGTGAAAAACTAAACATTGTATCTGAAATGAAATATTTGGGAGTCCACCTAGATATAACCCTGGGGTTCAATAAACGTATAAAAAAATTAAGTAATTCAGTCAAATATAACATCTTTACTCTCAGACACATAAAAAAACAGCCCAACACTTGAAGCATCCTAAATGTTTTTCAATGCTATGGTTGTTTCCCACATCATTTATTGCACTTCTTGTTGGTCTCAGGCTAATGGGACCACACTGAAATCACTCATGTCTCTCTAAAGTGTTAGACAAAAAAACACATCATCATCACCATTGTCACATCCTTAGCAAATACAATTTGCTAAAGAAATTCATTTAACTATGTTCTGATCAACAACCCGGATAAACATTGTGATGTCCATTTCACAAAAACTCTGTGTTCCAAAAAGGATGTTCTACGTTTGCACAATCCGCTTTTTCATTTAAATCCATCATCATAAAGTTCTGTGTAGATCTGCAAACATTTTCTCAAAACCAAAAAAAAAAACCACATTATTATTAATCAGTTGTGTTAACATCAGTCCTAATGATGTCTATACCTTTTGTTCCTTATTATCTACTGTTGATATATAGGTACCTAGTATTTTTAGTATTTATCAATTTGGGCTACTTAACCTTTTTAGGTTATTTGTTTTGTAATTGTATATGAACTGCAAAGTACATATTTTAAATGAGAGACTGGTAATGTTCTGTATTGTGAATTTTTTACTGTGCACACTTGCCCAGCGATTGTAGATGGAAAGTAGCTTTAGCTAAGTCTGGTTCAAAGCATCTTTTCTCGTGAGATGAATGTTTTTGTACATAGTCCCTGACAAATAAGTAATAAACTAAACTTAATTAAACTAAATTGCACAGCGGTCTACGAAGAAATGGGGCCAACATTTGGACAACTTATTGTAATGTATGGGGTATTTATAAACTAACAGAAATATTTTTAAAAAAAGGTTTGCTACCTATTTTTATGATATTTGGGAAATGGGTTTTGCTTTTCTTTTTTTAAAACAGAAATCCAGATGTTTCATTAGATATTCTGCTTTTTGATTATATGTTGTGTTTTGATCGTGTTGGGATCATGATTATTGATTTATTAATATTTATCAATAATTATAATTAAAAATCATAATTAATAAAATTTTATTTCTTAACCGAAAATCCTCATTTATGAATCGAAACCAGAGATGTCTTCTGGTGTTGTAATTGCGGCTCAACGCCTTTGATAATTACAACCGTTAAATACTCAGTAATAATTGATAACTATTACCAGAGATGTCACTGTTTAATCGACTGTTTCTGCCGAAATGTGGGGAACTTTAACCTTATTTTGACTGACAAATCACTCTTGCACAAAATAAACACAAACGACTTCTCTTTATCTATGTGAATATTTATTAAATCAACAGCCTGATCCCCCTCGCTATTCCGATTCAATAATTTTCACCTAATCAAACAGGCAAAGTTCTACACAGAAGGGAAAAAAAATATCTCACTAAACAAAATAAAACAAAACAAAACAGCAGTGGGTGTGTATGAGATCAAACCAGCAGTTATGGCAAAGGTGATAACATGACAAAGGAATATGGTGTTGAACGGAATTTTGGGAAGCGGCCCGCCAGAAAGTGTAGCTTAATTACAGTGAGCCATAAAATATACCCAACCGCTGGGGATGTTCGAGAATACAAAGGGTTATAAAACTTTTGGCGGCAACTCATAAAACATGAAGTTGAAGACAAAGAAAATGGTTGATTTTCACCATAAGGTTATTATAGCAGTCCAGTTTCACAGCGCACCTGCTCTCAGGTGTTCACATGGTAAAAGCACAACTTGCGAGAATCAGCGGCCTCAGAAATCAACAGTAATCAAGTTTCAATAAGATGGCATGCACATACAATTCAGAACACATTAGACTATAGGTGGCGATTCTACATCGCACTAAAACCCTACTCTACCCTGCCCAAGCTATCCCTAATAAAGATATGAAAATAAAAGGGTGGATTTTACTTGTTGAAGTCTTCCTTCTGGGGAAGCGAGTGAGAGAGAAAAGGGGGGTGAAGAGTTTCTGTGCGTCCGCAGTTAAACTCCAAGAAAGCGGTCAATCTCCATCCTTTGGCCTCCTTGGCGAAAGGGAAAAATATGATCTGACCATCAGCAGTCGACTGGAACAAAACAAGGTGGCGATCCGTCTCCTTGAAACCACTGTGAGGGTTTTTTTCTTCTGTTACATGTTAAACTCACGTCTTCGATCGGCAAAGTGAAATTTCTGGCCTTCTTATTCCAGAAACCTCTTTCATGAATTTTTCTTTTCCGTTGGCCAACGAGGAGAATAAATGAAATCCACATGGGACCTCTTCTCCAGAATGATGCGCTTCAGTTGCTGGTCCGGTTTCCAACGTGAAAAGCAAATGGTGGGCCAACTCATACTCTGTTATATAGTTGGCGGTGGCCTCAGAGCTGCAACGCCCTCGTCCTATCAGCCGCAGTGGCCACTGGGATTTGTAGTAACGGACTGTCCTGGGATACAAAATGGCTGAAAACGCCGGAAGGCCTGGTAGCATCGAGCAACGTGGAAATGATCCAATATTCAGCAAACAAGTGGTCCAACAATTGATTGGTCTTCTGTTGTGCTTTTTTGAGGACAATATGAGAATTCATCTCAACAGATGTAAACAAGAGATCATTGCATCATTTTTTTAGACTACAAACTAATAAGGGTACTACGTTTTTTAAAGATTGTTGAGATAACTAAGTAAACAGTTGCTTAGTTTTCTAAATTTTCCTTTAGGTGTTTTATGGCACTGTAGCCAAATAATTTCACTGATTGAAACTTTGCCCATCAGAGAATTTATCAAATAATGGCATTTTGTTGGAGCCCAGTCATGGGATGACACAAGGACTGAACTGTACACAGAGAAAAAGAGGATGTTAGAAACTCTGAATCTCAGAATGCACAGTTCTAAACCATTTTCACGACAAAACCCAGCAAGGAGGAGTTTCACAGCTGGAATCTCTGTGAGCTACAAAACTCTTGTGCGCAGCAAGACTTTCTTACCCGCAGCCCTCCATAGGTTGCATCAGGGAGAACACATATGTGAATGTTTTGATCTCGCTTGCCAAGTAAAAGACTACATATTTTAAGAAACCTTGAATGAAAAGTACGGTCTGCTGTATGTGTCCAGAGACCGTTACCTGGCCGAAGATAAGACTAGCCATCTTAAGCTTTCTCTCTGACCATCTGCAGAAAGGAAGCTGAGCCAAAAATTCCCCAAGAAGAGACGGTGTTCCTAATTACTTCGACAAAGCGGTACCCCCTCCACTATCGCAGCCCCGCACACCTTCCGAGTAGAAGCCTCTATTGAGAGCGGCCGCCATGCAACTGACTGGCCCTTGGGCCTCCTGTCCTCCTGTTTAGAAGAACGGTTCACGAAAGAGGTTGTGTCTGGGCATAGAAAACTAGTGTCCCATAAAACAATTCAAATATTGTTTATTTCATCGTGTTGTGCTTTGTTTTGATGCTTAAACTGCGCCGGGCCAGAGCAGGCCAAGATCAAGCCAGAGCTGAGGCTACATACATGATACATACTTTACTTTAATGAGTGTTTTAAACACTAATTGGTTTGGAAAAGTGAGCTTGTTCTGTTTTATGTGTTTTCCCTTCATTCCTTCTCACTAACCTGCATAAAATATGTCAAAATAGTGCTTAAAAACTTGTTAAATTGTGTCTCTGTTACCTGTAATGCTATGGCTAAAAGGTCTGCTAATGCTAAAACGGTAGTCACCATTAGTTTGGTTGTATTTACAACACAACACGTTCCGTGGTGTTGCGATCGTCCATGGCAAACCAGTAGTGCTCGTACAAGCATTAATATGTATGTAATATATTTAAAAGTACAAAAGGAACTTAAAGGGGTTCATAAAGAGTGCTGCAACCATTATTATTCTTTGTTGTTAAGTTGAGCTGTTTATATTTCAGTGTGACATCATTACACCTGCCTTCAAGACGGCCATCTTGTGTGTCCTTAACAACATTCAAAAATCATTCACTGTGAGGTCTAATTAACACAAAGTAAGAATCAGTTGTCCAAAAGGTTATTGATTTCCAATCCTGCAAAGTATTCTTAATTATTATTTTATTGAAATAATGATATACTGATCCTTTTGATTTGCATTAGGAACTAGTTGTTTGAACCCATACAAATTGTTGCTCTTCATTAGTTTCAAAGTTAAGTTGACCTCTTTCCAAACTCCTCAAAACAAAACTTGGTTCTTAAACAAAACTTTTCACATTGAACTGTGATATCACGGCATTGTTTTATTGGTCATTGGTTTCAGTTATCCTTTTGTTTCCTTTTTTATGGTTTATTAGTTCTCCTCATTCTTTTCCTTTTTGAAGTTGAATTCTTTTGGAGAGAAGTTGTTTGTGTTTATGTGCATGGCTTGGTGTTTGAGAAGGCCAGTGTGCAAATTCACTCCATCTATTATTCTATAATACAGGATAATATATTCAGGTATTCATAAAACATAACTGACAGAGACTGGGAGCTACTTGGCTATTAATTCCTGATAATCGGGTGGTGCCCCAACTTACTAATTTTGATCAAAATTACTAACTTTGATAATAATTGCCTTTGGCACTTATTAATTCAGATAATAATTATTCAGAGCCAAACCAAGCCTGTTGTTTGTGAAACATTGGATTATGATGAGTAGAGAAACGGTATTTTTAAACATTATTTTAAACTTGGTTGCTTAGAGCTGTGGTTGGTGCATTGCATGTCAGGGTCTTTTTAACTACAGAAAAAAACTGCACTTTGAGTGTTGCAAGCAGAAATCTATACTTTGAAACTGAAAAAAGTTCACATATAATTCAAAGTTATTAAACTCATCTTATACTTACTAATTACATATTTAAAGTGCTATATCAACTATATGTTGAAACATCAGTAACATTGAAATTATTTTTAAAGAAGACTACTACTTGTGACTTAAAAAGGACTGCTACTTCAAGTGGTACATAATTACATAAATATTACTGTTTTCCCTATTTATAATCAGATAAGATCATGAGGTGAAAGCCCAAACCTGTAAATGTCTGCAATTTGGTTTTAAATGTTAAAAATAACTGAAACATACCAATTCCTTCTTTAGGCTGTAGACGCACCTTAAATATCATGTCTAGGAAAAAGAGAATTCAGCTCTTGGTTATGCAGCCAGGCAAATTAAATGAAGATTTTCTTTTTTTAATTTCAGAGCTCCTTGCTGTGTGGGAACATTTAGTAACTGCTCAACGTGTCAAACCATGTCAAGTGTTACAGTTCCTTTCGTTTTTGAGGTGAAAAAATATCACCCTGCAAATGAATTAACCGAAAAAGGGCTTATCGTCAGACCCCTTCCTGAAATGATTAACCCTTCTAAAAGAGCATTATTGAGTTTTGAGTGCATGTGCTGTGGCTTCTCTTTGCCTGTAATTGTTCTTTTTCTGTTGTTTCCTTCATCAGTCTCTCACCCCATTATATGAAAGAAGGAAAAAATGTCTGAATAGAGGAGGGAGATTTTCCCACAGTCACTCAACTCAGAGAAATACACCATTGTGGCCAGGTTCCCATCCCACTGCCCTGCTGCTCAGTCCACCGTTGTCAGAGGCACAATGTTCTTATAATTAAGTGTTCATTCTTTAACCTGTTTGAAAAGTATGTGATGGAGAATATAGTCACGTGTAGCTAGAAAATTTATTCGCAGTCCTGTTAACAAGAAACTGAGTTGTACAGACATAATTTTAAGTGAAGATCATGAAGCAGTATGCTTCATTGTGCTGGCACAGATAAGAGATTTATTCTTGGAACTAGAAACCAAAATTGAGCCCCTTAAGTATTTTCTATAAAATTTAAGCACCATCAAATTGAAAACAAAGTACCATCTATTGTACTTATAATGAAATATTTAATTTTCTTTGAATTGTTTTAACGGACAAAGCTAAGTGGTTTAATATAACAAATCTCACACAAAGGTAATAACAAACTTCCTAGATAAAAGCAGAGTTCAGAAGGGAAAATCAGAAATCTAAACCTGAAAAAAAGATGTGAATAAAAAAATGTTTTCTGCGGTCAGTTCAATTGAGTCCAGTGTTATTTTGCTCTTTTCATTGTTGGATGTTAACTCTGCAAATTTTCTAGCAAAATAAAACAATATACACAATTCCTTCAGTAAAAAAGGAGTGGCACGAAGAAGAAATCTCAAATGACCTGCTCCTTTCATAATGCAACACAATAAATACAGGTAGCCATAGATTTTTTTTACATATTTACAAAACAAACCCGTAAGATAACATCTGCATACAACACAGTCTTTCTCAATTAGTGTTATTCTATAGGTTTTAAAATTTAAATAGAACAACAGATGAAAATGTTTCTTAAATTGTTATTCAGGTTTTTCTGTAGTTTCACTCCATAAACCAAAATTCACATCTAATTTAATGTAGGTCATACATACCCACTTTTTATTTGTTTATTTTTTTATGTAATTATCTTTGGATGTTAATAAAAAAAGATTAAGTAAAATTGTTCGATCAAAACATTTACCAGAACTAAGAAAACATTTACTCTTCTTTAAATGTTGATATATGTGACTAAATAAATAGACTTTTGTTATGTTGTCTTGCATCTGTAATATCATTATTTGTTGTATGTACTCTATACGAGATTCCCAGTTAGGCTCATAATATAAAACAACACCTTAAAATGTCACCTTACCTTTACTACTCAAAGTCAATTTGTTACTGTGCTAATTAAATCATCCTTTTTTCATTTTCCAAAATCATCAATTTCTATGTTTTTGTTTTCTATTTTAACAATATTTAATTATATATTAAGCCACTTCTTGGATTAAACTATTTCTCCAACCAACATGGATTCAAAAATAATTCCCAGAAGAAAAAATATCTGTAAATAAAATAAATTTTAGTTTTCTAGATACTGCACAAATGTTATTAAAATATAAATTAAAAGGATTATGTCCTAACGCTGAACCTTGTGGAACTCCAAATTTAATGTCCATTATTCATCATTAAACTGTACAAAAAGGTTCTTTATAGTTACAGATGGTTACAATTTGTGCATAAAACATGTTTCAACTGTTCTACAATAATATCAAACGGTCAACTTATCCTGTCTTCCAAAATCATCATATTAAAACAATAACTCCCTTAAAATAACACACTAACGTGTAGTTATGCCATTACAGCACTATTATGTAAGCTTAATGTTTTTAGGTGTGAAATTCTGATGTCTACTAGTATCACAAGTTAAAGACAAAAACAACTGTGTGTATTCAGGAAAGTACTAAAATAAAATAGATATTAAAAATAAAGTTAAGATGAGAACCTATATTATTGCGGCAAAAGACAATAAAGGAGCCTAAATTGACATTACAGTGGTGCATCCTTCCTCTCACAACATTGTGTACTTAAGTCTGAGGTTTCTTCCAGGATTTTCATGAGGGGAGTTTTGTAAAAGTACTTGCAAGACTTAAGATCACTTACGCTTCAAAAGAGATACAACTTACAATAGTTACATAAATTTTGCAATGGGCACAGCATTATCACCCTACTGCTTACATTTAAAAAGTATCCTTTTCCACAGTACAGATGCGCAGGGTTTTTGCAAAGCAACTATTTAATGCCTTATATTTGCTTTATTTCAAAGCACAACGCATGATGCTGTTCATTTTCATTTACTCCACAAATTACAGCTTCGAAAAATCCTATTATCAGCGATGGTTGATGTTTCCCAGCTGTGGAACGGGGCCATTTGGACGCAGTCTGCAATCACGTGACCAGATTCATGTTCTTCCAACCAATCAGCGCATAGTAGTTTGAGGTCCTTCGACAGTAATAGCGGAAGCAACAAAGCTAAGTGGAAATCACGCCCCTCCCAAAGAGCCCACTGAAATGTTCCGCTACAGGGACTGCGTGGATGTGATGCTGAGGCACCTTTCAGACTTTGGAAAACAGGTTGGTTAACAAGGTTTGAGTTGGTTTCACTCCGAGGACTGGGCCGTTCAGTCGTTAGTTAGCCTCAAGCTAACACTTTTAGCAACATGGCGCTAGCCTCGGCTTGCCCCGCTCCCCGTTTATTCATTGTTTTGATGCTGTTAGATTGTTTTTGCTTGGTTCTCCTTTGGCATTAATTGTGTGGCTTTTAATTCTTTTAACTCCTTGCAGTTAGATATGTGTGAACAATGGTTTCTACATAAATTGTGTCGCTCATTTATGTTATAATATATTCACATACAGTAGGAATGCTTAGTTTTACTTTTAGAGTGGATATAAGAACGTTCGTACTGAATTCCTGCAGCATCGCCTGTAAATTTGTATGAACTTTATCTTATGCATGTTTAAATCATTACTGGAGCTTTTTTTTAACGATGGATTTCTCTCAAATAGGTTCTGCTTTGATACTTAAGACAGCCTGTCTTTTCTAGGTCATGTATCCGGCTTCTTCCTTTTAGTGGTTAAAGGACTTGGCTTTAAAAATGATCAACACAACATGGATTGAATGGCAAACAAATATTTCAAATGTCTTCTGGATGTAATATTATACTGACCAATGCATTGCTGACACACTTGGTTTTTATATCTTTAAGGAAAAATGAATAACACACACATAAAAATAAAAATATTGAAATGAAATGTTTTGCATAAACCTTTAATGTTTTTTTGTTTGTTTTTTTTTTAAGAATAGTAGAAAGCGGTTTTGTTATAAAGCTAAGTATATACTGTTATCTAGAAAAGCCTGTATTGTTTGTCCAGTGAAGTAAAAAAGTTTCCAGCAATATAAGTGACCATCTAAATGCATGCAGGCTATTTAACTTAACCGTTACATTTCTTTCAACGAGTGTTTAACCCTAACTGATCAATTTACAGATTATCAGATTGTTACTCATCAATTAAATATTTACATTTCTGTGTTAAATAAGGTGATTTTCCTGATGTTTTACATTATTGTGGAGTTTCACCAATTAGACAGACATTGGAATTGGCCGATTTTTACCTGGATCAGCAGGTCATATCCAAAAAAATCTGATTTTGTTTTCCTTTCCATTTGCACTAAGAACTTCTCCTACTGTTGCCTTACAAAAGCATCAAGCAATAACGTTTAAATTTAACAAAATATTAAATGAGAGAAATGGAGATGATCTTGTAATTATTTAATTTTCTGAATGAATCAAATCTATTAACTCCACATCGTTTGTGTTGTAGCCTTAAAACAAAATTGGAATAAGCAGGTAGGTCTTCAAAGAAAACTAGAAATCATTATTGGCCTGGGAAACTCTGAATATTGTATTTCTACAATCAGCATGTTACCATCTTAAATTTCAACCAAATAAATATCATATAGCCCTTTGAGTACTTTGTCATGTTGCTTTACATTTTCCGTTGAGCTTGTTTGTCTTTTTTTTTTTTTTTTTTCAAATAAAGCTCAGATTAGGGGATGCTGCTTTAAGAATAGAGGTCAACCACAGCGCTGTGAATCTGACATCATCTTCAGAGGCTCATGTTCACGGCTGTTTGCAAGAGCATATTGCTAAATTACAGGTAAAATTGATGCGTGTTAGTTAGTGCATGTAATACTGACCCTGGATAAGTTGTATCATTTGACTGAAAGCTTTTGCACAAATGGTTTTGAATTGATAAACATGAAATAATTATTTGCAATGATGGACTATTTCAATATGTATTGTGGGATGCTTGTTTCTGTATTATAAGACAAATACATATAGTAATATATCTAACTAGTACTTCTTTCTAATTGGATATAATGTGATTTCTCTTTTACTGTAGGCTGTTTCAGAAAGCCTGAGGACACTAATGGAGTCTGAGGGTGTTACATCTACGGAGGAAAGCATGACAGATAAATCTGTCACGTCACCCTCACCCCAGGAGCAGACAGCTGCCTTGCCAGAGCTCCATCGGCCTGGCTCAGAGGCTGTAGAAAACAAGACTCCGACTGATGACGTCATGGTCCAGATCCGAGCCGGAAAGTCAGAGGTTGGTCCTTGTCAACGGATCCGTCAGCTGTTCTTGCTGTGACATTTTAGAGCCCTTCACACTCTGTCAAGCCAAATGAATAATCATAAGTAATTGCTCCCGGTGATGTGAGCATGACGTGCAGAGAAAGCTTGATGAAGACCTGATAAACTGGGTTCGACAGAGAACGAGGGGTGCTTTAGTGCTGGGCTGGGGTAGAACACACCACATTGCTGGAGGGTTTTGAGAGAGGGCCAGGTCCTTGATGGATTATGAAGTGGATGCTCATTACTCTGAGATTGCATGTGGATGAAGGACAAGAGGCAGCATTCTGTTGTGCATTTATTTTGGTAGCCAAGCAAACCGTATTCATATTCCATCAAGTAAAGATGGAAGAAATCTTAACTTTTTTTTTTTTTTTGCAGCCTGGTTTAATTTCTTACACTGTATTTCTCATTTTATGTCACAGAAATCCCTACATTACTCTGTTCCACAACATTAAGTAGGAAACAAAAACATCACATTCTTCAACCCGATCAGTGCCTCATCAATCTATTGTGTCCTATTATCTTTGTTGTCTCCAGATTGAGCGAAGAATATCTGCATTTATGGAACGCAAGCAGATGGAGATCAATGAAAACAATGTGCGCGAGTTTTGCAACGTGATCGACTGCAATCAGGGTGAGAACGGAGGGGGGGCTCAGGAGGTTTGGGGGCAGGGTGGAGAAAGAGCCTGCACACAGATTGCCAATGTTTGGGAGAGAGCTGATTTCCACAGGCGAGAGGTCAGGCTGAACTGCTCCAAGAGTGGGCTTGAAGTAGCTAACACGCTCGGCCTTAAAAATGCAACCCGTTCTGTGCAGAAAAACATGAGACAGGGGACCTGCTTGAAATTCAAAGGCTGTCTGAGACACCAGTAACACAAAATTAGGAGAAGCTGCAGTTCATGTGTGATATATACTTTTTTTCAAAAAACATTTAATTAAAATTGTAAAATCTAAATTCTATATTTGTGGAATTTTATCCTTTGTAGAAAATAGCTGCGCGAGGACAGATGCAGTCTTTACACCTTACCCAGGATTTAAAAGCCATGTAAAAGGTAAGAACATCTGAAATTCTGCTGGTGTTACAGAACAGATCGTTAATACATACATTTTTCTACATGAATAAAAATGAAAAAATTGAAGACCGTCTAACTGGCTAAATGTAGCATTTGGGTGTTTGTCCACGTCTATTGATCTATAGCAACCTACCAAATATTGCATTCAGGCTGTCATTTGCCATATTGCTCACATTCATACGTGATAATTATTGTGATTTCATACATTGTGTAGCTCTTTTCATGTTGTTCACCTCATTACGACTACCCACCAAGTTACACCCTTTGTTTATGTTCCTTGGCTGGGCAGTCACACGAGTAGTAAACACCTATGGGCCCCAGACTCGTAGCACCGGGAGCCAAGGAGAGGCCTGGGAGCCTCAGAAGGGGCCAGCAGCCAGAGACTGTGGCAATGCAGCCACAGAGGAGCGGCTTCAAAACATCGAGGCTCATCTCAAACTGCCATCAGGTGAGAGAACTATTAGAAAATATAGGTAATGTTTCATATATATATATATATATATATATATATATATATATATTGAAACACACATAGATTTAGAATGATAAAACTGAAACATGTAGTAGTTGTACCTTACATAAAAAGCAAACCAATTAAAATGACTAGTTTAAAAAAGGAAAACACTTAAATATAGTTTGAACTTAATTGCCTAATTGAAGCCGTTATGTAAAATCTGAAGTATATAAAGCTATTCCTGATGTTTTTTGTTGTTGTTCTCTTTTTTCAGTGGGGCCAGTTCCTTTGAATGTTTTCCAGAGGCTCAAGAAGCTGGAGGATCGCATCCTAGAGTTAGAAGGACTTTCACCTGAGTACTTTCAGTCCAATGTGAGTCCTTGGGATGTATAATGGGTATAGGAAAGCCTCTTCCAATTTATTCAAACTATTAATACACAGACAATAAAGACATATTGCTGGAGCAGAAATAAATGAGAAACTAAATGTATAGAATATGGTTTCGCATGAATACAGATTTTCTAAAGTCTGTGGAGAGGATACACTTTTAGACCCATCTGTGTCTGCTGCACACAAACTTCAGTGTATCTTTTTTTGAGAGTTTTTATGAAAGACAAATTTGTCAACTGGACAGCTATTTCTCACGCACTCTACAATGGCCTATATTGGAGAGTAGCAAAAACAATTCATAAGAAGTCCTATTTTCACTTTGCCACAAGCCATGTAGGGATAACGACAAAGGTGTGCTGCTCAGATGAGGCCAAAACTTTTCTTTTATTCCTACATACTTATGGATGTGTTGTGAAAAACACAGTGAGCACACAATCCCCACCATGAAACATCATGTCGGGGGGTCCTTTTGCAGGAGCAGGAAAGCTACTCTAAGTTGATGGGTGAATAGATGGAGCTATATACTGGGCAATCTCAGAGGAAAACCTTTTAGAGGCAGCAAAAGACTTGAGACTGGGGCAGATACGACATAGAGCCACAATGGAATGGCCCATTCAAAGTCCAGACCTAAATGTAACAAAATCTTTGGCGAGGCTTGAAAATTGTTGTTCACAAACGCTCTTCATCCAATCTTGAGCTATTCCGCAACTTATAGGCAACAACTTTAGTCTCTAAATATGCAAAGACATCCTGCAAAAGACTTGCAATTGTAATTGCAACAAAAGTACAAAGTATTGATTCAGTGGGGCTGAATACAAATGTACACCACCCGCATCATTCTCCTACTACAAATTTCGATACTACTCTTGTGTTGGTCAGTCACATAAAACCCATGTAAAATGCACTGAAGCTTGTGGTTGTAACGAGACAAAACGGGAATACTTTAGTGAGAGCAATTAATGTAAGGGAGTTCTGACAGTGACCTATTTGCCCATGTAGCTGCACAGTTTAAATCACTCACAGCACATTCAAATTTACCTTCCAGCATCCACTCAACGTTCCCAACGCATAGCCGTCCTCTTTTAGGAGCCCAGGTGTCTATACCATTTCATGCAATTAGCGCAGCTTGTAGTGTCTTGAGGATCATAGTGTCACTATATATGTGTATATTGCTGCGATTTTCAGACTTATACCTACTCAGATTTAAATAGTCAGCCTTTGCAACATTTCCCCTAAGAAATACGCTCACTAACCTACCATATAAACCTTACATATAGTAAAGAGAAATCTAGAGATTTAGCTAACAGTTGTGCTAGGCATTTAGGTGTTGTCAACCCATTTATTTGTCGGTGTGTTTCAATGAAAAATGGCAGCATATGCAAAAGTAAAGAAGGGCAGAGATTTGCTGTGTGTTGAAAATAAGCTTTTAAAGTATGTTTTTAGAAGTGTGTAGTGTCCAGATGTCTATGTGGAGTACTGCTTTACAATGGTTTCAAACCGAAATCTACTTGCTGATTAGTGTGGGTGACATGCCGATGGAGTTTCATCTTTTATGATTTATTACTTCTATTAAATGAGTATACAGTTATTAAAAACACAGGGATGAATCCAGAGTGTTAAAAAATAAAAATATGAACTAATGAAATTAAATGTAAGTTTTCTTTACAGAGAACCTTTAGCGTATTTTAATTGATCCTTGGTATAAGGAGAAGACGTTTACTTAAAGACCCTAAAGGTGTGCCTAGGATGTATTCAGTAAACATTTCAGAACTATAGGAAGACACCAGGTCGTTTAAAGCTTCAAATCAATGACAAGTATTTTAAAATTAGTTCTTTGTTTAACTGGAAGTTGGCACAGAGATCTTTAGATATGCTCAAACCTTTCGGCTTCATTGAGTAGCCGAGCATCAGCTTTTTCCTTTAGCTGAAAATGCCTATTGTGATAATCCAGGAAAACCACAATAATCTAATACCCTTTAGGTTGTGTTAGGAAGGATCTGACTTTGCTTCTAAGTAGCTAAAATGCAGCTTGTACATTATTACATCTTGGTTTTTGGCATGCTTACAACATTTTAATCAGCATTGAATTCAATTTAGGATAAATAAAATGTTTCAGGTTATCAGAAAATACAAGAAGAATCTCTGTGTTGAACTCTGTTCAACTTCAGATTATCCTGGATAGCAAACGTTTGGCATCAGTAAATAAGTCAGCGAGGTTTTTCTTTTGCTATGTAATGTTTTCAGCAGAAACAGAAATGTATGACTGTATCAACAGCATTTGAATGAAGGTGTACTCATCACTGTCGGACTGACCTAAAGCAGAACTTTTCAAGACATGGGAAACAAGACACTTACTTCTAAAAGTAAATGTACAGAGTTTGCTTAGTCAGTTGCTTCTTTAAATACTTTTTAGTGGATATTATTCAGTGGGACCATAAGCAGATCTAACCAATAAGGTTGATCTGTAAAAAAAAAAAAAAAAAAAATTAATGGATATAAAAGATTTATGTCTGACAGCAACGATAGACAAGTTAAACAGAACAGGGCTAGGAACTCAGCCGTGGGGAACTCCATGAGCAACACTAATTTTATCCGATTCAGAATTGCCAATAGAAACTGAAAAAGTTCTACTAATGAGCTACAAAGATAGCCAAGATCAGTACCTACGTAATATTAAATACGCTGAAATATGAAAAGCATCAGCTTTTCCTTTTAAGTGCAAATACTCAGATAATTTGGACCTCATTTTAAACCTGTTAGAGAATCGGCACAGTCTATCAAAGTCTGCTTTCCTAAGTTAAAGGAGTCCATCCAGGTTGTTAGTCATCGAAGTGTGCTTGAGATGCTCCATGTCTTCTCATACTAGTATTTCTCAGCACAACATGCTGCTTCTGTGCAAGTGCTGCTCTCTGTCTGCTTTTGACTCGCTGCATGTTTGTGAGCAGAGCAAGAGATGTCGAGTGTCTTTGAATAAATGGTTGAAGATGGGGGTCTTTTATATTCCAAGTCTCCTCCCCAATCCCTCCTCTTGTTTTTTCCTTGCTGTAGTTTGGTGTTTAGTGAAAAGCGCCGCACAGTTGGCCCATGATTTTAGGAGCAACATTCTAATACTCGGCATAGAGCAGGCTTCATAAGCAATTCTAAAGGGTTTTATAGACAAAACGAAGCAGATACCAATTTAAAACGTATTGCTCCAAGCAGAAGGACATCTCTGCAGTAACTAGGGACGTTTGCAAAATAATACTGCCCCGACTCCTCCCATGCTTTTACTTCCTCTATTGTTAAAATATCTAATAAAAACGATATACCATGATTTAAAAAAAAGATTTTCTCATAAATCATATCCTGTGCCTAGATTTCTTTGTATAAATCCCCCTCTTTTTGTTCCATTAAGTGACTAAAAGTCTGTTTGGATTCTGTTTAGAAATGGCACAAATCAAAAAGTTTCATTGTCTGCTTTTATTACAGAGTCATCTCCACAAGCGGGCTAAGACGACCACTGCTCAGGTTAGTCCTTTTCTGCTTTCTTCTCAACAACAGCTTATTTGTTTGGTGAGCACATTTAAACATCTGACTTGTACTTGTTGTCCTTCAGGTTTGCACTTTGTCAGACCTGGATGAGAAGATTAGTGCTGTGAAAGCAGCGCTCCTCAAGAGGGTTTCAGAATTTGGGCCAGTATACGGGACCGATTGTCCGCTCTGATTCACAATAAAACCAGTCAAGCATTCAAGATAAACATCGTGGTTTTTTTTTTGTTAATGCTCATCAGTCACTTCAATGACTTTTAAAACAGTGCTGATCCGATTACAGTTCGTCCTGTTGACCCTAAGCCCCAGCTATTCCCACATTTATCTACTTACTAGTTTACATGGATCCAAATCACAGACTTGCAAATGTATAGAATTGGATCCAATTCCAGTCATATAGTAAGATTGTGATCCAAATATATATACTGCTCAATTTAGTTCTAATACAATTAGCTTCCTAAGGAAGCCCAGCAGATAGCATTGAATCGTTGACTTCGCACCAATCCCTTCTCTTAAGAAAGCCCATGGCAATATAGAAAACTTGCTTGCTTTTATTTCTGGTGCTCAAGTTTTTCCTTGCCCTAAACTGGATTCAGATACTTTGTTCAGTTATATAATACTATATGTGATGTTTTTGCCTTGTGTTTGATTCCTACATTTTCTGCCATTAGTTTGTTTTTGCCTTTTTCTTCTGGAGCAATAAAGATATAAGCTTTGAATACAACTGTCATCAGTTCGGTCCAAAAATTGAAAAACATTTTGTCATTTGTTTTTTTTTATGATTACATGCTTCTAATTTAAAAAATAAAAACTAATATATTTCCTTAGTTTGTAATTGCTAAAACAATAGTGAAAATTTTAATTAGAGTATAGCATCAAGGCAATTAAACTCCTGGGGTATTTATCTGGTCAGTTAAGATGCAGAGGGGGCTGGTATTCAGTATCAGTATCTATGAAACTAAAAGCTGTACAAGAAGGGCTACAATGAAACAACCCCCCAAAACAGGAATCATTTTAAAGGTGGAGGCCACTGACATTTTCTCATCTTTTCTGTTTCACTAGTTTTTGCATTTATCTGTTATCATGAGGTGATACCTGGACTCTACAGAGGTTGCACAGGTAGTCATTGAGGATCCTGCGGCAGTATATGTCATTGACAGAAGGTTTGCTCTGTCTAAACTGCAAGCAGATTCCAGGAGACAGGAAGTTAACTTTAGGAGAGTTAGACAGGGATGTAGGTAGTTTTTAACCTTTAACGGGAGCGGTATGTGTAGAGCACTGCTAGAGCCCTACAAAATAACCCCCAGCAATGCCCTGTGTGAAAGAGCCCAGTATCCTGCAGTAGACTGTGTGCTTGCTGCCTGGTACCATTGAGCCCAACTGGGATTTGCTATTAAATAAAACAATTTGCACCACCTTGTCCACCTTTGGCACCAGGTGCTCTCCAGAAATGAGAGCAGTTTCTTCCTGAGCATGTTACAGATTGATGGTTTGGGAACAGCCAAAGAGAACACTATGCTGTCTTTTAGAGATGAGTCAGTGATGGTCTGGGAAGGCATGTCCATGGAAGGCAAGTCTAAAGTCCAAAAACTAATCAACGGCACCCTGACTACCATTAGGTATTGGGATCAAATCCTTGGACCCAATAACAGAGCCTACACTGGTGCAATGGTTCCTGGGTTTCACCTGATGCACAACAATGACCAGTCTTAAGAGGTGAGAGCATGCAGACAGGTTCTGGAGGACTGATACTATTGTCTGGCCCCCATGCCTGCCTGATCTAAATCTAATGAAAAACCTCTGGGACATTATGTTTCGATTCATCCAACACAGCCCGGTTACACTAAACTGTCCAGGAGCTCAGTTATCTCCTGGTTCATATCTAGAAGGAGATCCTCCTGGAAAACATCCCTGGTCTCATTAAGAGCAAATCGCAACTCTGAGGTATTCATGCAAGCCATTGGTGGGCATACTACTGGGTACAATTTGGAGTTGCTGCCATAAAATCTTGGAAAAATGGTTTGGCCTGCCCTATCATTGATTTTTGGGGTGTTTTTGAATTTCTTGCCCTCTGTATGTGGATAATTTTCAAAACAAATGTGGAATCTGTACCTTTCAAACACATTACGCAGTCCATATTAGTATAGATATGCTTCTTGATGTTTTATGAGATCTGAATCCATTTTTAAAATGTTCCTTAAATATTTAGGGCAGTGTAATTGTTCTATAAATTGATGATTTTAGTTTTACTTTGCTGCTTGACTACTGGAACTTTGAAAATAATCATGATCTAGAATTAACTAAATAATGTAATGTGATTGCAATTTGTTTTCTTATTTTGCCTATCAGTCATGTTGCTTAAAAACAATCTAGAAATGGTAAGAATGTTTTCAGTGTTTAAACAGTTATGTGATTTAATATGTGATAGATGCAAAACCCCTAAATATTTAGTGTGCAGCATAATTTCTCTTAAAAGTTTCAGATTTTGTTTTCAGTATGAAGCATCAGTCGCTTCAAATTAATTTTGTTAGTTCAAATAGAAACTGTAACAAACCAAATTATAATACACCCTTAAATAATTCTAAAATGCTTTTTAAAATTGGAGGCTTGGTAATTTAATCTTCAGTAATGATGGGAAGGTGTGTGTGTGTGTATGTGTGTGTTATCGAGATGAACCTCTGTGAGAGAGCACCTGATTTATCCTCCCGACCGCTGTGTGACGATGATCACCCCTAATGGTTGTCATTATAACAAATGACCTGATTACTGCAACTCTGTTTGGAAAACATTCTGGAGACCCAACAAACCAGCATTAAATGGGACGCCGCTGTGTTTGACACTGTGACATGTGCATAAAAGGCTTGTGTGCAGAGGTTTCCCTAAGCAAGTTGCTCAAAGAATGCGTTTATGCGTTTCTCCTTTATGAGAAAACATGAAGAGCTGCTGCATTTTGGTAAAACTTGTTTAATTCATCTGTTGGGCTGGAGACATGTAAATAACAAAATGAAAATAAATAAAATACCTGCTTTCAGTAAGGGCTGTAACAACAAAAAGATGGAGCTTAGTTTATTTTCTTGTGCATTCGCAACCAATATATTAACTTTGCTAAAGAGTCACATTATAAATCCTAAAGAATTGGAGACATTTGAAGTCAGGTCATAAACCATTTTAATTCAGTTTATTTTCAGTTTTATTTATAAAGCACCAGTTCACAACAGGTCGTCTCAAGGAACTTTACAAAGTCAATTTAATTGAGTCATACAGATTTGAAGTCAAATCCATACATTCCAACTGATCCTAATTATCAAACAATGCCAGTCAAGTTCAGTTTATTATTCAATTTGGTTCAAAAGAATTTCCATCTAAGGAAACTGAGCAGATTGCATCGGGTCAGTGACTTGCAGCATTCACTTCTCCTGGATGAGCATGTAGCGACAGTGGACAGTCGCTTGCATTGACTGCAGCAATCCCTCATACTGAGCATGCATGTAGCAACAATGGAAATTTCCCTTAACAGGAAGAAACCTCCAACAGGACCAGGCTCAGTGTGAGTGGCCATCTGGGGGTGTGAGAGAACAGAGCATACGCACAAAAGAACACAGAATGATCCCAGAGTAGTTTCAATGGGAAAGAAAATTAAAACAGTAATGGTAGTAGCTCTTTTAGCGGCATCATCTAGGAAAGAAAGACAACTAAGATGAACTCTGAGCCAGTTTTTAAGTCTAGAGTATGAAAGAGAGCACATACAGTTAGTCACAGTAGAATCTCAGCCAGTAGCTATGTTTAGAAGAGACAGGGTTAAACTCTGTAAGACAGGGCCAAGTGTATCATCGGTAGAAGGTGAGCATTACGTTGTTGGCAGCAGCAGCTCAGCCGATGCCCCCCTCTAGGAAGGAGACACAGCTAAACACAGAGCCAGGCTAGATGCAGCTTCTAGGAAGAGAAAACAACAGAGAGAGAACATACAGTTAAAAGCTGAAATAACAGCAAATAATGCAAAATTGGAGAGTAGTATGAGAATGTAGCAGAGAGAGTGAAAGTGGTCATTATGTCCTCCAGTAGCCTAAGCCTTTACCACTTTAACAAGCATTTTCTTCATCTCTCTCTCATTTTATTTGTGTTCCATATTTTAGGAGCGATTTACCATCTAGAGATGAATGTTCAATGCTAGTTATGTGCCTCTAGTGGCCAAATAACTGCTAGCTTAATCAGAAAATATTTCCAGCTGTTCGCATTTGGATAATAGCATGTAATGAAGCAATATTATTGCTTCATTTAATATTATTGTTGGTTATTTTAGCGAAAATGGCCTAAATTCTTTAGCATATGTGCAGTTTATAAAGGAAAAGTAGCATTTTGTCTGAACAACATAAAGTTATTGTTAAAGCACAAATGGTGAAAATCTATTTATGTCTAATTGTTGAAAGGTGGTTGGAGTTGATCAAATGAGCTAACCAAGCCTAACTTTCATTGTCTTTGTTTGGGCTAAATTTGGAATTAAAAAAAATAAAAGGCACTGTTTCAGCCTATTTCTGGGTTACGGCTGTGGGAGGCAATTTTCTAAGCGTAAAAATGAAAAACCTTATAGCGCAAAGTCCTTTAAACAAAATGCAAAATTAATTAATTGCAAAATAAAAAAGTCATTTGAAATACATCAATCATTTTATGTTTGACAACATCAAAGCCTGGATTCAGGTAATAATAACTTTGAATCAAGCAACTCCTTGGAATTTTGTTGTATTTTATTAAAACTTCTAAAACTGTTTCTAGTGATAAAATGTATTTTCTTTCCATGAATGATGCTGCAGGTGTGACAAACTGACTAGTACAGAGAAGTCCAGCCTTCTCATGTCTTTGGAAATTACTGTAACTCCCCTTCCTCTTCTTTGTTTTTGCTCTTTTTACATCCTGTCAGGATTTATTTCAGACTTGATTGATGGAGTGACCTGAATAAAACAGAGGATCTTGCATTGTGGTTTTTTCGGGGGAAGATATTTCATTCTTGAAGCGGAAATGGGGAAATTTCTTTTCACCCTGTCTTTCAGGTGTACCTTGCTCGTTGACGGCTCTGTCCGTCTCTTGCTCATAGAACTGGAACCCTTGGAGCAACAAGGGGGCCACAATGTGCACAGAAAGGGGGGAGCACTTGAGCTCTGCTGATGTGAACGTGCGGAGAGGGTTGGGTATTCTCATTGTTCCCTGGAAGCTTTTGTCTCAGACACAGCCCCCTTATGAGGGTTAATGAGGACAAATTGGTCTGAGTGTAACAAATGGATTATGGAGCGGGACAAAAGCTTGTATTTGGTTTGCTGCTTTTGTTGGGATCCACCCATCATCTGCCTACTGAGCCAAACGTGCAGACAGGAGCCTGCAATGACATGGATTGCTAAAAAATCTCATGATCTTCATCTGGTGCTAGTATGAAGATACATCTTGCATGAGGTAGATTTCTTAACATTTACACAAAAACGGTGTGGTATGTTTTCCCAGATTTTTACCTATGCTGCTAATTTCCTAAAGTCAATATGTCGACATTAGTGTCAGTGGTTAGTGCTCCAGGGTTGGGTGGGCATTGTGTATCCTTTTAAATCCACAATGAGCCACTCATCTCCTATTGACTCTATGTAATTCCTGCCTGTCAATCAGTCCCTCTTCTGCTTCGTGTCTTAAAATGTACTTGGAAAGCTTGGTAAAAAGACACAGAGGTGTTCCTTGTCTTCTGTGCGTCCAGTTGTATTTTTTGTGGGGTCGAAGGAGAGGTTTCATATCCATTCATATCTCACAAACTCTTAATGGGCTCCAAGCCCTCCAAAAAGAAAGCTCTTTCCTGTGACTAGTCAGCTCCAGTCTTTATTCATCTGTGGCTCCGTGTCAAAAAAGACTGTTGCTCGTTTGTGCCCCGAACAATGACGAACAAGGCTGAATCTCTAGCTGGGAACAAAAGACGGAAAACAGGCTTTTCACTCTGCAGAACATTAGATTCTGACACATTTTGCCATGGCAGTTTTTTTTCCTCCCCATCCTGAGTGCCCTGGCTCCGGTCTTATAAAGAGACCACCTGTTGGCAACAAGCCTGTTCTTCATTACTGACAGGCCTATTATCGCAGGATGAGGAGCACCACAGGCTAACTTTTTTAAGTTAACCCTGCTGCAGTTTCTAAACCTCGCCAATTCGGATGCCCAGATTACATGTTAGCACTGGAAAATCTATTTCTGCTCATAATTTTGTATGTTGCGCATGAGTAAGGGCTATGACGGAAGTACTTCATTCATGTCCTTTTTAGTCACAAATGTTACAAACAGTGGGCCTCGGATGTGGACAGATTAAATTAGCTACAGCAAGGTATTTTCCAATACTTTTCTTTTGTGTTTTTTTTTTTCTTTTCGAAGAAAATGTGAAGTGTTTAAAACAAAGAAAACATCATCCTTTGGCTACAGTGTTCAGTGTGCAAAATAATTCATGTTCTTTTTGTGATAGACCAACACAAAGTAGTGCCTAACTGTGAAGTGGAAGAAAAATATTACATGGTTTTCACAATGTTTTACAAATAACCATCTGAAAAGTGTGGCATGTATCAGTATTCTGTCCCCTTGAGTCAATATTTGTCAAAATAGCTGTTGCTTCAATTATGGCCGCAAGTCTTTTTGCAGTATACTTCAATCAACTCGGTTTTTCAATTGTCAGTGATTCTTCATTGAATTTAGGTCTGCACTTTGAACCTCTGTAATAGATTAATCTGCATAAACCAGTCAATGGTAGCTCTGGGTATCTGTTTTAAGTCATTGTCCTGCTTGAAGGTTATACTCTGCACCAATTTCAAATCTTTTGCAGCCTCCAACAGGCATAAAATCTGACCAGCAAGATGTTGCCACCACCATGTTTCACAGTGGAGACAGTGCTTGGTGTTACTGTTCCACCACACGTACCATCTGACCAAAGCTCCCTCTTGCACATATTTGCTGGGTCCCTTTTATGGCCTGTTGCACACTGCAATGTTTTTTTTTGTTTTTTTTACGTTTTTATGTTTTTTTTCATTCCTTCAATGGTTTTTCCTGTCAAAAGATTTTCCCACTGAGGTGTGGATCTCTTCGGCTCCTCCAGAGTAACCACAGGCCTCTTCGCTGCTTCTCTGAATAATTTTCTACTTGTCCAGTCAGGAAGGGGCCAAATACAAATCAGTTCCACAGTTTTGAGATTTTTTTTTGTTTTCAAAATGGAAACAAATGTGTCTGTTTTATTCTGTGATTGATATACTGTACGATGCAATCAAGCATGTAGTTCTGTTTCGAACTGATTTTGATAAATACTGTCTGACTGGAAACAAGATGGTTATTTTTTTGTCTGATTGTATGAAGATTTTAGGGTTAACTGATTTGTTTTTATAGATCTGAAAAAACAAAGATTTTTATTGTGGGAAGCATGAAATTTAAGTTTAGTTGTGGCTTAAGGGAACATTTTATTCCCTGAAAGGCAACGTAAAAAACAGCAAATGCTTTTGTCATGCTCATGTCAAGGTATATCCAGTCCAGTTGTTGCTTCTTCACAAGTATCCAGAAGAATGGGGGTGCATGCACCTGTGAGCATACCCCAAAACATAGACAACACAAAAGAGGATCCCCCTGCAGCCCACAGGCTTACAACAAGAGGCAGTCAGCTGTGCGCTGTGGCCCTGCTGCACGGTCTCCTGGCACTCTGGAGTTAAATGTTCCTGTGATATTGCCAGGAGGGAGCAGCGGGAGTTGAATTCAGGCAATTACAATCAAGTCAGGGCATAGTTAGTGCGTGGGCCCTGGCAGCACCTGAGCTGGATGCTGATGAGACACTTAGCCCTAAACCCTCATGCATTGGCCCAGGCACTGCATTGAGCGAGCCCTCCCCCCCAGCTTCCCCTTCTCTTCCTCTCCTCCCACAGCAGCAGACCCCCTACTGGACACTTCCCCTTCCCTTCACCTCATTTAGGCCTCTAGAGCTCTCTCACCCTCTCCCTCTCTGGCCCTTACATTGCAATACTTCTGCTTTATATAGGTGGCGTGGAGTACTGCACTCAATCACTCTTCATTCATTCACACTGTACAATAATAGACTACTACTTCGATATTGGCCTTCAAGCACCTGTGCATAACAGAGCTTCAAACCTGTGCAAAGTCATTGCAAGTTCTTGAGCAATATGTGAAGAGTAAAATGTAGAAACAGGAAAATGTAGAAAAGAGGAGCCTTTGATTATTTCAGTTTTACCACACTGTGTACTAAAAAGACCTTTCTAATGATTCTCCCTGTCTGACCCTGTTATTTTTACTCTCCAAGATCATCATGCATTTCTCTCTGCAGATAAATTCAGTTGCGAACTGCATGCCCCACCTGATGTGCTACAACAATGGAAAGAGAGAGTACAGTGCCTTGAGATTTTAACATGTTGTCACGTTACAACTGCAAACTGTATTGTATTGTAATACAATTCTGTGTTATAGGCCAACACAAGTTTGTGTATAATTGTGGAAGAAAAATAATGCAAAGTTTTCATATATTTTTTACAAATAAATATCTGAAAAATGTGGCATGCATTTAATAATAATAATAATAATTATTATTATTATTTGTATTTAGCCACCCTAAGTCACGATGAAGAACCACTTTTTGGTGTCATTAGAGCTGCAACTCTTTTGGACTAGGTCTCTTCCACCCTTGCACATCTATGAACTAAACATTTTCCCCCATTTGACTTTGCAAATTATCTCAAGCTATGCTAAACTGGATGAAAGGCACCTATGAACAGCTGTTTTCAAGTCTTGCCGTAAATTATCAATTAGTTTCATGTCTGGATTTGGAGCTGGCCATCCTGTCACAGGGATATTATTTTATCTTAACCATTTAATTGCATCTCTGACTCTGCGTTTACGATTGGTGTCTTGCTGTTTCTAATCTTTGGCAGCCTCTTACAGGTTTTCTTCCAGGATTTCTTTGTATTTACCTGGATCCATCTTCCCACATTTTCCCTGTATCTGCTGGAGAAAGGCATCTCCACAAAATCTTCTTATGGCTTACTCTCAACAATGCCCTTGTTCTTACCACTCTTAGTGATTGCATGACTAAACGTTGCCCTGTCAGTAAATTAATCCACCTTAGCTGTGGATCTCAGCAGCTCCTCCAGAGTTACCATTGACCTATTGGCTGCTTCTCTCATTGACAGTTAATGGTCGTGTCTTGGTAGGTTTGTAGTTTTTAAACTACTCCACCACCTGACCTGTCAGGCATGTCTCTTGGTCTTCATTATTCTGTTTGTTCACTAATTACTGAAAGAATGGGGGGGATCTGACGAAAGGTTCAGTTGGTATACATACTTGCGCAAGGCACCGTGTCTTCCTTTGTAGGTGTTGAATACAGAACTGCATGTCTCACCTGATGTGCTATAGTAAGAGAAACAGAGAAGAAGTTCTTGAAAATCTCTAATCCAACAATATGGAATCAGGCACTGCAACAACAACACTCTTAGCCCCTTTACCCCCTGATAAGATGCTCTCAGCCCTTGCTGAGGGAAAGCCTCCCCTCCTGGTTCCCGCCCTCCCTCTGCCACCACAATTTTGCTGAAGTGTCATTAGGATTGTAAAGGACAGGCCTACATAGAATTTGGATTGCTACAGATGTATGGATTCATAGAAAAAACACAAGATATTTTACATGGAAAGATCCAAAGGTGGTATCTGAAATGAGGGGCCATAGAAGAGATTTCACTCACTGCTTCATCTATTTTTTCTGTGAGCATGCATCTTTCATGTGTCACTTTATTGCCATTTCTTGTGAGATTGCTAGCTTTGCTCCTCAATCTACTACCATTGCCCATGTGTGGCAGTGCTTGTTAGTTAGAACTGGACATAGTATTTGGCAGATCCAAGGGGAAAGGTTGGACACCCCTTTCACAAATTATGTCATAATGGCTGTCTTTTGATTTTGCCTGGACTTTGAAGACTAGCAGGGATTGTCTGTTTGAAATTATTCCATTTTGGCGGCGAAAAAAGAAAATGGATTGTGCTGATCCTGTTTTGTTCCTCCGGTAGGGGACGGGGGTGGGGGGGAAGGCTGCAGTATTATCCCGAGCTGACACGGGTGGCGAAGAGGCAATCACAGTGGGCCCTTGCTCTGACAAAAACACTCCATCTGCAAGGAGAGGAGGAAATCATACCACAATGATGTCTGACTCTTCTGCCTCACTCTGGCAGCTGGGCCCTGGGACCCATGGACTGGCAACCGCCTCCACAACGGCTTCTATACAAACACACAAACACTGCACTACTAAATCAGCAGCTGTAACATACAAAGGCAATGCACCTGCCTTTACACGACAACAGGAGCAAAGCCTCTGTTTGGTCTAGAAGTTTCTTTGAGTAATCAAACTAGTTAGAATAATAATTTCACTAGTGATACTATCAATATATTGTTAATACTCTGCTTAAATGTTTATCTTTTTGTAACTTTAGAATCATATGGTCTTCTTTCAAAGCTTTAAACCCGCTCTCATAAAATTATCTTTGAGAATTTAACTAAGAAAATTGGTGGAACAATATGCATCGCTTTTACACAGGTTTATCGTTATCAATATTTATGAGTAGAACTTATGCAAGTTTAACAACTACAATACACAAAATAAAATAATGTTAATTGTTAAGATTACATTACACAAATTAATTGATTTTGATTACAAAGTTGTCAGGTTCCTGCTGTTCTTTTTATATGGACTTAAACTTTAGGCACAACAGTCATTTTTTGGCCAATTTTTAATAATAAAATTGAAAATTTTAACTCTTTGAATTGAATTGTAAAATCTATTTAACCTTTTCCATGAAAACCTCAGCTAATATGTGTATACTGCCTCAGGGTTAAGAAACTAAGGTAGCTAGCAAGTTTGACATTAGCATTAGCACTGGCTAAACTAGCTAAAGCCAGATGACTTCAGTTCTCGCTCTTATACAGAAACTTTCTCATTTTGTGGTCTTTATGCTTGCCTAATTCTAACTAATTCCTAACACTAGCAAAGCATTGAATTTCTCCCTTTTCGTGTTTTCACAAATAGAAAATAAATTTCGAACTCTCCATTAGGTAATCTCTGTTCCATGAAATATATTAACCAGTTCAGGGTTGGTCATTGTTAAGATTTTAAACCACAGAATATCAAAGGCAGTCCAGACTCATTAAAAAAAGCGGTGAAATAGCTATTTAGATTTGCATTCATTGGACGCTACAAAGCAGATGCTATCTTTGGGATCATTGGCCAATTGCAATATTCTTACACTGTATCTTATTTCTACCGAACATCTAAAATGTTGCTAAATGAGTAATTTAAAAGGTGTGAAGACTTCTTCCATGCTTATGTAGTGGACTTTTGTCGGCCAACCAAATATCTTTACATCTTTACTCTGTCAACACAGCAGGGGGCAACTCAAGACCTGCTTTTTTTAATAATTCAAAATAAGAGCTTCATACATAAATAAAGGGTGTCAAGCATTAGGCATTCACCTTAATATTCAAGGTTCATATAAATATCTTACATTTAGTTGGTGTCACTATGTAATGACAGAAAATACCTTAAGAGGCCTTAAGAGGCCTTAAGAGGCCATTTTAACTCATTTATTTCAAATTAGTTTGAACAGGGAGAAGACAAAAAACAATGTTACATTTAAAAAAACAATTTTTCCTGTCTATAGGCCTACAAGATCTTATTACAAGTGAATATTATTAATCTGAATTGTTATTATTTTAATGCCTTATATTTAATACAATCCAAAGTTATTTTGTAGTCACAGCAAAAAAATAATAATAATAAGCATGTTGCAGGACCTGTTAGCATTCTGTAGTGTCATCTCCTTCCCTCAGTGGCCTGTACCTGGGGATCAAACGCACCTCTTTGTGAGTAAGGCCTGACCCCCTGCTATTAGCAAACAGAGAAGAGCCCAGCTGACACCACTCTTGAGATGTGCCATGTAGACGGAGGCCTGTGATTACGGCACAATCCTGAGGAGACTGCCCTCCACTGCGCTCAAGCCCCAACCTCAACAACACACATGTAAAATTCACCTGCCCTCACCCACTCCTCTAATACAGTCTCATCCACCTCTAAAATAAACGTTAATCCCTCTCCCAACTGGCTGCTTCTGAGCCCTCGTTTACACATATAGAGCCAACCCTTAGCCATGAATAATCAATGAATGTATTGCCAAAGCAGGTAATTTCTGGTCGCTATTACAGCAACAGATTAGAGATTGGACGTTAGAAGATCTGTGGGGGAGGAAAGGAGGGTGTGCCACATATGTTTTTTTCTGTGTGTGTTTTTGAGAAAGGATGGAGAAGCTCTCTAAAATATAACGTGGCACAGAGGAATATGGGGGCTCTCGGGTGCCTTCATAGAGCCACATGAAAACCAATGAAGGTAAAGCAAGAGTGGAGATTAATTTGTTGTGTGAGAGGCACAGGCTCAAGTGGGTCTTCCAATAGCAAATTAGCAAACCCTCATTTCAAAAACCCTTAAACATGCTAGAGAAGAGAAATGCACAAAAACAAACAGCATGCACATGCATTCAGTGTCTTCCTTCAGGGTGAAAGACTAAAAGCACGTGCACACCCTCTATTTTTACTTTTTGAAAAAATATTTCCTGCTTTCTCTTTTCTACACTAAGGCGCTCACACACACACGTGAACAGAAAGCAAACTCCAATTTTATCTGCAGGGGCAGAAATCAATCTCACATCTCTTTAGTTAATCCACAATGACTCTCTACAGAATCTGACACTAATAAGGTATTGAGCAGGTGAGGCCAGGGTCTGACAAGGAGAACAGAGGGAAAGGCCTGGAGTCTGGGGTTCTGACTTGGCGGCTGGCACCGTTCCAGCACAATTATGGGAGTTGTGTATGGGAGAGAGATAGCAGAGATAGAAAGAGAGGGAGGCACAGAGAAAGAGGGAAATAGAGGAGGTGGTGGAGGGGGGAGAGGAAAAAAAGGAGGAAAAAAAGGAGGAAAAAAAATCGATCCCATCTGTGGTATGATGGTTAATTAAAGCAGCTCTTGAGCAGCCCAAGGATGAGAGGCTTGGCTGGGCTCCTGGAGGCACAGCTCTGATTACTCACACAGAATGGATGGTTTCTTAGCAAAGAAAGGAGGAGGCCAAGAGCTGCCTGGTGGGGTGCACAGACAACGTCAAGGAGGAGAGACATGTGCACACGTGCAAATGGACCTATGTACAAACTCATGCATGTATGTTTTTAGTTGCAAATGCTGTGAAAATATCTATCCCAAACATTTGTGCAGGCTACGTCGATATAAACCTAAATAGATGTTTCATGAAAGAAATGAAACAAACAAGCTAAAAGAGATAAATTAATAGAAACGTTTTAACTTTATGCAATGTTAGCTTTGTGCAGTTATGTATCACAACTTTAAGGTTAACAGACAAGTCCGAAAAGAAAGCTATAATATGTTAATAGAGGTCAGGATAAGCTACCATTTCATTTTCATCTCTTTACTATAAAGACTCGCGATATTATATTTAAATAACCTCAAAGCCAATTACACCCTCCTCATTGACTTTCAAGGCTCTCTCATATTAAGAGGGCATGAGTGACAGCATTAGCACTTTGGTGTGACCCCACCCCCCTATGGTAAGATTTGGTATTGCATAATATGACAAAAAATATTCTGCATTTGGGATCCGTCAAGAGTAAGATGAACACACTAACATTCATTGTTACATATAAAAAGATTTCAATGGTCACAAGGGAAATTGTAAGTTTTACAATCACACTTTTTATATAAGCAGGTTAACAATTGCTGTGACCATGTAAAAAAAAGGTTCTTGAAAGATGTTATGTAGATGTCAGAAAAAGAGTTGGAGCCGACATATAATCATACTCTCACGCTCAGAGATGGTTTATAATAAACCACCAAATCTCAGGTGTATGAATTATGTATATGGCAATGATTTAAGGGGAGCAAAACAGAAAAGAAGGAGCATGCAAGCTGATTGAGGCGTGCCACGTGGTGCATCACTCAGCGCCGTGTCTCATGGTACAGACGTCTGAGGTCAGGGCCCTGTGCTAATTGGTGTCGGGCCAAACGCTTGTGAGCTAAATGAGAAAATTACATGTTCTCGGAGGAATCAGCTGCAGTTGTTGGGGTGCCTTTCTACAGTACGGCTGCAGTCTGCATCTGTGTGGCGGAGACAGCCGTCTGGCTGTGTTTGCAAGAGACGGTGGGTTGCTGATTAGAGAGTGAACTTTAGTGTTTTAAAGGTCTGTCTGGAGAGTAAAGTGTAACAACCCTGGCGCACCTATCAAATATGGGAGAAATTGGCCAAACGAACCAAAGTTAGGAGAGTTCTGTCTCTTTATGTCTTAAGTTTCATGCAAATAAGGAAATTAAAAAATTCCTTTTTTTACTCTGTCAGCTTTGAAGATCAAAACTACAGATATATTTACCTTGAAATAACAGGAATTCAAATAAATGCAACCAGTCCTAGTGGGTGTTAAAATGAACATTTATTAACAAAAAAGGGGAACAAAAGTGTTAGAATTATTAATCTTTAATAATTACAAATTGGTTTTGCCAAGTATAGTTTAGTTGTTTACCAATGAAGATTGTGGATACAGAGATAAAAAAAAAAATTGTCATAGTTTGGTTTTTTTGATGGACCAAAATGCAGGGAAGAACTCCTGAAGCTCGAGGTTTTCAGGTAAGATGAGTCTTTATTATCCATGGCAGGACACAGACAGGGTGGCAAATACACGAGATCAGACATAAACTCACATAAGGAACCAGCGGGGAATAAATGAAACAAACGGGCTTAAATACAAAAACGGAACAGCAGGGGGAACCAATGACAAACGTGACAAGACAATCAGGGAAAACACAGAACAGAATCAAAACAAAACAACCCGACCAGGGTGGGTGGAGGGGGCCTTGGAAGGAGGGCAAGAGTACAGGTGGACGGCCCGGAGGCCATCCCTGACAGATTCAGAGTTCAGGCGGCGGGCCCAGAGACCGTCCCCGGCAGACCCAGAGTTCAGGTGGCCGGCCAGGAGGCCGTCCCGGGAAGATCCGGCAATCAGCGGGCCAGCGACATAGGGGCAGGCGATCAGCATGCCGGCAACGTAGGAGCTGAGCAGACCGATGACGTAGGAGCCGATGATCTGAAGGCCGGCGTCAGGACCAGGAGAACCCACGGTGGAGCTCAGAGGCACAGAGACCGCTGGGACCTTCGGCGAGGCCATGGAGATCTGCGGCAGAGCTGCCAAGACACAGCAAGCGGAGAGGGTGCATCCTTGCACCCTTCAGGGACAGGAACAGGAAGTGGAGACAGGTCCTCCACTACCTCCTCCGGAACGGGAACCAGGGATGTGGGAAGTTCGTCCTCGGAGCCCTCCAGGACAGGACCGGGAACACGAGCAGGAAGTGGAAGCAGTCCATTCACGAGGCCCTCACGGACAGGAACACAGTGTGAGGGCGGTTCGGCTTGGGACCCCCCCAGAACAGAACTAGGAACAGGATCAGGGGGTGTGGAGGCGGTTCATCCAAGAACCCCTCCGGAATTGGACCAGGAACAGGATCAGGAGTCGGAAGCAGTGGCGATTGCTGATCAGGAGCTAAACTATGAGCTGGAAAGCCGCCTCCAGCTTCAGTGGAGAGGCGAGCGGAGGAGGGGGCAGGAGGCCTCCTCATTGAAGCGGCGATTTCTCCCAGGGCCCTTTGTCGCTCGACCTCAATGGTGTGGTGAATCCGAGGATCAGGGAAAAAATCCCTCCTCGCCTCGAGCCAGTCTTGAAGGCTGCCAGCTATTTTCAGCCTTCTCCATGGTGAGCTGAGAGAGGTAGCAAGGTGGGAAAACAATTTGACCAGAATCTCACCGCTTTTGAATTTCCTCTCCATTCCTCTCGCTTGTTCCCGTTGGCTGGTTCCTTCTGTCATAGTTTGGTTCCTTGTTGGACCAAATGCGGGGAAGAACTCCTGAAGCTCGAGGTTTTCGGGTAAGTTGAGTCTTTATTATCCATGGCAGGACACAGACAGGGTGGCAAACACACGAGATCAGACATAAACTCACATAAGGAACCACCGGGGAACAAATGAAACGGGCTTAAATACAAAAACTGAACAGCAGGGGGAACCAATGACAAACGTGACAAGACAATCAGGGGAAAACACAGAACAGGTGCGGGTTTGGGGTGCAGGGAGACAGAAAACAAAGGAGACTAGACCAGGTAATATAACAAAAACATAAGCAGGTATGACAATAATAGTTTAAACTTACTGTCATATCACAACTTTTTTACAGTTTGCCTTCAACCAGAACAACATTCTTTTAAGTCACAATGGATTTCTTTTTTTTTTCCAGCTGTCCTGTTGCAGCATTTCAGGCATACCATATAGAGCAGATGCTTGTCTACATGTGCCAGAGCGTTTTTGTTCTATAAAATATTTATCTGAAGACAGTATCCTAACTGCATAATCAACTTTTTCAATTCCAGATCCAATCCAGGATCAAAGTGAGAAGGTCACATTTATGTTATTGTAACCTATGTTTATATGACCTTTAAGAGAAATTGAACGTTGGTGCATTGTTGTGTGTGTGTGTGTGTGTGTGTAGAAATAAGTGTGAGGGGATGCCCATTGGAGCCCAACGCAGCCCCTGTATCCCTCAACCAGCTCAACACACTGCCAGGAACCATAGGCTACCAGACGGGGGCCCACTACTTCGGCATGTGGCTCAAGCACCCACACAGACAACACCCCACCAAGGCAGACAGCCCCCTGCCGGACCCCCCATGGCGCCATCCTCGCCGACACGAGGCACCCGGACCCCAGGCAGAGGCAGCCACAACACCAGGAGCTACAGCAGGTCCCAAGCCACCCAAGGAACCAGACCCAGATCCACCCACACCAGCCAGGAGCAGAAGCAGGCCAGATAAGAGGGCACAATGGCCCATGGCCCAACCTCAGTGCTCGTAGCTGCAGCACCCCTACCCTGCCGACAACACCTCCATGCTAAACCCACTGCAACCCCAGGGCAACACCCAGTCCACCTAGGAACAGCACCAGCATCCTCATAATACCTGGCCCCCAATGCCGAGGTGACAATGTTAATACCCCCTACACCACTAGGTGACGTATTCAATTATTGGAGACCAAATCATTTTGAAGTTATTCTGTTGGTTTTTCTTACAAGAAGGCATTCTCTCCATAGAAACAAATTCAAATAACATATTTTTACAATAAATTGTATATAAACTCTTTTTAATCTTCCAGTTTTTAAGTATGTTTTTTTGTTTCCAAATCTACTTATTTGATGTCACCAAGGAGGCAAAGTGAGGGGCAGATTGGCACTATATACTCCAGGCATGTTGATAGGTTTTCACATACTTTTAGCCAGAAGCCATAGACAGGAGGGCGGTGCCAGAGAGCATGTAGATAGTCTTCAGGTAAATCTCCCATGCAGTTTTGACATTTGTTGGCAAGTGAGAAACGCATTTAAAACATCCTTTCGTTTGTGTAGTGCATTTTATAAAGGATCTTGTTTTGTATCAGCTGATTGTTGGCATTTTGGTTCATTCAAAAAGTATTTATCAGAAGTCAAAGGACTGTTAAACACTTGATGACCAGGCCTCTTTTATTATATTTGCTTACAAATTACTACACCAACAAATACTGTGCTGATTTTACAAAGTATTTTTGTTGCACTTCTTTTTTCTAAAGTAGAAACTCATTAGATACAAGCTTAAAATTTAGACTACATATCATTATTACATAGTCTTCAGTAGTACCGTGATTGTGTTCAATAAATGCACATCTTGCTCTGCTGAGGATCTTTGCACAGGGAGGCGTTTACTGAGATGCTAAGCTAATGTTAGCTTGCTGCCTCTGTTTTGATGTTAATCAGTAGTTATTTGGCTCCTAACATGTTTTTGAGGTTTCAGTTACTTATGTGTGAACTTACAAAAATGTGTTCTCCCTTTTGTGAGGAAGATCAAGTGTTTTGCATATAATATTTAAAATTAATAATCATTGTTATAGCAGCGCACTGCGCTGTGTTTGGGTCGCTCCCACACAGCTGTCAGTTGAGCCTTAGATGAGCATGCCCTTAAAATGAGACAAGCGGGTCCAGATCCATTTTGGACACCTGCTGCAGCAGATGATGGTTGCCTCGGGTCTTATGTCAAATCTTTGCAATAATTTTCTTCACTTTCTAAAAAATTTGAGTTCTTCTCGTTTTTGGTTGGGGTGGTGGGGCGGGGGATACTTTTATCTGCTATTGATTGGCTTTGAGGTCTGACACCTCTTCTCTTCCTCTTTATTTGTTTACTTCTGTCATTTTTAGGCCCACAATACTGAACAATGTGCCTTCATAGTCAGGCACACCAACTGGAAATGAGTGATGCTGCCAAATTCCTTTCAGAAAGCCCTGAGAACACCAGTTTATTGGTTTTAAAAAAGTTACACTGTTTTGAAGCAAAATAATTAACATATCATGAGGCAGTTTAAAATTTCTGCACAATAAGAAAGTTGGCCTGCTACTAGGAATTTAGAGATAATACTGATTTAGTTGGAGAGCCAGAGCTATCTGCCAAGACAGTGGAGAACAGTTAATTTTTTTATTTGTGTAGAAACACGTCTGCTTAAAGTTAAATGCTCAAAACAGTCACCAGTGTTATAGTTTTTCTTCTTTTCTGTTCTTCAGCAAATACAATCGAGATGATTCATGTAACATGAACCACAATATCTTTGGTATCTCTGTCATGAATAACATGTGGAGAGATCCTGCTTTCTTCCACTAAAACCATATTTTTCTTCATTGTTTCTTCTGTCTTTGTGTGCAAGTAGAGTTGTACCTGCATATGTCATTTAAAGCCTGGGCAAATTATTCACTTTTAAACATAACATTCCTCCACTCCTCAGGCACACCCAACAAACAGACCAACAACAATGTGGACTAAATGATTTAAGTGTTAAATAGCCTTCCTTTTGTTCTTATACTTGTTTCTCCTTTCTGCTTGCTTTTTCTCTTTGTAACGCAGGCTCCTTTGGTGGTGTGCTGTTAATCTTAAGTAAACGCCATTAACTGTTTGCTCATATCGCCCAAAGAAAGTATGCTGCAGCCTCCTTTGTCCCCCTATCAGTTGTTTTAAAAAAGGTTTGTGCCATAATGGCGTGGCCGGTCAGGGCCAGAGGCTTTGATATGCCATCTCATGTGAAGAATTAACTCCAGTGACCCTTGAAATCTGACTCTGAAGTTGCAATTTCAGGAGCTAAAGTGGTAAAGTAACCTCAACTGCACCCTTTCTTTAAAACTGAGGCATTATCCGATTCTGTAATTACCTCTGGATTACATAGCTGTTTGAAGCTTAAATTTTTTGTTAGGCTTTATAGTTAAAAAATGTACAATTACGGGATATTAAAGTACAGTCTTACGTTGGTGTGATTGTAGAAAATCACCTTATCTGGTGATAAGTGTTTTTTTTTTTCTTTTCCGTTTGAGAGAAACACAGATGAAGGCATGCATCACTGGTTACCTTATTATAAATCAATACAAACCAGTGACATCACTAAAGCATTGTAACTGGGACAACTTTTAATGATGAATGTTTAGATATTTATTAACCAAATCTACTCCTTCCCCTGACTTGGAGAACATTTTAGCCAGACAATGGACGAAAGCATCATGATTTGACTCACCCTTTTATTGCCGTTGTAAATGTAAAACCTTATGTAAGGAATGTTTCTTGTAAATGTGTGCAGTTCGCCTTAGTATTATGTTAAATAGACTGGATGGTAGGTTGAGTAACTAGTCATTGGTTAACAGTCTGCTGGTCAAAATTGAACTCCTCTTTATATTGTCTATAGATTTTGTTTCTATTTGTTTGAAAAAACTCACAAAGTTGTGCTGGAGATGTCCAAAAACTAGCACTTTAGAATTTAGCAAAATATTAACTAATATGAAGTTACCCATATTTACCCACATTTATTCAAACTGTAAAAAAGATTGTTGTTCAAAAACAGGAATATTCTTGCAACTGGGGTGCCAGAAAATGCTGGTAAGTAAAAGTCTGTTGTAAAAAGCAATAAAAACAAACAAATGAATAAGTCTATGATAATTCAATCTAAGAAAGACTGATGTAAAAGAACACAAACTTCACATAGTTATTCAACTGAAAAAAAACTGTAATGTAAAAAAACAGTAAACCTGCAAATGAATTTTAACACTTTTTCTGTAACAAACATATCATGTTAAGAATAAATAAATATTTCCTTTCCTGAAAAAGGGCTTCACAGTGATGCAGTTGTAAGCGCTTCAGATCCTGGCTTTGGGGCTTTCTGCATGGAGTTTGCATGTTCTCCCCTTGCCTGAATCGGTTCTCTCAGGGTGCTGCAGCTTCCTCCCAAAGTCTAAAAATATCCATGTTGGATAAAATGGTTCCTCTACATTGGGCTTAGGTATGAGCGTGTGTCCTGTATGTCTATGTGTTGCTCAGTGATGGACTACTGGCCTGTCAAAGATGCATACCATCTCTGGTCAAATGACCACTAGAGATAGGCACCAGCCCCCCCAAGACTCTACATGGATAAGCAGGATGGAAAATTGGATTTTCCTATAACATTTAAAACTTCTACTTATTTCATGCATTTTGCAATATTCAGAAAACAAACAGAGAAAAACTGTATATTATGTTTTTTCAAGAGCAACAGCAAATGGAGTGCAATCATGAATTTAGATTTTACTGGAAGTTTTATCCCTCCTTTTTAGGCATATTACTCAGGTTTTAAAATCATTGGAATCTTAACTTTTAATATCTTAACTAATTTATACATTTTAACACCTTTTGAGGCTCTTATTCAGCAACCTTTGCTTTTGCTTGCTGCTTGCAAACACAACACATCAGTGCAACTTGACATCTCCTTACTGATGCTGAAAGTTAAAGTGGTGTTTGCAGTGCTCACAGCAACCTCATTTCACTCTATAATTCGGAGCCTTTATGTTCCCAAGCGTACACAAACACATCCACACCTCTGCACACCTCCACATGGTCCCATTTCTCTGTCAAAGGCCCTGTGAGTCATATTTACAAAGCAGATCGACAACCTAACTGAATGTCACTTGACATTCAGGCATAAGAGACAGACAGTCCAATAGCTGAGTGACAGGTGGACACAAAAGAAGGGAGGAAAGCAACAGTGTGATAGCAAAATCCTGGGGGGCTATCTGTCTGGTTTTAAAAGAAATAATTGATGTTTTTTATAAGTTACAGTCACATCTATAAACGGTTGACCTCTCAACGAATGCACTGGCTTATGGCAGATATCACAGCATAATGCCATAACTAAACAGACACTGAGAGGCTATTAAATGTGTCCATGACAGAAACAAGCCAGGCACTGCTTATTTAAGGGAATCATTTGAAATCATGCTCTGTGAGAATGGTTGTTGGGAAATACTTTGTCAGTACTGATTGTTTTCAATGCCATACATGTAATATATAATTTTTCAATCTGGAGCATTCTTTAATTTCAAGCAGTTGGTTATGCCGCAGCTGGCATTTGTTTTCCAGTTAAGGGTCGCTTTTTGTACTCATACCAAAAGTAAGCGTAACTGGAGTTACTTTTGTTTTATGTATGCTTGAATAAGTATTTCAAAAATAAAAATTACTTGTGTTAGAAAAGAGATTATTTGGTGTACTAATGCAATATTTGGTCTACAGTACAGACCAAAGGTTTGGACACACCTCATTCAAAGAGTTGTCTTTATTTTCATGACTATGAATATTGTAGCTTCACACTGAAGGCATCAAAACTATGAATTAACACATGTGGAATTATATACTGAACAAAAAAGTGTGAAACAACTGAAAATATGTCTTATATTCTAGGTTCTTCAAAGTAGCCACCTTTTGCTTTGATTACTGCTCCGCACACTCTTGGTATTCTGTTGATGAGCTTCAAGAGGTAGTCACCTGAAATGGTTTTCCAACAGTCTTGAAGGAGTTCCCAGAGATGCTTAGCACTTGTTGGCCCTTTTGCCTTCACTCTGCGGTCCAGCTCACCCCAAACCATCTCGATTGGGTTCAGGTCCGGTGACTGTGGAGGCCAGGTCATCTGGCGCAGCACCCATCACTCTCAAATAGCCCTTACACAGCCTGGAGTTATGTTTGGGGTCATTGTCCTGTTGAAAAATAAACGATGGTCGAACTAAATGCAAACCGGATGGAATAGCATGCCGCTGCAAGATGCTGTGGTAGCCATGCTGGTTCAGTATGCCTTCAATTTTGAATAAATCCCCAACAGTGTCACCAGCAAAGCGCCCCCACACCATCACACCTCCTCCTCCATGCTTCACGGTGGGAACCAGGCATGTAGAGTCCATTCGTTCACCTCTTCTGTGCCGCACAAAGACACGGTGGTTGGAACCAAAGATCTCAAACCTGGACTCATCAGACCAAAGCACAGATTTCCACTGGTCTAATGTCCATTCCTTGTGTTCTTTAGCCCAAACAAGTCTCTTCTGCTTGTAGCCTGTCCTCAGCAGTGGTTTCCTAGCAACTATTTTACCATGAAGGCCTGATTCACACAGTCTCCTCTTAACAGTTGTTCTAGAGATGTGTCTGCTGCTAGAACTCTGTGTGACATTGACCTGTTCTCTAATCTGAGCTGCTGTTAACCTGCGATTTCTGAGGTTGGTGACTCGGATGAACTTATCGTCCGCAGCAGAGGTGACTCTTGGTCTTCCTTTCCTGGGGCGGTCCTCATGTGGGCCAGTTTCTTTGTAGCGCTTGATGGTTTTTGCGACTGCACTTGGGGACCTTCATTTCTTAAAGTAATGATAGCCACTGGTTCTTCTTTACTTAGCTGCTTTTTTCTTGCCATAATACAAATTCTAACAGTCTATTTAGTAGACAGCTGTGTACTGTATCCACCTCCTGCACAACACAACTGATGATCCCAACCCCATTTTTAAGGCTTGAAATCCCACTTATTAAACCTGACAGGGCACACCTGGGAACTGAAAACCATTTCAGGTGACCACGTCTTGAAGCTCATCAACAGAATACCAAGAGTGTGCGGAGCAATAATCAAAGCAAAAGGTGGCTACTTTGAAGAACCTAGAATATAAGAGATATTTGTAGTTGTTTCACACTTTTTTGTTCAGTATATAATTCCACATGTGTTAATTCATAGTTTTGATGCCTTCAGTGTGAAGCTACAATATGCATAGTCATGAAAATAAAGAAAACTCTTTGAATGAGAAGGTGTGTCCAAACTTTTGGTCTGTACTGTACATGCAGTACTTGGCAAATGTATTTCTGGCCTCTGAATTTTCACCCTTTTTGCATGGGATATCCATAAACGTTGGTATATTTCACTGGGGTTTTGATAGACTACTGCAGAGTAGCACATAAAGGTGAAGCTAAGATAGAATGATGGAAGGTTTAAGTAAACCTGCAAAGTTTGCCATGCATATGTATTCAGCTGTGGATCACTGCAGCTCCTCCAGAGTTACCACAGGCCTCCTGACGGCTTCTCTGATCAATGCTGTCCACACCTGGCCTGTCAGTTTAGGTAGACTGCAATGTCACTGCTTTGTTAGATCTTCAAATGTAGTATTGAAGCAGCGGTAAAACAGAGCTTGGAAACTGAAAAAGAGATCGTTTGGTCATTACTCAGATGCAGTATGAATTTGCATCTGATCTTAATCCTAAAACATTAAAGAGCTCATCTTTATCAGGTTTGTATCTTAGCTGAATATCATCATGTTACCAAAAGAAAATACTTCACTCAAAAGAGAATCTGGATCATTCAACATTTAAGATCCATTGCATTTAACACACAAACAGTACATTATTATGTTTATTGTTAAGCTTTTCCTCAAATCTTTTGCAAGCTCTTTGTTTTTGCAGATATTGACTAAGAAGAAGAAGAAGTACTAACATATTATCATTATCAGTCGATATCATCAAGATGTTTATCAAGGATGAAAAAATCCATGAGTTACATCCGAAATACTCTTCTAGAGATGTTTGATCTGCATTTTCCTGAAATTGCACTCTTGTTGATGCCACAGCCATAGACCCATTATACCAGGGATTTTGGTGACCTGGGTGAGTAATGGCAGCAGTGCATTAGGAGAGAAAGGGAGAGAGATGTGTGATAGCCTGAGTTGTGAGTCAACATCAGAGGCCACGGGCTGACCCCACGGGGGATTACACACTCTGATTTAAGAGCATCTCTCTTCAGCGCCTCTCCTCGCTGTAGCTACCATCTCAGCGCATACAACACCCACATGAGGCAACATAATGTCCCAGAACACATACACACTCTCTTATCACACACACAGAGTTGTGTACGGGTTCATTCTCGTTATACCCTTATTCTTAGTCCTGCTCTATCTTCTGTTATAGGGCCAGGGTAGAGTAGGATCATATCAGGGTTCGTTTCATGAGAAAGAGGGAGAGAGATCAGAGCCCCTGCCGTGGTAAGTAAATACAACCTAATGGCCTCTGATTAATTCTACATTGCTCTCATCGGGCCAGTAAAAAGAGATGTAATGACCTGCATCTCTCTACCTCTCCTTCCTTCTCCTTCACTCCCCCTCCCCCTTCTCTCAGTCTTTCTCAATTTCTCCCTCATTTGCTCAGCTTTTGATTATGAATTAAAAGGGATTGCAAATGGTATGCTGTTGGTTGGCTCCCTGATTGCCATATTTGATTAAGAAATGTCAGTGTGCATGTTTCCCATGCCCGTCTTTTCTTAGCCTTTCTGGTCGGTGTAACATTCACACATCCGCTAGAAACACAATAGCGAACTCAAGATTAGGCTAACTTGCTCTAATCAAACACATTCTTCCGTCTCCAATTTCTTTTTCTTGGCCTCTCTCTCTCTCTCTCTCTCACTCTCACTCTTGCTGTTTTTTGTAACAGCTGTGAGACACACCAACAAGGGAGAAATCACAGACAATTAAAGAATATTGAAAAAAGCAGGTAGAGAACAAACTATGGTAATAGTTTTTTTTAACAATGGTTAATCTGTTAGTCTATAATGCAGTCCTAAATATGTTACATAGTTGCATTTTATGTGCAGCTTTCCTTAAACTATACATCAACTATTATTTGTATATTGTCTAGGGTTCATGTCACCCTTTGAAGAGAAATGTAATCTGTGAGTTTAAGAAAATGTTCTTTCAGCATTTAGTTTTTCTCATAAGATGGGTGTTTGGGTAAAATAGGTGAAATGGGTTTTAACCATGTAACTAAGTGTAGGGCTTTAGTCTTCTTGATTAGAAATGGAAATGCACCAAGAAATCGGCTCGTGACTGGAATCAGCCAATTTTTCAATTGATCTGCCCAGATCACTAATTGGCAGGTTGAAAATCATAAATAACGCACTCATCGAGACCTCAATAACTAAGTGTGACCAGTTCACACTGAGAAAGCTTGTGGGAGTTGTTACTAAGACTCAGTGAGCTGTTTTTAGTATCAGTAAGGTGTTTAAAAAGGTATTCATTAATTTTGTTTTCTGTGAAGGCATGCAGGCTGGTTATTCATGATTTGTTTTCTTACGTGAAAGACAGATTTGACATCATTTTTGACACTGATCTGACCCACATGCAAAAAGAACACAAGTAGAGAGCATCAAACGGTGAAAAGAAGTTTATTATTTCTAAATTCTACACGGGGATGACAGGGATCTGGTCTCTCCAATAGAGAGTGAACGGAATCCGCCAGGGGAGATGGGGTTTAGGAGAACTGAAGTAGAGCTCACAGCAAAACGTGCTTCCTGTGGAAAGCGAGCGGAAGGTGAAGCAGGAGTTACGTAGGAGGGTGGACAGGTCTGCAGGAGAAGTACGCTTGTCGTAATGTAGCACAGATCCAGTAAAAGGTGAAGATTGCTCAGTCCAGGAGTGTACGTAGAATTCCAGACAGGTAATCCAAAAGGCTCCAAGCGCTCGAGGAATAGTTAGAGGATCGATGCACATCAAGGTTACTGATACCACATAGGCTCAACACTCAGGCGACGAGTAGCAGGCAGCCACGGCTTAAGTAGCGTACACGGCGATCAGAAGATGGGAAACACCTGTCCACATTCCTCCTGTAGCTCGACACCCTCTGCTGGACGAATAAGGTTAGCAGCAAGCAGAAAACAGACAGGCTCCCAGAACCCGACAGGATTTTCCGAGCTCCCAATTGGAAAAACAACAAGAGCACCTCAAGAGGTCAGTTTTCCAACTTGGAAAGTTAGAGCTTGCCAAACAACCCCTAGTTTTGTAGCTAACAAGACTGTTCATTTAGATTGTAATAAAAGTTAGTGGTATTACTTTTAACACTTTTGATGGATTGTATCTTTGTAAACCGATGGCCGACATCATGCTGTAAAATATTTATTTGTGAGAATGTTCCTTTTGTGTTTCATTGTATAAAATGAAGAGAAGTATAGTGTTACTGGCTTGTATTGCTTATAGTAGTTACACCAAAACAAACAGCATATAGCATTGTTTCCTAAGTTGCAACCAGGACACTATCAAGTTCAGTGTCACGTCATTCCCAACTTCCAAGACCAATCGGACATAGAATATAGCTGATATTTAACTTAAACAGGAAGACGTGAGCAGATAACAGTAGTAACTTTAACAAAGACTTCTATCAAAAGAGTTTTATTTGAAATTTGCATGAAAAGTATGTTCAAATTATATGTATGTATGTAAAAAAAGAAATGCATAAGTCAGCTACAGTTCTGGCATAATTTATGTCCCTCAATTTACATTAAAACCAGTACGACAATGTGACCCAAACATAAACACATAAATTGCTGAACTTGGAAAAACCTTTTTAGGTATGTATATGAAAATTTCAGCACACTGTTTGGTGATTGTTCTACACTTTTAGAGGTTAGATAAAAGTCAAGTAACTGAATTGTAAAAATCTAGGTGCTATTTATACACTCACCGGGCAATTTATTAGGTACACCTGTCCAACTGCTTGTCAATGCAAATTTCTAATCAGCTAATCACATGGCAGCAACTCAATGCATTTAGGCATGTAGACATGGTCAAGACAATTTGCTGCAGTTCAAACCGAGCATCAGAACGGGGAAGAAAGGTGATTTAAATTACTTTGAATGTGGCATGGTTGTTGGTGCCAGATGGGCTGGTCATAGTATTTCAGAAACTGCTGATCTACTGGGATTTTCACGCATTACCATCTCTAGAGTTTACAGAGAATCGTGCGAAAAAGAGAAAATATCCAGTGAGCGGCAGTTCTGTGGCCGCAAATTCCTTGATGATGCCAGAGGTCAGAGGAGAATGGCCAGACTGGTTCGACCTGATTGAAAGGCAACAGTAACTCAAACAACCACTTATTACAACCAAGGCATCCGGAAGAGCATCTCTGAACGCACAACACATTAAACCTTGAGGCAGATGGGCTACAACAGCAGAAAACCAGACTGGATGCCACTCCTGTCAGCTAAGAACAGGAAACTGAGGCTACAATTCCCACAGTCTCACCAAAATTGGCCAATAGAAGATTGGAAAAACCTTACCTGGTCTGATGAGTCTCGAGTTCTGCTGCAACATTCAGATGGTAGGGTCAGAATTTGGAATCAATAACACGAAAGCATGGATCCATCCTGCCTTGTATCAAAGGTTCAGGCTGCTGGTGGTGGTGTAATGGTGTGGGGGATATTTTCTTGGCACACTTTGGGTCCCTTAGTACCAATTGAGCATCATGTCAATACCACAGCCTACCTGAGTATTGTTGCTGAGCATGTCCATCCCTTTATGACCACAGTGTCCCCATCTTCTGATGATTACTTCCAACAGCATAACGCGCCATGTCATAAAGCATGAATCATCTCAGACTGGTTTCTTGAACATGACAGTGAGTTCACTGTACTCAAATGGCCTCCACAGTCACCAGATCTCAATCCAATAGAGCACCTTTGGAATGTGGTGGAACAGGAGATTCGCATCATGGATGTGCAGCCGACAAATCTGCAGCATCTGTGTGATGCTATCATGTCAATATGGACCAAACTTTCTGAGGAATGTTTCCAGTACCTTGTTGAATCTATGCCACGAACGATTAAGGCAGTTCTGAAGGCAAAAGGGTGTCCAACCCGGTACTAGCAAGGTGTACCTAATAAAGTGGCTGGTGAGTGTAAGTCTAAAAGAAGAGGCAGAGAGTATTCTGCCTTAAAACAAAAAGGTATTTGCATTATTTTTTAAATCAAACCTTACAGTTAAATTCTGAAATTAAGATATAAATTATTGCGGGAGCCAATTAAGCATGTACTGGTGTATGAAATAAGTAGATTTTTTTGTAAATACATAATTGAAAACATTACCTAACAGACTATAAAGTAGGCTTGAAAAATTAATCTCATCTTCAGGAAAATCAAACACAGTTTTGTTGAACCACCAACTCAGTAATAAACTCAACTCTGGCAACAGGAATAACAAAAATAGACAGGTGATATTCTGGGTATGTTTACGTTAGTTACGTTTAAAACATCTCTATGGGGTAAGAACGCTGTCAAAAACAATGTGTATGTAATGTTATTCTTTATGAATACAATATGCTATAACATAGCATTTGGAGTTCTACAATGATGTACAGTAGGTGGCAGTATGAACCTCTGAATTTGTTGCGAACCGCCAGCAGAAGAAGAGAAGAAGAAGCAGCAGCACTAGCGCCAAGATGACGGACCAAGAGCATATATTAACGACATTAAGACATATATAAACTTTTTAACATTACCTGGCTTTGTACCATAGTTTCTTGGTCCGTTCTTTTGGCGCTAGTGCTGCTGCTTCTTCTTCTTCTTGTTCTTCTGCTGGCGGTTCGCAACAAATGGGTGCACACACTATATTCTATGTTTTAGTTTTGTATTTCATAAAAATAAGAACAATGCTTTATTTATAATGCTCTTGATTTCCTCCATATCTCCCCTCTGTTCCTAATATTCCTTTTAGACTGATTTACGTCCCATTCCGGCACTATGTTTACTGGTGGTGAGGAGTGTGACAGCGCATGCGCAACGCGAATCGACCCTGTCCCTATTCCCACACTACACTCTACGCCCCTCTATGAAGTGTTTACTTTGTACAAGTGCACGTAGGGGTTGAAGTGCGCAGGTCACAAGCGTGCAAAATTGGAGAATTGGGACAGAAGGGGTTACGTCATCGACTTGCACCTCTGCACCATAACTGCAACATCAAAAAGGGCGGGAACCAGCGCTGTTTTCACAGTCTTGCTGCTAAAAAAAATGTTTAAAACTGCAACAAGCAATTGTTTTGAGGAGAAGAAAGTGCAGGAAGCGACGGAGGTTTATACACCAGACTCTCGCCACGCCAGTGTTTGTTTGAATGGTAACTTCAGTGGTATTCCCCTACTGACTGCCCAGACTCACTCTGAACCCAGTGGTTTCTTACAATGTTGAGCCTGGAAAACCAGTAAATTTGTTTTCTGAAATGTAAATTTGTTTCGCATCTTGTTAAATTGTTTTCTGAAATGTAAATTTGTTTTCTAAAATGTAAATTTGTTTTGGTACTTGTAAAAGTGTTTTGCACCCCCCGGCCACCGTAGAATGGATCAAAGCATATCCACGTGTTAGAATGGCCCAGTCAAAGACCAGATCTGAATCCAAATTAAAATCTGTGGCAAAAATTCAAAGCTGCTGCTACAGATACTCTCCATCCAATCTGACTGAGCTTGAGCAATTTTATAAAGAAGAATGTGTAGAAATCACAATGTCGCGATGGGAAAAGCTGGTATGAAAATACTGTAAATACTGATTCACTCAAATTTTCTTACAATTAAAAATCATGTATCATGTTCACTCACAATCCCTGTATGCCTTGTATTAATATCCTGTCAAGGCGCTGTACCTTGAAATTCATATAAATGAACTGTTTTAAGGATAATATTTTATTGTCACTTGTTCAGCTGCGCTTCATACAATAATCTAGGTGTAACTTCGTTTGGCAACTTTAAAGGATTTCAGATTTTTGCTTTTGTTCTTGTATTTATTCATAACATCTTTCCCTAATTTTCTCTCAGCTTAGGTATCTCCATTACTGGAACATCTCTTTCCTGTGACCTTTTCAGGCCTCTCACAGCTCCTATCAAAGTCATTACTTCAGGCCAAGCAACACATATTTCACAGTCTTACACCTCAATTACAACCGTCCTCACTGGTATTCTGCACACCTTTCACAGTGGGAGGTAGCCTGTGTGCATACACTTGCATGTTTTTAAGTGATATCTGCATTCAGTGCAATGTGTCTATTAATCCATCATCGTGTCTCTGTGGTAGCATTTGTGCATGCATGACCATGTGAACAAATGCACTTTTTTGTGTGAGGACATGTGTGTGGGCCTGTGTGATAATGGGCTGTGTCCATCAGCACACAGTATGAGGCTGGAGACACTTAATGCCTGTCACAGGGTTAGATCAAGTGTGTACAAACGAGAATTGATTCCTTTGAAAAACAGAATCCAACCAAGGACAGTTTTCCCATTTGCCAGGGTGTACGTATGAGTGAAGAGTGGAGGAAGAAAATGGAAGAGAAAGAGAGAGAGGTTGAAGGTGCCTGCAGGAGAGGAATGTGTTGATCTTTTGAGATGAAAAGCTCTACTTTCACAATCTGCAAAATGTAATGCTGGACATGAAGTCCAAGGCTGTAAGAAGAGGAGTTTTGCTTCTCCCCTTCTCGTTGTCATCTCATCTGTCCACTTCAGACGAGGTGGAGGCGGATATCAGAGGATGGGTGAAGGTGACCAAACATCAACCTTTTCTACATTAGCAAGAAATGAGCTGCTTCCTCTTAGACCACCAAAGACGCAGATACAGTGCCTTGCAAAAGTATTTATACTCCTTTCACATTTTTACTTGTTACAATACAAAACTTTAGTGTTTCTTCTTGCATATGTAATAGAGCAACACTTAATTGTTGTGAAAATAAATGGCACATAGCCGTGCACAGGTATGTAGTACATTGGTTTCAATATTTTGTAGAACCACCTAAAAGACAACAATTCCTGCTGCAAGTCTTTGTGGATCTTTTTGCCCATTGTTCAATGTAAGTTAACCAAAACCCAATGAGATTGAACAGAAAGCTTCTGTAAGCGGTACTTTTCATTTGTATTTGGGGCTGGACTCTGACTAGGCCGCTGTGACACATGAATAAGTTCAGATCTAAACCGTTCCTTTGTAACTCTTATCTTAAAAAAAAGTGTTCCCACAGCATGATGTTGCCTTTGCTGTATTTACCATGGGGATGGAGCTTTCAGGTAGCATCTGAGCATTTTATTTTCCTTTTTTTTTTTTTTTTGACTAGAGCATTTTCTTGACTGTGTTTTCTGTATCCCCCATCCAGCTCATGGCTGTCATAAAAACAAATACTTTCTTCTGGCCACTCTTCCATAAAGGCCAGATTTGAAGACTGCACCACTGTTCGTTGTCCTCTTTACAGATTCTCCCATCTGAGCTGTGGATCTCTGCAGCTCCTCCAGAGTTACCATGGGCCTCTTGGCTGCTTCTCTGATTATTACCTTCTGTGGGCAGACCCTCATTTGAGATTAGACACAGCTGGACACTATTTACTAATTAGAGGGCTTCTGATGGCAAATGCTGGCACTGTTTGGTAATTTATTTGTAAAACATTTTTGTAGTACTTTTTGGTTTGTCTATTTTTTAAAATCCCTATACAATTCATTTAGGTTTGGGGTTGAAAGTTGTCAAAAAGTTGAAGAGTTCAAGATGTATGAATATTTTTACAGTGGTAAAGAAAAGTGCCGAGTGAACATATAGAAGCAGAGACTGTTAATAAAGGGACAGAAGAGGATCCACTGCACTCTTTTGTTGGAAGGTTGCCCCTTTCGCCTTATATTCTTGACTTGCCTCCAGGAGGGCCTAATGATGTTGCCCTAGGATGGAGAAAAAGGAGAAGAAAGGAGGGGGGACTGATACAGTTCGAAGAAATGCCCTAAAAGCTACAGAGGAGCCAGTCAGGATAGAAAGAGAGTACCATGTCCCCACTAAGGAGACAAGCGAGAAGGAGCTCTTTTTCTCAAGACTCTTCATGTGCCCATCTCCCTCTCACTTCAACCTCTTTCTTCTTCTCCAAGTCACCTCTCCACCTCCACCCATCCTCCTGTTTCTTACTCCTCTGTCCTCTGGAGCAGGTTGGTAATTGTCCCAAGCAGCAGCACTCTTTTCAATTCACTTAAGTATGTACAAGGAGCTGATCTCTAACTGAGCTAAATGTGGATTTAGTTGTGCTTTCAAGCTCCATCACAGGCAGAAAGTGGGACCCTTAGAGGCTGCTGGGGAGTACAGTATATGTCAAACTTTACAAGAATTTCCCAACTGGTTTATTAGCCACATCCAAAACAAATCCATAGCCCACACCCACTCAAAGATGGTGTGAGTATCCATAAACAAAATCAGAGGGTACAGTGAGGTCCCTAATCAAGGCAATCAGGACTGTTTTCAGTGGTGTACAGCACAGCCGCAGCACTGGTCTCATCTTTGTCTGCGGTTTAATTACTTGCTTTTGGGCTTTGATGGAGGGGGGTGATGGGGTGATTGTGCCTTATCACCTATCTCCAAGGATAAAAGACTACCCAATTACTTTGTTTGGATGCTAATGATTGCATTTCATTAGTAGCCGCTCTTAGCCCTCCTCACCCAGTAAATGAATGAATATGCAGTAATTTCGATTATTGAAATTATGAAAATTGCTTTTAAAAAGACTGCACGGGTATCATCAGCTTTCCACTGTGACATAATGCCATTTTAATTTCTATAATAGTTTTAATTGTCAGTGTGCCCGCTGTGCATTAATCATTTAATTGTATTGTCTTTTTCAGCGCCAAACACCTACACGCCCATGAACACCCACTCGCTTTCCCGCCCCGGCTTTGAAAATACAAATCCCAATCAGCACTATCATCTTGAGAATGATGAGCCACGGGGAAGACAAAACCAAGTTGATTCAAAGTTTGCCGATTGTGACCAAAGGTTCTACTTTGTTGGAGGGTTTTATAGAGGAGAAGGAAGATCTGAACATGTGACCTTGGAGATCTTTGACATTCTGGTCAGGAACTCAGGGAAAAAAATTAAAGAAGCTTAAACAATTGTGAAAATTAAGTTAAAACATGAGGTGGCTATTTTAGTTCAGGTTTTATTAGCATCAAAATTGTCCATTGTCATATAAAGGCTGGATATAAGTTAAGATAAAATATTAATTTTACACGTTAAACGAGACCATTTCTTCATCCATTGTTAGAAAACTGCATTGTTAACTAAAAAGAATAACTCTTGCATCATAGACAACAGCATTTTGTTTAATGCTCTATTTAATAAAATCTCTCCATTTCTTTCATAGTATATAGATTGTAATGCATAATCAGTAGCTTCACACAGACATCGTGTAAACCATAAAAATGTTCTTAACTAAATTAAATTTAAGAAATACTGAGATCAGTTGGCTCAAATAATAAAATTAGGTTCAAAGTGTTTTGTACAGACAGAAGTATAAAACTGCTCAGTCAACAATAATAAGGCAGTAGCATGGATTTAAAATATCTTAATCCAGAGTCTACTTCTAAGAAAATACATTAACACCTACAAGCTCAGATCAATCAATACTAAATGGCTGCAGTCATTTTTGCTTGCAAACAAAATGTATGAATGCAGAGGATCGCCTCAATCACAACAAACACATGAAGTCATCTGGCTTATCCTATACGTTTAAAACAAACAGAAATTGTGGCATAAAATGTCATTTAAACATTATTATACTTTTAAAATCTATGTTAAAATCTGTGGCTGACTCAGGGTTAAAAGGCTCAGCTGCTAGCGGCCTTGTCTGTAGAGCTAGCTAGCGCTGTCGCTCAGTCAGCTAAAGCTGGAAACAGGCTGAAATTCTTGCCCCAATATAGAAACTTTCCTAATTACAAAGCTTATGACAGTTCTCACGTTTCAATAAATTAATATATTCATCCATAACACAACCAATATAAATATGTCAGCCTTACTATTCTCTACTGGACACCACACACAACAAATAAGGTTGACTGAACATTTTCAGGTAAATTCTAATCAAAAGTGCATCTAGCAACAATCCAGAGCTTTAGAAAATCAAATAGTTAAGATGACAATTTATTATCTGCCTGGTGCTTCTAAGCTGTGAGCATCTGTACAATTGGCGGAAAAATAATTAACGACAACCATGGAAAGCTCTCAATTGTCTCCTTAAGAGGGAGAAGCTCCTACAACAAAGACCTATGGATGCCTGTGCAGAAAGCATTGCTAGGTCTTTCAGTCACAGGTGGTTTTCTTAAATGCATATCATGAAAAAAAAAACTCAGATCCTTAGGGTGACCTTTAAAAGATAAAAGTGACAGTTTGGACATTAAATCTTCAATGATATTCCCACCTGTGTGTTTTGAACACAGTAAAATCATTAATTATGGATTGTACAAGCACACACAGCAGTGTTTTTTAGAATGCTATCTAACATTTCTTTGGATGGAAAACATGTTTTTTAACAAAAAAATAAAATATTTGACACTGAAATATGTGTTTTAGTGAGATCTAGCCCTTAGGGAATATTATAGATGCTTAGTCCAGTACAAATCATGAGGGCATAAATCAAAGTGATAAAGTACCCTTGCACTATTGTGTTTGAAATCTTTAACAGGCTCTTACCTTATACATTGACTGTTTGTGATGCCAGTTAAAATGGCACTACAGACCCACTTGAGATCAGCTGGTGAGAGGAAAACATAACCTTTTCTTCACAACTTGAAGCTGTTACCTTAAAGTACAAGATGGAAGCAAACATCTAAATATTGTTGACTTGATATCCTTTGTTGTTGTTGGGTAATTAAACACTGGTTTTACATACATTTTGAGTTTGAGCTTCCTATCAACACAGACTACTGAGCTATTGCAGGATATGTCTTTTTTTCTAATATATATACTTTGATAAAAAAGCAATGTCTCCACTAATTACTAAAAACATTCAATATTTACCATAGAACATGAAAATACAAATGCTTAAGAGTTAAAAAAGTAGCTCAGAATTTTTTAGGTGAGTTCTGTTAACAGTTAATATCTTACCTGCAGTAGAAAGTTGCGATTAACTTTTAGTACAAAGCAATATTAGTTAGTAATGGTGGCTAAAGCTAAAAGCAAGTCCAACGTGGACTTCTAAAATCTGAAAATCAACTCCAGTCTCAAAAACATTATGGCGGTTTCTCCATCCAGTTATTTTCAAGGAAGGTAATAATTATTTATACAAGAATCTGAGGTTGGAGGTGGGGTGTCACCAATGAGCTTCCTGAGTGAAACAGGTAGCTACTAAGAACGGTTCATTTTAAGCTTTTCTAGTCACAATAACTGAAAATTAAAGTGGAGTCAAAACCACAGCGGTTTTAGTGAAAGCTGCTTTATAGATTTTTACATGGTCTTACTTTGTTGCAAACAGTTTTACTTCACTGTCGCCACCTGCTTGGTTAGGATGTGGGATTGCTGTAAAGCCAAAAACTACTATAGACATAATAAATGTAATTCGACTACATTTTATCATTAGTAGAATGAAAGTGGAATGTATGTAAGTGAATTTGTATCTGTCTGTATGATGGGAATGACTTGTTATATAATTCCTTATATAAATCAAATCTGTTTGTCCAGACACATTTTTTGTTTTAACTGACCGAAAACATTTTACATGTTCCATCCGAGTATGTTTCAAAGGGGAAGGTAATTGGTGGCGTAACACCACCTCGCTCCATTTCTTATGTAAATACTCATCTGTGTAAATAACCAACCAATGCAAACATGACGACAGTTTAAACGTCCATAAAATAGCACTGGCTTATACCACTGTGACATTTTTTAAATAGGAGTTGTAGGTGTTGTTTTGTAACTTCAGGGGTCATAAAGGGTCGGCAGAAAAAAGAAAACGGCAAGCCTGTGTGCGCCAGAGAGAATCTGAATGTGATGATAGAAAGTGGAAGCCATGAAAGTACACTTAAAAAGGGACGGATGTATGAAAGACTTACCATTCTTCAGTCTGAAGCACACAATATGATTCTGTAGAAGAACCAAATCCTTTTTCTATTTTCTTTTTTTTTGCTTGAGGCCATGACATTTTGCCAGCTTGTTATCACCCTCTTGGGGTCAAGAAGTCTCTTACCATAAAGTTAACAAAGAAGCTGGTTCTGTTTTATACAACTATTTAAGGAGCAAGACCTTGGTTACAGACTGTCTGTAAAGCACTGGAGGCACCACGTTCCAAGTCTGGCCTGCGTCCAGTTCCTACACAATTGTGCCACCTTCTGGAGTAAATGGTAAAATAGAGCAGGGACAAGGAATAATTCAGGAGCCACTTAAGGTAAGAGTTTCTCTGTGCTGTTAGTCCCTTCTTTATGTTTCTGTGGTCCTATTGGTTGAATGCAAGGGAACACAGAAAGAAAGGTTGCATCTATTTAACAGTTTATTTCCCTTGTTGCCATTAACTGTTTTTGTCAATCTCTGGGGAAAACTGTATCTTTTTTAGAGCCCATGTTAGAGAGTAATTGTATACATTAACAGATTAATGGGTCATAATGTGAATTTTTTTCAACTGTCAAGGCTGTAAGCTTCAAAAAATTAAACATTTCTATTTCTCCAGTTTTATTAAGAAATTATTTTTGCAATTTTTAAATGTATAAATAAGATTTCACCAAGAAATGTAAAAGAGGGCTTCGTAAAAGAAAGAATATCAGCTCATTGTAAACAGCTTAAATCAATTTGTAGCACCATTCTATATTGCCTCGGTTATTTTTATATGTTGATGGGATAGAGGCATCTCTGTTTGTAGTTTATCACAATTAAGATTTGCACAACTGTCACAGAAAGGCTGTGGTGTTTGTCTGCATGTCGCTGGTTCACTAGTGACACAAGGGTGTATACAGACGCGTATTTAGGGGCTGGGAAACGAAAAGAGAAGATTGGGGAGTGATTCAATCGCTACACAAATGGATTTGGCTAATAGAGGCAGCCTCTGATCCTGACTGGTACACAGCTGGAGCTCCCCTAATTGGAGAGGGTGAAGAGTGGAGAAAAGAGTGGATAGAGATGAGAAAGAGAGAATATGGCCCCCAGAGAAAATGCACCTCTGCTGTAACACTCATGGCAAACATTTGTGCCCAAGGAAAAGGAAACACAAAAAAGGCTGTGGGGGATCATCACACTTTATTATAAATATTCTCATTCCTAAAAGCAGCTTTGTGTAATCATTTCTGGTATTCTAAATATCTGATAAAACGTGGTCTGAGAGCAAAAGGTGGCCCACATCACTGCAATAAGGACCATTGGAGAAATGCTACAACTATTTATCAGCACTGAGTACTTTTCATTTTTTGTAAAATGTCTCTGAAATAGTTGGAAGTAGAAAATGCAAAGCAGATGTCTAACATCTCAAGTTAATGTTTGAAGTGTGATACTCCTCCCATGTTTTTTTTTGTTGCTGTTTTATTTCTGCATAATTTTGGATCTCTCAATGAAAATGGCATGAAATTTGATCAGGTGGAGTACGTTGGGGTAAATTCGGTGGTCTTAAAATCTTTTGAGAATTTCATGTTTCATTGTCCAATTAGGTTAGAATAGTTTTTTATATAAAATTAACAATTTCCATGTAAGGGATGGAAATGAAACACATTTTAATGACTTTGTATGAAAAATTAAAATAATCCTTTACCATAATCATACTTAATGCTGTACCAAATATTTGTTCTTTTAACCTACATTTTTGCAGTGATAACATAGAAAAATACAATGAGTAAACACTGTGCCAAAAAGGATGTTTTTGCAAAAGGACAAGCAATAAAGAGTCTCTTAGTTTTTAAAAAAATACAAAAATTCTGACCCTAAGAATGTGTAAATGTGTGGGGTTAAGTATGCTTGTGTGTGTGTGTGTGTGTCAGGAGGGGGGAGACGCCCGGGCAGAGTGCAGAGTGGGAGAGCTCTTGTGTGTATTCTAAAAGTAGGTCTCTTCCAATCGCCATAAAACACAAAGAGCTGCGGAGCAAGAACTCACTAGGGGGGCTCTTAGGTACGCCATCAGCTCACAGAGAAAGGGCAAAGGAAAGGCTTACATGTAGGAAACAGGCTGTAAAGGAGAAGGATTTTTCACACACGATTTTGCACTTATATCCTCATGAGGATATTTAATTGTCCTTAATATAAATCCAGCTGCTCTATGAAGGCCTCTGAGATTTAATAGAGAATATTAGTGAACTACCAGTATCATGAAGTATAGAGAATCTGTTGACAGGGCAACTATTAGATATGCACTTCACAGATTTGTGAAGTGCATATAAAACATTGCATGAAGAAATCTATTTCTGAAAAAGAGGTAGATCAAGAACTGGACACAGTAATGTATTCTTGTCAGATGAGATAAAGGCTACACCTTTTCACCCACATGCAAAAGCTATGTGTGGCTGAAAACAGTGCATATCAACACACTGTACCCATCAGGAAACATGACGGTGGCAGCATCATGCTGTAGGCATGCTTTTCTTCAGCAGGGACATAGAAGCTGGTCAGAGTTGAGAGGAAGATTGAGAGAGCTCAATACAGGACAATCATAGAGGTAAATCTGTTAGGGGCTCCAAAAGACTTGAGACTGTGGTGGAGCTTCACCTTCCAGCAGAACACTAAGTCTGAACATACAGCCAGAGCTCAGCCCATACCTAAATCCAATTGTCAATCTGTGGCAAGAGTTAAAAATTATTTCTCCATCCAGCTGGACTGATAATGATTTTTCTGCAAAGTAGAATAGGCAAACATTTTAGTCTCTCGATGTGCAAACCTGGTAGAGCATTATCCTAAAAGACCTGCAGCTGTGATAGTAGCAAAAGGTGATTCTACACAGTATTGACCAAGGGGAGCTAAATGCAATTGTGCTCCGCAACTGAAAATCATGTACTTTACAATGATGGACTACTGCACGTTAATCAAGATTCAGCCCTGAACCAGTTATTTGAAAAGTCTGTAGCATGAGTTCCAAATATCTCCTCTTTTCATTTTTAATAAAATCAGTCCTAAAGATAGATTGGATGTACAATTATGTCCGTAAATAGTGCCAAGAGTGAAGACAAAACACAAGGGAGAACTCGAACACTCATTTGATTTTTAAATGCACACCTTCATATTCTGCGGGATAAAACAAAAATATGGTGTTTATGACATAACGCAAAGGAAATAATTGGTTTCCCACTCTTTACGCTCTACATCCAATAATCCCCGATCATCAACATGTTAATGTATAAACATCTTGTGGGTACACGTACGCACAGAAGCAAGCCAACTAACCCTCCCACCGTGTTTCCTTTGTGCAGACCATTGTAACAGTTTTGTCTGAGACATATGGGCTGGTTAAGGGATGTGGACCCCCAGCAGCTGAGGCTTTGTCTTCATGTCATAGAGGTCATGGGGATTGTGTTCCCCGCTAATTCCTTCTTTCAGGGACTACAGATCAGAGTCTATAATGATCTGGGCGACCTAAGACAGGGATTACTGCTGCTACCAGACATCAACAGGCCTCTGTGTGTGTGTGTGTGTGTGTGTGTGTGTGAAGGGGATGTAAGAAGAGGGTTGGGGGTGAAAAACAGAGAAGATAGAGAGAGATGGCATCTTAGATGAAACACTGTTGCTACTCTCTCAGCAGGAATCAATTGATTCCTCTTCTTGCTGGAAACCCAGCCACCACACCGATATGGATCCACCCCAACTCTCAAACACACACAAACACTCTGAGTTTTCCACCTCATTTCATCCAGTCCAGTTTAGGCAAACAGTATTAGCAGAGAGAGTAAAGACAGTGAAGGGAACGTAATGGCTTCTGTTGTCTTCCCTGACCTCCATTGTTGCCATGTGGATTACAAATTACAAAGCACTGTCTACTTTTTATCCTCATACCTTTTTAACATCTATTATGTAACAATTTTAAAAGAGTTAAACAAGATTTGCACACCCAGTAGATTTTACTTTCTTGGAAGCTGATTTATTTTTTTAATGAAAAATCTGCTGCAAAGTCAACAATAGATTTTAACTGCACACGGTGTCCACTGCTCATTTAAACTCAATTGATGGGACTAAAGAAGCCAGGTAAATATTTTTGGAAGTAAAACTTTTCTTTATATGTGTTCATGTATAAACTAGAGTAAAATTCTACTGAGAGTAAAATGGGCTGCAATCCCAGTCTTCTTTGTTAGGAGTCTATAAGTGTTGTGACTATGAATCTGAAAATATTTAATATTTAATATTAATAATTTAATATTTTATCAAATAATATTTCGGTCTGTTAAGGGTTGTCCTGTGAATACCAGCCCAGTAAGGCGATGGTATTAGGACAAAATAGAAAGGTGTGAGACGAGCTCTGACATTATTGAACAGCATAAACTCTGCACATAATATATGGAATGAATTCACACAATTTCTTAAAATATAAGAATTTATTAACAAAAATAAGTCAACTCAAAGTCAAACATATTTCAATCAACAAACTCTTTACTATGCTAAAACAATCCAACTAAACTACCAAGCAGAATTAAAGAATAATCAAGACTAATGGGCTATGTACAATATAAACAAGTTGATTAAAGATGATTGGAAATCATGACCAAAAAGAGTGATGCAACATTACCATTCAATGTTTATGTTTGAGAACCAAGGATTATCTTGAAGAATCTGGAAGTGAAGTTAAGTTAGTCTTGGAACTAACTTAGAAAATAATCAGCATATCTTTAGACAACCATTCACAATGCAAAATCAGATAAAATGTTATTTTAATAAAATAATGTTTTAAGAAAGATCTGCTGAATAAAACCAACCTTCTGGATGACTAATTCTCAACAATGTCTCATTAGCTGCTTTTATTTATTAAAATAATATTTAAAGAAATATTATTAAGGGAATATTTTGGAAAAGAGACAAATCTTTCTGGAGAAATGGGGCTTAATGGTGTTTACTTAGCTTTTAGTAGTTAAAGCTAACAAAAAAGCTAATAGCTCAGCACCAGAATCAAGCACACACCTTTAAAATACCGTTAATAAAAAAGGTTAAAATGCATAAGCGCGGACGGCGCGTTATGATCAATCTTCTGTCTTTAAAATCACCCTTCAAGTAAAGTGTGTCTTAACTTTAAAAACACACAAACACAGAACACAAAACTGAGCACATGTGCTGCAGATAGCCTGCTAGCACTAAGATAGCTGAGTTTCACACAAACAAAACTTTATAAAATGAAAAACATGATCATAAATCTTTCTCTATTACTCTGCCCAAACACCAAACCTTGTATGAACCATGCTGAGGAGTTGTCCGGGCGACGACGAAGTTTGAAGAAAGCTCTGTGAACAAAGGGTTAGCTTCCAGCTAACCTCCGGAGCAGTGGCTGGGCGGCCGGTTCTGTCCGCTGACCACACTGCACGTTACCACGGTGATGTGGCTACTGTTGTCCTTCTTTCAGACTGGGAAAACTCGGCTTCGTAGAGACCGCGTCTCTGCAGAGAACTCTCTAGAACACCGTTTGCTTCTGCAGGCCTCAGAGAGAAAGTCAAGCCAGGCTTGTACCTTAATTCCCGTTCAGGAATGAAATCTACCGGATACACACACAGTTATTCATTTGTACTTATCTTAGTGCATATGATCGATGATCATATGACACTCTCGGATCCAGTTAAAGAGTTATGTCTGTTTGCCAGCAAAGAGACATTAGCGCGCTGGGTCTCTCTGTCCAGGTCCATGTGTGACCCGCGTAGAAGAGGCAGGATGTAGCATGAGCGGTGCTTTTATTTGGACAGTGACATCCCAGGAAGTCCGCAGTTACCCCATTTCCTGGCTGTGCCGGAAGTATGTTAATGCAATTTATTTTGAAAGTTCCAGGAACTTCTGTACTGGCCTTTCATGCTGTGACTATGGCTGTGGTCCCAACATCATCATACCACACCAAGACTTAAATGCAATATTTGTCCACTCTGCCTTGCGAAAGTTCTCAGAATCTACCAGACTTTAAGGACACAGCCCTTTTCAGGAGATCCCACAGCTGTCTGTCTTATTTACCTGTGATTTCTGGCTGGAGCATTGAATATTTTTCTCATGAAGTCATTCTTTTGCCGATTTGGAGGAAGAATTGGCTCACTCCAATGCTGAAAATAAATCGTTCTTCATCTTCATCTTTCTAGCTGACAAAAAAATAAATGTGAGGAAAATTCAACTAGAACACCTGAACTTTATTTCAGCAGTATCAGATTCACATGAATTGATGGCAGGTGTGAACTTCAGGACTGGAAGCTGAAACTGTCATTGTTTTAGACACTGATTTGACCCACATGCAGAGAACACTCAGGAGAATCAGAAAAGTTTAACAGGTTTATTAGAGGAACGTAGATGTTAGGTCTGTACCGGCTGGAAACTCATCAACTGCGTGAGAGAAAAGCAGAATGTGAATAACGGTTTACTTTGAAGAGCAAATACTGACTGAAACTGTATCTTACTAGATTGGGGGCTGTGAACTGCCAGGAGGAGAGTATATGGGGAAACTGTAAGCGGCTGAGGTTGATGAGGGTAAGTGTGAGGTTTGCCTCTAGAGATTTAATCCAGGAGGACAGCGTCCAGTTCTGCAGAGTCTGTGTCGATTGTCGGGCGTGGGTGTGTTGGAGGGTGGACAGGGTTCGCTCTAGTTGTCCTTGATGGTTGAAGTTTGGAAGCGGCCAGTTGATGAATATGTCCGGTAGATCACGGCTTGGTTGCAGGTTGGAAACCCTCAAGTATCTTCTGTAATCCGAGAAACGAGGTAGGAACAGGAACAATCAGTCGGAGGAGAGTCTGGGTAAAATCCAGGTTGTCTCCAGCATAACACTGTTAAAGAGGAAACAACAGGTTAGACGAGAACGAAGCGAGGACTTATGTAGTGATGTTACCTCTAATACCGAGGCTTCAAAGCACGCTTCAAACTCGACAGACAGGGTAGTTATGGTGAAGCAGTGGGCTGGAGCTTGCTTCATGTGACGTCACCGATGATGTGTGAACCACTTCACTGCTTCATTCTTTAAGCTCACATTTCTGTATTAAAATTGTTTTTTATTGGTCTGATGTAGTATTCTAATAGTACTCTAATCTTAGATGTCGCGTTTTTATCATAAAATCATCTTAGTTTACAGAAACAGAAGCTTAAAAACATCAGACTGTGTGTAATATATCTATATAATTTGTTTCACTTTGTTATGGAATTACAGAAATAAATTAACTTTTCAATAACATTGGAATTTATTGTATACGACCAGGCTGTAGCTTTTCTGACGATTGTGTTTCATCACTATTTGTTTTAGCTGCCTATTTATATCTTTTATCTGATTATTTTAATAAGTTGAACTAAATATTAGAATACTGCTTTTTAACTAAAAGATTAGTTTACTAGGTAAGTACTCCAGGTTATGGCTTAGTCTATTCAATCCATTCTTTCATAGCATTAACATTAATCACTGTAAACCAGCCATGCCATGTTAATTCAACCCAGGACAGGATGAGTCCATATTTGACGTAGGACTGGGTGTATATAATTATGTAGGTTAATTTATTTTGCCAGACTCGTCCAGGGTGCACCCATCTCTCACTTAATGACCGCTGAGATGGGCACCAGAACCACATGACCCTGTAAGGATAAGCAGGCACAGATGATGGATGGATGATGGATGGATGGATGGATGGATGGATGGATGGATGGATGGATGGATGGATGGATGGATGGATGCTTCAGTGTAACATCAAAACAATAAACATGGCAGTAAGAAATGCTAAATTTTAGAATGATTTAGGTTTGGAAAATTATCCAAAAAATAAATAAAATACCATGACGACTACTTTGCTAACTGATTTTGAAGTCTGTAACTCAGCTGTAAATACTTGTGGAGTAGAAGCTCCAATATTTGTGTTGAGATGTATTGAATCATTCTGTACCATTAAGTTGAACTTATCTTACAAAATACAATACTTAATGTGAACAATTTCTGTTTTTTTCTTGAACTTTTTTGTTTAAACTGCATAACAAAATACTGAAAATAAGGTATGGCATAAAAATATATTATGAATGTAATAAAAGTCAGTCCTTTCAAACGCAAATTTCAACTTTCATTGAGATCAAGAGCAAGAAATCCAGTGTAGATGAAAGGCTTATGGAAACAAGAGCCTTTCAGTTCCTTTCAGGAAGGAAAAACAACATTGTCACTGTATTAGACTTTAATAAACAGTGCTGGTCTCTCAACCTTACTAATTAGATATGTGTTTTTCAGCATAAAGAGGTCTGCGTCCTAAATGAAGAGTAGGACAGCACATGTAGACCAAATATGGAGCGATGCTTTAAAAAACTACTTTTAACAGAGCAGCTGAAAACAAAACTTGGTTCTGTTCCATCGTCCCACTTTTAATTTTCTGCCCTCACTTGTTTCTGTTGACATTGCTTCATAGTTGATTCTCTTCCTTCTGCCCTCTTTCTAAAGGGACTTTCATTCTGTCAAGAAGTGCTCCCCATGCAAGGCCAGGCAATAATAAGGTGACCCATTTATCTGGCATTTTATTTGTGTTTTTTTTTTTCCTTTCTTTCTCTCTTGGCTTTGTACAGATCACGGTTGCTGTGAGATGGCAGCTGTCTGCAATACATTAGCATTGCAAATTAAATAGTTAATGAAGGGAAAAAAGAGGAACCTCAATGTTGCGCTACAGGCCTTTAGGCTGGTTTAGGACAGAATGGATGGGAGGCCTGGCCAGATGCTTGTGTGAAACTGAGATGAAGAGCAGCTGAGAGACCAAGGTCCTTTAAACAGCAAGGAAATATGTTCTTGGATTTTCTTTTCATTTAATTTTGTGCAAACTCCACAGATCATATTTATGCATGAAAAATGAAAAGAGCTTGAAAGAGTTTTTCGCATTTCCTCTCAGGTGGACAACATGCATTTAGACCTTAAAATACATGCATGTAGTAATTCTCCGGACTTGAGAGTACCAATATGCAATCACTATGATGTTGTTAAAATATAATGTATAAAACAATTAGTAAAATTTTATTCCTGTCAAAGGTGATCAATTCAATTCAATTCAATTCAATTTAATTTATTTATATAGCGCCAATTCACAACACATGTTGTCTCAAGGCACTTCACAACAGTCAGGTACATAAATTCCAATTAATCCTAACAATTGAACAGTGCAGTCAGAGTTAGCTTTTTATTCAAATTGGATAAAAAGTTTTTCTATCTAATCCTATTTAGTATTTAAATGTTTTTCTGCTAAGGTTAAACTCTGAGTAGAAATTAACCTGAGGATATCTTAGTGCATGTCTCATACCTTAAAAGAACACGTTGGCTCCACAGTGATAACCTTAGGCACCATGGTATGATTGAATCTGTCTGTCTGAAAAAAAGGAAAACATACTGGCTTTGAAAAAAACAGTAGAATCTATTTTTCTTAATGGCTATTGAATGTGGACACGGTAAAAACTCTGAGTTGTCTGTGCTTCTGGGAGCTGATTTAGTGGAGGGCAATAAGGAGATGAAGAGTTGTTGATGAAAAGATGGCGGACAGAGACAGACTCAATTGTCCACGTCTGACTATCCGAAACACAGTGACCAAGAATCGTGCCCACAAACAAGTTTGGTCCACTTGTTTAACATTTTGTAGTGTGTTTCTTTTAACCAGAACATTCTTTAAGCAAGACGGTTTTTCAATCTGCTTACAGTTCTGAAGTTCAATACAGGAATAGCCTTCCAGCCTCAGTGTAAACTTCCTGGCCAGACAGCGCTGCTGGAGATCCTTATCGGCCAAAGGAGATAAGGCTGATTGTTGTCTGGTGCCTGACTGCACGCCTTCCTCTGATGGGATCTTCTCATTAATTCTTCCAAACTTTCCTTCAGACTCCAGACAGGTATTTAGAAATCCAAATTATGCATGTAAACAGGGAGTTTACCCTTAGAGAGACCATTTGATTTGGTTAAATCCATTATCTGCCCTGAATGTTCTTTCCCCAACTCTTTAAGAATTCCCTTTAAGTAGTTACATTTTACATTTGCTTATTTGCCTCTTGTCAGTTGAATTATTATTATATTAGTGTGTTTATCATTATTTTTGTGACTAGATAAAATTAGATCTTTCATTTTACAGTTGAAGTGTCAATATTGGGATTCCTGTCATTACTTTGCAGTTTAGGCTCTCTGAAAAAGAGATTTTGTAGCCTTTTAGTGGCGAATAAATTAAGGATATTGAGTGAAATCTTCAAAATAATACAAACAAAATAATACAACAAAAGGAAATGAGAGTCATCAATGGACTCTATGATAAACAACACTCAGTCAGTGCAAATAATAACTGAAATAATCACTGAAACTTATTTTTTAGATAACTCATGGCTGATATTTTGCTTTCGTCTTTCTAAGCAACCTTTAGCTACTTCAGCATCCGCAGTTCCCTCAGCACTGTCAGGTCTGGTCATTGCATCTATGTCCCAGTCCTTCCTTTAATGGGATTAATGAGCATTGTCACTGTCACCCCTCTTACTTGCTCCACTACCAGAAGGTAGCAGGTCTATATGTCACACACTGTACTTCAGTCTTACAAAGCAAAAACACATTAATTGTAGCTCACACAACTGAACTTATCTGCAAAAAAATGTTTTGGTTGCAAAACACAGTAACTATCAGTTTTTGCTGAAATGTGGAAATGTTGCTCCTGTTAAAGTTTTTTGAAGAACAAATTTGATCTAATTTGCAAGTAAAATATACGGTCAGTGATGCATGATGTCCACTTAAATGGATGATTATTCAAATCCATACGTCTCACAAAAAAAATATTATATATATATATATATATATATATATATACAGTACAGACCAAAGGTTTGGACACACCTTCTCATTCAAAGAGTTTTCTTTATTTTCATGACTATGAATATTGTAGCTTCACACTGAAGGCATCAAAACTATGAATTAACACATGTGGAATTATATACTGAACAAAAAAGTGTGAAACAACTGAAAATATGTCTTATATTCTGGGTTCTTCAAAGTAGCCACCTTTTGCTTTGATTACTGCTCCACACACTCTTGGCATTCTGTTGAAGAGCTTCAAGAGGTAGTCACCTGAAATGGTTTTCCAACAGTCTTGAAGAAGTTCCCAGAGATGCTTAGCACTTGTTGGCCCTTTTGCCTTCACTCTGCGGTCCAGCTCTCCCCAAACCATCTCGATTGAGTTCAGGTCCGGTGACTGTGGAGGCCAGGTCATCTGGTGCAGCACCCCATCACTCTCCTTCTTGGTCAAATAGCCCTTACACAGCCTGGAGGTGTGTTTGGGGTCTTTGTCCTGTTGAAAAATAAATGATGGTCCAACTAAACGCAAACCGGATGGAATAGCATGCCGCTGCAAGATGCTGTGGTAGCCATGCTGGTTCAGTATGCCCTCAATTTTGAATAAATCCCCAACAGTGTCACCAGCAAAGCACCCCCACACCATCACACCACCTCCTCCATGCTTCACGGTGGGAACCAGGCATGTAGAGTCCATCCGTTCACCTCTTCTGCGCCGCACAAAGACACGGTCGTTGGAACCAAAGATCTCAAACTTGGACTCATCAGACCAAAGCACAGATTTCCACTGGTCTAATGTCCATTCCTTGTGTTCTTTCGTCGGTCCTCATGTGAGCCACTTTCACAGTTTTCCCAATTGTTCGGACTGACTGACCTTCATTTCTTAAAGTAATGATGGCCACTCGTTTTACTTTACTTAGCTGCTTTTTTCTTGCCATAATACAAATTCTAACAGTCTATTTATTAGGACTATCAGCTGTGTACTGTATCCACCTCCTGCACAACACAACTGATGGTCCCAACCCCATTTATAAGGCTTGAAATCCCACTTATTAAACCTGACAGGGCACACCTGTGAAGTGAAAACCATTTCAGGTGACTACCTCTTGAAGCTCATCAACAGAATGCCAAGAGTGTGTGGAGTAGTAATCAAAGCAAAAGGTGGCTACTTTGAAGAACCTAGAATATAAGAGATATTTTCAGTTGTTTCACACTTTTTTCTTCAGTATATAAATCCACATGTGTTAATTCATAGTTTTCATGCCTTCAGTGTGAAGCTACAATATTCATAGTCATGAAAATAAAGAAAACTCTTTGAATGAGAAGGTGTGTCCAAACGTTTGGTCTGTACTGTATATATATATATATATTCTTACTTCAAAACTGTCAGGCTGTCATAATGTGAAAGAACTGGCAAGATATTCTAGTGGTGCTCTGCACTTCTGGCAGACTATCAGACATGAGGGTTTCACAAAATACACTTCCATGTACTGTCCAGTAGGTGGCAGTCTGTGGTTTGGCATGCTAGAGTCAAAGAAAATGAGAGTATAATTCAGTTAAGTTTTATTAAATTTAGTTTATTTACATAGCATTGCATCACAATAAATGTTATCTCAAAGCACTTTGCGAAGAAAAGAAAACATCCAGTAAATTAACAAATGTATGGTCAATTTAATCCAATCATATAGCTGAACATTGTAGCAACTACTATGCATGAAAGGGCTACCTATGGCTTTCATCTTTGTTTCAAACCTGTCAGCTGAAGAAAATATGCATATTTGTGAAAAGTAACTTTTGCAAATGCATGACATAGTCATATCTACTTTAAACAAACACATGTTTAACTTCTAGTTTGGGGTAAAAAGACAAAACCCCTTGCCTTTGGGCTGGATGTTAGATTTAAAGGCAAAAAGCTGATATAGTTAACCAAACTTATACTCTATTTCCAGACTTGGGGAAGCAAGGTTAACATTTGTTGGTCTTCAGGTGCTGGAACTTATTAATTTGTTGCCAGAGGTTTTTATGACTAATGGTGATCCTTAAGATACCCCTTTTTCACAGTTTCTTGAGTGTGATGCACATTGCAAGCCTGTGTAATGGTTATTTATTCAGTATTTTTCTTTTGTCAGGTGCTTAATCAATGCATCATTATTGAACCTTATTCACAAAAAATGCAGCAGAAAAAGGCAGTTGGAAATATTGTGTAAAGAGCCTCAGATACAGAGGATAACAGTGTTTACATTTGCCCTGTAATGAATGCAGTTACTAAAAAGCTGAATTGATTACCAAAGCTTCTCAAGGCTGTCATTCACACTGCCATTAATGTCCAAAACGTGTCAAGTTGCCCAGGACAAATCTTATTAATGTTGTCTTTAAAAGAAAGCAATAGAGGAAGGTGATTGTTCCAGACCCCCTGGATTGTCCTGGCAAACAGTGAGCTCTCAAACTTCATGCATCCCCTGAGGAGACCTCAGAGTTGCGCAATGACTTGAATTAATCACCGGCGGAACAAAAATCTGAGAGGTGAGTCCGGTTGTGTTGAGAGAGATGCTGGTAAACGTTTTTGTGACATGGAGATGAACTTGGATTTCACTGTTACTCCAGTCGGATTGTGATCATTAGATGCTATCAATAAGGACAAATGGAAAGGGAAAATTTTAAATCACTGTGCATCAGTCTCAGATTACTTGTTGGTATATTTCTAACAACAAACGTTTTGGATGGAAATCTAAAATTAACTACATTTATGTAATACACACTGATTCCCTTCTACATTTGTAAATGACTGAAAAACAACAGAACGGTAAAGATCAATGGAGAGTTCAGCTTCCTATGCACATCTTTCACTGTGACTGAGAAGACTGAAACAAGTAGTCTATGTTAGTTTTTTTCTTTTGAAAAATGTACAATGTAACTTATTCTCCAAATGTATTTAGTTCTGCATTTCAAAATTATGTTTTTTATCCCAAGACACACACATAACTAGTGGTATGGTAATTATGTTGAAATTTGTACTACAGAATCCCATAAGACAGTTTCAGTGCATTTCTATCTAACAAATGTTGCAGTTTACTTTCTTTATTAGCATGTTTTATTTTCACAAGATGTTTGTTGCTTATGGCTCAAAAAAGCATTACTAACCTGTCAGAGTTTAAAATCATTTTCACTACCTGTAACTTATTTGCTTAGGTTTAGTTTTTTCATATCTGAGCTGTAATTATATTGAAATGCGCCGCATTAAAAGAGTTTTAGGAATTTGTCATTTCTCTTTGAATAAAAATTTACAGTTTAAAGAAAACCTTTCAGCTGTGCAAGGATATACCTTTGTGTGTAGTCAAGTAATAAAACAATACTACTTAATGGCAAAAAAATAGAATTTGGTGGAAGATACTTTACAGTATGTATAATGAAAATGAGCAATGGGACAAAATGGGAACACTAAGGGCCATGTTTAATTAATAAATGTCTGCCAAAGAAAGAGTGCATTGGACAAACATAAACAGAGCAAATACAACAGGGATGGCTTTCAAATGATGAGTTAGTTTAATAAGAAAAAGAAACCAATCTGGCCCTGTAAAAGTAATTGTATCCCACTGACTCGGGAATGAACTTAGATTAACCCCATCGTCACACTCAGGCATCATTACTGCCAGACTTATAGAATCAACAGATCACTTGCACAGTACCTGTCTGACAACATAAAGTAGGCTATCAGGTCAAAACATGCAACACATCATTGATGGATCTGAAGAAGCTCAAGAACAGATAAAAAAAAACAGCCTCTAAGTATATCAGTCTGGAAAGGGTTACAGAGTAATTTTAAAGGCTTGTGAAGGACACAGTGAGAGTCATTATCCACAAACGGAGAAAACATGGAACAGTAGTGAACCTTCCCCGGAGAGGCCAGCCTACCAAATTACCCAAAATTATTCCAAGAGCGTAACGACGACTCATCCAGTAGGTCACAAAACACCTCAGAACAACATCTAAATAACCATTGCAACAGTTAAGGTTAATGTTCATGATTCAACAAATAGGACTAGACTGGGCATAAATTGGATCCATCTGTTTACTTTACTTACAACAAGTTTTAAAATGTATTTACGTAGTGACACAACTACTTACACTTGCTCCCACATATTAATGTAAAAACATCCTAATCAGTCACTGAAACACTGTTTTTAGACTGTCACCTCACCTCGATCCCAAGGCACAACACAATGAAGAAAATGAACAAAAACCTTCTTGATGGTCCCTAAGATTTTTAGGAAAATATTCTGTGTGGTGACAAGACAAAGGTAAAACGTTTTGAAAGGTGTGCCTGCCATTACATTTGGCATAAAAGTAACACAGCAATATCATGGCAATAGTCAAACATGGTGGCGTTATTGTGATAGTCTGGTGCACAGCAGCCGCAGACTATCACACTAAACAACTGGCTGTAATTGATGGAACCCTGAATTCTGATCTCCAGCAGAAAATCTTAAATGAGAATGTCTCAGTGCAATTGGTTTATCCACCAGGGCAGTGATCTAAAGCAACAGCAAGTCCAAGATCAATATTTTGAAGTGCGCTTGTCAAAGTCTGGACTAAATTCTGATACGGTGGTGTGACCTTAAACAAGACAAAAATAAATGAATAAAAAATCTGTTAGGGGAACGAAACTGGAAGATGCTTGAACACCACAGTTTATGTCCACAGTGGAGTCTCTGTAAGTTCAGAGCCTGCTGACCAAGAAAGACGCCCTTGTTACAAAATGAACAGCTTCACGCTTGGCTGAAGTTTGTAGCTGTCCATGTGGACAAACCAAATAAATACCTTCTGGAGAAAAGATTGAGCTATTTGGTCACAATAACAGAAGATGTTTTGAAGAGTCAAGGTGAAGTTATCAAACCTCAGAACACTGTACCATCTGTTAAGCATGGTGAAAGCAGCATCATACGTAGGCTCTGTTTTGCTACCAGCTGTACTTGTGCATTGTAAAAAGTGGTTGGAAGATTGAAGAACTGCACCTCAAACTGTTGAGGTGCAGTTCTGGAAAGGCTAATGCAGGTTATGGACTATGAATAAAAGCCAAGTCAGTTCGACCCAACCACCAGAGCTTGGTGTGCTTAGTTTTAACCATACAGGGATTAAACAAAATTAGCGAAAAAATCAAACTTGTGCAACAAAGTGATGTTTTTAGACAGATTTCGTTCGAATTATTTTTGTACCTCAGAAAAAGAACAGCTCAAATGAATCATTAAATATAACATTCATGCTGATAATTATGTCTGTAGACTTTTGACATTCAGAAAAGTCACTTGTTTGCATTTGATCTTGAATTTCCTAATTTATTTTTCTGTAACCCATTTTTCTGCTTTGCAAGCATTTACTTGGATTATTTTCCACTTGTAGAATTTGTTTCATTTAACTCATATTTTAACATTGCCAGACTGGTTATGCTTATGTAATTGAATGGAATAACTTCAAACTAAACCATTTAGCTTTATTTGACAAAAATTAATCATGTTGCATTTCTGCTGGAGTAACCATTAAGTAGCAAAAGGCCAGAGAGAGGAAGGACGACTGTCTGGGTCCTTTAGAAATACTAGAGTGGATGTCCTCCTACTGCCAGTCCTTGCACAGGGCCACAATTAAATTCTTCACCCACTTATTCTTCTCTTTTCTGTCTGTGGAGGAGACACCTCTCTTGAGAAACCACTGAGGCTGCTTTTTAAAGGTCCCTGTGTGGCAGGGTGACAGAGGACACCACTCTCTGTCTTTTCTCTAATTTGGAAAGACCATGCTAAATTGAAAAGGGGTTCTCAGCTCCCTTCCCAAAGGCCCTCAATGCTCCTGCCCCCTACCCAGAAACACCCCACCATTTCAGCCGTGTTCAGGGAGCGCTCCCCTGGTCAGTTCTCAGATCCCCCCGCCGTTCTGTGTGATACCAGCGGCATTGTGAGAGGCGGACAAAGAACAGGAAGCCTAGGGGTCAGCAGGGCATGCCTGAAGGTCAGCTCAATCAGTCTCTGTGTGATAGATGTGGCACGAAAGCCAGGTCGCCTGAAAATGAAGCAAATAGGATGTCCAAATGCACACTTTACTCTGTTCTTTTTTCAGCTTCTAATCTGTCAGTGCACACATGATCTGTAATATTCTGCAATAGGTTTGACTATGTGTGAAGTTTCTCAGGAAGTCTGAAGATATATATTATTTTTATCCGTAGTAGTAGTAGTAGTTTCTATATAACACTGTATAAAAGATATAAATGTTATTTCCCTTCAGGATCAGTAAATCATTATTTAAATGGGTTGAACTGAATTAAACTTAACCAGACTAAAATAAACTAAACTAAACTGAATGGAAATTAACAAAGTGAATTAAACTGATTTGATTTAAATGAAATAAACTAAACTGAACCGAATCTGTTTCACTTTTACCATGTAAATGTATATAGACTCAGCTGAAGCAGCAAAAAATGTGCTAAAAATCTAATCATTGAATGAGATTTATTGCCTTTGCAAATGATGGGTAGCTGTAGAGAATTGGTTCTTAAATTCATGGTTGTAAAAAATGGCACACTAGTCAGTGGGTGGGAAGAGGTGGGTAAGGGTGCTTGTGTGTCCGAAGTTGTCATGGAGACTCCCGGGTGTGGGAAGCAGTCCAAACATGATGGAGCTGACTTTACTGACTCAAGGTGACTGGGACAGGGACACAACAGCATACAACACCGGGACAATGGCCTATCCATTAGTGCTAATGGGGGGACACATGTAACTGGATTAGGGTAAGGACACCTGGGGGGGAGACCACATGGGGAGATGGTACCCCCAACACACCCATCTCACCCCTTCACACACAGCCCCACTCCATCAAACATTCACAAAACCAAGCTACTACTGTGGAGGGATGACTACCTGCAGGGAGACGCTGGAGGCATTCAAACATCAACAGCAAACTACTGCGGAAAATATATAGAAAATGAAATTGATTATTATAACTGTGCCTGGACTGATGGTGACACATCAAATCAAATTTAAACCCAATCATAATTTCCTAAGTAGGGGTGATAATAATTATAATAAATCCATGCACAACACATAAAATCTGTTCACCAGAACAAAATATTTATGATCTTAAATCAAATCAGAGCACATTTTTCGGCTTTGTAGCTGGCATAATACAACTAATTCTCAACAGAATATTTTCAAACCTGCCACAACTTTTGCCCTGCTGGAATAAATCAATTGGTAGTCAATCTAAAATTGAGGTTGATGTACCTCTATCTGTATTGGTTCATCCTGCACCCTCCATCCAACCCTCCTGCCTCATCTCTCATCCCACTTTTCCGTCTCCCCCTTCTGCAAATTCCTGCACCCTGCTCAAGACGCCCAGTCAATTAATAAGACATTCTCTCCACCCCTTGGAGCTTGTGCACAAGAGGCCACCCAGGAGCGGGTGGGCCTTCCCTCTAAAGCTGCTTCACTGGTGGCCCCCAGGAATGCCAGTAGCTTTGGGAAAAGGCCGAGCAGGGTGGGGTTAGAGGTCCGAAGGGGGTGAAGTGGGGATGGAAAGGCATATAGGGGGCATGGGGTTGGTTGGGAAGCTAGATAATGGAAACAGCCCCATCATGCTCATGTGCTGGGGCAAGCCGGTTAAAAATTAGAGGGCAACAAAAGTAAATGCTTTCTCTGCTCTTATGGATTGAAGGCACTTCAGCCTTCAGCAGTCCAACTTAAATCCTGCCCTGTGAGCAGCCCAATTGAGAACACACACACACTTTTTAGTTTGGTAGTACTAATAAGATTTTAAGAATGCCTGGCGGCTTTTTTTTAACCCTGTCCTCATATTTAAAACAATAAAACAAAATGATCATGGATATTTCTTGATGATTTCTTATATTTCAAAATAAACTTCTAAGTCCTTCTAATTTCCACTCAAAAATTTGGTAAATGTTTAACTGTTTTGACATTTGGCATCATGTTGGTGTGAAAACACTTTCATGCTTTTATAAAATGCCTTTTTTTTTTTTTGGTGTGTCATTTGTACCAATTTCTTTTATTTACTTATTATTGTGGGGAAAAGGTAAAGACAGGAAATGTGAACAGATGAAAAAAAGAGAAAATGCAGCAACTCATGAACGTAGTGAATGGAGAACAGCTTTACAAAAGTTTACACACGATGCAGAGGGAATCACCAGTATGTATTAAAATCAGTCGCATCGTCTAAAATATGTTAGTTTCTTTGTAAGGGAGTCCAAATTGCAAACTTTACAAAACGAATAAGATAAATTTATTATGGAAATATGTTTATTCTCAAAAATCATGTTAACTTTCAATTTGATTCTTCAGTAATTGACTAATTAAAGAAACAAGGAAATTGAAAACAAACATAAAATCAACTTTAAAAAAGGATGAATGTTAGCATTAGCTGATAAAAGATTGAACTTTATGAAGTTTTATTGTCTTTCTGTCTCTGAAAGATGAACTCAAGGCTTTCATGCATAATTTGGAATCTTAATACCTTCCAAGAACAGTTGTAAGAATTTAGCCAGGGGCTTCAAACAGAGAAAGGCATTTGGAGTCCAGCAAATCCATATGCCAAAAAAACAGTCCACTCATAGGAGGACTACCTTTAGTTGGGTCAGATGCTATTTACTCTCTCAGAACCAACTTGGCTTCTGTTCCAGGTTCTGTCAGCTTTCTCTCTCTCAGCTGGAAGGACCTACAGCCTTGGCTTACATCTGGGTAGTCTGACATTCGAAGGCTGTTAGATGTAAGCAATTTGAAAAAAAAAAAAAAAACTACTGTGTTGCTGGAGAATCAAATACTATTACAGTAAATACAAAACAATGCAACTCCATTTTAAACAAACGATCACACTTGTCTGTGGACCCGATTGAGCTCTTGAGCTTGTTGGTTCTGTCTGTGTCAGTGGTCGGTCGATCATTGTCTCAGTCTGACTCTCTTCTTAAACTGACTCAGCACTCACCAGGGCACAGAAGTCGCAGACGTGTTCAGTTATCATACCGAAGCCAAAAGAGAATGATTAAACCATTTATTTTTTTACATTTTTTCAGACTATTCCTTTTCAAACTTAGATAAAGACATTACTGCTTGGAGACTGTGTACTCAGGTCTACTACACAAGTCATTCATGTTCAGTTGCTCAGAGATTTAACCGTCCAGATATAGATCCTTGCTTTAAAGAGTATTACTTTTTTTTATTTACTGACATGTACCTAAATAAACAGTTTACCATAACAGCTTCATAGTCACTGCAAACTTATAATAATAAGCCCATATTTGTATCTGTAAGTGAAGGAAAAAACATTTTAAGAGTCATTGTAACATACTAAAACATGAAAACTACATAATAATAATAATAATAGGTAATACATACATACGTTAATAACATCTGTGGAATAGTAGCAATGACAAAAATTATAATTTTGGTAACTTAACAGTCAATTCAATTCAATTTATTTATATAGTGTCAATTCACAACACATGTTGTCTCAAGGCACTGCACAAAAATCAGCTACATGCATTCAAATTAATCCTAACCATTGAACAGTGCAGTCAGATTCAGTTATTTATTCAAAATTGGATGAAAAGTTTTTCTATCTAAGGAAACCCAGCAGATTGCATCGAGTCAGAGACTTTCAGCAGTCACTCCTCCTGGATGAGCATGTAGAGACAGTGGACAGTCACTGGCGTTGACCTTGCAGCAATCCTTCATACTAAGCATGCATGTAGCGACAGTGGAGATGAAAAACTCCCTTTTAACAGGAAGAAACCTCCAGCAGAACCAGGCTCAGTGTGAGCGGCCATCTGCCACGACCGACTGGGGGTTTGAGAGAACAGAGCAGAGACACGAAGAAAACACAGAATCACTGATCCAGGAGTACTTTCTATGGGAAGGAGAAGTAAATGTTAATGGATGTAGCTCCTTTAGTCGTTTCATCTATAAAGAAAGAACAGATAAACTCTGAGCCAGTTTTCAAGGTTAGAGTCTGAAAGAGACCACATAGATTTAGTTACAGTAAAAGGTCAGTCAGTAGCTTTGTTTAGGAGAGAGAAAGGGTTAAACACTGAAAGACAGGGCCATGTGGATCATCTGTAGAAGGTGAGCATTAAGTTGTTGCCAGCAGAAGCTTGGACGATTCCCCCCCTCCAGAAAGGTGTCACAGGCAGACACAGAGCCAGGCCAGGTGTAGCTTCTAGGAAGAGAAAAGAGAGAGCAAGGTTAAAAGTTGAAATAACAGCAAATAATGCAAAATTGGAGAGTAGTGTGAGAATGTAGCGAGGAGGGTGAAAGTGATCATTATGTCCTCCAGCAGCCTAAGCTTATAGCAGCATAACTACAGAGATAGCTCAGGATAACCTAAGCCACTCTAACTATAAGCTTTATCAAAAAGGAAAGTTTTAAGCCTAGCCTTAAAAGTAGACAGGGTGTCTGCCTCACGGACTAAAACTGGGAGCTGGTTCCACAGGAGAGGAGCCTGATAACTAAAGGATCTGCCTCCCATTCTACTTCTAGAGACTCTAGGAACCACCAGTAAACCTGCAGTCTGAGAACTTAGTTCTCAGTTAGTCAAATACATTTATTATTCATTACAGTCACTTCCCTATTGTCCACAGTTAGGCCAGTCAATCTAACAGGCCACTCCTAGATCAGCCAGCATACAGTGGGCCCTCTAGACACATCCATTATCCAGAACCCAGCCCACTGCAGGGAAGGCTATGCAGAGCAGGCACATGCCCTATGAGGGGCCTTTTCTTACCTGATAAATTTATTGCCAATTTTTTTGTCAATCCCAAGAGTCTGTGTCACAGTAAAAACATACATGGCCTGTAACCTTTCATTAAAAAAACTACCTTCTGGTCTGCATGCCTCCATTCACAAAATATTTAAATTATCTTTCGTTTTTCAGGATCCATTGGTCCCCATACCAGACCCCCTCTGGCCCTTGGCTGCGCCTAGAAATCCTGTCCATGAAAGTTATGAAGAGGACCGGTGACAACGGGCATCCCTGCGGGAACAGGTCCAACTTATGCAAATAGAAACCTTTTATTTATTTATTTTTGGGGTGCTACAAATATTTCTGACAGCTCTTGTGTGATGCCCTGTAGCTGGTGCAGTAAAACAATTGCCTACAGAGACAAATAATGTATGTCTTCTATCTGGTCTTATTGCAAAATAACATTTTATCATGACTTAAAGCAACAAAAAAATAACTATCCCTGTTTGGGTCCAGTGAGTTATGTCTCATCCATTAAAGACAACTTAAAAATAAATCATGTAGTTGTTTGTCTTGGTGAAAGTTGTATAAAACAACAAATGTGGAAACTGAATGCTGTTTTATTTCACTACGAAAACTGACTGAAGTGATGTACATTAGCTATAGATCAGCAAAGAGAGAAATTGTGACTGACTGATTCTGACTGACTGAGAACATCAGAACATTGATTATGGATCATAATATTGTCAACAAGTGGGTTATTGTCAGAGTAGGTTCTTTCATCTTGTTATCAGACAAGTGTCAAATCTATGTAAATGTTTTCTAAACGATGGATGGATTTTTTAAGATAACACTGAGCCCAACCACTGGGAACGAGACGTTACTGAAAGCTTTGATGGGTACGAAGATCATCTGGATCACATCCTGCATCCTTCACCAGATCTTACTAGAACTAAAAACTCCCTGTGTAATTTTGGACCACTAAGATTTATTGATCTTTGAGAGGTATGTTGCTGTTGTGCAAAGAATTTACATTAAAACATCTTGTAGCAGCAATAAATCACATTTATCGCTGTAATGCTATAGCTGCAAAATCCATCCATTTTTCTACTTTAAGCAAATTTTGTATATATAATGTCTAAAAATATGTTTTTATTTCTGTTTCTATGCCTCTAATTTCTATCATAGCTCAGTCTGTGACTGGGGGACCAGTGTGTTTTAATAAAGACAGTAACTCTCTCTGTTGTGAGCTGTTTTCAGCTCTGCATTCTTTAAGGGCCACAAGGCGCTAATTCACATGTTGAAACACAGTGAAAAGGCAAACCGGTTCAGTTTAAATGTTTAAAATGACAATGTGTATAACTCCATTGTTCCCTTTCAGAGTGCAAAGAACAGTAATTCATAGTTTTCAAATTGTTTTACAAATACAAATCTGAAAAGTGTCGCATGCATTTGTTTTCATCAACTGAGTCAGTTCTTTGCAGAACCACCATTTGCTGAAATTATACCTGCAAGCCCTCTTGGGTACATCTCTCCAAGCTTTGTACAGAGTTTGAAACTTTTGCCCAGTCTTCTCTGCAAAGCAGCACTAGATCAGTCATTTGCCACAGATTCTGGGTGGGATTTGGTTATGATCTTGCCTTTCTAACACTGCTTTGATCTAAACCAGTATAAACCATTGTCCACATGTTTTTCCAAATGGGCCAAAATCTTCAAGTTAAGAAAACTTCAAAAATTATATATTTCTTTATTTATTTACACCTCTGCAGAACCTCAGGAAGCATGGAGGCTGATCCCCTCTTTGCCATGCTACATTGATGCAGTGATTCATGCAAAAGAGACCCAAACAAGTATTAAGTACATAGTAATTAACACATTTTTGAGAATTCTAACATTTCTGTTAAAAATAGACTTTTTTGTTGATCCCATACAATATTCAAATTTTGTGAGACACTGAATGTGTGGCTATCATTATCTGAGTTTTCACATGAATGAGCGACAGAAAACACTGAACATTATCACGATATTTTTAATTTATTGAGCTGTATTTGTAGCTGCTTTATTTTGTCAGTATCACATAAAAAATTCACGAAGGGACTTTTTTCTGTGTTAATATAAAACTGTATTCATGTTAGATAAGAACGGCTAAACTTTCTGACAAGCACAAACCGAAGTCTACCGATGAATGTTGTCATTGTGAGTAAAAAGGTTTTCCCTTTACCACAGCAGCTTTAGTCCCCCATTTTATAGCTTTAAAATGTGAGTTTTGTGGCTTACTATAAGTCCTTCATGTATTTGCAAACATATATGAAAGTTTAAATCAACCAACCATATTTTGTATGTGTGCATCTTTTTCATTAAGTGGTAAAGAATTCTCTTCTGTCTGTATTTTTGATACATCGGCCCCCAGTTTTCATTAAGAGGCTTTGTGTTGGGTTTTAGAGTGTACCTTCCATCTACATACTCACTGAGAGTATACAACACATTGTCTAGTAATGGATAGCATGTTAGTGCAGGGGAGATTTCAAAGAAAAGACATCTTGCATAGAGAGAGTACAAGCAGTGTAATGAGTTTCTGCTGCTTAACATCCATGTTGCAAAATTACCTGGAGGAAAGTGCCCTTTAAGTGCACCTCTATATTCTTGCATATATGGCAGCGAGTGGGGTGAAACCACAGCAGAGGGATTCAAAGCCATGAATAGACAACTCTGCTTTGTTTTTCAAATATTTTACAGCTGTATCAATCTTGGTCCTGCAGAAATCATCCTAACAATCAAAAACATGGCCTGCTCTTATATATAAAAGCATTTGCACACATTGGCCTTGTTAAATATTAATACTCCCCAAACATTATCACATTTAGTCACGTTACAAATACAAACTTCAGTTGGTATTAATGGTATTTTACATGATGAACCAGCACAAGGAAGCTCGGAATTACAAATAACAATCTGAAAAGTGTGGTGTCCATTCTATTGGGTTGTATTGTCCCTGGTACCCCTAAATAAAATTGAGAAACCTTCAGACGTCACCTAATCAGTGAACAGAGTCTGCCTGTGGGTGATTTCAATATAAACAGAGCTGCAATGCAAAAACATCAGAGGTTTGTTAGAGAATACTATTGAACACAGAGCCGGCTCAGGGTTATTGGAGGGCCTAAGCAGAATTTCATTTAGGGGCCCATCTTCAGTTAAGCCTTTCCACCACAGGGTCACTGTCCTTGCTTTGATATTCTCAGTGTTTGATCATTTTTTCATTATGTCAAGTCACGTTTTTTTTATATATAGTGCTTTTTAGCAACAAGGCACTCAAAGCGCTGTACATGAGGAAAAACATTACAATGATACAGAAAATTAAACACAGAAAAACAAATCAAATGACATTAATAATCCCTGGGAGTTTACTGGTAAGAGCTGGTTCTAATCCAATCTTTCTAATAGAGGTAATTAGCTCATTAAGTCCTCTGTGGTAAGGAATTCATCCTGTGCTAGAAGAAAAATGATCATATTAATCCTTGAGGTCGCTGGTATGAGGCAGTTGTGGTCCAATCATTCAAATAAGCTGGGTCACTGGTATAAAACAGTTTTAGTGCAAACCTTTTAAATACTAATAATGTTTGGCTGTCACTGGTATGTTATAGTTGTAATACAATCCTTTTAAGAAATCTAAAATTCTCTGGTCATTGGTGTAAAAACAGCTTTAGTCCAAATTTTCAAATTCTAATAATATTTGGCTTTCTCTGGTTATCCTTCTGAGAAATCTGACAATCTATGAAAAGTAATGAAATCATACTTTTAAGCAGATGAGAAAAGAGACCACATTAGGTAAGAAGAGGGAAAAAAAATCATATTTCACACTTTATCCTTAGCAGGATACAGTTTTTGTTTGCAAAAAAAAAACCTCAGCACAAAGAAGCAACATATATACAAAACAACATTATGCAGGGGATCCAGTGAAGGCGGTGTGAAGCGGTGCATATGTTTATCTTGAGCATGTGAGTGTGTGCAAGTAAGTCCATGAAGCACTGTCCCAGAGGCCATTGTCCTTGATGGTACGTTGGAGTGTTCATCAACCGGCCACAAAGTTCTGAGCAGGTCCACAGATGTCCTCAGGGAAGGGAGGGGACAGAGGGAGCAGAGCGTCATGTTTACGTAACTTCCAGGAGAAGTTGAAGATAGCCAGCCATCAAGGCCGTGCAGGGGAGCCAGATTCAGAAAAACAACAATTATTTGGGTTAGGCTGACTCTTAATTTTCTGTCTGCCTTGAGAGACTCGCTGGTTCATCTCAAAGGCGAATCCAAACAGCCAAATTCCAGGTCCTTTCCGCCAGATCCGAGCGAACACCTTTCTCCAAGATTTATCCCATTTCACCCCTGAGTCCAGGAACCGCAACCTGCCTGCGATCCTGTGTAAGGATCACATCCAGTCTGCGATTCAGCTCACGTAACATCTCAGTCTGAGTATTGATCGCTCTGCAGATCCCATCATACATGCCAGGCAGCCTTACAATGCCCAGAACAGCTGCCGACGTTTTTCAAATTTCTCGATATGCCAGGTAAACCCCAACTCCAAAAAGCAGAAATCCTGTAATCAAACATCCAATTGTGGACCCATCTTCGACATCTTCGACTGACAATATCGACAGACACACAATCCTCCACCTTTGCCAGGAGTCCATCGTGTATCCAGAGAAAAATGTCCCCTCTGGACAAGAGGGTTCCCCTTCACGCTGTCTTCTCATCGAGAAAATTTGATCAATTGCATTGAGAGACCAGCTGACCAAATCCATAACTCAGAATTTTGGAAGATATGCAAAAAGAGGCTCCAAAAGGAAAGACAAGACACAGAGCTGAAGCAGGTCAGATATGGGGAGGGCAGGAGACAGAGAAAAGCCTCCTTCTCCACCGAGAGCATAAAGAAAAGAACTGCTTGTTTTGCAATTGCCTATAAAGTTTACATTGAAAGTAAATGGGGCAGCACTGTTGCATGGTTGGTAGCACTGTTGCATAGCGCCAGAAAGGTTCTGGGTTCGACTCCCCGCTCGGGTCTTTCTGCATAGAATTGGCATGTTCTTCCTGTGCATGTGTGGACAGGTACTCCCATTTCCTCCCACAGTCCAAAAATAATCACTGTTAGGTTAATTGGTCTCTCTGAATTGCCCTTAGATGTGTGTGCATGGTTGTTTGTCTCGTATGTCTCTGTGTTGCCTTGCATTGGACTGGCAACCTTTCCAGGGTGTTCCCTGCATCTCGCCCAATGACTGCTGGAGATAGGCACCAGCTCCCCCTCAGCCCTGTATGGAAGAAGCGGTTATAGAAAAAGGATGGATGAAAGTAAATGTTTGACAGATTGTGTTTTGCTTGATAATCAGAGCAGTTACATGACATTATTAATAAAATAAAGTAACACCTTGAATCAAGGGCAAAACTTTCAGATTTTTAATTTCTTCCATATATCATTTCCATACATATTTCTATGAAAATGCAAAAAGCAGTGTTCAAATAATTTAATTTACTGAGCGAAAAAACCATCCTAACCAAACTGGCACTATGTGAAAAAATAATTGCCCTCTAAACCTATTGACTGGTTGTGGCCCCTTGGAAGCAACAACTGCTATCAAGCAACAACAACTGTCCCTTACATCCCTGTGGATGAAGTTTGGCCCAATCTTTTTGGCAGAATCATTTCAATCCAGCCCCATTGGAGGTTTTCAAGGTTGAATGTTATTCCAAAACCTTGATTTTTTTTTTGTTTCATTCAGAGGTGGACTTGCTGGTGTGCTTTGGATCACTGTCCTGCTGTATTACCGACTGCAGTGGAGCTTGAGGTCACGACTTAATGGGTGGATGTTGTCCTTGTCCTGATTTATTTACGACTAGTCAGCGTCCCTGAAAAGTGACTCTAGCTCTTACAGAAGAAGCAGGAATGATTAAAATTAGCTTTAAATTATGACTTTGTTAATATAAATTTTAAACTGACATTTTTCCCACCAATTTGTAGACAAAGAGAATTTACGCATGCACGAAGCAAACATGTAATACCATCCCCCAGGCCAGGATTTGAACCCCAGACCTTCTTGCAACAGCTTCCTCCTCAAAATAGTCCCATAATATGCCAGTAAATTTGAATAGATGGTGTGGTTGTTTGTCCTGTGTGGGTTTATGTTATATTTAAAATGAAGGTATCGTTGATATGAATAAAATAAATTACATGAAATTATCATTTTCTCAGCCTATAGGAAAAGCCAAGGCTCAAAGAGCGCCCTCTCCTGTTGGCATGTGAAAGTACACAGTTCTTTTTTTCAGCTCTCCAATCACTGCAGTTTGAGCCTTTAACCCCAATTAGTCCTACAATATTATTTTGCCTTAACCAGTCCGACATACAAAAGCCATTTTACTAATGATGCAGATGATAAGCTGCAAATGTGATTTGTGTGATTTTGGCAATTTTAGTTGCCAAGATTGTAGAATTATGTTTTAAAAACATTATTAATGAATTAATTAAATAAATACACAGCAGTTGTAATAATGACTTCAGTAAAGAAGTCTTTTAGAAAAATGGGGAGCAAATGTAGTAAATGGATAAAATTGCACATAGACTCACCCTTCAGATATATATTCATGTAGAAAAAGATTTTTATTGTCATTTATGTTTGGTAGATTGTGCATATAGATCTAGGAATTACATTTTAGGTGTGATAACATCAGAGACACAAAATGGGTTCTTCTATTTTTCTACTGCAGGCATTAAATTAGGAGTTAATGTGTAAACTTTTTGTTTACTTTTTGGAAAACACAGCAATCATTATTTGTTTATTTATCTACCATCAACATAAAATGCATCAATCGTGCCAAGAAACATTAATTTATTTCTGAAACATATGAAAACTTTTTTATAGATCAGGGCTTACCATATTCTTTAATAAACACCGCCACCTAGAGGTTCCTCCCTTGTGTAAGCCTTACAGGCCGTTAAAGTCGGTAAATCCTTTTTATTTAGCAAAGGTTTCTGCCTATTTTTTTTTTTTTTTTTTTTTGAAACCCAGTAATAACTATATAAATTATTTATATTTACACTAATCCAGGTATTACAAAATATTTTAGGAAATAATGATGTAAAGTCTGGTGTAAAGATGTTCAATGTGCAGATGTAGGCAGCCAGTATAAAGCATTTTATTGAAGAAAATTACATTTTTTCCTCAATCAGTCAAACTAGCCGATGTGACCTGAAAAAAAGAGGATCTCCACAGTGCTCTACAAAGTAGGTAAGCACAACGTATATTCTTGCATCAGGTAAAAGTACTGTCTTATCGAGGTTTATATTACAGAACAACAGCCATGAACAGGAACAGACACATAAACAAGTAAAATATATTAATCAAACGTCTCAAAGGGAATGCTTTCTACTTCATATATATAAAAAAAAAAATAACAATGCACATTTTTGCCCTTAAAGCTTAATTTTGTTTCTTTTATATGACATACACAGGTGGACAAAATTGTTGGTACCCCTCGGTTAATGAAAGAAAAAACCCACAAAGGTCACAGAAATAATTTGAACCTGACAAAGGTAATAATGAATAAAAATTCTACGAAAATGAACAAATGAAAGTCAGACATTGCTTTTCAAACATGCTTCAACAGAATTATTTTTAAAAATTAACTCATGAAACAGGCCTGGACAAAAATGATGGTACCCCTGAAAATAACGTGACCAAAGGGACATGTTAAGTCAGGGTGTGTCCATTAATTAGCATCACAGGTGTCTACATTCTTGTAATCAGTCAGTGGGCCTATATATAGGGCTACAGGTAGTCACTGTGCTGTTTGGTGACATGGCGTGTACCACACTCAACATGGACCAGAGGAAGCGAAGGAAAGAGTTGTCTCAGGATATTAGAAAGAAGATTATAGACAAGCATGTTAAAGGTAAAGGTTATAAGACCATCTCCAAGCAGCTTCATGTTTCTGTGATTACAGTTGCACATATTATTCGAAAATTTAAGCTCCATGGGACTGTAGCCAACCTCCCTGGATGTGGCCACAGGAGGAAAATTGATGACAAAACAAAGAGACGGATAATACGAACGGTAACAAAAGAGCCCAGAAAAACTTCTAAAGAGATTAAAGGTGAACTTCAAGCTCAAGGAACATCAGTGTCAGATCGCACCATCCAATGCTGTTTGAGGCAAAGTGGACTTAATGGGAGACGACCAAGGAGACCATTGTTGATAACAAATCATAAAAAAGCCAGACTGGAATTTGCCAAACTACATGTTAACAAACCACACAGCTTCCGGGAGAATGTCCTATGGACAGATGAGACAAAAATTTAACTTTTTGACAAGGCACTTCAGCTCTATGATCGCAGATGGAAAAATGAAGCATATGAAGAAAAGAACACTGTCCCTACTGTGAAACATGGAGGAGGCTCTGTTATGTTCTGGGGCTGCTTTGCTGCATCTGGCACAGGGTGTCTTGAATCTGTGAAGGTATAATGAAATCTCAAGACTATCAAGGGATTGACCCAAAACACAAAGCTAAAAACACCCAAGAATGGCTCAGAGGAAAACATTGGACTATTCTGAAGTGGCCTTCTATGAGCCCTGACCTAAATCCTATTGAGCAATTTTGGAAGGAGCTGAAACATGCCGTCTGAAAAAGGCACCCTTCAAACCTGAGACAACTGGAGCAGTTTGCACATGAGGAGTGGGCCAGAATACCTGCCGAGAGGTGGAGAAGTCTCATTAGCAGTTATAGGAATCGTCTGTTTGCAGTGATTGCCTCAAAAGGTTGCGCAACAAAATATTAAGTTAAGGGTACCATACTTTTTGTCCAGGCCTGTTTCATGAGTTAATTTTTAAAAATAATTCTGTTGAAGCATGTTTGAAAAGCAATGTCTGACTTTCATTTGTTCATTTTCATAGAATTTTTATTCATTATTACCTTTGTCAGATTAAAGTTATTTCTGCGACCATTGTGGGTTTTTCTTTCGTTAACCGAGGGGTACCAACAATTTTGTCCACGTGTGTATTTGCTCAAATTCAAAGGGATCTGCTGCTACAGTACTTCTTGATCCACTGACACTGGGAAATACAAACCGGAATAAAGCGGCAGCACATGCAAAATGACAAAATGGTGGCAAAGCCTCACATTCATTCAAACTACACATGCAAAACTACAGATTCCCTTCAAAAATACAATTTATGTCACAACATTGTCTTAGAAGAGATCAGTATTTAGTAACCACTTCTCATATGGCTGCTTTTGCATTGTGTTGTGACTAAATGAGGATTTTCTAATCATATTAAGCCAACTTTGTAAGGAAAACAAAATAAATGAAGGTAAGAAGCGTTTGTTGATATTTTTTTCTCCAATGTACATCGACAGCCACCAAAATACATCTATTTGGACTAATTCATCTTCTCAGTTAAACAAATATGAACATTACATATTTTCTGTACAGAAACAGCAAAGCTGCTGACATAAACAGACATTTATTTAGAGAATATTTTGCTAAAGTTCTGTCAAAAGTTGTAACATACTCAGGCTCATGAAAGTGGTTCCCTTATTATAGACCAGAACAATAAATACACACAAGATAAGCCTCTTTCCATTGTCAAATCCCATTTTTTTCCTGAGGCAGAATAACTGCAGTCTTTCTATGTGTCCTCAAGCTCTCCTGGCAGGAGAATCGCTTCATTAAAGGGCAATGTCACATTAAAACATCAAAATCAGTTTGGGCACTTCAGCACCATGATCAGCTCTGTGGATATTCATCCCTTACACTTTTCGAACAATTAAAATAAAAGGATTTGTCCAACAATCTACGAAGAAGCCGTGCATTCGGTGCTCAAAAACACAATGCTTGTTGTTACAGAAGCACACAGAAACATTCTAAGCTAGTTTCATTAACACCAAAACACGTAACCTCAGTCAATGCTTTCCAAAAACACAAGTTCAAAAGAATTCATTAACAGTGCTTGGATTTTAAAATGCGATTGTAATAAAGGGTTAGCTCCATCAGGTGTGGTGCTCTTAATTTCAAAACAGAGAAAGCACTGGAGGAAGAGGGAGAAATTTCATTAAACTTACAAGCGTGTTAAACACAACACAGCGCTACATCCCTCCTCTCTTTTTCATAGGACAGCAAACAAGCTGCTCATCCAATGGAGGAAGCGGGGCAGGGGGTGGGACCAAGTTTTACAATCCTCCCCAGGAGACGATGGAACCAAACTGTCCCTTTAATGTGATGCACTGTTCTGTTCCCTGCAGAGAAAGTGAAGCTTGGCCCCATAGAGACGGAGTGGAGTACCGTATTTTCTTTGGAGCAAACAGCAGTGCAGCACATCAGTTAATAGAGCACAGCTCCCAGAGGAGAGCTCAATATAGGACAATCCTCCTCTTCCTCCACTTGAGCTATTAATACACCCAAACAAAAGATGAGGCTTAATGAGGCAGCAACGGGGAACTCATGCGAGCTAACTTAGACGAGAGCTTTGTAGTGTTTAGTTTAAGGATTTCAGCTCTTTCTATAAGGGCAACAGATCCCCACTTTGCTTCTTCTTTTATGGTTGATGGTATCAGATGAAAAACGAAAAAGCACAGAGCATGTACATTGTGCTACGCCTTTTTATGTTTGAACCCATTTGATTCGATCTCTTTTTAAAAAGGACAAAAGCAACACAACGGCAAAAAGAGATGCATAGTTTTAGGCATGAGGGTGTGCTGGATGTAGATCTTAAGAAAGAAAAACAGGTCTGCTGTTAAAAAAAAATAGTAATAATAGTAATCTTGAACATGTTGAACAAACTCGAACAGAAAAAATGAAGCAATTCTTTGCATATTTGCATGAAAGGAAATATTTCTCATGCAGCTTAAAGCAGCTACCTTAGAGTTAATGCTTTGGTTCAGATTCAGAGATCATTAAAATGGCAGATGGTGAGAGTGTATAAATGGACACAGTAGTCAACCTCAGGATTTATATTTCACATCTGACCTCCAGTACCCCTGTATATAAATCAACAAAATACAGTATTTCAGTTATTAGTAGAAAGAGAGACATAACTAACACAGCAGGTTGCTAAAACAGTCAAACTATAGCGACTGTAACATTGGGACATTATAATATTTAGGCAAGGGTGAAAAGTAGAGATGCACCGAGTAATTAACTAGCGACCGGAATCGGACGATTTTTACCTTAATCGGCCCTAAGCAAGGGGAATCTCAAAAATCCCAGCCTTTTCTCCAATCATAGAATGCACCATACTAAGTGCTACCAGGTCATATAAACAACAACACTCTTCGGAGAAGATGTGGTGACGGAGTGAAGTAGATTCAAATTTAGCTATTTTCAGTAGCAGTAAGCTTTTTAAAATACGAAGACAGAGGAAGAACAGACATTTAAGTGGCTCTTTAAAAGTGAAAAAAACATATTTTTAATGACATGCCGAGACACATCAGCAGTCAGACCCTTCAAAGACTGAATCTGGCTTCTTCTCTTTCTGTCCCTCTGTGTATCTGGTTCTATACCACCCCGCTCATTGTCACTTAATGCAATGATAGTCTGTCTGTCGACTGGTCGAATGATTATCAAAGTCAAGTTCCACCTTTGCCTGCATGCATTATCAGCTGAGCTGACCAAGAAAGATTTAAGATTCGTCTCTTTTCAACAAGAGTCAGTTGTTCTCATTTGCAACAGAGCAAGAGAGAGCAAGACTTTGCGCAAGTAACAGGAAGGGTGACCACAACACAGAAAACTTGCTCTGTTTGATCATTTTGAGCTTTAAAGCTCTGTCTGTTAGGGAAATGCTAAATTTGGAAATGTTGGCAGCCTTCTAGATATACCAAAGTTCATGTAAGGGTCTACATTCTCATGGGAATTACACCAAGAGACAGTTGTTTTGTAATGGTGGCCATGCTAACTATGCTTATCCCAAATATAAGACACTAAAAAGAGCTTAACATTTCAAATCAGAAGTCATTTTGTTTTTATTTTTAAATAATAGTAAAAACGTTGATAATCCCTCACAACAGGAAAGCTACAAAAATATATTTTCATTACTTCTTATACATTAGCTCTTAAAGAATAATCAGCTAAAATTGGAAGGTCAAAGCTTTACAAAAACAGGAGATGGTAAATCAACCACTCACTCAAATCAGTGCATCTCCGGTAAAAAGGGGATTAAGTACATTTATAACAAATAAATAAAGTCTCAAATTAAATCAGGGCCTATAAATGTGCAATTAAACACACTCACGCTAAATCATGTAGGACTGTGTCTTAAAGGCCATAAATACAAAAGGATATAAGTGGTTTATGTTTCAGTTCACATTATATCATGCACTGGAAACTTAGCACTAACCAAATCTCTGCACAGTTCCTAATTTCAGACATCCAATGGGACATGGTAGAGCAAGGACAGCATCAAAGATGAGGACAAATCTGAGCTTTGTCAGACATAAAATAATTTTAAGACTTTTCAGAAATCAACATATTTTTTTGCTCCACAGTCTCCTGAAATATAACCACCTCTACACTCATAGCTGGAAACCGGACATTACTTGATTCAGCTGCAGTTTTGGCACACACAAACAACCTCCCTGTTACTGATTAATTGCATTTCGTTATTTCTGAACAGGAGACCACTTGAAACTGCCCATTCAAATCCTCAATCAGAGAAAGCTCTACTGCATCTCACATTGAGCGGATGTGACATTTTAATTTGGGCCACCAAAGATCTAATTGGCTGTAGTGGGGAGGACACATTTAAGTCTTACACAGTGCAAGCCAAGGATAATCCCCGCATGTGCTAAATGCTGCTGACCTGAGGATAGGACCATGTAGAGAAGCAGCCATGCTAAGTTTTGAAGTACTCCCACATTGGAAAGAACAACTCTAAATTAGGCTCTGTTCTCAGGGTCGCATCCCTGCAGGCTGCAGAGTTCTCAAGATGACAATAAATGCTTGGATTTGGCAGAAACTACAAAACACATTGGGTTGTTTCCTAAAATGTTTACATCTTTGCTTCTTTAATCTTTATGCATACATTTTTCTAAAAAGTGACAACAGCGTTGGCTATTTGTTTGTCCATGATATTGATTACCCGCTATTAAGGAACCGTACTTACACAAAAATATGTTTTTAAAGACTCGCTGTATCCATTATTTCTATTCGGGCTCATTTGGAACCATAAATAAGTTAACAGTACAGATTATCATAAATACATTACACTCTAAAATTCACATATAAATAAAAGCTCCATCTCACAGAGACTTCTTAATGAAGCGATCTGACCCAATGTTTTGTTAAATATCTTCTCTCCCTTTGACAAAAAATACAAAGCCTCCATGGTTTAAATACTACAGGTTTCCCTTTAAAGACGCCTAGAGACGTGGACAAATACAGAGAACGAGGAGAGGACCGAGGTTGGGAGTTTTTAATGACGAGAATAAAGATGTCTCTCCCTTCCATCTTCCTGAACCGGGGACAGCAGGACAGCCCTTAAGACAACCATGACACCTAGTCCAGTCCCTGATTGGTTCAGAGGAAGTGTGAAAGTCAGAGAAAAAGAACACAGAGGCTATTGCTAATGATGACTGATTGATTGATATCACGGTGCAAGCCGCTGCTCCTGCTGCATGCTTGGTTCTGGTGACATGCAGACGTACATGCAATAGAGCCAGAGACAGAAAGCTGCCTGGGGTGGAGACAAAGAAGAGAGCTGTCACACAAGTTGGATCCACGGGTCCAATAATGAAACTGAATCTGGATGTGTCTCCTGTTGTCTCACTGTCCTTCTGAAAAGCGAAAGGCTGAAAGTGCTGTCTGGTCTCCACAGTCTGTTTCTTCGGTCCCTGGTGTGTTGGAAGGTGGTGGATTGGGGTCACCCTCTGTTAATATCTTCTCTTGAGACTGGGAGGAGGAGGAAGAGGAATGGGTGCTCTCACTGGAACTGCTGCGGGTCTCCGTGCTGGTACTTGTCTTTTTCATTTTCCTCCTCTTGGCCAGTGGCGCCTTGTCCACTGTTTGTAGGCGGAAACCCTCCCGCTTACATTTGTTAAATGCCTAAGAAGAAAAATGAGTAAATATTATCTGAATTTCTGTAAATTATTTATTTTCTAGTTCAGCTGTTATTTGTGCAATTTTCTTACTATTATGTTTTAAGCTAGGTGGCATATTTAGCAGCAGGTTCAAAGAAGGAGAGAACTGCAAGAATAGATGGAACATTCTCACCTACTTTCTGACAACAGTGTTCTTTCATTACTTTCTTACATTAAATGTCGCTTTGACGCAGGTGTGGACAGAGGCGGTTGAGGAGCCAAGGATGTCGGGGGTCATGAGTGGGTTGGAGGACAGTTGGCTGTCGTCCTGCAGCCAGGCGTTGTAGCGCAGACCGCACATCTTAATCCTCTTGTCTGGGTCCACCGTCAGCAGCTCTGCAGGAAAAAGACCCAGACAATTCACTTAACACATGAGAGAGGAAGGTGAGTTATGTGTGAGTCCTACAAAGGAAGTGATGTTCTTCCCCATGCAGGTACTTAAGCCACTTCAGAGGTCTCTTAATGATCCTATTGGCTAATAGCCAGCAGAGGACAATGATAGGGATGGTGATGTAAAATGTTTTATTGTCACTTTAAACATTTTCTTAATAAGTTTTTGATCTCAGCTTGCATAAGAATCAGGAGAATAAAATTTAAAAGACAAAAATCTTCTCTTTTTAAAAAAAAAAAGCTACATTCTTGCCTTTATGACCTTGGGTGAAATTTTGAAATAATTCAATTTTAGGACAAAAAAATGGCCCTTTTAAATCTTGACCATTTCTTTAAAAGACTGTGGTCTAAACTCTAATAGATGACACCATCGTGTACAGCATCATGATGAAGAGTCATCATGATGTCCATCGGACGTGACCCACAGGCTGTAACAGATATTTCCGGAAAGAAGAAGTGGCTCTAAACTAGAAGCTTTTATAACGTGGAGCCGGGTGCTCAAGTCTAACAGAAAAAGAGCAAAAGCAATAGTCAACTTAAAGAGTTTAAAAGGGTGAATGTAAACAGAAATATGAGAGTTGTTGTATTACAATCATGACAGAAAGAAAATGCTTACTACTTGATTACTGAGATGCTTGTGGCCAGTTAACACATTTTAGTCATAAAACCAGTTTAACATACAGTATAACTTACTACACGGAGCTCTTTTTTGTGGAGGTAAACACTTCGCTGAAGTTCAGTTGAGGACAGACTTCCTGTTTTGACAGCATATATCTATATCTTGTGTAAAATCTGTGTGTCTTATCTACAAGGCTGCTGACATGTGTACATCCCAGTTTTGAAAAGGTTTTCATTCCCCTTGAATCAAATTTGATCACATGACAACCACAAACTTCTCTGGGTTTTTATTGGTTTCCATTGACCAACACAAGCTAGTACATAACAGTAAAGTGAAAGCAAATGATACATAGTTTTGACAATTTTTTACAAATAATGTGATGTGCAAATATATTCACACCCTTTACTCTGAACACAGTAGACAGGTTTAAGCAAGGTTAGGTTATAAAACAATATTTAGAGTTTCAGACATCTCGCAGAGCTCTGTTCAATCAACTTGACAATAGAAGGAGTAAAAAACTGTAAACCTTCTGCGACATGGCAGTCCAGTCAGCCAAGAGGCCCAAGGTAACTATGGAGGATCTGCAGAGATCCACAGCTCAGGTGGGTACTACTTTATGTGGCTCTATCACATGAAATCCCAATAAAATAGGCTGAAGTGTGTGGGTGTGATATGACAACATGTGAAAGGGATGAAATACAGTGCCTGTTATTAAATCTGGGTACTTTTTATTATTGTAACAAATAACACTTTAATCTCCAGGTCAAAGCAGCAATGAGGAGGATCCAGCCTCACCTTGTATCAGGTCTTTAGCCTGCGGGGATACATTTCTCCAGGCCTCACCTCCAAACGAGAAATCTCCTTGTTTGATTTTGTGCATGATCTCCTCAGCACTGGTGTGGGTCAGGCTCTTCTCCTGACACTGAAAAGGCACCTGTCCAGACAGCATGGTGTACTGAAACAAGAGGAGCACCAGCATCAACCTAGAATACAGACTTAATTACCTACTTCTAGTGTAATGCTCTAATGCTTACATGTTGTTTAAGTGTGGCACACAAACTGTTCAATGTTTGCTTTGCTTTATAGCACGCTGCCTACACTGAGCTGGGAAAGGACTGAGGCACTAGTGCTTATGTGGCATGCTTTAAAGGGCTCTCGACCGATCACGACCCTCCACATTTTTTCATTGTTATGCTGCACGTTGTTGACCATGGTTGCACCAGCACTAAAACGTAGAGTGTCCTTTGCTCAGCTGAATAAACAGGATGCTCTCACCTTCGCCCGCTTACATCTGCCCTCATATTTTTCTCATTAGAAGGACAGCAGAGGGGAAGAGCCCTTTCAGCTACAGTCTCGGTACACTCAGCTAGCAGGACATTGTGCACACAGCATGTCAGAAGCTATTTTATCAAAGCTTCATAAAGCAGACTACTATGTATCTACCCAGAGGGGGAACAGCAAAGCAGCACAGAAATATAAAGCCATTGCTCTGTACGGATGACCTGCCAGGACAAAAACTGAAATTTCTCTCTATCTATGCCCCCTGCTTCTCCTCCACAACCTCTCTTTTTTATTTCCATCTTTACGCAGAAATGTAAAAAAGAACTGATAACGATGAAATGTTTGCAACCAAAAAGCAGGATTCCATGTGAGCATGGTCAGAGCTGGTCTGGTGGTTTTTCGTTCTGTGGTGCAGATTTTATTGAGTCTCCACAAGATACCAGAAGTTTAGATGAAAACTATGCACCATTCCCAGCATTCATTTTTTAATCTGAAAACTTTATAAGACAAATAAATCTGCTGAGCATGAAGCTTCCTATCAGAATAAATCAGCCCCATTAAATAAAAACTTCAACGTGGATCTGTGGATTTAAATAATGTTAGTGAAAATGATGAATTTTTATAGTGCGGTCATCAAAAGGGATGTTCCTAAAATCCATTGAAAAATATTGTGTAGTTCTCTCACACCAACCAAAATGTTGTGGCTGATTTCTGTCCTCCATAAAGCTTTTACCTGAGATATTGGCCAATCCCAATTTCCCTCACAGTTACTATAACATACAAACATTCAAAATATTTTTTCTTGTCTTCTTGCAACCATTAATTTTGAGGAGCAGTGACGACAACACAGGTAAAACAGGCTTTTACTGTACTATAAAAAAAACCTGGGTATGGCATCTCATATTCACAAATACTACAGGTAGTGTGGCTAGCCCTACTAAAACCGCAGCCTTCTTCTGAGTTCCCTGAAGAATGTAGATTTTTACCTTAACTCTGAGATTTCCAAATCAATGTAAACTTTTCCATACCCAGCATGTTCCCTAACAGTTTGAAAGTGCAAAAGGATAAAACAGAGTAGCTTTGCTGTAGTGCATTAGAGCCTTCCTAGTATCTCCTGGAAATCTTACTCCCTCTCACGCTCTCACAACCTGAATAAATTGTTTTAACAAGCCCCAGAAAACTGTTTCCTTTTAAATAGATTCTTCCATCTTTGACCTTGTACAGTTTGAGATTTAGAAATTGTTTTGTTATTGTATTGTGGATGGGTAAATACTATATATTGCATATTTTTGAAACCTTTGAAGGGGCAGTGCATTTAACTTGAAGTGGTGAAGCCCCCTTTGCGGCAAGGGACCACAAATGCCCACTAGTATAAAAGCTAGTCTGTGACGTGATTTTTAGCCCTGTGACTTAAACTTCAAGTGATGAAACAATAAGGAATATAATTTTAAAGCATTCATGCATTATTAAAACTGTGGCAGATTTTTCTGAAATCAGGCTAGATTTAACACAAAAAACACAATGTGAAATGACTTCGTTAATTTTGAAAGTTAAAATCCATCATGATTTTAAAATAATCATAGTCATGGCACTATGAGATTGATGTGCAATATAAAGGAAACCTTCAAAAAGGAGATGGAGACAAAATTGGCCATTGACAGGAATCAGACTTTTTTTTTTTTACCTTAAATGGGTGAGCATCTCATGGGAAACTCAAAATTCAGATCTTTTGCTGATCAGTGAATCTTTTGTACCATATATAGGTCGTGCTAACTACACGTTTCTGTCTGGGTGCTGAGATATTAATCAGTTTTTTGAGGCTGGGAGAGAGCCAGACCTTCAGCAGATAACAGAAAGGCTGCTATCTGCTGAAATTATTTCATTGACATCTCTTTTTTTCATGATGATAACGAGACGCCGACGAGCTCTTTGATGACTAAAACATGACGAGGCGAAGCTGTTAGTGGGTCTCTCAGATACATTATAATTTTGGCCATTTCTCATTAAAGACAGATCAGAAAGTTAAAGTACAGGGTGGGTGCCAGTCACTTGATTAATACACTTGTTTGATAGTAAAGGTCATACTATTTTGTCAAAATGTAAAAGGCTAAAAAAAATAACGCTGCTTCGAAGCTTTCAGTCGTTGTTGGTTAAGGAACCTGGTGGATTAGGAAATGCTGGCGGCCTTTTGAAAATGTCAGTGTCAAGGATCTAGATTCCATAGAGAATACACAAAAATACATGATTTTCAGCAAGCTTAGCCTTATTAATTGTGTGACATTGCCTATGAATAACTAATGATCACTCAATGTAGGAGGGCTTAAAGACTCTATCTTGAATGATGTTCTTATATCTTGTAGTATTATTTTTAAAGTGAAATCAGAATTGGCTAAAATGTGATTCATCCCATCAAAGCTTAAAAAGTGCAGGAGATGGAAATCCACAAAATTCTGATTAGTTCATCTCTAAAGGACGAGACTTCCTGTAACCTTTTCTGGTGTGTAAGCCACAAGACGAACTTGTCCTGGGAAAGAATGAATGGTCAATTGGAAAAATGAATTTTCGATTTTTTAGGAGGTGCTCTTTTTAACTGCTCATGAGAAGTGTCCAGATATTTGTAAATATAACACAAGACCTACAATTGTTTGACAATGAGCAAATTAATATTTTAGAACTACAAACTGTGACTCTAATTTAAAGGGTATCTTTGCCTGAAAGAGAAAAAAGCTCTTCATTGTTTTCCATGAAATGAGTAACAAAAGTATAACCCAAAATAAAACTTAAAACTAAACAACATTGTGTTTAATTCAAAGGTGTTCATCTTTAGACATCTAATATTTGCCTGTTTTACTTGAACGATAAAGTTCTGCATTAGCTTTTTTGTTTTACTAAATTTATTGAAATATGTGATTGTTACAACTGTAAATAAAACAGAGATAACATCATGCTCTCATTGTTGAATATTGAATTACACTGTGTTATTCAGATTACCAGTATTATGCATCACCTACTTACCAGAATGACCCCCAGACTCCACAGGTCGCAGGATTCATCATAGCCATTATATTTGAGGATCTCTGGGGCAGCATACTGCAGGGTGAAGCAGGGAGTCTTCAGCAGCTGATTGTCTGGTGGCTTTAAACGTGCAAAGCCAAAGTCTATGATTTTTATCTCAGAGTTCTCACTCTCGTCCGTGAAGAGCAGGTTCTACAAAGCAATTCCACACACGGACAGCAATTATTTTCTTTCTTTTCCTCCTGCTCGGTTCAGTCAAGAGCCGGCTAAATTGTACATCAAGACTGCCTAGGTCCTTTTGACCCATTCTAAGGTCAAACAATTTTACTCTTGTTTTGAAGAAAATTGCAGAGTCAGAGTGACAACACGCCACATCATATGCAGTTCAGAAAAACACAGTAATTCTTGCTTTAAGGCAAATGATCCAGCCAGGCTGTATTTACCACAAAAGACACACATGAAAAATTCAAGCCCTTCTGGGTAATGTCTGGTACCTCTGGTTTAAGGTCCCTGTGCACCACTCCTACATCATGCATGTGACTGACAGCAGAAACCAGTTTGCGCATGATGCGGCTAGCTTCTGTTTCACTGAAGTGTTGCTTCCTCCGGATTCTCTCCAGCAACTCCCCTCCACCGAGTAGTTCCAGAACCAGGAATGTGTGGAGCTACAGCCAAAGAAACACACAGAACACATTAGTTTTATAGATTCACCATTGAGTTCTGTCAGCTTGATTGACCCGAACTAGTGGCCAGTAGGTCAGAAACTCAAAAATACCATCAGAGAATGCACCACGTGGAAGCACTACCAGGACGAGCTATTTTATCACCACTAAGGTGTTTAAAAACGGAAACTCAGAAGAGCTACAAAAGGTGTAAGAAGCTATTTTAAAGGAAACTGTATAATCTATGACACACCAAAACATAGCTGAGGATTATTCAAGCTACCAGAGCAAGACTTTTAACAGATAACTTTAAGGCTGACCATATTAAACCAAAATTGCTCAGTGTTATCCTTTTTGAGCTTCCAATCTTTGTCAGACATGAAACCGATTTGGAAATATTAACACATTTTGGAATATCTCAAAATTAAGCTCTGAGACCCCTTCACTACTGAGGCCCTGTGCACACGACAATGTTTATTGGTGAAAACAGAAAAGTTTTGATGCGTTCCTACTGTTCGTGTACAACACAACGGCGCGATTTAAAAACGGGTTCCAGAGTGTAAGGTTTTAAATATGCCCCAGTCTCCGTTGGCATGTGGACAGGAAAAACAGAATCTTCCTGGATGAGGAAGCCCTGGCATATGAGTGAATTCAGTAGAAATGCACAGCATAACGGATGCCGACCAGTTTAAAATCACAGAAGAAGAAGATATTAACAATAACAACGGCAGATTGCAAAGTACTGGTTTGAATCTAATGACGATTCTCCAACAAAGTGCTAATTTTCAACCCAGTTTTCAGACAGGAGTGTTTGTGTGCACGCAAATGTTGAGTTTCAAAAAACATACTGTCTACTATTGGTATGGCAGAGAAATTACACCATTTCTAACGGTTCTACTAGTGCGTTGTGCACAAAGATTGTAATTAAAACGGTAGATGTGTTAACAGAAAGAGAAAAACAATCCCATTTTTAATTGATTGTTGTCGTGTGCACAGGGCCCCGAGTCTTATAATATCATGAGACGACATGAAGCCCTTTGTAAATCAGGTTCTAGCATTACCTTCCTACACATTTGAAAATGCAGCATATATATGCAGCCGGGCTGCTTTTGATTCTTTGAACATGTTAAAAAATTTAATGGCATGAGAGTCGCTGCTCTCAGACGTCATATATACTGGACTTGTGTGCCACTGCCACAGAATCTATGCAACATTTTTCAACTCAGCATGCAAATGCTTCAAACTCATGATATGACCTACTTCCTGATAATTTTGGCTACTGAAAGGCTAGCAAACATTTTCACACTTGGACCGGTGCTTGTCTAATTACATTTCTTGCCAAACTCTGTTAAAGCAATCCCAAGGTATAGTTTGCTAAAAGATTAGTGATATTCTTAACTGCATATTTAATTTAACTGTTATAGCTTCAACTGGATATTAAACAGACAAGTGATCCACAGACCTGTTTAACCACACACACACATACATACACACAGCCCATTCCTGATCTCATGATGGTGAGATCAAACCATAATAGTATTGAATAAAGGTGAAAGGGGTCTAATAAAGATGGAAGGGAATAAAGTGTCTGGGCAGCAGGGTTCAGTTTCTCATTAGTGCTGGATCTAAGGAACAAAAGCAGGACTCAGTTCAGACGAAGCGAGGCAGCGCTGCTTTGATCTGGGTCACAGGCCTGCAAGGTACAGTAATAACCCTGCTGAGCTCATCAGGACTAAAGTGGTGCTCCTGGCCATGAAGGACTTTGGCTAATGAACCTGTATGCAGTCAGACGCTTGGAAACACCTTCCCAAATAACCGAGGTAAGCCATGTCAAAGCGTATGCACACTCAGTTTGGGTTAAGTGTGCAACTCTATTAGCAACACAAGTGAATCTAGGTTGTTTCCATTCAGATGAACAAAAAGGTTGTTTATACTGCTGTGGGTTGGAAATAAATCAGCTTTGAAATATCATGCACACAAAGATATTCACGGAGAATATGAAAGGATACAAAAAAAGACCAAAAAGGCTCCCAGCAGGCTCCTTTTAATCTGCCCTGTTCCAGTTCTAGAACTTAATAAAGCTGTGGTCCCAAAGGCTCTACAGACGACTGCAGAAAACAGATTTAATGCTGGCAAATAAAACCGTTGGATCCAACTTCACCTGATCGTGGTAAATTTCATGTAACTTCACAATGTTTGGATGGCCGTCACAGAGCTTCAAGGCTGCTATTTCCCTCTGAGTCTGTGCCTCCATCCTACAGCAAACACAAATTAAGCAAAGTGAAAAACATTTCAGGTGATTCTTTTAGTAGTTTTTATATGGGATTCCGGTGTCAATATACTGAATGAATTAATAGAAAATGTATAATTGAGTCAATGAATATAAAACATCCTTCAAAAGAAGGCATACTTAAAAAAAACAGATCAAACTCAGTTAGTGCTTCTATCAACCAGTAACATGTAGTACTTGCACAACAGTATTTCATCTTTTAGACAACTGGGAATGGTTGGGTTATGAGAAACACTTCCCTAATCTTTGTCCTGTTTACAACATTTGCACAAACTAGATTTTTATCACATACCATCCACAGACTTTCATGTACAGCATCTCACAAAAGTGAGTACACCCCACACTTTTCTGTCCCCTCAAAAAAGTCACCACACAGCCATTAATGTCTAAACCGTGAGTACAGGCCTAAATGAAAATGTCCAAATTGGGCCCAACTAGCAATTTTCCCTCACTGGTGTCATGTGACTGGTGTTGCATGGTCTCAGGTGTGAAAGGGGAGCAGGTGTGTTAAATTTGGTGTTATTGCTCTCACACTTTTCTGCAACACTAATGGCCCTTATTTTTTTGTTATTTTCTAAAAGTAAGCAGACAGGAAATGGGGTGGAGAGAGGGGCAAGGCATGCAGCACAGGTTGCCAGGGTATCAAACCTTGCACAGCTGCATTGAGGGCTGAAGCCTCTGTATATGGGTCAGGCACTCTACCGCTACGCAACAAACCACGCACCTCACACTCTCTTGGCCAAGGCCATACAGCGGTTTAATAGGACAGGTTCCACTCAGTGCACGTGCTCAGAGGCATATCCAGAGGTTGTCTTTTGAAAATAAACATATGAGCGCTGCCAGCATTGCCACAGAGGTTGAAGGAGCGGGGAATTAGCCTGTTAATGCCCAGGCCATACGTTGCATACTGCATTAAGCTGTTCTTCATGGCTGTTGTCCCAGCAGGAAGCCTCTTCTAAAGATGATGCACAAGAAAGCCCACGAACAGTTAGCTGAAGACAAGCGGACTTAGTTCATGGATTACTGGAACCATATCCGAGAGATCAAGATAAACTTAACTGTTTCAAATGGTGTCAAGTGTGTGTGGCGGCAACCAGGTGAGGAGTACAAAGTAGTGTGTCTTGCCTACAGTCAAGCATGGTGGTGGGAGTGTCATGTTTGGGGCTGCATGATTGCTGCCGGGTGTGAGGGGCTACAGTTCATTGAAAGAACCATGAATGCCAACATGTATTGTGACATACTCAAGCAGAACATGATCCCCTCCCTTTAGAAACTGGGCCGCAGGGCAAAATCCCAACATGACAACAACCCCCAAAACACCTCCAAGATGCCCACTGCCTTGCTAAAGAGACTGAGACTAAAGGCCAAGCATGTCTCCAGACCCAAACCCTATTGATCATCTGTGGACATCCTCAAACAAATGGTGGAGGAGCACAAGCTCTCTAACCTCCACCAGCTCCATGATGTCGTCACGGAGGAGTGAAAGATGATTCCAGTGGCAAACTGTGAAGCTCTAGTGAACTCCATGCAAGAGAGTTAAAGCACTTATAGAAAATAATGATGGCCACACAGAACATTGACACTTCGACCATACTGACCATATAAGGAACACGGCAAACATGTAGAAGAAGGTGCTCTAGTTAGATGAGACCCGAACTGAATTTTTTGACCTGCATGCAAAATGTTTTGTGTAGCAGAAACTAATACAGTACATCAAACTTAACACATCAACCCCACAGTTAAACATGGCTGTGGACACATCATGCTATTGAGTTTCTTCATCAAGGACAATGAAAGCCAGTCAGATTTGATGGGAAGATGGATGCAGCTAAATACAGGGCTGTGGTGGAAGACAACCTGTTTGGGGCTGCTAAAGATGTCAGACTAACAGCAGGACGATGACACTAGACCTGCAGCCAGAGCTACAATAGAAGGCCCTGATCAAAGCACATTCATATGTTAGAATGGTACTTTTAAAAACCCTGAAACAATCCCAATGAAATACACTGGGGTTTGTAGTTGTAAAGTGACAAAAGCAATGAATTTAAGGCAATGCAGATCAAGAAACGTCAAGAAACGTACCAAAGCTGCATGATAAGTAAAGCGTGATTTTCATTCTGGATTGTAGGAACAAGCTTTGTTTTCAGCTGTGTGGCCCACTAATGACATGGCCACAATATCTGAAGAAATATTTGTCAGTAAAAGAATGGGAGGAGTGTAGCGTCTGCTGCTAACATACACAAGTTTTACAAGCAAAGAAACACCAAAGGTTTGAAAAGAGCTGAACTGATTGAGGTCATATCTGGCAATCAGCTTACTTCCATTAGTTTCACTTATTTCTTATGTAATACATCCATAAGACCTTGTTTAAAGTGGGCTGTCCAAAACCCAGTTTTTTTTTTTTTTTTGCCAGAGCAGCCAGTGGTGGGTTGGATGCAATGTAACTATAAATAAACCAGCATCTGGGTTGAAAAATACATTTTAAAAGCAACCATGTACCTCTTGCTGACTATCTTGACTGCATATTGTTGTCCAGTCTTTTTGTGTGTGCAGCGTCGACAGATGGAGAAGCTACCCTCTCCGAGAACACTGTCCTGCAGGTCCATCTCATAACTCATGTAAAAAGGAGAGTCCTGCAAAGAAGAAAGGTGGACTAAAACAAGTTGTCTGGTCAAATTATGATCAGCCTAATGAACTATCTGTGCAACATATGTTAGCTGTAGTTCATAAATAAAATAATCTCCAAAAAAGGAGTTCTCCTGTTTTCCAACAATTACAGAAGAAAGAAGAACAACAAATCACTGAATACAATGTCTTGCAAAGCTATTTACATTTATATTATAGACCAACACAAAGTTGGGTATAATTATGAAGCGGAAGGAAAAAGTTAAATAGTTTTTAAAATTTTCTTCAAATAGATTCCTGAAAGGTAGTGGTTTCAGCCCCTTCACTCTGATAACCTAAAATAAAACCCAGTGCAACAAAAATGCCTTCATAAGTCACCTGAATTAATAAATATGGTCCACTTGTGTGTACTTTATTTTCTGTATAAATACAACTGTTCTATAAAGGCCTCAGAGGTTTGTTAGAGAGAACTAGTGAACAAACAGCTTCATGAAGACCAAGAAATATAGCAGACAGGTCAGGTAGAGAAGTTTAAATCCGAGTTAGGTTTTAAAACAATACCCCAAGCTTAATTTCCCTACATCCAAAACGCTGTGTATGTAGGGTGTGCAGAAAACTAACACTGCACGCCACCGTGAACCCATTATATTATAAATTTTTTTGCCTTATACCAGACAGAGAACAAGTACAGATATATTTGATAAACATTTAAATCCCTATTGGTTTTATCATTTCTGTTTGGGGATCAACAAAGTATTTTTAATTGCATTGAACATGACCTCTTTAAACGTACAGTTTCCTTATTCTGAATGTTATGGATGTAAATATTTCCCCTCAGCTGATCAGAGATAAATACAATATGGTTACACTTTGTAACATGGACATCAAACCAGAATTTGTCAGACTTCACAACAAAAAAGTGCACTTTACCATGAAAAACTGAGCGGAAAAGGAAAAATAAAGGACAGTCCATAAAATAGTATAAGAAAATAAACAAATCATTGCCATTAAAACAGCAATTTCCATTCCTGAATTGTTGATACATTGGTATAAATATTGGGCTTATGTGCTGCTGCGGAACTGCACCATCAACTGTAAAAAAATAAAAAAAAGAGTAGAAAAAAGGCATGCTAGTCACTAGCCTCTCCAACGCTATCGCTAGCTTCTCCAAAACTAACGCAAGTGCGCCGGACACTCAGTTACTGGTGCCGGCCTATCATTAATTAGGTCAGTAGCTGGCTTCGGAAGGGATAAAGCCTCCTGTAACAAGGAAGTAGCGACCGCTGCGTGCACAATAGGGTTGTTTTCCAGCAGGAGAACAACCCTATTGTGGAATGACTTAAATCAAACAATTATTTTGCGGTCAAATGGCTTCATCAAAGTTACTATCTAAATTCAATCGAGAATCTGTGTGAATTCGTGTTCACAGATGCTCTTCATCTTACAAAGGCGATGACTGAAAATTTATATCCGTCTCTACATTTCCAAACCTGGCAGAGAAATACCCTCAAAGACTTGCCGATGCAATTGTACTGAAACAGTTCTACAAAGTATTGACTCGGCAGGAGGAAATTCCTTTAAAATACACTGCAGCTTGGTCGTAATGTGACAAAATGTTAAAGGTTCAATGAATATGAATACTTTGGCAAGGCACAGTACCTTGAGAATGAAATTACTGAAGACCTTTGCAAAAGATGTGAAGGTTCTTTTGGCTAACTTCCACTTTACAAACATAAAGGCTAAAAACCTTTAAAGCACAGAAAAGGAAATATGTAGGCCTAAACACACTTACATACTAGCAATGTTTATAACTGAAGCTAAATCATAAAAAAGGTAGAACACAAGGAAATTAGGAAAAAAACGGTATACTTATAAAATTACTCATACTTATATCAACAAACATAATAACAAGAAGGTCAAAATGCCTTTAACAAAAACAGATTGTAACAAATAACAGATGTAAAATCATTGTTGCTACTTTCTCAAAAAGCAATATATTGCACAGGCACACAAGTGCATTAATGAAGAAAAAACACTGCTGAATAAACAGGCCTGAACACAGAATCTAAAGTGCAGAGAGAGAATCAAGCAAAGTTTGGGGAAAAAAAAGTTCAAGTGGAACAAAGAAATAGAGAAAATCTCATCTGTCTGTGACAGCAGCCATTAGTTTAAGTGTGTTTTTGCTGGGGATCCAAGTCTGTTCATCTTACCTTCATCATGGCGCTGCGGGCCACGGCGGCAGAGCCTGGCCTCTCAGAGCCCCCACACAGCTGGATCGGGTCGTCCATCACCACATTCCTCTTGAACAGGATGGAAGGGGCCATGAAAGAATATCCCTGCAAGCAGAAACCGAAGAGCTGTGTTTACATTTTGCTAAGACATTCAACGAGGAATAAACTGTATGAACAGGAGGAAAGAAACATTCTGTGCTGCAGTCGTCATTCTTTGAAGAAAAGTGTAGGAAATCCTCTTGATTTTAACTTGTCAAACCAGTCTGTCAGCTCCACAATGAGGCGGTTCTGGCTCGATTCTGAGCGACAGCAGCTGTCCAGCTGTTTCTATTGTTAAACCTGTCATTGTGCTTAATTTTGCTTAATTCCAGCTGTGGGGAGCCCAGAGCTTTGAGCTGGCGTTTAATCTCCCTCCCTTTTTTTCTACCAACACACACACAGCTGTGTGGTATGCAATGACAGCAATGGATGGACGGAAGGATGGATGCTGAATGAATGAGATGCCCTAAATTGCCGGGCTTGAATATTTGATTGCTCTGCCATGAAATTACATCTTGGCTTTAATGCAATTTTAATTTTGTTTTGTGAGGCACCACGGGGGAGCAAGTGCACAGTTTAAACTGGGATTGCTGTCGTTATCTCAGAGATTGCTAGGCTTGCAAATTATAAAGACCGCAAGATTTCGGAGTGTGTGAACGGCAGCTGAGAGGGGGAAAAAGCCAAGATGAAGTTGGCAATCAAAGACTGAAGGCGTAACCGAGATAGACGTGGTGATGCTCTCAAAGTGTAACCTTTTATTTCATGAGAGAAGCCCGTTAATGGATCTATTGATCTAGCAAGCTCAAGGATCCAGAAGGCAATCAGAGTTGAAATTTCATGCAATACATCAGACAGCTATCAGCTGGCATGGAGTTGTGGGCCATATTATGGTTCAAAGCTACATCAAAAATAGTCATTCACATCTGTTACTTCAGTGAGAGCTGCATATGGCAGCAATTACTTCAATAAAAGACTCTTTAGTCAATTTGAATACCAATGCACACAGACAGACTCATGTTGACTTACAGCAACCTTTTGAGGACATTCAAAGCTTGAAATGATTATTTCAATTGCTGTGAAGTACGTCAAATATAGTCACACAAAACGTGGGTATAGTATAATGCAATTTGTTTTTCATCCGTATCAACATTTTACAACGCCTGCAGCCACAGCCCAGACAAACAGGGGCACAGAGCATGCAAAATGAAATGTTTTCCTGTGCAACAACTCAAAGGAATATCTATTTAAGGAAAGAGCAGAAACAAGAGTCCTAAAAACACGCTGCCTGGTTGTCTGCATCCCATCCTGTTCACCCACCTGGAAAATGCGGTCACAGTTCTGAGGCAGCGCTGCAGGGGAGTAAGTGGGGTCCATTTCTGTGAACTCTTCTGCAAAGTTACTGACATCGAGCTCATTCCGAATCACTGGCTTGAACGGTGCAGGTACCTTTTTTGCAGCCAAGTCCTCCCAGTTAATTTTCTACAGTGAATTTTAAAAGGAAACAATATAATTATTCTTTTGCTAACCTTATCATAATACAGTACCTTGCAAAAGTATTCATGGCCCTTTAAATTTGCAAATATTTTTCATGTTTCAACCACAAGCTTTAATGTATTCTTGAGGGTTTTCTTGGCAAACCAATACAAATTACTGCAGTATTTTGAAGCGGAAAAGTAAACGATACATCATTATCAACTTTCTTTTTATGAAAATCTGTAAACAAATCTTTTCATCCCCTAACAGGGTTTCTTCTTGGATTGGTGGCGAGTTGAGCAGAGGGATGCCCATTTATTACCGGATCTAAAAGTTGGTCAAACACCGGCAGATTTTTTTTTCTTCCTAAATCCCTCACAAGAGGAGACTTTAATGTTTACAAAGCCATTTGCGAAATTAGGTTTTCACAAATACTTTTGGTTTTACGGCAATTTAAAACACACAAGATGATGCTTAGGGGTACTTCCGGCATATCTGAGTCTAAGCGTAAAATGCTACAGGAAACACATATGCTTTTTTCCAAACCCGTCTCTTTTGGTCCAATGGAAAGTAGGGAATCCCACCTTTGCGGGGACGTATTGTACGTTTTCGTATGATGTTTTCCAGTCACATAATTCCCGTGCGTAACCCAGGTTATAACTCTGGTAATAACGTTCGCGTTACACACAGCTTGTTTTAGGCACTGCTACACACATAGCTTGCTTGTTGTTTCATGTTTTCCCATGAATTTGAACATTATAATGTTGCAGAACAGTAAAACGAAGCCTTGGAAACAATTTTGCATTGCAGAGACCTTGAAGTGGAAGATTCTTCGGACAGCAGTGTGGATTTTGAAGTGGATGAAGATGAGAAACTTCTTCTTCGGACCCGATTCACTAGTAAGTTATAGTGTTACTTTTTATTTCCAGCAACTTTACATTATTTCAGTTATTTCAACAATGCTTTACCGTTTTTTACGTGTGCAACTACTGTTGTGTGGAGCGTCCGGCATTTTTATTTGTGATTGATTCAACTGGTTATATTCTACCTCTAGACCTGGTGATGACAACGAGGACAAGTAGCACTCTCCAGATGAGCCTGACATTGAGGCACAAGCTCCTACATTTACCCTGAGGCATCTTCCAGGACCTAGACTTGACACCACCGCTGACCCTGTTGAAGCTGTTTTTTTAGTGCAAGCACCATCCGGACCATAATCAATAACACCAATTCATAATGCTTATTTGACCAGATTTCCTTTTAGGAGATGAAAAACACATTTGGCACAGTTTTGGCACATTTGGTTAAATTGAGCCAAAATCCCAGCTCTGCCTGGCGCTCCGCTTGGCACATTGCCCACTAAAACCTTGGTGGAACAAATATGCTTCGACTGAATCCATCCACATTTGCTGCAGTTATAGTCAAGATGTTGATGAATACAACCTGTGGGTTCTCCTAGGATTTCCAATGGATTTCCGTGGTGTTTTGCAAAGTTTATTTATAGAAAAACTTTTGGCAAGGCTCAAAATATTTGATTTTCTGCTTTGTTTAATTGCAACTGAATAGTAACAGTTACAACAAAGGCTCCACTTAAAAAAATATTCTTTTATGTCTTACCGTTACACAGGTACCAAAAGTTTGCATGTAAACCTTATTACTGTGGAGCTAAGTACTTGATTTATTTAAGTCAAGTAATTTTAAGCAGAAATTGCTCTAAACCCCCTCAGGGCTAAACAGGTTAAAAAGGCAAATTTTGGTCTCATCTGACCAAGGCACCTCGATCCTTTAAACTGGACTTCTTCCGACATTCTTTTATCAATAGCATTCTTGTTGCCACTCTTCCATAAAGACCAGATTCCCTAAATTGAGCTGAGAATCACTGCAGCTACTCCAGAGTTGCAGGTGCCTCTTGTGTGATTCTTTGCCCTGACCCGTCTACTGTGTTCCTTGGTCTTCATAATGCTGTTTGGTCAACATTGTTCTCTAACAAGCCTCTAAGGCTTTTAGCTGTATTTATACTGAGATGAAATTACACACAGGTGAACTCTATTAATTAGGTGACTTCTGACGCTGTTGTATTTTTGAGGCTATCACATTAAAGAGAGCAGAACACAGCACACTTATCAGATTTGTATTGGTAAAAATCATGTAACCATGTGACCCTTTTCCTTCCTCTTCATAATTATCAAAATTGTTGATCAAACAAACACAGTCTCAATAAAATACACAAAAGTCTTTGGTTGAAATGCAAAAAAAGAGGAAAAAGTTCAAGATGTGTGATTACTTTTGCAATGCAACTTAAATAGTTACTAAAAGCATATAACAATCTCTACCTGATAAAACGGGTGTTTCTTCACATTCTCTGCTCCATTCGGACCAGACCCTAATCTCTTCTTTGGATCTTTGACAAGGAGTCGTTGGATTAGGTCCTTGGCCAGTGGTCCCATGTCTTTGGGGAAAGGAGGGTCCTTTTTGCAAATCCTCCTGTAATGTCCAAGATAGATATTGTCAGCAACGCAGAGTGTGGATAACAAATCTGATGCTCCACAAGATGATGAACCCATACTTTGCAATGTCTGAGTGGGAATTTTCATCTCCATCAACAGTAAAGGGCGATCCCCCGGTCAGGAGCTCATACATCAATACACCAAGGCTCCACCAGTCTACTGCCTGGAATGCATGAAAGGCCAAACCCAAAGCTTTAGGTAAAAAGGAAATTCACTGGAATGAAAGCATACATATTTCATTTAAACCATTAAAACTAAAATGACACCTTGTCATGTCCAGAATCTCCCCCTTCAACTATTTCTGGAGCCATGTATTCAATAGTGCCGCAGACAGAGAAAGCCCTCTCAACCTGTGAAAAAAACAGGCCATTCCATCAAAAGAAGCAAGCAGTAAATCTCAAACATCTATATTAAAGCATCAACCACTATAGTCGTATAGAGGTTTACTGATTTCTTTCCATCCCCTCCCCTTAAAAAAAAAAAAAAAATCAATGTGACACTTCACACAGATGTTTCTGATGCGTTGTCTGTGGAGAACCTCAGCCACGCAGGCGTCTTTAGTTCTACTTTTAGAACTGAAGAGGCTTTTTGACACATTTGAATGACAAGTGCCTAGCAACATCACCATCAGAAGTGTCATCAGGCATTTCATGAAATGTTACTAAATTCCAATGGTGAACAGAAGTCAATTAATTTACCCCACAGAGGTGTCCAGCTGACATGAGTTTAGAAGCTTGCACATAAAAAATAAAATCACTCATTTCACTAGTAGAGAATTTCAAATAAATGTGTTCAAGTGAAGCCATAACTGCTTACTAAAAATATTATTACAATTCTATCCTTTTCTATCCTTATTATAAATGGACAAAGATATACTAAGGTTTTACAGCAATCTGCTCAATTGTTGGCACTCCTGGTAAAGATGTGTGAAGTGCCTCAGAACAAGTTCATATTTTATTGCATTAGCATCATTTCACACTGAAAAAAACTAACAAAGAAATTTCAACTTTTAATTTGAGTACCTTTATTCATTAACCCTTATGTCTCCATTGGGGATTAATTACATTTTAATTTTAGGCTTAATATTGGCAATTTAACAGCCTGTGGCATAAACTTTTACAAAAAATCTTTTTAGCAAAATTTTTTAAATCTTTTACAAAGTACACGCACTAAAAAAACAGCAAATAAATCATCATAAATACATTTGTTTTCTGCTTTTTTTCAATACATTTCTTCAGACTCAAAACTACCAAACAATTAATCATTTTCAGTATTTTAATCCTTTAAATGCATATAAATTATGCAATGTTTTCATTACTTATTTAACAAAATTTACAAAAAACAATTTACAAAACAAAATCCAGGAGTATGGAATCGGGGCCCCTTTATTAGGGGCCATCCGGTCCCTGTACGAGCGGAGCAGGAGTTTGGTCCGCATTGCCGGCACTAAGTCGGACCTGTTCCAGGTGCATGTTGGACTCCGGCAGGGCTGCCCTTTGTCACCGGTCCTGTTCATAACTTTTATGGACAGGATTTCTAGGCGCAGCCAAGGGCCGGAGGGGGGCTGGTTTGGGGACCAGTGGATTTCGTCTCTTCTTTTTGCAGATGACGTGGTCCTGCTGGCCCCCTCTAGCCAAGACCTACAGCATGCGCTGTGGCGGTTCGCAGCCGAGTGTGAAGCGGCTGGGATGAGGATCAGCTCCTCCAAGTCCGAGGCCATGGTTCTCGACCGGAAAAGGGTGGCTTGTCCTCTTCAGGTTGGAGGGGAGTTCCTGCCTCAAGTGGAGGAGTTTAAATATCTCGGGGTCTTGTTCACGAGTGAGGGAAGAATGGAGCGGGAGATCGACAGACGGATCGGTGCGGCTGCCACAGTAATGGGGGCGCTGTGCCGGTCTGTTGTGGTGAAGAGAGAGCTGAGCCGAAAAGCGAAGCTCTCAATTTACTGGTCGGTCTACGTTCCTACCCTCAGCTATGGCCATGAACTTTGGGTCATGACCGAAAGAACGAGATCCCGGATACAAGCGGCTGAAACGAGCTTCCTCCGTAGGGTGGCCGGGCACTCCCTTAGAGATAGGGTGAGGAGCTCGGCCATCCGGGAGGGGCTCGGAGTAGAGCCGCTGCTCCTCCACATCAAGAGGAGCCAGTTGAGGTGGCTCGGGCATCTATACCGGATGCCTCCTGGACGCCTTCCTCGGGAGGTGTTCCAGGCACATCCCACTGGGAGGAGGCCCAGGGGACGGCCCTGGACACGCTGGAGAGACTATGTCTCTCGGCTGGCCTGGGAACGCCTTGGGCTCCCCTTGGAGGAACTAGAGGAGGTGTCTGGAGAGAGGGACGTCTGGGCGTCTCTGCTGCCCCCGCCACCCAGTCCCGCATAAGCGGAAGACGACGAGTACGAGTACGAGTACAAAAAAAAATCAAGAGTTGAAGGATGGGGCTTAAGAGATGATAAGAGTCTTAGATAGGTCAAAGGTTGGCCACAAAACTGATTTAATGTTTTGTGTATTGTCAGATACTCCCACACCACAGACTTGTAATGAAAGCCAAAATTTTGTCTCACCGCCATTAGAGTATAGAACCATTTATGCAATAATGTTTGCATTTTATTTTGCTGAAGAGTATTTCCCATTCGACGTTATTAATGTATTGCATTAGATTCAACTGTTTTCCCATTGTAGGCTGAAGGTGTGTTTTTTTGTCATTAGACATCCATATTTTTACAGCTTTTTTTCCCCTAAATGTCGTAAATGACTTCAGACACTTTCACAGTTTTAACCCTTTAAATTTAAATCTTACAATTTTAACTCGTGGAACAAAAAACACCCTCAGAAAGTGAATTATTTTCCATAAAGTTGCAGAAAAAGAACATTCATAGATGAATAGTAACTCCTGATCAAACTAAGTCTATTTATTTTATTTAAATTAACTTTTAGGGTTTTATGGAAATAAAAAATAGAAAATCTATATAATTAAAACAATTAAGCTGGCATGAATAAAATTCTGATAGCAATTAACTGTTCCTTAGAAGTCCAAAACTGTTTAAGACATTCATGAAATGATGTATGCTTAGTTAGGAGCAGTTTTATGTTGATTTACCACAAAGCGTTTAAAGAGTAGTAAATCTAAGGAGGGAACATGGGTTTAAGAAAAAAAAAGTGGCACTTTTTTGGTAATAATAAATATCACTGAGGCATTTATTTAAAAGTATGCTCTAACATTTCACATAAAAAAATGTCTATTAGCTTTAATTAGTAATCAAAGACATGGAGGCCAATTTCTCTTAACTGCTCTTCAAAATGGGAACAAGAGAATATGCCATTCAAGTTAGGCAGATGCATGTTGATTTTCAGAACTTAGGATGTGGAGACTTAGGAGTCAATGTGCTTTGGTCAGATGATGCTGAATTCAATCGTTCCAGGAGGATCTGGCATAAAGTGAAAGATAAATATGTGGAAAATGACCTTTTGGCTCTTTTAAAGAACCTGTGATGCTATGGGTCTGTTTCTCCTTCAAAGAACATGGGAACCTTCTTATGGTGCATTCTCAGAAATAACTGGACTTAAAATCCGTTGGGTTCCTCCAGAAAAATGAAAATGGGTGGTATTTGGGTCTTTCAGCAGGATAACAATTCAAAGCATATGGTCGCATCAAAACAGATATGGTTTACCAAACACAAAATCAGCCTTCTCTGATTCTATTCCCCAGATCTAAATCCATTAGAAATCCTGTGTATGTTCAAACCCTTTGAGGCATGTTATAGCTGCTGTCTTGTGGGCAAAAAGGCGGCTGTACTGAAAGCATCAAGAGGAGGGACGCTAAAATGCGTGGAGGGTGAAGTATTATTTACTAAACCCCAACAGGAAGAGAAGCCAAGATTCAGTTTCTGCTATAAATATGAAATGAGGCTTCCGTCAGGTTACTAAGCAGTTAAAGACAAACCATACCTGATCAAATTCTTTACTTAGGCCAAAATCTGTAAGAACTATATGACCATTTGAATCCAGTAGAATATTCTCGAGTTTTAGGTCCCGATAGACAATTCCAAGCTGCAACAAGGCAATAAAGCATAGGTTAAACAGATGACATGTAAGCACTACAGCATGATAACTCTCTTTAGATTAAAACTACAAGATACCTTATGGAGATGTTCTAGTGCCAAGACAATTTCTCCGCTGTACAGTGCTACTTCTTGCTCCTTAAACCGCACCCTCTGCACCAAGTGTGTGAAAAGTTCCCCCCCATTTACATAATCTATAATAAAAGACAGTGTATATCGTTTTCTTGAGACCAAACAGAAAATAAACAGAACTTCACAGACAGTTTACTCTCACATGTCCTAACCAAGAATTAGGTGCAGCTTGGTGTCGGTCTGGAAGGCATAGTGAAGCGTGATAAGGAACGGAGACTGGCGGATGTGCTCCAGCACCTGCCGCTCTGTCCGTGTGTGTTCAGCGGTCTTTGCTTTCTGTACAATAGTCGCCTTCTTCAACACCTTCATGGCGTACAGCTTCCCAGCATCATGGCCACTCACTTTCCTCACCAAGAACACCTTCCCATATGCTGATGGTCAAAACAAACACAGAGGGCAAAGTTCAGGGCAGAGGCTTAAAAGGAAATGACTAGTATGACATGTCTATTCTTAGGAAAACATACAATCGGCAGGACTGATATGTTATATATTTTCTGCTTGTGTTTTATGCTCAGCAGGGAGACGCCCTTCTCACACACGCTGTTCAAGGTGGTACTGCTAAGCCTTCTTCTCACCTTGTTTAAAAGAGCAAAATCAACATTGATATAAAAAGTTGGAGCCAGGACCCCTGAACATGAAACCATAGAAACAGATCCTTTTGTTTTCGTTGATTCTGTACCAATAACATTTTTAAATGAATCAATCAAAAAGCTCAACACAGGCTTCATTTATTCAGTGTGAATGCAAAAAAAACATCTACATAAGAGGGGAGTTTCCACTGCTGCATTTGATACGATCTCTGTGTGAGAAAGGGCTTAACGTTGAGGCAATGCTACTCACCTCCTGTGCCCAGCACCTTTAACAGCTCAAAGTTTTCGATCCCCACCCTCTCAATATGGCCGGTCAAGTTGGCTGGAGTGAAAGGAGAAAATCAGAGTAATATAGGTTTAGAAAATGAAATTATTTTATTTGAAAGGATAGAATTTAATGTCAACCAAAGGCAGTAATCAAGGTTCCCACACATTCTTCATGTAAAAATTACTGATGTTTCCAGACTCAACTTTCAAGTTCTTTGTGTTCATGTTTAAATCTAAAATACTAAAATTTACTGGCTGATGTTTCTTGCCAGCAGTAACTAAATATGGGCTCTTCACTATAAGTGAGCAAGGTAGGACACAAGGGTGGAAGGACATAGTGAAGTAAAGGAGAAACAAAGGGAAAATAAGTAATGGAATAAGGAAAAAGCAAGGAAGGTCATAAAGAGGAAACAAAAAAGGAAGGACGGGAGGGGGATACAAAAAGGTATATGGGATAGGATGAAAATACACAATTAAATATAGAAGGTAATAGAAAAACATGAGGAAGGACACAAGGAAATATAAAAGGAAAGAGAGACAAGGAACGGACAGAGTAGGCCACAAGGGAGGAAGGAATAAGAGACACTAGAAAGAAGGAACAGAAGAAAGGCAACAAATCAGGAAACACAGAAAAAGGGTAGATAGAACAAATGGAAGGAAAGAAAGACAAAAGAAATGACACAAAAAGGGAAGGAAAATGTCTTTCAGCATCTATAGAGAAGATTGTATAAATAATTCCTAAAATGCACAAAGCACATAGCCATGGTAAATAAAACTTGCAAACATAACATGTACATATCCCCAAACAAACATATTCATAAACATACAGATCCATTCTTAAACAAAAACAGCATTTCATAAGCAATGTTTCTCAATGACAATGAAAGAAAAAAATGATTTCAGTGTTTCAGATGAAAGAATAATAATGTTCTTATGCAGTTTTTCCTCTGCTAATTCTTCTGCTAGATAGACTGAAACAATGAATGAAGCAGATGAGAGAAGCTATTTTACACCCGAATAGCTTTCTTATGCGTGGATCAATCACATAATATAAACAATTAGTGATAGTTTTTTTCCTGTTTAATTAATGCGTCAAAACTACAAACTCACATGCTCTTTGATGCCATTGTTTCAGTTTTGTAAAGGTTATGGAGAGTTATTTTTTAAGGAAAATAGGGAATGCCTTCATTTTCTGTTGGATTCAAAACTACTATCTGTTCAGGTACCTGCAGCACATGGTCAACATTCATTACATCTACATGTTCAATCAAAACATGCATATGATACATATTTTCTGTTGAAATTAATTATTAAATATTTGTATGCATTAACTTAACACTCCCTCATGTCTGGTACATCAACTGGCTTTTGAGCAGGCTAAGTGATAAAAACTGTGTCTGAAAGCAAGTCTGTAAATTAATCCAAGCATTAAGAATCTACTTTTAAAATGTTGCTTCATAAACAAGGTTGTTACAGAGATAGGGAAAATCTGGCGTATTGTTGATATGAATTGCCTTACAGAAGTATTCATACCCCTTGAACGTTTTCACATTTTGTGACGCTGCAACCACAAACTTCAGTATTTTTAGAGCCTAAGCAATGTATATTTTGTGCATATTTGAGAAATGGAAAAAAAAAACTAATAAATGGGTTTTTTTGTCTTACAAAAAAGAATGTAGAATAAATGGTGTGCATTTATTATTCAGCCCCTTCAGAGGTCACTTAATTAGTCAACAGAGTCCCCCTGTGTGACTTCATCTCAAAATAAATACAGCTGTTCTGTAAAGGTCTGAGGTTTGTTCGAGGACATAGGTGAACAAGCAGCGTCGGTAAGACCAAGGAACACAGGAGACAGGTCAGGGATACATTTGTGAAGAAGCAGCGCTAGGTTATAAAACAATGTTCCAAGCTAGGTGCAAACCTATCAACGCACTTTGAATCCAACCAAAATTGTCTCAGGAGATGCAGACATCCAAAACTCAGGTGGGATAATCTTTTGGCAGGACAACCCTTAGTCACACAGAAATAAATGGAAGAGATGTAGGAAGAAAGTCATCTTTGAACGGAAACCAAAAATATGTTTAACTGGCGCTTTGCTACGCGCCATGTAGAGGACACAGCAAACACATAGAAGAAGGTGCTCCAACACTTTTATTAAACTTTATGGCCTACATGCAAAATACTGTACATCACACTAAACAAATCATCCCCACTGCAAAAAATAATGTCAGTATCATGCTGTGTGGATGCTATTCTTCATCACAAACAGGAAAGCTGGTCAGAGTTGACTGGAAGACGGACAGTGATCCTAAACATACAGCCACAGCTACAATGAAAAAGTTTACATCAAAGCACATTGCTGTGCTGGAATGGCCCAGTCAAAGTTCAACTGACAATCTGTGGCAAGATTTAAAAACTGATGTTCATAGACATCTCTCCTTTTAACCTGGCTGAGTTTGAGCTATTTTGCAAAGGATTGGTGCACAAATGGCAGAGATAAATAACATCCTAAAACAATTAAATTTGTAGTTGTAGCAAAACGTATTGACTCGGGAGGGCTAAATACAAATGCACGTCTTTTCAGAGTTTCATTTTTGTAAAAAAACATCGATACTTTCACCACTTGACAATTGTGCACAATTTGTTTGTTGGTCTATCACCTAAAATCCAAATGAAATATATTTGAAGCTTGTGACAAAATGTGAAACATTTTAGGGGTGTATATTCAAGATTCGCTGCAAACTAATTCCTGACAATGTTGCTGAGAAAACGCTGCTGCCAGTGCAGCTAAGAGGACCACTGATGTGTGCTATAAAACTGAAGAAATACACTAACCATGACACTGCGGTAAAAGTAACTAAAGACAACACAAGCCCAAAAAACTTCAACCTCCTTAAAAAGATCTTGATTCAAGTGGTGATATCTCGTCTGAACTGTGTACCAAATATCCTCAAGCAAAAGACTGTCTTGCATGCAAATACAGGCAAACGTGCTGGATTAGCTGGCGAAAGGTCATTAACTCCCATCAAAGAGCTTCGGTGAATTCAGCAACCACCGCCAGTTGCTTCATCTTCCTCCACTCTCTCCCAGTACAGATGACTGAGCATGGCACGCGTTTAGATATGCATGTCCATTGTAGTGAACACTTTCCTCCTGTCTCACAGTCTGAAAATATGCGATTGAGCAAATAATTTAGCTGATCTGATCTCTTCCACTGACATTTTTCATTTCTTTTCAGACACAATAAAATGCAACTCATAACATTAAAATGCATCATAACTCATTTGAAAACAACAATATCCTTCAAATTGGAGGTCAGGGACTCTGGTTGCATAACCTCCTTGTCAAGCTCGCCCTGCCAAGACCAACTTTGATTTTAGTGGTTATTAATAGACCAACAGAGATGTCCAACCAGATGATGCTTTGCTGCGAGACAAGGGGAACCTCTTTAATTTACAGGAGAAGGTTCTTACAAAGAAACATTTGGCTGGTTTTCTAAAAGATCAACCAGAAAAAAATGATAACAAACAAGTTTCCACTTATGGCTTCTCATTTAAAAAAAATATAATATTCGTCCATAAATTGTGTAAACTCTCATTGAAACCACAGTTGGGTGTACACTTCCATTTTAATTTGTGCTCATTGTGGCTTAGCTTTACAGTCAAGTGAAACACATCAAAACAGGAATCACTGACAACTTGATACACTGCATACTTAAGGCAGGGTAGTGAACTGGAGTGGAGCACAGTCATGTTGCAGCTTGAACAGAAACACTGTCATTATAAAACAGCTGCAACTCAAGTGTGAAACTTCAGGCAGCAGCCTTCTGCACTAAATGGCAATACTCTACACAACCATTACTGATACATGTCAACATTACATGTAATTCATCTGTGACAGCTGTTATTGTAAGGAAGGAACTTTAAGCTGCAAACGTTTGGGACTGTAGCTCCTGTCTCACACTGAATCTCCTATGAAAGTGACAGTAAGCTGGTTCCTGGAATCAGGCTATGTCAAAGTTTAAAGGGTTACTGTAGATTCAAAATTGTCTACGTTTTCTACATCTTTAAATCCTTTGAAGACTTCTGCCTGTATGTAACATAGAGTAACACAGTTCAGTCCCTCCCCCACCTGTTACTGCACACAGCAACAACATGCTAAAAGAAGGCTACTCAGCTTTGCCCTACCTTCTAGGAAAGACAAATTCAGCGATTTAGAAATATTTCGGATTACGAACAACATGGATATTCAGAGTGAGAAGGTAAAGCTGTTTAAAAACTACAGTTTGCAAGCTACAAGCATCAAGTTTGTTTACGCAGCATACTGCAGGCTCTCTATCTGAGAAGTTAGTCCAATGATTAAATCAGCTAATATCAGCTGATTATACCCCCAGCTTTACTCTATAAAGGGCAGAACTGCAAAACTGGATAATACTAGGGGTGGCCCCAATTTCTTTAATTTTGGGTGATCGGCTGATACTTGCACGTGAAACTGATCTTATCTAACTGCGCAAAGGTCTGAAAATGTGAAGAGTGAAAGACTAGAGGAAGTGATTTTTTAAGTTTAGTTTAGTCAATTTAGTAGTTTGGACAGCAATGCTCTAAACTTTTTATTTATATTTGAGAGCACTACCTCATGTTTGTATTGTTTCACGGGTTTTTCGATAAAATAAGATTGGAACATTTAAGGGTTTTTGTGACCTTATAACACCTGACAGTGTAAGTTATTTAAAAAAAACATTGGTATTGGTAAAAATCGGAATCGGCAGGTCAAGCTTTTTAAAGATTGGTGATCGGTGCACCCCTAAATAATACAGATAATATTCTATGGCGCAGCAAATGTTAATTCTAATGTTTTGCTAAGGTCTATGTGGCTAAATCAATATAACTACCCATTCCCACTTGTTGCTACAAACTTCCAGTCAGCTGGCTGAAAGAAGGCAACTTCTTTTTATTAAAAAAAAGACAAATTCGGCTGTTTAGAAATATTTCCACTCATGTAAAACATGACGTGGGGGTAACGCTGTTTAAAAACTACAGTTTGTAACTTCCAAACATCATATCTATTATGCCGCCAACTGCGAGACAGTCAATAAATGTCATGCACAAAATATCTAATCTAATATAATTTACACTGCAGATGACAGTGTGTTTGACCCAAAAATAATAATAACAATAGCAACACCTATTATTTGTTTATTTACTGGCCCTCATTAGAACCCACAGCTGCAGTTATCAATCCTAAAATGTCTCTAAAATAATTTACCCTGAAGGTGCGGTGTGTTTGAGATAAATATTTTTATTTATTATTATTAGTGGTTTATCATTAATAGTAGTAGTTGAAGTAGTAGTTACAATAGAGCTTATAGTGGTAGTTACAAAAAAGTCTTAATTATTAATAGATATAAAAACACCCCATCTTTCGTGTTTATAAATAAGTAGTGCAGTTGCGTATGCTAAAATGAGACATTAGTTTGCTAAAACCAGACATTAACTGTCACTGTTAAAAAAAATAACAACTTAGCGTAATGTTGAGGCTTACCGCCTCAACATTACGCTAAGTTGTTAATATAATCTTGGCGGATGGTCTGATTTAACCTTAAAACATGCTGTCATTTAACAACCAGTTTAAGCTAATGTTATTACCATGACTGAGAACGGGGAAGTTACGCTAGCAGTTAGCTGCAGTTTATAATACCCTTAGATAACCTCAGTTTACATGAGTTTCAGTAGCGTTATTAAAACAGTAGTGGGACAACGTTGGTCTTCTTCTGCTATTTCTGACTAACGTCGACGTTCATGTTAGCGCTTACTTCAAACGCCCAACTGACACTGACAGTTGGCTCCTCCAAGCTAACCTGAAAACATTTCTCTGACGTCTGTTTACATGAAATATATGCGCATATATATCCACATTAAAACGTACAGAGTTAAGTTTCAGCAGGCTGACAGCTTACTTACCATTTTTCAGCTCGTGTTTCACAGTAAACAGGTCACCTTCTCTGGAAGATCCCTCCATTGGGGATGGCATTGTAATTTCGTGTCTCTATTATGTTCAGAGCAGAGTAGGCTCACCTTTGAGACTAGTTGGCGGTAATATCATGTAAAAACAGAAATGAGTCGCCCACAACGAGCTTGACGAATAAATAAGCCAATTTATTTTACTAAGCCTGGCCGTGGAGAAGCTCTGGAGGAAACACTTTGCGTCTTCTAACAGCAAATAACCACGACCACTACCTTCGCAACCAGACAGTCCCTCATCGCTGATTGGTGTTGCTATGGATTGATCTATCCTTGGATTGGATGCTTATCCAGTAGTGACATGAAGTCCCGCCTTCTTCAGATGACGGAGCTGCTTTCAAATACCCCTGTATACTGTAATGTGAAATGTCAGAATATGAAAGTTCCAAGTTTGAATTTGATTTATTCTATGAAATAAGTTTAAAAAGATTAATAATAACTGTTACGACAAAATTTTCAAGACACTTTATATTTTACTGATTTCTATAGTCTGTAAATCAGTAAAATATTGCTAGAATCGCAAGATATTAATTAAACGACATAAAAAGTGGTGCATGTTAGTCTTGATAAGTTGAGCAAATAGGGTCCCGCTTTCTTAAAAAGATAACAAAACACAAAAATGCAAGTCTAAATGAAATATAACAATACAAAGTGTCCTAAAGAGCTCGAAAATGTTTCACCACACCGGACGCAGTGAATATTGAGCAATAAAGACAGCATATCATGAAAGGGATCGGTTCCTGTTAGACGAGGTAAAAGCAGTTCCTGTGTACTTCTAAATAATTAAAGCATGAAATTAAAATCACTCTAAAGTGACTTCTGTTACCTTATAACGTTCAAAAAGGTCGAGTTTATTGAAGGGGATTACATATCCTTGTTTCTTGATTAACAAACACATTAAATGATGTTCCCCCTCCAACAATGACAAACCCAAGCATTAATATGCAGTAAATACACTACTATAATATAATGTTGAGCTGAGTATGTTTCTATGATCTACAGATTTCTAAAAATTATTGTTGAATTGCTAATCTATAGTCTAATAATATGTATATGTTAAATAAATATCACAAATAAAGGCTGCATCACTGTGATCACCATTGCACACAAAAGGTAGTATTTTATTGTATTTTGTCAAAGCTGGCAGAATAAGACAGCATTTAAAAAAACAAAATTAATAGCTCAAGCTGTACATTTAAATAAATTGGATCTGAAGACTGTAGTCCTGAGACAACCCTGCTGAATTATGCCTCCATCGTGTGGCAGCTTGTTGCAATTACCACTAATTGGTTGTCATGTATGAACTTTAATATTTGCCAAAGGCATATAATTGTCATAACAACAGTATTTTCATGTTGTTTCGAAAACCGTTTTTTTTTTTTTATTTATGTTGCAAACACCTGAATTGTGCTTTACATCAGATAATGGAAAACTAAAAACAACAACAAAAAGAAAAAATAGCTTTGCAAGGCTAAATATGGGGGGTAAATCAGAAATTTTCAGCAATGGGTAGTTAACGGAGGCGACATTGCTTTCATGGATTAAGAAAACGCAGTTGTGTTGATTAGAAGGAAAGGAGACTTGACAAAAAATTGTATGTTCATGTCTTCTAAAATATAGAAATAAATCTTGAAAAGATTAAATCTAGATTTACAAATGATACAAAATTGTTAATTACAAAGTTTAAAAAAAACAAGATAAACACAAATAAATAGATAATGTTAATACATTTTGATTAATTTAAGATAAAGTTGAATTGGGAATAAAAAGACTAAAAAGTCAGCTGAACTGCGAGCTTATGAAATAAACCAATGAGATGCGGGGTTTCAACAATAGCCAATCAGCGTCTTGTCCGATGGCTCCGTCTCAGGAAGTAGAATAATGCTACTTTGACAGTGAGCGAGTCCAGCTAGCAGCACTTCTTAGCTCCGCAGACTGACCTCCGCTCCCAACATGGCTGGTGTTCGAGCTCTTGGTGTTCTCTCCAGATTGTCAGGCAGACGATATGCTCTTTTCTCAGGTGGAGTACACCGGTTTTTGGTTCTAAACAATAACGAAACAAACCAGTGCGAAGTTATATTGGAGATACCTGACACTGCCAGGTGCCCTAGTCGAATAATTACCCTGTTTGCTTAGCTGCTAGCTAGCTCAAAATAAATATGTGGTATTGTATATCACAGCAGGCTCGTTTTGATAGTCCAACGAAAGTATATATTTATGAGCATTTATACGGAAATTCTATGAAGAGATTATTTGCTATAATGTATTTGTTTGAGGCTGCAAACCTTTGAGGAAACCTACCAGTGCTAACTAGCTCAATGATACGGAATCATTGGTGCGATAGCAGCCTTTTTGAAAAGAATAGCTGAATTGGATAATTTTGTTTCAAGTTGTAACTTCGTGTCGTTGACGACTCTGTTTGGATAGTTTGGAGCTGGATTTAAAGCGATGTGCCATTCATTCGCCATTGTGATGGCCACTGAGTCCCCGGTAGGCGGCGAATGTAGGTGAAGGGTCATTCTCCAATAGCACGGCAAAGACCGACTGAGGTCAAGGCAGTAAACGTCTCATGTACAGTGCATGTATTTTGTAAGGACTTTTAGAAAGTTAGTCATTATAAAAATAGAAAATATTTGGAATATGTGGCAAGAATAGTGCTTATTCCATACAGGTACAAGAATATATGCAGATAAAAAACGCATAATATTAGGTTTGTATGTAAAATCTTCAAAGCAGTTATGAAATATTTTTGAAAGATCACAAATTTTAGTTGATAAAACGATTGTGCATGTAGGTAGAAAATCAAAAAAGCTTTAGCATTTTAAGGTCTGAAATTTTGGGTTAATCTGTGCCCTCCAGTTTATATTAAAACCTAAATGAATTGTGAGTTAAAACAGAATTTTCATCAGAAAGAAAAATATTTTTCCAGTTACAGATATTGCCAGGAAACTTGTAGAAAATGTTCTTGCATAAATGCTTTACCTTTCCAGTACCTGGATTAAATATTACCCATTTAATTTGACTCGTAATAGTCATTGTTTCAACCAATAGGTCAAGTTTTGTTTACTGTAGAAATGTATATATTTCCACCATTTAAAAGCTGAAACAGAGAACAATGTGGCACAACAAAAAAGGAAATCTACTTGACTCATTTTTAAAAATGACCTTAACAACCTTAACAGTTAGTGTCAAATGCATTCAATGTCTGTTTTAGGGTCAAAATGTAGAATGCAACCCCACTCGTACTCCCTTTAGCCCTTTAAAAACAGAAGCCACATACTTGTTGATAGTAACATAAATGCAGTTTAACCAGTGTTGTATACAATTGTAATAATATTCCACTGTTTCCTTTTTTTAGGCAATACTTTCCGCACCTTCTCAGTAGCTCCAGCCATGCTTGGTAATTTACTTTTAATATACACAGCATATGTGATTACTTTCACCTCAGCGCCATTGAAACAGTTATGCAACTACTTGTCTAATTTCAGCCCGAACCCATGTTAACTATGAAGTCAAGAATGATGTTGCTGTCATACGGATCAATGATCCGAACTCCAAGGTGTGAACTCTTTCAAAACAATTAAAAAAACTGTACATCTCTGAATTATACAGAAGAAATGTGACTTTTGTTGTGCTCCATGTCTGCTTCTAGGTTAACACACTGTCAATTCAGATGCAAAAGGAGATGACGGAAGTGATGAATGAAGTGTGGGCCAACGAGGCTGTTAAAAGTGCTGTTCTCATCTCCTCAAAGCCAGGATGCTTCATTGCAGGAGCTGATATCAAGTAAGTGAAATTGATTACCCATAACTCTTGTTTATGTGACCTCATTTTGCAGTGCTGTGGAAATTGCATGTTTGTGAAGAAAATGATATCTTGTGTTGCCCAACCATTTTCGTATTTGTTTACTTGGGAATAAAAGTAAGTATTTTGTGGCGAGCCACTGGTTTTTATAAAGTTTTGATTTCTATAAAAAATGCTAATGGTTAATAACGTAGTAAAATTCAACCCCTGTGATAGTTTGTCTCTGATCTCGTCCCACCAGAGAAAAACTCTTCCAACACTGCTTTGTGATCACTTTCATGATGGCATCTCTTAATAAAATCTCAAAAGTAGTCTTAATGCATTAATACATTCTGTTCTTTAAATATATTGCTTTGGAAAAAAAACAACAACCTTGTTTTCTTTTCAGTATGATCCAGGCCTGCAACAATGCAGAGGAGGTTACAAAACTCTCTCAGGAAGGACAGAAGATGTTTGAGCAGATTGAAAAATCTCCGAAACCTGTTGTTGCCGCCATCAATGGTTCTTGTTTAGGAGGAGGGTTGGAGGTAGATGGAGTAACTTTAAACCATAAAGGTATTTTGAGGGTGGATTTAATACTGTATTCTTTTCTATTTTAGTTTGCCATTGCCTGTCAGTACAGAATTGCAACTAAAAGCAAGAAGACAGTTCTTGGTACTCCTGAAGTAATGCTGGGCCTTCTACCTGGAGCTGGTGGCACACAGAGACTTCCTAAAGTGGTTTGTGTTGGAAATGTTGTATCTTATTTCTATTTTTTGATTTCCTAGACATTTTATCAGCTCACAAACAAGTGAATGTCTGTCAACTATAGACATTATGTTCAAATAATTCAGTAATAGTTTTTTTTTTCTTCAGGGGGAAAAACCCTTTCAAGCTAGACTACCTGAAGATTATAGTCATAATTTAAGATGTTTGTGGCCAACTCTAAGATTCTTCCCTCAGCCTCTCAGGTCTATAGTTAAATAGCTAAGACCAGAAATGCTACTTTCACCTTCACAAAGCTTATAAATGTATTTATTTATTACTCTTTTTAAGCACTTTCAGGCAACTGAACATTAGCAACATTAGCTTCTGAATTTGTAGTGTTTGGCTTATTAAAAAATAGTCTAATTACATCTCATTAGAAACTGAGGAACGTGAGGGACATGCTGGTCTTCTCTGATACATATCAACTCAGAATTGCTCCCCATCCTACCGCTCTTGCAAGTGACTGTTTGACAAAGTTCCCGTTCATATAAAGTATATTGGTATGAAAAGAAAAAACAAACCAGCAACACTGTTTTTCTGTCATATAAAAAAGTTTGATATAGTTTTTTTTACATTTCTGTGTCTTTTAGGACTAAAAAATGTATGAAAAATGTTATACGAGTCAATTAAAATCAATAGAAATAGGGGGTAAATGCTTATTAGAGATGTAGATATTGCTAGGAACATCCCAGTCTTTATCATTTAGGAAATAGGAATCAGCTGTGAGTCCAAAACGTCATAATGATCTATAAATTCAAACGGTATCAGTTTTTCTTGACGCTCGGTAAACTGATAGATTGCCCCTGCTGGTAAGATTTCAATGCAGAATAGTTGACTAAAGTGCTCAACTAACAATACCGTGCTTGTCTCATTAATACAGGGGTTCAAAGCATTCTCCGCCCAGGTCCAGTTCATGCTCAGTTGGAAAAACCTCTTTTAAAAAAAGTTGTTTTCGTGCTTCATAACTGTAGTGCTTTGAAAATCCTAAAATTGAATGTGTGGTGTTTCAGCTTCACTCTGTGCATCAATACAAGGTATCTGAGTGCCCTGTCAGACACATTGGGAGGAAGCTGACATGGCTAATACAATCTCTTTCACTAAGAATGACTGTGTCAAGGGTGGAAAACACTGAAATTGTTACTAAAACCCCAGATTAAACCTCTCACCTCTTTTGATTTTAACATCCCTGATTATTGCGCTTTAGATCTCACAAGAAAAATACTTGACTGTATAACAAAAAAATAATAATAATAAATGTGATTTTTTTTTTTTTTTTATAGTTTTAATTTAAACTTTGTTTACCAGTGTGCAAATGTCTGCTACTGTTGTAACCGATAGGTTGGGCTTCCAAGTGCCTTCGACATGATGCTTACAGGAAGAAACATCAGAGCAGATAAAGCCAAGAAGATGGGGCTTGTCCACCAGCTTGTAGACCCACTAGGTAAAAGTCTGTCTTAAGTCACACATTAAAAAATTTTTTAAATTGAGTTTTATAAAGCATGACTGACTTTGGGCTTTATAAGCATTCACCTCTAACTTTCCATCCCCGAGTCAGGAAGATGACACTTTGTTTTCCTTCATGTTCCAGGACCTGGGCTTAAAGGTCCAGAAGAGAGAACAATTGAGTACTTGGAAGAAGTTGCTGTTGAATGTGCCAGAGGGATTGTCAACAAGAAGATCCTTCTTCAGAAAGAAAAAAACATGATGCAGAGTATGTTCTCCTCCCTTCTTTCTGTGTTTAAATCTGTAGTCACTGGTGTTGGTTTTCATTATAGACATTATTATTTATCTCTCTCCACAGAAATTCAAGACTATGTGATGAACTTTGAGTTTGTACGGAATCAAATTTATAAAACAGTCCACGGTAAAGTCATGAAGCAGAGCAAGGGACTTTATCCGGCACCTCTGAAAATCATTGAAGTAAGTGAAAACCTTGCCTAGTGCAACAGTTTGCTTCATCTATAAATCCACATAAATATCTCTAAATTACAGTTTTAAATTAGCGAAATGGTAAACGTTAGAATTTAACAAGAAATGGACCAATCGTGTGACCAATTTCTACTTTCTTTAGTTTGACTCCAAATTCAGAGGCATGTTTCAGTTAACAGCAAACATGGCAACAGTGGATAAAATCTCCAAAATTTAAATTCTCATAGAGAGACATAAAAAGAGGCACCGTAGATGGTCTCTGTGTCCATTAACCAAATCGGCATGTGGATGGAGAAGTTTCTGTCATCGTCCTCATCTTCATTCCTTTGGCTGAACACATGTAGGCTATACTGCACCACACTGCCCCCATGATTAGGTGGTACTCTGTTGCGTTTAGATACGCAAGTACCCTGATGATGGACTAAACTACACAGAAAATAAACACAGATGAGGGACAGAAGGCTCCATCTGTATTCATATGTGTATTTAATGTCGAGCAAAGACGGACCTAAAACTATGAAAAGGCACAAGATCGGAAGATTTTTTTTTTCTATTCAAAAAAAGAACAGCTGAGAAATCATGCTACTGAGATCATGCAGAAGAAAGACACTGATTTCTTTATTTCTTCTCAGTGTGTGAAGACTGGAATAGAGCAGGGCCCCATTGCTGGATATTTGGCAGAGTCTCAGGTAAAGTTTGTCTTCATGCATTATTGGCACATTTAGTGCTTACAGCTTTGTTTGCTGAACATCAGATTTCTTCATTTTTTTGCAGAATTTTGGGCAGTTGGGAAAAACGTCTGAATCATCCGCCCTGATTGGCCTGTATCACGGTCAAGTAGCATGCAAGAAGAATCGCTTTGGAACGCCGGAAAGAGAAGTGAAGTGAGTGCTTTTGTTTTGGTTTGTTTCCTGGGAATCGTTGCTTTGTGTGGGACAGATGTCACCTGCTCGTCTCTGGTTTCTTTTAATCCTGCTCACCTCCTTGTTGGTGATGTCTAAACTATTTATAGTAAAGGGTGACTTGTCTTCTGTTTATTTCCAGAACTCTTGCCATTTTGGGAGCAGGTCTGATGGGAGCAGGTGTTGCCCAGGTGACTGTGGACAAAGGCGTCCACACAATCCTCAAGGACACCACCGTGGAAGGATTGGCCAGGGGAGAGCAGCAGGTTTACAAAGGGTGGGTGCAATTTCATGTCAGGTGGCACACCTTGTTTACGCTGCAATGCAATGAGCCATAAACATTGCGGTTCTTAAGTTTTTTTCCCTTTTTAAACCAGGCTGAATGACAAGACCAAGAAGAAGAGCATCTCATCCTTTCAGAGGGACTCCATACTGTCCAACTTGACCGGCCAGCTGGATTACAAGGGCTTTGAAAAGGCTGACATGGTTATTGAAGCTGTGTTTGAGGATATTAACATCAAGCATGCCGTCCTGAAGGAGGTTGAAGCTGTAAGTGTGTCATATTACTAACTGAGACTTCATCATGTGTTATTCTTTAACATTTTTTCACAGAATTCAGCTACATTTTATTGGATCTTATTCACATGTGTCTGCAGGTGGTCCCCCCTCACTGTATATTTGCAAGCAACACTTCTGCTCTCCCCATCAAGCACATTGCTGCTGCCAGCAAGAGACCAGACAAGGTTTGATCTTGAGAGTTGTGTGAATATACAAGCAAACATCTTATTTACAAGAACAAAAGGTGAATAAATGTCTCCACCGTCAGGTTATTGGAATGCACTACTTCTCTCCGGTGGACAAGATGCAGCTCCTCGAGATTATAACCACTGATAAGACATCAAAAGACACTACAGCATCTGCTGTGGCAGTGGGCCTGAAGCAGGGCAAAGTCATCATAGTTGTTGGGGTGAGATTCAGAGCTCTGTCTTCCGTCTTTCTTTTAACATTAGGGAAGTTGAACAGTGATCTTCCATTCGTTCATTTATGCATCTACACATCGATCTCTTCACAATCTATCAACGGTTTGTCCATCCATCTTTTCGCCTATCCATTCATCTGTTTGTCTATGCATCTAACCATCTTTCCGTACTACGATTGATTAATACTTAGGCCTGTCACGATAATGTTGTTGTTTAGAAACCATTTTCAAGTGATATAATGAAAGTGGCAAAAAATAATGCAAGTAATTAGCCCTCTTAAACTTTAATTTCTAAAGAACATTCAACACTTGAAGACATTTTAAATATCCAAAATAAATAAACAACCAAAAACGATAAATGAAATAGATCATGAAGTCTCTGTAAATTTGGCCCTCAAAATTGCCCTTCAAAAAATATTAATCATTAAGCTCGGACAGGGAAAACAGGCAAACCTGCCGGTTTTATAAACAAAAAGTGCAAACTAACAACAAAAGCACCGCATTTGAATTAGAGCAGATGCCTCGACAGGCCATATGTTAATCTGTAGCTATTCTAGTCTGTCAGATTAAACGATTAAACACTCCAGTTATTGTGAACTGTCGGAAGGACGAAGACTGCCCTTTTTTTTTCCCCAGCTGGGAAAACTGCATTGGATGATTATGTTTTAGGTACAGATGTATGTTTGTTGAATTGCTGCGTTTAGTTGCTACTGTTTAACAACAAATGTGACATACCGGCTCCCACGGGTTGAGTGGTTCACCATGGTCATTCGGTTAAAATGTGATTGAATGCAGTTGTGTGCTGCATAGCGGTATATTGTAACTTGTGTACTGAGTAGCCTAGGTTTATGTGTAAAGCTGACTGGGCTCTGACTGTATGCAGTGACAGATTTATAGCCAAAAAGACTGATTATGACTTTCAAAATACTTTATCCAGTCACAGTTCTTTAAAGATACTTCGTTTTGTCCATCGTCGCAGGAGCTAGCTGACACAAACACTTAAAGGAGACATGATTTTAGGAATATAACAATTTAATTGTTTTAATCAGTCTAACAAAGCAATCAATATAAGTGCAACATTATTTAAGTTATTAAAAACAGTCAGTAAATCAGTCATTTTCTACCGCTTATTCCATAGTGGGGAGCTGGTGCCTATCTCCAGCAGTCTATGGGCGAGAGGCGGGGTACACCCTGGACAAGTCGCCAGTCCATCGCAGGGCAACACACAAACAACCATGCACACACTCATTCACACACCTAAGGGCAATTTAGAGTGACCAATTAACCTAATAGGCGTGTCTTTGGACTGTGGGAGGAAGCCGGAGTACCCGGAGAGAACCCACGCAAACACGGGGAGAACATGCAAACTCCACACAGAAAGACCCCTGGCCGGGAATCGAACCTAGGACCTTCTTGCTGCAAGGCGACAGTGCTACCAACTGTGCCACCGTGCAGCCCGTTATTTAAAAAAATAAATTATTAAAAACTCTTAAACAAAAATATTGAAACATTTATCAGCTATCTAGAACTGGAGGCACCCCTCCAATATAACGGGGGCGACACTGCATTGTCCTTTTATGATCAGTCTTTCTGTCTGATCCATTCGTCTATCATCCTTCTGTCCATCTATTATTCTATCTATCCAGTCTAACTATACATATATTTTCTTCAATCCTTTCTCTTCCTTTTCTTTTCATTTATTAATCTGTTTGCTCAATGTCCAGCAACGTGATTTTTGTTTGATATTTAAAGCCGGATCCCCATTTGAAAACTATTTGTCATAAATTCACGGTGAATTGTTTATATTTTAATCTTGGGGTGAAACCGACCCAGAACTCTGGAATTGAGACCTGAAAAATATGTAGGAACCGTGGTGGTAAGAATTTACATTTACAAGAAACATTGCTCTAATTTCTGCTCAGGATGGACCTGGATTCTACACAACAAGGTGTCTGGCTCCTATGTTGGCTGAAGCCGTAAGAGTACTTCAGGTTAGTTGTGTTGCTGTGCCAAATGCAGCTGTAGCGTCTTTCTTTCTTGTGGATGGTGTGTCCTTTAAATACTACCATGGCTACATTGTTTCTGCATAACTGTTCTGCTTAATATCAAATCTTTGTTCACATGCAGGAAGGAGTGGACCCCAAGAGGCTGGATGCCCTTACAACCAGCTTCGGGTTCCCTGTGGGCGCGGCCACGCTGGCTGATGAAGTCGGCATTGATGTTGCAGCTCATGTGGCCGAAGATCTCGGCAAAGCCTTTGGCTCCCGTTTTGGTGGTGGAAATGTGGAGGTTTTAAAGACCATGGTGGATCAGGGATTTAAAGGTTCAGGCTTTTCATTGCTTGAGTTTCGATTTAATAATTTGCTATTTGTTTTTTGCTTTTTACTAACTTTTTTTTTATGTTGCTGTTACTTTAAAGGACGGAAATCAGGAAAAGGTTGCTACATCTACCAGCCAGGCCGCAAAAGCAAAGATGTGAACCCAGAGGTTGGAGACATCCTTGAGAAATTCAGAATGACACCGAATCCTGCTGTGTAAGTCAGAATTAAACAACACAGCAAAAGAAAAATAACCGCTCTGATCTTTCACAAGTCAACATATGGTGCCTGTGAAAGGTTTACATCCACTCATCATTGGCATGAATCTGATAATAATATGGGGCTTTTAATGATGCATTTGAAAAAAAAATTTAAGGTGAAATTATAATGCAAACACAATTCTCTGCAAGTCACGGAGAAACCACACGTTTTATAGCCATTAACAGACATAACTCTGGCTCAACATTTGACCACACTTCTTGGCAGACTTGGTTGAGTTCATTTAAACTGGCTTGTTTCAAGGTACTCACCCAGCTTTTAAGGCATGTTTAAACATTTTCGGTAGTGTTAATGTAGGGGCCATTTCAGCAATTTGATGTAAGTCTGCTTTATCTCATCCAGAACCTGCTCTGGTGGGATCATTGTGATGTTGGAACACCCAGATGTGTCCTAACAAGGGCTTTTTCTTGGTCTGCACCTTCTCACTCCAGCATTACATCAAACTGGCTTCACAGTGTTCGGTGTCGCTAGTATTTTGGCATCTTCCAGTTGGATTTACTTGCACTTTGTTGGTTCCTTGGTTGTTCCTGATTAATATGACCAATGTTCTTTCATCTAAGAGTGACAGGTTGGCTCCAATGGGTAAACTTGGACCACAGGACAATGATCCCAAACACACTTCCAACCATGTTTTGGAATGGATAAAGCGGCTAACATTAGGCTTCGCAAATAGGTTAAACTGGTAATGTTTGACCTAGGTTTAAAAGCGAGCTCTGTGTCAGGAAATCATCTATTTGTAAATGAAGTATCCATTCTGCTAAGAAGAGTAATTAAACATCCAGCTAGAATTAAGCTGGAACCTTTTTTCATTTCTCATTAAAATTGTGAAGTTTTTTCTGCAACTTGCTTAATGAATATTGTAGGGGTCTATGTATGTATAGAAACCTCTGTGTAAATTCAAACTTGTTCACAATTCAAAAGTTTGTTGTCTATGGAGTTGTTAGTTGGATCAATTCACATTAGAAAAGAGATCCTTAAGTATACCATTAGTAATGAAATTCCCATCCATGTTGGGTTTACATAAACTTTTCACCAACACTGTACGTATTGCTACTATCACAGGGCGTCATAGGCAGAAACTGAAGTGCTTTCTAAATGCATGAGGTCAAAACCGCATCAAGCATTATCCTGTACCTAGTTATAGCTTTGATATCTGCAGTGGCTGTTTTTGGGGTCCTGAGGGCTGTCGTTCTATTCAACCAATTAAACTTCGTTACTCTTTTGCTAATACAGACGTTCTTGCTTGTTAATGTTTTGCAGGTCATCTGACTCTGATGTGCAGTACAGGCTCGTGTCTCGGTTCGTTAACGAGGCGGTGCTGTGCCTGCAAGAGGGCATCTTGAACAACCCGTTGGAAGGAGACATCGGCGCTGTATTTGGACTGGGATTCCCCCCCTACCTCGGAGGTCGGTTGACCTACATTAGTTGTAAAACATACATCAACATCGTGCTTACACTTTTAACATATCTCTTATTGAATGCTTCCAGGACCTTTCCGCTTTGTAGACACTTATGGTGCTGCCAAACTGGTGGAGAAGATGAGGAAATTTGAGGCAGTATACGGGAATCAGTTCACTCCATGCCAGCTCCTACTGGATCACGCAAAAGATTCCAGCAAGAAATTTCACAAGTGACCGACTCACCAGTGCTGCCAGTAGCTCCTAATAAACTACAGTTTGTCACTTAACATGTGCCCAACATCGATTAGTAGGGAGGGGAATCATACTGACAGTACACTTTGACCGTTTATTAGGTGCAACCAACCTAAAGCGGTGCTGTCTGATGGGCGACTCCTGCAGTAATTTGAATTTAAATTTCATAACAGTTCTAATTTTTAATTTGTGTTTATTTTTCTAGAGATGTGTAAATTTGAGTCAATTATCATTTATGAAGGTAAAATTGTTTTTGCTCCTCTTGTGGCTGTATTTAACCTGTACTCATTGGTTTGAACAATGAAGAGCTTCTAAAGTTTTCTAAATGATCATGAACTTGATTCAGCACTTGAACTGTTTGGACAGAAGTGAAATACTTCAGCCTGCATTTGTTTTAGCTCGGTGTACCTAATAAACCGGCAAGTGCGTGCATAATGACAGCAAAGGTGGATGGCTGTGTTTAATTTTTTTTACACGAATGTTGACTTGATGTGTGATTAAGCGGTGTATGGACATCAGTTATTTACACATCGCATCTGTAAAGACATGTCTTCAAAGAGGAAATGTTTCCTGCTGCCAAATTACTTCCTAAATATCAGTGAATGTTAAGGTACATCACACTTCAGCAAGTGTCTTGTTTTCTTTGTACATTAAAGGTTTCCTTGCTTGGTATGGAGCAATATGTAAATGTGAAGCTTCAATAAAAATGTTAAGTTTTGCTTTTCCATATTAAGTTTTTTTTTTAACAAACATTTCTCATGGTTAAAGAAGAGCCGGTCGCTAACGGATGAGAACAAATCTGAAGATGGTTTCCTTCAGCGCGAAAGCAAAACCCTTAAAGACTTGCTTTCTGACCTCAAGAAATAAAATTAAAGCTACTTTCATGTAGAACAGATGAGAATCTCAAAATACGGTTATTTCATTCCATTACCTGAGCTTTGCAAGGCCTTATGAGTGATGATCTACTTTTTTAAGTAGAAAATGTAATGTTGAAGAAATCTTGTAATTATTTTGGACTTTTTCTAATTAGCCTCCATAATGGACCTCAAAATGGTCATTAATATTGATGCAGAAAGCATGAACTGGTGCTTCAGGACTTTAATGAGGTTCTTCAGGTACATCTCAATAAATTAGAATATAGTAAAATAAGTTCATGTTTTAGTAATTAAGTTCAAAATGCTTTATTCATATAGATTCATTATACTAATATATTTTTATGTTTCAAAATTGTTGTGATTGTGACTTTCAACTAATTAAAAATAAGTCAGTAAATTTGAATCTTAAAAAAGATTTTTTTAAATGGAAGCATCCTACTAAAAAGTATGTCCAAGTACTGGACAGTATTTGCTCTCGTACGGAGTTGGTGCTCCCTTTAGTATTTAATACTGCATCAATGCAGCGTGGCATGGAGGTGATCAGTCTACTCTACTCTATAGATTCTCTATGGGGTTTAGGTTATACTGGTTTGCTAGCCTGTTATGCACAGTGAATCAGTGGCAGCGTGGACAGGTGCCAAGTCCTGCTGGAAAGTGAAATCTGCTCTGCATAAATCTTGTCAGCACAGGAAAGTATCCAGTACTCAAAACGTTCCTGGTAGACAAGCGTGGTGCATGCGACCCAAACACAGAGGCTTCAGTCCTTGACACAGCTGTCCTAGGTTCAAGTCCCGCCCCCGGAGACCTGTACTGCATGTCTCGGCCCCACTTCCTGTCTGCCTACTTTTGGAAAATAACAAAAATGGGTCCCCTAATCAACAGTCCACTACTTTCTCTAGTTGGCCCAAATATGGCGCCTCTGACAAATCAGGAGTTGCTTAACACAACTGGATTCATCTGTGTGTGGAGGCGCTTAAAGCTCCAACTCCATCTGCAGTGCACATCTTATGAGTATCACCCAAACTCTTGAATGGGTTTTGCCTCACAATCCTTTAAATGTTAGTTACCCTCATTACCTGTGCACCTTCTTTAAACCACACTTTTTCCTTCCACTTATCTTTTCATTAGTATTCTTGGAAATAGCACTCAATGAACAGCCAGCCACTTTAGCAGTTAGCCTACTTATTGCCTTGTTGTCTGTCATCAAACATTTCTGATGATTGGCAATGGCCCACTCTTCTTTACAAAATTGTTGTAGTTCAGCCTCATTGGAGGGTTCCACCATAAACAGTCTGTTTAATGTCATGCAGCGGTATCTTAGTCAGATTTACGTCCTGCCTTTGACTAGGCCAATCCAGAACCTTTGTTTTTGTTCTTCTAGCTTTGAGAGGTAACTTGATGGGCTTTGGGTCACTGTCCTGCTGCATAACCCAACTGTGATCTTAAGGACACAAATTTATAGTTTTTCTCTTAGACGGCTAAGTTCAGGAATCCATTACTTACAGAAAGCCACCTAGCCCCAGAAGAAGCAATGCAGCCCCAGACCATCACACTACCACCACCATGCTTGACTGTTGCTATGATGTTCTCTTTCTGAAATGTTGAGTTTTATGGACACAGGAGACACACCATCCCAAAATTTAAACTTTTGTCTCATTGGTTTACAAAATGGAGATCATAAAGATATTTTGGTCAAATATGAGTGGGCCTTTGGGTTATTTTGGGGTTCTCGGCAGTGGTTGGACCATTTTTGCTCTTATTGATAAACCATGAACGCTGAGCCTAACTGAGGCAAGTGACACCTGTAGTCATTTACAGTAGTTGTTGTTCTGGGATCTTTTGTGACCTCTCGAGAGAGTCGTCAGTGCGCTTTCACCACTGATCCACTGATTTTCTTGGTTTGTATACATGTATGTTTAATGAACAGTTTTCTCGGTTCACTGGAGATCCAAAGCTGTAGAAATTGCTTTGTATTTCTTTCCAGATTGATGGATGTCAGTGACTTTCTCATCTGTTCTGAATTTCGTCACATCAAAGCATGATGTGTTGCTTTTTAGGATATTTTAGACTTTGTCGTGAAGTCAGACAGGGTTTGTTTAAGCTTTTTCTTGATTTTACTGGTTTGGCAGTAATCCGAGGCTACTGAGACAAAAAAATTTTAGTTGATTGAGGTGCGCAGTTATTTTTTCACATTGAGCCAGATTGGTTCCGAAAGCAAATTTTCCCTTAATAAATAAAATCGTTCGAAAATGACTTATGATAGCCATTACAACGTGTTTGATTATGTAGGTGAGGGAATAAAGCAAAAACAGAAGAAATCTGTAAGGGGGGAAATAACTTGACTGCATAGCCTGTGTTTCTCTTTTTGAATGAAATTCCTGAAATAAATTAACTTTTCAATGGGTAGAATTTTCTTAGAAGTACATTAGTATCTACTGCACACGTGAAGACAGTTTAGAGAAAAGTAACGCAATTGGTTGTTTAATAGGGATTCCTGATACGTACGAAATGTCTTCTCTTTCGTTTCGGAAGCTGTATTCGCATGTCAATAATTTTCCCAGTTCTGGGATGTGATCATGAAAACATTTTGCTCAAATCCAATTCGTCACGCAGGTCACATGTCTGATCTCCATTGTCCGCAGAGCAGGGTGTGTACCGCGGGGACGCTGCGTGGGCTGGATCGGGGCTGGCTGGGTGTTTTTCCTTCAGCAGCATCCTTCTGTATCTTCTTCTATCGCTTCAATCCTGGAAAGATGCTCGGGACGGAAGAGAGGATGAAAAGCGGCTCGGAATGACTTAAATGGGGCGTGTTTCACTTGTTTTGCTGCTGTCATCGCTGCCGCACCTGCCTGAAGGAGAGGAATAACTGACTCAGCGCCGGAGGATGCCTATGTAACGCGGTCAGGATATCTACGACCAAACACTAAATGATAAAAATGTCTACAGGAAAACACTGCGAGGCGGTCAGGGTGGTGGTCCGCTGCCGGCCGCTGAGCAGGAGAGAGGAGACAGCGGGGTGTGAGAACATCTTAGAGGTGGATGACAAACTGGGGCAGATCACCATCAGGAACCCGAAGGCACCACCTGATGAGCCGATGAAAGTCTTTACGTTTGACTCGGTGTACGGCTGGAACTCAAAACAAAGGGACATCTATGACGACGCTGTGAGACCTCTGGTGGAGTCTGTGCTCCATGGCTTCAATGGTACTATATTTGCTTATGGACAAACCGGGACCGGGAAAACCTACACCATGCAGGGCCTGTCAAAGGACCCGGAGAAGAGGGGCGTCATCCCCAATTCATTCGAGCACATTTTCACCCAGATATCCAGAAGCCAGAACCAGAAGTATCTGGTGAGGTCTTCTTATCTTGAGATCTACCAGGAGGAGATCAGAGATCTCCTGTGCAAAGATAACAACAAGAAGCTAGAGCTCAAAGAGAATCCTGACTATGGGATTTATGTGAAAGACTTGTCTTCAGTGGTGACAAAGAATGCCACTGAGATCGAGCATGTGATGAACATTGGAAATCAGTCCAGATCTGTGGGCTTCACCAACATGAACGAGCGCAGCTCCAGGTCCCACGCCATTTTTCTTGTGACCGTAGAATGCAGTGAAAGAGGTCCCGATGGTGAGGACCACATACGCGTTGGGAAGCTGAACATGGTCGACCTGGCTGGAAGCGAACGCCAGAGCAAGTCAGGCGCAAAGGGGAAGCGGCTGAAGGAAGCAGCCAAGATCAACCTGTCTCTCTCAGCGCTGGGGAATGTCATTTCAGCCCTGGTGGACGGCAGAAGCACCCACGTCCCATACAGAGATTCCAAGCTGACCCGCCTGCTCCAGGACTCTCTGGGTGGCAATGCAAAGACTGTCATGATCGCAGCAGTGGGGCCAGCTCACAAGAGCTTCAATGAAACCCTGGCAACCCTGAGGTACGCCAGCAGAGCCAAGAAGATAAAGAACAAACCTAGGATTAATGAGGACCCCAAAGATGCCCTGCTGAGGGAGTTCCAGCAGGAGATTGCACGCCTGAAAGCTCAGCTAGAGGAGCAAGGGATGCTGGCAAAAGAGAGGAGGAAGAGGAGGAGAGACAGCAAGAGACTGAGCAAAAGCATGGCCGGTATGGAGGAAGAAATCCTTTGGGAGAAGAATGGAGATGTATGGAAGATGGCTGAGGAGGCAGAAGATGGGAGGCATTGTCTGATTGTGGGAGGTGACAGTGCAAATATTCTGACCTGCCAGGGAAGCAGCGAAAAACTGAAGAACTTAAATCTAAATAGAAGAAGTCTGGGGGACATGCAGTGGGATCAAGATGCACTGGAGAAAATCATAGAGAAATACAAGGTGTTTTATTAAGCATGGTGTCTGGTAAATAAGACACCAGTTAAACAAAAGAATTAGCATGAATAATTTATGGTGTCTTTGTTCACAGGCTATGGAGAGCAAATTGTTGGTTGGTGGAAAGACTATAATTGATCACACTAATGAGCAGCAGAAAATGCTAGAGCAGAAAAGACAAGAAATCGCAGAACAGGTAAAAAATGCTAAAAAAAAAAGAAAAAACACACATTAAGCCTAACTTCTTGTTGCATACTTGCATGTTGCACAATGTTTTTGTTTTGTTTTGCTTAAAGCGGAATGATTGTATTTAATTGTAATTGTTTCACTCACAGATAAGAAGAGAGAGAGAGATGCAGCAGCAGATGATGTTGCAAGACGAGGAAACCTTAGAAATCAAAGAGACGTTCTCCTCCCTGCAGCAGGAGGTGGAACATAAGACAAAGAAGCTGAAGAAGGTGGGGTGACTTACTCATGTGCCCTGGTGGCACAGTCTCTAAAGAAGTTGCCCATTATTTTAATACTTATAAGCATTGAAACATCTGCTGCTGCTGAATTTATTCAGTTCAGATGTGCATCATGTTTGTTTTGTTTTTTGATAACTAGAGTTGACAGTCATTCTTTTATCCATTATTTCCAGCTGTATGCTAAACTCCAGCTGTTGAGGGGAGAGATGAAAGACATCTTTGATGAACATGTCACAACCAGACAAGAACTTGAAGAGACTCAGGAAGAGCTAACAAGAGAGCTCAAGTACAAGTAAGTAGCGAGCATACGGGTTCATCTAAAAAAAATTTGAATATTGTGTAAAAGTGCAATATTTTTTGCCAAATATTTCAGAAAGTGAAACGGTCATTTTATAAAAATTCATTCCACATAGTGTTAAACATTTTAAGCTTTTATTCCTTTTAATTTGATGGTTATGGCTCACAGGTAAAGAAAACCCAGAATTCAGTGTCTCAGAAAATTTGAATATCACATTAGACCAATCAAAAACAAATGTTTTAAGCACAAATATCAGGCATCTAAAAAGCATGCCAATTTCTATGCACTCAATACTTAGTTGGGCCTCCTCTTCCATGAATTACTGCATCAATGCCCCCGTGGCATAGAGGCGATCAGCCTGTGGCCCTGCGTAGGTGGAATGGCAGCCCAGGTTGCTTCAATAGCTGCCTTCAGGTCATCTGCCTTGTTGGGTCTAGTGTCTCTCATCTTCCTCTTGACAACAGTCCATATATTATCTATGAGGTTCAGGTCAGGGGAGTTTGCTGGCCAATCAAGAACAGGAACACCATGGTCACTGTACCAGCTTTTGGTACTTATGGCAGTGTAAGCCAGTACCAAGTCCTGCTGGAAAATAATATCAGCATCTCCATACAGCTTGTCAGCAGAGGGAAGCATGAAGTGCTCTAGAATTTCCTGGAAGACAGCTGTGTTGACTGTGGACTTCAGAAAACCCAGTGGAACAACACCAGCAGATGACGTGGAACCCCAAACCATCAATGAAGGGAAACTTCACACTGGATTTCAAACAACATGGATTCGTGCCTCTCCACTCTTCCTCCAGACTCTGGGGCCTTGATTCTGTTGAAGGACCTCTTTAAAGAGGCCTTCTGCGCGTTCGTTTATTCACCGTAACCTGGAGGAATTCACAACACATTAGAATAAATCACACGGAGACAGCTGTATGTCATTCAAAGTATCTGGACCAGGGGAAGCTCTCATGTGATCAGGACACACACCGAGACGACTTCGGAGCTTCTCAATGGGCACATTGTTTTTATTAAAACACACATGAAAATGGGCAGCGCCTTGATTACAATATTTTCTCACATGTAGTCACGTACACATTTTCCGGCTTTACCATATTTAGACAGTCATTGTCCTGCACCTGCACCATGTTTTCTACTGATATGAGAAGGGAGTAAGTCTGTCAGTTGTACTATCTCTATTTTTCACACACTCCTGCAGTTCTCAGTAATTTTCCATTTCACCTCTCCAGTGAGAAATACTTCTGCAGGCCACACACAATGTCTTATACTAACATGTTACACATTTTATTTCCCACACTGGTTATGAACATAGTAAAAATAATGATGCACACACATAATATATCTCCACAATTCCCAAATGAAATGCCTCATTTCAATTGGACCATTAAGCAACAGTCCAATTCCTTTTCAGGTAAGACGCTTCTAACGTTGTCTCTGGTTCAGCAGTGGCTTGAAACAAGCAATGCAACATTTGTAGCCCATGTCTAGTATTCGTCTGTGTGTGGTGACTCTTGATGCACCGACTCCAGTCCTCCCCCAAATTTTTGAATGGATTTCGCTTGAAAATCCTCTCAAGGCTGCAGTTCTCGCTGTTGCTGGTTCACTGTTTTCACACTTCTTCCTTCCACTCAATTATTTGTTAACATGCTTGGATACAGAACTCTGTGAACAGTGGCTTACCCTCCTTGCAAAGGGTGTCAGTGACCATCTTCTGGACATTTGTCTAGTCAGCAATCTTCCCCATGATTGTGTAGCCTATGATCCAGACTGAGAGAGCATTTAGAGGCTCAGGAAACCTTTGCAGGTGTTTGGAATTAATTAGCTGATTAGGATCTGACACCATGAATTTTCAATAATTATCTTTTTCACAGTATTCTAATTTGAGACTAATCTGAGACAGTAAACTAATAATCATCAAATTATAAGAACCAAAGGCTTGGCATCACTCTATATGTAATAATTCTATATAATATATGAGTTTCGCTTTCTGATATGAAATATTGCACTTTTATGCAATATTCAAATTGTTTTAGATGTACCTAGTTGTCAGACGTCAACTACAAACTTCAGTGTTCTATATAAATGGCCAACAAAGTAGCACACAACTCTGAAGGGAATAAAAAATTATAATTGGGTTTCAACATATTTCTTTTTTATATTTTATGAAAATCTGAAAAGTGTGGCTTGGGTTTGTTTTTGGTTAAGTTGGACAGAGCTAACCATAGACCATGCCTAAAAAAATCTGGGACTGGAGTGGAGGTTCACCTTCCATCAGGTCAATGATCCTGAAAAACACAGCCAGAGCTCCAACGGAATGATTTAGATCAATGCATATCAATGTGTTGGAATAACCCAGTCAAAGTCTCCATAGAAATAGCTTAGAAGACTTGCAGCTGTAATTGCAGTGAAATGAGGTTTTACGAAATGTTGACTCAGTGGTGCTGAATACAAATGCATGCCACACTTTTCTGTTTCTATTGGTAAAGAAATTTTAAAACTATATATCATTTTCCTTCTACTTCAAAATTATGCATTACTTTGTGTTGCTCTATCACAAACAAATCACAGAAAAATTCACTGCATTTAAAACCATTTGTGGTTCTGTCATGACAAATGTGCAAAAGGCTGCGGAGTATGAATTCTTTTGCAAGGCGCAGTAGAAATGTGACATTTATGGTGAATTTTACTCAGTTATAATCAATTTGAATACAACATGCAGATGTAATTGTGCATGAAAAACACCTCAAGTTCCAGTTTAAAATAGCAAAACACAAATACAGGGAAAAAAAGCTTTTCTGGCATGTTTAACCTTTTTAAACTGATGAGATCCCTAAGAAAAGTATGTTTAATGAACAGTGTCATGTATGGGTACATCTACAAAAATTGAATTTCGTGAAAAAAGGTCAATAATTTTTGTCGCTAATTTCAGAAAGTGAAACTCATATATGATGTAGATTGATTACACGTAAAGTGAAATATATTAAACATTTCAAACATATTTAAACATTGGAAACTAATGGTGACACATCCTCATCAGCTATTTAAGTCAAAACACCTGCAAAGGTTTCCTGAGCCTCTAAATGGTCTCTCAGTCTGGGTCAGTAGGTATCTAAACTGTCATAATGTTGGCATTAGTCAATTTTTACAAATAAACCAATGATTATTTACATTCCTTTAATGTTAACTAATGTGGATTTATACCAAATGAAAACACCTCGCTATCTACTGCAGGTAAGATAACAACTGCATAATATCATTTCACAGACTCTTACTTCAGAAAATCAGAACTATCCTTTTAAGTAATGTAAGTCTGTCTTCTGTAAAACATATTTTTTTCGTATAAAAATAAGTCCACTTGCTTGTATCCAGGATAACATTCTTTACACTTTATTCAGAAAATGTTTATCTTCACTCATTTTAAAGACTGCAACTTAAGCATTGATGAAATAATTTTTCTATAACCATGTATAACAATGGCTCATAGTATATCTTAATTTTGTATGTTTACCTTGAATCGTTTTTTGATGTTGCTTTATTTTATTTCATTTTATTTTTTGGATAGTTCTTTTTTACATGCTTGCACCAATTTTGTCAGTTTTCATGGACATTTATTTTGCATTTTACAGATATCTCTTGATCGAAAACTTTATTCCGCCTGAGGAAAAGAACAAGATTATGAACCGGCTGCAGTTTGACAGTGAGGAGGATCAGTGGTGGCTGCAACCAGTTATTCCTTCAGAGAGGTCAGTAACTCAATTTCACATCAATCTCTTTATAAACTAATTACAACTGAGCACCGAATCCTGTAGGGTGTATAAGTATCTTACCGAGTGTGATGCAAGTCTAAATCAGCAGAATACCAATGGTCTTACCATCTGTTGCATAACGTCACAATAACGCCATGACGACAGGGTCAGAGCATCCTTAGAACCACTCCTGGACATCTCGGTTTCATGGGGGTAATAAAAGAGCAAAGGCTAGCTTCAAAAAGATTGCAGCTGGTGCTTTAAAACTCATTCAAGAACTAATTTAATCTAATCTAAAAGCAAGGTAAAACATCTCCTGGCAATATAAAAATGTGTCAAATACACTGCAAAAAGTTGATCTCCAAAATTCACAAGGTATCATTCAAAACTCCAGTCGTTTGTTACTTTTTCAGAATCAGTGTGCCATTATGACAATATTAGTAGGAAGATTTTTATTTCCAGAGGATTTTTATCTGACTCTAACCCCATCCTCTCTGATGTATTTCCCAGTACACCCACTCAGGTCAAGAGAAGGCCTCTTTCTGCTATGGGATACAAGAGGCCAATCAGCCAATATGCACAGATGGCCGTTGCCACCGCTACTGGGACCCCATTTAGATACCAGGTCAGTGCTCAGGCATTCACACCACAAGTCCAGATGGCAAGCAAGGAGCAATCAAGTGATCTTAATTCCAGTACCATGCAATCTTGTTCAGGAAGTATGAAGGTGGATGTAGCTACTAAAAGCTATACACACAATGAACTGTTTCTTCCATATTTTTTTATTTGGAAATAACTGATTTTTTGTCATGACACGGAAATTTTGATAGTACTTTAATGCAGGTACTATACAGTGCCTTGCAAAAGTATTCACGTTATTTTTCAAGCTACAGAAACTTATAGATGGGTTAGGAATATATAAAAATCTGAAAATGTGTGGCATGCATTTGTACTTAGCCCTCGTTATTTTGATACCTATAAATATATTACAGTGCAACCAACTGCTTTCTGAAGGCATCTAATTTCTAAACTGAGTGCACCTGTGTATTTTAATCTAATTAAAAATAATCCTTAAAACACACCATCCTCACTGCAAAACATGGTGGTACCAGCATCATGCTATGGGATAGCTTTTCCTCAGCAGGGAGAAGGAAACTGGTCAGGGTTGATAGGAAGATGGATGGAGGTAAATATGAGCAAAATAAGAGAAACCTCTTAGGGGCAGAACTTCACCTTTCAAAAGGAAAACAACCCTAAACATACATCTAGAGCCACAATGGACTGGCTTACATCAAAGTATATTTATGTGTTTGAGGGTGCCTTGTCAAAGTCCACACCTAAACCCACTGTGGAATCTGTGGCAATTCTTGAAACTTGATGTTCACAAATAATCCATGCAAACTGGCTGACCTTAAGCTATTTTCAAAGAAATATTGTCAGAAATGTTAGTCTCTGGATGTGTAAAGTTGATAGACATATGCAAACCTGGCAGCATTATTCTAACTGAAAGGTGGTTCTACAAAGTATTGACTCAGGGGACCGGAATAGAAATCCATGCCACATTTTTCAATCCATGCATAATTATCCTTTCACTTCATAGTTATCTTGGTCTACCACATAAAACCCCAAACACTGATGTTTGTGATTTTAATGTGACAAAATGTGAAAACGTTTAAGGGGATAAATACTTTCACAAGGCACTTTAGATAATTCAGTCTGCTTAGATGTATTTGCAATACACTCAACTCTGCACATCTGAATTTCCATTTCAGAAAAAAAGCAATGATTCTTCTATTCTGTACCTTGATATTATTGGAAACAGTTACAATTGCATGGGACTATGCTTTTATTACAACAGCTGGATTGTTATCTATTCTCACAGGCAGAAAATGTCATGCTGTTGGAATTAGACATGTCCCCACCAACCATGTTTACCTTAAACCTAAACGGTGAATGCCTGGAGAGAGCCTTCACCCCCAGACTGATGCCAGATCTGCCAGTAAATGTGCAAGCAAGAGGCGCCTCATCGTCCTGTGTCAGGAGATCCCAGTCCTGGTAAGTAAATGACAGAGAAATATTTCATTTTAAATACTAAATAGGCACTTTTAGAACAATAATACACTGTATAGGTAATCTGTTTAATTTTATAAAATTTTTCCATAAAACCTGTTTGTAAAATAGGTATTAGCACATGGTCACAATGTTAGCCATAGAGAAATTATAATTTCTAACTTTTGGGGTATAAGTTATTTAGAACGAATCAGTTTCTAATTCTACACACGTCAGTATACTTAAACAAACCATATATATTTTGCATTGATGTGGCTGTTGCAGTTAAAATTACTTTTGTTTTCTATGAACTGCAGGTATCAGGCCCCACAAGCAGCATCTGTCACATCATCCTCATCCTCCACTATTCTGACATCAGAACATCAAAGCTGCTCCCCCTCTCAGAGGCAAAGACCATCCTCTGCTGCATATCTTTCTCTAGGAGGACCACTTCAAACAAGCCCCTGATTTCTGTTCTGTTGCATAGTGCTGGCGTTAGTTTTGCATGCCCCCCTGTTTAGAGATGGAGAACAAAAACACATCTATTAATTAGTTTTATCATTACTATGATATTTTAATTTGGGAGATAATTAAAAGTGGAATAATTTAACTGGAAATAATCTGTTATTTTTCTTTTTCTTTTTTGGGCATGGGTTACTTTTTTAGTGATTCCTAAGCTTTGTTTTATTTGACCAAGTAATTTTTATTTATGTAGCAACTCTTACAGCCATGATAAAAAATGTGCTTTTCTGCTTAAAGCTCCAGTAGGGAGTTCTGAGAAAACTGTGGACTTCGCCTTAAAGAAAAATGAACAAGCACACCTTGCAGGTCCCTCCCCCTTGCTCTCTGCTGTGCTACAGCCCTCTCTTCACAGCTTCTCCCTCCACAGTGGAGCCTGCTGTGAATGCGCAGGCTAGTAAACAGGGCCGCTGATGATGGCAGATAAACAGCTGTGGCACATTCACTGGTAGGGACAAAACAACAACGATATGCTTTTCCTTATCAGCACAACGCCATTAGCACAGCTGCAGCACACCTGCAATCTTGAGCTTGAGCGACTGTATGCGCTCTGCAGGGAAGGGGTGTGAGCAGCTCATACAAGAGCCCGATTGACACTGTTCTGATTCCTCCTGGCTCTGATTGGTTGGTTCTGACTGGAAACAGTGTATTTCTGCAAATGACAGTAGGACTACTGGGAGGAGCCAGAGGAGCTTGATTTTTCCACACACTATCTGTCTCATATTATACAGTCAGAACATAGTGACAGTTTTAACAAATATGTAAAAAATCAATTTTGACAAAAGTTACGTACTGCAGCTTTAAGTACTCTCAGATCAACAACATCGGATGCTGGTCATTTTGCCCATTTGCCATTTTGTTGCCTTGGCATCTTTGGTAATTTACTATCCAACTTTTTCGGGAACGAAATGTTGCAGTGTTATATTGATTATGTGTCAAATTGTACCTAACTGAAGGGTGTTTTTTACCCACTTTGACAGCTGACAATTTAAATTGGTTTTCTATAATCTCCCTTTAATTCCCCATATCCTAAAGTGCGTATATGAGTCCAATAAATACTATTTTGCAGCAGGAGATTGCTTAGAGTTATTTTGACTTGTTTAGAAGTGATAACCTGTCTGATTTCAGAAGTGTCAGCTGACCTATACAGGGTTCATATGCCCAATTAATATAAATAGTAATGTAAAGTTTTCAGCAAATAATTTACAATTAAATAAAATTCTACTTGAAATGTTAGTATTTCTATAAACCCTTTTCCTCCATAATTCATTTAAATATTTAACTACAATGAAAAATAAACTGATTTGCCATGGTTTAAATATGTGGGCATTAAATGATTTGATTGCTGGTATGAAATAAAACTAGTAAGGGACAAAATGGGAGTACAAATTGACAAAGGGGCAAACTGTCACACTGACACATGATTACGATGTTTTATTGTTTGATCAACAAATGCCAGAAAGCAAATTTAATGTGTGAAGAACCAAGCACATATTTGATCACTTTGTTATGAACTAAGAGGATAGGTAGTAACCATATGCTGCTAATTAAATGCATCTAAACAACATCAGAAAGGCTGATATTCTCTATAAATCATGTATTATTCAAAAGCAATTTGGTGTGTATGTGCGCAGTGCCTAAGTGGAAATGTATTAATTGTAATCTTAAAGAAGTAACTGTTGCTATTGTCTATTTAAAAGATGACACATCCTTCCCAAATAACACAATGACACATCTAAACAAGCCCACAAAACAACTGGAACAATGTCTAATGGATGTATAACAACTGCCAAGCATGGTGGTGGGGGGTTGATGATGTGGCCCTGCTTCTTGAAATGTACAACTCAAAGAACATCTGGAACAAAGTCTATTCTTGCTTTATCTGCTCCTTAAAAATGTGTCAGTCATTGGGTGAACCACACACTGCTCTTTGTAACAAAGTTATTAAGAGGCACTCAATGCTTCTGCATTCTGCTTTAGTATTTGTTTAATAAATTAATATTTAAACAGAGTTGCTGATCTGTCACCAGATTTTTTAGACCTAGTGAGCACCACTGTTTTTTATGCATAATTACATAAAATCTTAGGATTGAAAGTCTGTATACTTACTCATATGATTGTAGACAAAAGAAAAAATGGCCATGTCTTTGCCAAACACATTTAGGCAGATTGAATGGGAAATCATCCTGATGTAGCCTGTGTGCTTCATGATGTTCTGGCTAATGTAATTGTGAACCAAAAATGTGAAGAAAGCTTGCAGTGCTGTCTTGATTAGCTGCCTTACTTTTTCATGATTGTGAAAAGTCAGCTTGCTTACATATCAAAATAAACACTGAATAGTCTTGAACAACCTGCTTTTTTTTTTTTTGTTTGTTTATTTTTTTTAAATTTAAAGATCTATTTTGCACTTGTCTAATGAGTCTCATCATAACTGCAAGCACCAGATGTTTAAAGCCACTATCCAAACGACTTGTAAAATCACAGTTTGTCACCTACAGAACATGTTATGGTGTGTTTTACTATTGATTTTCCTATGTTGTTGTAAAACATCTTATCAAGATAAAACCCTGATCTCCCAGAAATATACTTCCTTGCTCTCTTGTCTCTGATGACATCACATAAGCTAAATCAGACTGATTCAATTCAATTCAATTCAATTCAAAAATACTTTATTAATCCCAAAGGGAAATTAAATGTTTCTCTGAGTATGCCCAATTGTGGTTTTATCTTTTCCCCGCTCAAGTCGCCTGCCTTTAAAGAAATCCCTTCTAGAAAGGTTTTTGCTTGTATTCTGCAAAAAAACAAAACAAAATAAAAAAAACGTTTGAGCCATATTTAAGGGATACTGCATGGGTTTCAGGAAGATTTTGCAACATTAAATCCTATGGGAGTGGTTGGTAAGTGGTTAGAGTGCCAAAAGAGCTAAGAAAAGTTATGAAATATTTTTTTATTAATGTAAAATTGGAAATAAATCATCCAAATGTACCCATAGTTATGTATATGTCCCCATAATGTATCACGGTTACATAAAGCAATCCATGTGAATGCATTCAAGATCTAATTGGTTAACCTTCACAGTAAGTCCACTTCAGACCACTTGATTTTTAATTGCATGGTTGCCAGATAAAATGCATTCGACCATGAAATGGTTAATAACTCTGTGCGTTAATTTTATATCATTTTTGTATTTTAAATAAATATATTTATTGTGACATCCTTAGGAGGTGGTTGGAACTATTTCAGTTTCTGTGGACTCAGCGTTTTATGCACCACAAGAACCATCTGTCACATCATCATATTTCTGTGTATAGTGGTGGGATGTGATTTGAAAAAACAAAACTAAAAACTAATTAAATAGAAGATTTGTTAATCTTGTTTAATTGCATTTTAATAAGCAAAGTTCAAATAATGACTAAATGACATATGTGACATGAGACAGTCTTATCAGATGTAGATTTACTTATTTTGGCCACAAACCAGGTCATCTTTTCTGCAATAGCCAAAGTGAGTTCTGGTGTCTGTACGAGTACGAACATGCTTTGCATGAAGGTGATACTGTAGGCTTACTCAACACATCCTGTCTAGTGTTGCCAGATTGGGTAGGTTTCCACCCAATTGGGCTTCTGCTTAACATGTTGGGCTGGAAAACATAGCTTTGGGTGGGTTGCTAATATTTGGCCTGCTTTTCACAACATTTGGCAGGTTATTAGAAAGTATTTATAGGAAAATTCTATCAAAATAATTGTCAATGTTTGGTAGAAAGGTAAAAAACTTACACAATTTAAATAGATATAGTGCCTTTGCACTCATATCTTTAGTCCATTTATTTTGAAATCTAGAGAATCTGTCAAACTCGACATAATCAATCAGTAATGGTCATTAGTTGATCAAGGTTCACTGTAAAACATCAGTTGTAAACACTCCAAATAAGGTTGAGAGTTCAACTATACTACACTGAGGCGTGTTGGTCTGAAGGTCTTTACTGTTAAGCTTTGAGTTGAAATCATGGTTGCCTGCCCCAGAGCATGACTTTAAAGCTCAATTCAATTCAATTCAATTCAAAAATACTTTATTAATCCCAAAGGGAAATTAAATGTTGTTATAGCTCATATTATGAAGGTTTCCTCAAAGAGCCGTTGTAGATGCTGCTGGCTGCGGGCAGGAAGGATCTCCTGTAGCGCTCCGTCTTACAGCAGATCTGAAGAAGCCTCTGACTGAAGACACTCTGTTGTTGTAGGACAGTCTCATGAAGAGGATGCTCAGGGTTCTCCATAATGTTCTTCATTTTATTTCTCATTGCAAGTATTGTAATACAGCAATCCGAGTGCAACTTTTTTGATTGTAAAGAACAGGATGCCGCATTCTTTATTATGCATGTAACAATTTTTTGTTTTTAATATGAGATTCAAGAAAGGTTGAGATTTGGACTGTTTTTTATTGAGGACAGGTTTTACGTTGTGTTTGGGCTTGAAAGTCAGATCTGGCAACCTGATCCTATCCTGTGCATCTTTTGGACAACTTACAATCATGTTTTAGGTGCATTATTGCCACCCACCAGGGTAGAATTGTTTGCATTTTTTTTCTTCTGTCATTAAAAATCTAAATTCACCTATTCAAGTCCCAGCCTTAATAGTTATTAAGTTATCACTGCATTCATTTCTCATTGTGGCAAGATTACACCACTGATTAATGTTTTTTTTTTTTATTATTATTATTATGGTACCTGTGGACCTCCATAAATCAAAAGGACCAGGCCAGATTTGAACGGAACTTGGACACTTTAGAATTAAAAAAAATATGTAATTGTTTGCAAATAACAGATGATCCACGCAATGAATGTGCCTCTTATGATGTCATCAACCCAAATACACATAAAAGTAGAATAAGCAGGTATTTTCTTCATTGGTGCACATTTATTTGTATTCTGTAACATCATACAGCAGATATCCCTACTACATTACCTAGCTATATTTTATGGACGGTGTATACTACACTTGTTACTTAAAGGAAAACACACCACCAGATAGTATCTATAAATACATGTGGAAACTTGGACAGACAGCCACATACAGTAGACGGATGACGTTTCCCGAAAGTCACGTGACTCTTTACAGTAAGCCCAACATGGCAGATGGAGTAGGTCCTGCACGGTGACTAAAGCAACATTTCAACTGAAACGGACAAATTAAACTCCACTCCGCCACGGGACATCCACTATGAGGGAGAGACAGAAGAAAAAGAAGGGCAGGACGTGGGCGGAAGCCGCGAAAACGGTATTCTTGAGTGTTTTATGTTCCGTTTGTTGTGGTTGTTTTCCTTGAACGCTCCCACTTGTACAACTGTGTTGATGAGTTCATGACCTGCTGCTGGAGACGAAATGTTGCGTTCACCTCGCAAGGCCTGTGTGTTGACGGTCCAAAGGCGGCTGCTGTCACAAGCAGGGAATCTCACTTTCTCTCTGCCTGCTCTGAGGAGAAAGGCTGCTTTTTAGTACCTCCTAGATGCACCCAAGCATGTCTCTAAACACACCGTTCGGGTTTCAAGCAAATAATAGGACTGACAAATCTTTATCGACTTGATTCGAATAAAGTAAGCACGAAGCGATCACGTCAAGGGTGCGTTAGCCAGGTTAGCCGTGGCTAGCTCGTGCTAAGTCCGTCAACAAGATTGATTAGTTTCAAGTAGAATACAATCAAACTGCTACTTTTACGAACGTACTTAGTTTTAACAGTTATTCTTCTATCTTCTTTATCGATGTCAAAGTAATTCTACTGCATGCCAACATGTTTAGTGAGTCTTATTAGCTTTCGAGCTAGTTGGACTAGCTTAGCATGCTAATAAGTACTTCCATATGAAAACACTCGGACATAATATCACAATTCAGACATCTTATTGGGTTGTAGGGATATTCGTAGTCCACGTATATATGTCCTCCACGTCACAGTAAATTGTTTATTAACGAGATACAGGTAACGGACAGCAAATACAATGCATATACACTTTTAAATGCGTAAAATGTAATGTCGCTGCAGGGTAAAATAAGTACAGGAACCACACAGTTGACTGTAAAAGGTTGCATAAAATAACAGCAAAATATGGTCAGCTTCACAGTGACATAGATGAAGCGCCTAACAGAAACATTATACCTCTAGAACTTGTCACATTTAGTCAAATTGCAAGCACAGACCTATGTGTACTTTACATTCATTTGGGAAATGTGAGGAAAATTATTTGTGTTTTTGTTTTTTTTTAAACAATGAAAATCTGAAAAGTGTGGCGTGCATTTGTATTGCCACCCCTTTGGTCAACCACATTTGACTTCAAAAATCTCTACCAGAGTATGAAAGTTCTGCTCTTTTTTTAGATAATAGCTCAAGCTTAGTGAGATTTGACAGAGAGAGTCTGTGAATATCAGTGTTCAATTCTTGCAACAAATTCTCAGATAAATTCTGGTCTGCATTTTGACTGGTCCAAAACATCTGAAAATGTTTGGATCTAACCCACTCCATTGTAGCTATGTTGTCTCTTGCTAGGAGGCGAACCTCCATGTAACTCTTAAGCTTTTTGTAGCCTGTAACAGGTTTTCTTTCAATATTGACCAGTATTTAGCACCATCTATATTCCCATGAAGTCTGACTTGCTTTCCTGCTTCCCACACCATGATTCTGCCGCCACCATGTATCACGGTGTGGGCTTTTTATTGTTTTATTTTAACAATGGCTTTCATCTTGCCGCTCTTCCTTAAAAGTCAGATTTGTGGAGTGCACAAATAATGTTGTACCAGGAAATTCTCCCACCAAAGCTATGGATCTCTGCAGCTCCTCCACAGTTATTAAGGTAATCTGATTACCTAGGAGTTCCTGCTTTCCTTGCCCGTTAGGTTAATTAAGGTGGACTACCTTGTCTTCATAGTTTTGCAGTTCTGCCAAGCTCCTACCATTTTCAGAACTCTGCAAGTTTTCAAAGCTTGGAATGATGTTTTATAACCTAATCCTGCTTTAAACATCTCAACAACTTTATCCCTGACCTCTCTGGTGTGTTTGTTGGTCTTCGTGATGCTGCTTGGTTACTAATGTCTCACAAACCTCTAAGACCCTCAAAGAACAGCTGCATTGGTACTAAGATTAAATTACACCCAGATCCATTTACTTGTAAGGACAATAGGTTGCGCTGGATTCTGTTTAGGTGTATCAAAGTAAAAGGTGGTGAATACAAATGCAGGCCACACTTTTCAAATTTTCCTTTTGTAAGGTGTTGAAATTTATCTTTTTTTCTTCCAATTTGCAATGATGTGATGTGCTTTTGTGTGTTGTCGTATCTAATAAAATCAGACTAAAATACATTTTAGTTAATAGTTGTGGTAAAAAGTGGAAAAGTTCAAAAGGTCTGAATAGGAACTGTATGTCGATCCTTGCTACTGTTTTAAGATAAAGCAGTTAAAAAACAATTTTCTCACAAATGTTAGCTTGGTTTTGTATAGGAAAACACGACAACAAATGCAATGTCATACAAGCCATTTATTACCAAAACATTATGCAAAGCAAACAACAAGTAATTTAATCTCTTCAAATAATGCATCAAAATATAGAATGAAATGGCGTTTCTCTTGTCCAATGGGTATCAATAAAGTCAACTTTTCCTTTAGATATTACAAGATCAATAGCACCTGGGAGGGGAGCAGCACCTGCCACATCTCCAAGCAGCAGAGGGAGGGTTAGATATCAGTCTAATTCTTTGCTCAGCAACAATGTTACATTTAAACTCCATGATAACCAGCGGTTGCATAGACCAGGAGATGGTTGTATTGCTATAGTCGTTTCCTGCAGGTCAGCTGTAAGCCAGACATGGCTTATGGCTCCATTGCCCAGCTTCTCTCTCCAGGCACACTGCATTCTGTGTGTTTTCATTTGGCTATATGTAACTTATATACATCTAAATTACAAAAAAAACAAAAAAACACTTTTACCCATTCAATTCCTCACCAGTTTGTACTTCCAAGTCGTACCCAGCCATTACCAATTTGTCAAGACTTAGTAATTGGTACTCAAAACCCCACTCATTAGGTTTAGGTATTCTTTTACATTTATTTATCTGTTTCTTCTGGCTGGAATCACTATTAATGTTTTGGAAACAAACCTTCTGTTTGAATGAAAATTATTTTAAATTTATGTTTGCCAAGGGTATAAATAATTCTGGAGGCTAACCACACCATTACATGCCCTTATATTTAACAATGTCGCATTGGTTCATTTCTTCTGGTAGTTGAGGGTTATGGTGTATTATGGCAATAAATATTCAAAAAGTGATATATATTTTTTTAATTTTGATAAAATACCACATTTCTAATTTATTTTGGGTCCATTTTCTGTTATTGCCAGCTTACTAATTTACAAAACATAATTGACCCTAATCCAATAAAAATAACAGTGAGTAACTTTGTGATTAAGAAGCTGTTTTCTGTATTAATTGTGTTATTTATTGCTTTTGTGTGTTTTTATTATTTTAGGTTTTGGAGAAATACCCTAATACTCCTATGAGCCATAAAGAGATCTTGCAGGTGATCCAAAGAGAAAGGCTTAAAGAAATAAGGTAAACCTGCGTTCTAGGAGGCACTTTTACATGAAAGGCAGCACTATACCTTTCTCTCTTTTAATTCTTTGTTTCATGATTTTTTTCCTGTTCATATTCACAATTATTTTACTCAATAACTGTTTAATTTCTTTTTGTTTCATTGTCACTGTTTTCATCCAGAAGGTAAGAAAAGACAAAGATGGCCTCCCCCAACTCACCACCCTGTCTTAATAACCTCACTGCATTTCCCCATATTTGTTCAGATTTACCTTTTGCATGTTAACAATAACTTGTAGTAGATTCAGTTGCAAAGAGAACACGCTACATGTATTTAGCTTTAGTGTGACACCCAGCTGCATAGACGCGTATGTGGACATGTTTCCCTGTTGTCAGGAGCAAACAGCCGGAGAGGCAGATTCTACAGTCTACACAATATTTCTGCTCAACACGTAGTCTTTTATCGTGTTGTTATTTAAGGTTTTTATTTTATCTTTGAACCTGCGGCTCCTTGATTAAAAAAAAATTTTTTTTGACAGTTTTGTGTTTATTTATTTTTTATTTCTGGTAGAAAAGGCTGCAAGCTCGGTTTGCGGAACACGAAAAATAAAGCTTTACTGAGAAGATCGGTTTTCTATGCTATTCTTCTAAGCCACGTTTCTAATGTAAAATATAACGCATTATTGGAAAAATGAAAGAGATTTCCCCAAAACAGGAAACTGTCAAAACACGTTTCATTTGTGCTCCCGACACCAGGGAAATAGATCCTTTCAGGGGATCTAAATTACACCAAACACCAAACTGGGCAACGCTATGGTCTTTTTCTTTCTCCAAACTTTATTAAAAACAATAAAACAGAACAAGAACACAGAAAGGCGTACAAAGGAAGGAAACAAAAAGGATTCAACCTAATTAACAAACAAAATTAAACAAGTATATTAAAATGTTAACAAAGATGACCAATTTTTAAGACTTTTTTTTTACTGTTGCTGTCCATTATTGAGAAAATATAATGATTTATGTACAAAAGTAATTCAATAAAATGTGGCTTACAATTGGAGAACTTGGGTTTATGAATACCGAATTTGGACAGTAGAAGTAGCGGGTTAATATCATGAAGGTGAGATTTGACTGTCAATTTCTGTGGAACCAAACGACATTCCTCCAGCATCGGAAAAAATGAGGGTAATAAATTCAGAAATAAAATGTGAAAGTTTGCTACAAAGATGTTTTGTAAATGAATAAAACCAGAATAAATTAATAAATTATTATTGTTTCCCTATTCACAAACAGTACGATTTACATTAATATAGTCTGAATGTAGTGGCTAGTTGGATAGAACCTATGAAGCATTTTAAAAGAAACATCCTTTACTTGTTCGTCAAAAAGAAGTTTTGTGATAAAAGCCAAACTCTGTCCCAGCATATTTTCCACAAAGCAAGATGCAACGCTCCGTTAGACACAATATACATTTTTATGTCAGGAAAGTGTAATATTGATAATGTGAGTTGCTTTTAATCATTAGCTCTGAGTCAAATTTATGCAACTGATTCTATGTGAAACGCAGAGCAGATTTCCTACCCTGACGTTATTCTGATCCAGACTGTCACGAGACCTGATGCATGAAAACACTTTGTTCTCAGACATCTGATCAGCCTTTACCTATTTCTGTTTTTAAATAGCTGCTTGAACTATTGAAGACGATACTTATAATTTGTGGTTTTCTCTCATCACCCAGTGGAACCTCGCCGCTGGCATGTCTGAACGCTATGTTGCACACAAACTCTCGTGGTGAGGAGGGGATCTTCTACAAAGTTCCCGGCAGAATGGGAGTCTACACACTAAAGGTTAGTTCGACTCAAAACACTTTGCAGAACGGTCACAATCTTCCAGTTTTTCACATGCTGAATTTTAACATCAGATGCAGTATATTGTTGTAGAGTCAGTGAGTCTATGTAGCTTTAAATCTAAATCTCCCGTGAACTATATCATCGGTTTGTTGTGACGTGTTTATAGGGGGTGTAATGGCTCACTTAGTCTTGTTTCACATACCTCGGTTTTGTGGTCACATTTCAGTATGGGAAAGTACAACAGGAAGAATAAACAAATGCCAAATAATACTTTTCTCTGAACTACATAAATAACCTCTTTAAAAACAGAAAAACAAACCACTGTTAGTGACGAGGCTTTTAGGCAGCAGTGTGACGGCTACCTTAGAACAGGCAGAATGTGTCTGCTTGGTAACTGTAAGGGATGCAGCGATGGATCCCGCTCACAAGGTGGGCAACAGATAACCCACACAATATTTTAATAATTTTTTTAGGGAAACCTAAGAAAGCGACATTGTTTTTGTATTGTAACAATTGAATAAAGGTTGTAACTATAACTTTAACTTAGAGCCAATTGGAGGCTCTGGAATAGACCCCAGTTTAGCCACCTTGTTAGTAGCTAATGGTTAGCCAGCTGCAGCAGACTTCTTAAAGTGCCTACAAATCGTTTATTCACTGTCACTGTTTCTTTTTTATTGAGGACCAAAAGTCCTGCCACACAAATGATTAAAAGATGGTGGAGGCTGTTTTAGGATGAGGAGTGCAAACAAATACAGGCACATAATCATAAAAAACGTTGCTGTCTGTATTTAATTCCATCTTCTTCTGTGAGTTATCCAAAAAAGAAAGCTTATACTCTGGAATGTCAGAAAAGTTGCCTGAAATAGTTGATTGGATTTTTTTTTAATGTTAATATTTTCTGATAATGGGTATTAAAATATGTGACCATCTGTGTTTCAGTCCAGTTTCTTAACTGCCCCCTCTGGAGTCACAACACCTAAAAGTGTTAAAGGGATTTTAAGCAGAAAACTGCATTGGTTTTAAAGCATTAAAACAGCTGTATATCTTGATGCTGGTTACCAGCACATGCTTAGTTTGTTGCAGTTATTCTACCCTTAGATTTACACCAATTAAAAGCCGATACGGAACTAAATCCCATCTCCCATTGTGAAAAAATTAATAAAACACTGGCTCGCTTACTCACTTACAGGGGTTGGACAATGAAACTGAAACACCTGTCATTTTAGTGTGGGAGGTTTCATGGCTAAATTGGACCAGCCTGGTAACTAGTCTTCATTGATTGCACATTGCACCAGTAACAGCAGAGTGTGAAGGTTCAATTAGCTGGATAAGAGCACAGTTTTGCTCAAAATATTGAAATGCACACAACATTATGGGTGACATACCAGAGTTCAAAAGAGGACAAATTGTTGGTGGACCTCTTGCTGGCGCATCTGTGACCAAGACAGCAAGTCTTTGTGATGAATCAAGAGCCACGGCATCCAGGGTGTCAGCGTACCACCAAGAAGGATGAACCACATCCAACAGGATTAACTGTGGACGCAAGAGGAAGCTGTCTGAAAGGGATGTTCCGGTGCTAACCCGGATTGTATCCAAAAAACATAAAACCACGGCTGCCCAAATCACGGCAGAATTAAATGTGCACCTCAACTCTCCTGTTTCCACCAGAACTATCCGTCAGGAGCTCCACAGGGTCAATATAGACGGCCGGGCTGCTAGAGCCAAACCTTTGGTCACTCATGCCAATGACAAATGTTGGTTTCAATGGTGCAAGGAGCGCAAATCTTGGGCTGTGGACAATGTGAAACATGTATTGTTCTCTAATGAGTCCACCTTTACTGTTTTCCCCACATCTGGGAGAGTTACGGTGTGGAGAAGCCCCAAAGAAGCGTATCACCCAGACTGTTGCATGCCCAGAGTGCAGCATGGGGGTGGATCAGTGATGGTTTGGGCTGCCATATTATGGCATTCCCTTGGCCCAATATTTGTACTAGATGGGCGCGTCACTGCCAAGGACTACCGAACCATTCTTGAGGACCATGTGCATCCAATGGTTCAAACATTGTATCCTGAAGGCGGTGCCGTGTATCAGGATGACAATGCACCAATACACACAGCAAGACTGGTGAAAGATTGGTTTGATGAACATGAAAGTGAAGTTGAACATCTCCCATGGCCTGCACAGTCACCAGATCTAAATATTATTGAGCCACTTTGGGGTGTTTTGGAGGAGTGAGTCAGGAAACGTTTTCCTCCACCAGTATCACATAGTGACCTGGCCACTATCCTGCAAGAAGAATTGCTTAAAATCCCTCTAACCACTGTGCAGGACTTGTATATGTCATTTCAGTTTCATTGTCCAACCCCTGTATGTATTTGTACAAATGTGGATAACAGGTGAAATATGAAACAAACTCACTGATTAATATTTTCTTATTAGCAGACCTGATGGGTACAAAGTAATTCTTATTTCCATATAAGGGGGGCACGGTGCGTGGTGTGGAGGCTGTGAGTCCCCCATGCAGCTGTGCGGGGATCCAGGGATCAGATGTCAGAATGGATAAAATGGTCCAGGATAAATGTGAGAGAATACCTTCAGAGTGCAACGTTTTCTTTTGTCGCCAATGCCTTGATTTTTCTTTCTTCTCTCACTCTGAATCAGTTTACTGTAGCAGTCTCTAACCCTTAACCTCTAAACCTGAACCAAAACCCTCAAAAGGGGGTTCACAGTATTAGGAATGTACTTTGTTCCCTATGAAGCCGATTGGTCTTAGACAATTAGTGACTATACCAGAAAAGATTCTAAATAGTTAACTAGTACAAGATACACTTGCAGAGCAGTCATCAAGCTCACCTTTAGGTAAATTGTTGCAGCTGTTTCCTAAATAAAATATCCAGCCCCATGAAAGTGCAGTGTAAATATTTCGTTCTCCCCTGAATAGATTGCGGTTAAATGACCTGCACTTACCTCAGGTTCATCACGTAGAAGACAGCATCAGGTTGAAGTTCTCATAAATGTAAAGTCCACTCCTGATTGAATTCATCTGAACACGTTTATGTGGTGACCCGTATAACTCATCAAAAAGTGCCAGTGCAAATGATTTTTTTGATGAATGTGACAGTAAGAAATCTAGACTGAGAATTTGATCAGACAAATAATGAATAGCTGATGTGAATCCTGTGTTTTATGTGTGTGTTGAACTCATAAAGCCCCTCTAACGTGTTTTCTAATGGAGTAAAGACGGAAATTCAATCTTGGAGACTCACCCCTCCTCCAGCTTCACCCAATGGCTTCTCCGTGCGTCTCCGCGCCAACCAATCGGCTTCAAGTCTGCAATAATCTTCAGCCAATGATCCTTCAAGGCTCCGCATTTAAAGTCTCCCATCCATGGATCTCCCAGCTGTCAGTCGAGCTTCGAGCCTCCTCCACCCCATCGCCTCCATCGGATTCTCAGTTCCATTACCATCAGGCCCCCTCTCCATCACCAGTACCAGATCCGGGGGGAGACAATTCTAATTCTAATCCTAAGACGTTCATCAGTTCATGCATTATCAGCATTCATGTCTTCCTCTGGGGTCTGAGCGCCAAACAAATAAACATCCATTGTGTAACTTCTCTAATCGCATTTTGTGTTTTCTTATTGTGTCTCTACAGGATTGAATTGTGACTGTATGTTCTTGTTTTTTTTTTGGTCACACAGAAGGACATCTCAGAAGTGGTGAAGAAGCTGTCAGAGGAGGGCTCTGATGAGAGCAGTGACAATCTGTCTGACTCCCGAAGCTCAGAGAACAGCACCGTACCTCCAGAGGGCAGGAGAGGAAGGTGGATGCGGAGAGGTACTGTCTCCTGCTTTTGGGTAGAAGTTGTTTTGATCTGACCTTTAGAGGGTAAACTACTGACTGTTTTATGTTCCAGCAGATCAAGTTTATTTCAGTTTGAATTTGAATTTAACACAAATGCGGCTTTAATTTTGAGCTCTTGCTCATAAAACAGCAACAGTTTTGTTTTTTTCTTGTTATTGCTGTTCAGTAAGTGCTTAACAGGAATAAATTAAGTATCAAGATAAAACGTATCCGGATTGTCACGCAGCTCTTTTTTTTTTTTTTACTGATTTTAGCTGATTGGGTACTGAGATGTCTTATGTCAGTGAGCGTTAACGCCTCTTCTCAGCTGTTGTTAAGCTGTGTTGCACAAACACAGGAAGCCAGCTAATATAACTGTAGACAAGCCTAAGGAAAGTGCCTCCTCCAGAAGATTAGATCAAATCGTTCTGTATTTCTGGAATACACTGAGAACCCAGCATGATAGCGAAAGGTGGGTTTCTTTTCTAAAGTTCATCGCCCATAAAGTGTTCCGCCTTCACCAGCAGACTGTAGCCGTTTTTACTCGTTTGTCTATCGTGTTGTTGTGTTTTTTAGTGTTTGCTTTTTTGGAATTTTTCTAAGATTCAGTGCAAGTTTCAAAATTGCTTTTCTTTTTTGTTAAGTGGTAATTATTTTGTGTTTTATCTGCTACTTGAACGTTTTGACTGTTGAAACAGGAAACTGAATTTTCTGAGTGAGACCCGTGACCACTTCCTCATTACGCATAATCTTGAAGCTGCTATTAAATAAGCTACGTTTACATCTGAGAAAGAGATCTGATCCTTTGTTATTGAGCTAATAAACATGAAGAAGTCTGCTGCTGGAACTGAGGTGATGTGTAGAAAAGTTGTTTACCTGTATGAAAAGAGAGCTTAATAGAACCCTTGCTGAGATGAACCCATTTTTCATAAAGTGATATCTTATATGGGTAATGTAATCTCCTTCTTTGTGCAAAGGATTGGTTTCAGTTTCAACAAAACAATAGCCCAGCTTGATGGTTTCATACTCGCCTCAGGAAATGTAGGTTTGTAACCTCTGTTTTCCTCCTTTTCTGTTATAGTCCCCTCTAAGCTGCAGTCACAGCCATCCTCTCCGCAGCCCCAGTGCTCATCGCCTCCTGTCCCCTCCAGTAAACTCATCTCTCCCTCGCAGAAACACAGCAAGAAAGCACTCAAACAGGTGTGTTTTTTTTTAAAAACGTAGTTTTTACAGTGCAGTTGGGTTGTTTCTCAACAACATGTACATCACTGTTTTACTTGTCACCAATGAAACATGAGTTCCTGCCACACCCTTTTATTTAAATAGTCCCATAGAAAGACCTTCCACACCAAACCACACCACACCACCCCACTCCACAAAACACAAATACTTCCTGGTTAATGTATTTATTGAATTGTTCTGGTTTTATCTGAATGATGTGCAGTGTTAGTTTCCACTTCACATAACGTTTTGCATTTAGGTCAGAAAATTCAATTTTCCTCATATCTGGCCTGAACACCTTCTTCCTCGTGCTTTTCTTATCCTCTACCTGACATCTAGATTGGACTTCTTAGGAAATTTGTTTTGAATTGTTGAATGTGTAAATGAACATTTGTCCTTTCAAATATTCTTCCACCTGGGTTGTGGATCTCTGCAGCTCCTCATGAGTTACCATGGGCCTCTTTAAAGGGCAGCAAATACAAATGCATATCCTACTTCATAGATTTGTATTTGTATGAAGTTTTAAAAATAATATATCTTTCCACTTCACAGCTATGCACTACTTTGTGTTGGATTAAATAAAATCCAAATACAATATTTTGGAGTTTGTTATTGTAATGTGACAAAATTTGAAAAAAGTTTAAGGGATCTAAATACTTTAGCTGGGCATTTAATGTTTTCAGTCAACCTGCTAATATTTCAACACAGAGATCTTGTCTTTTCTTTGGTTGTTTGCAGACGATTCTTATGTATGGAAATCATAGCAAGTTGTGTGCCGCATAGATTTGTGCCGCGTAGGCACAATACTCATGAGTTTGAGATAAAAACACTTAATTGATTTTACATGTTTTTTTTTTACGTTACTCTTCTTATAGGCGCTGAAGCAGCAGCAGCAAAGAAATCAGCGCAGACAGGGTGGTATGCCAGCCATCTCCAGTTCGAGGCTGCTACTAAAGACCATTAAAGACATGGCAGAAAACATTACAACAAAGACGGGTAGGTTGGAACTATTATACTGTCACAAACAACACCAATTGTTATTTGTACTGCATATTTAGATAATTTTTGTTCCTTTTGCATTACCGTATTTTCCGCACTATAAGGTGCACCGGATTATAAGACGCACCTTCAATGAATGGCCTATTTTAGAACTTTTTTCATATATAGGGCGCACCGGATTATAAGGCGCATAGAATAGAAGCTACTGCAGTCAAACGTTTGACTGGGGTTGCGTTATGCATCCACTAGATGGAGCTGTGCTAAAGAGAATGTCAACAAAACAGTCAGATAAGTCAGTCAGTCAAACTTTATTAATACACTACAAACCAGCGTTCTGATAACTCCATTCACTCTCATGGTAAGGTCTCCTCTACATAGAATTCTATTGAATAGAGCCAACCGCACGTTAGGAATGCATTGGAGTCTATGAAGTTGAAGTTGAAATCAAACGTTAGTTAAAACGTGAAAGGAAACTTTTCCCTGATTCAGTAAACACGTAAAAGAAACAGTTTGATGCACTAAATCAAACGTTAGTACATTCAAACGTTATACACACACAAGTGGTGTTGGACTAGGAGTAAGCACAGTACAGGTGTTTACCGCTATTACTTCGGCGACACCCCTGACTACGGTAGCCGTAATGCTGCAAGCGGTGCGGCTTTGTAGTTTACCAGTCGTACTGAAACATTTTGACAGAGCGCCGTGTACAACCAGTATGAATTAACCAATTAACCAATTGATCCATATATAAGGCGCTCCGGATTACAAGGCGCACTGTCATTTTTTGAGAAAATTAAAGGTTTTTAAGTGCGCCTTATAGTGCGGAAAATACGGTACATTTAATTTCATAAAATTACACATTTTCAGTAATGACTATGATGCTGTTCTTGTAGGTTATCATGTCATTTTCTTTTATATTAAAGAGCTTGTGGTTTTATCCCATGCTGACTTGTATAAGGTTGTGTAATGTGTATGTGTCTCGTGTAATGCGTGGCCTCAAGTAAATTACAATCTAACTTTGTATTTCCATGCCTATGATACTGTAGCAGACTTTCATGACCTAGACACATCATATCAATGTGGATATATTCACCACGCTGGCGTAACTTATGCAAGTGTTGCTCAAATGTCACAGCAATGACGTGATAATGGTGGTGGTTAGTCTCTTACTGTTATGACATACTTGAATTGATGCTTGAAGTGGCATCAATCCAACGTGTTATGTGATTCAAGTAGCTAGAACATGTTGTTTGACCACTTGGAGGGAGTCATACTTTGAATAGAGCATTGAAAGTTTAGCCTGAGATATGACTGTTTTCCATTATTACCTCCTCAACTCACCTCGACATGGTTCGGGTAATTTTCCATACCAATGGAGTATCACCTTAAAGTGGGTGGGGTCATAATTGCAAATCGGCCCGAAAGATGATTTGTACATGACCAACCACCGTCTAGTCACCGCTGTAGTTTCTCATCAGCCACGAGCACAGACATGTCTGCACCTCATCGTTGAACGTTGGTTTTGATCTTAGTTTTCCGTTTTCCTTAATGCTAGGAATACACTCAGTCATTGTTGGGAGTTTTTAAAAGTGGCGGGTTTGATTTTTGTAATACAGTCGCTCTCATGACTCAACAGATGACGCTACCCCCTAGCCAATCAGTGACCAGCAGTCTTCTGACCTCACTTTTTCAGCTCGACTGCTCAACTGATTGGTTACTAAAAAAGGTGCTGGTACCAAACAAGTAACAGTTCCTGAGAGCAAACTCTGAAATCCTAGCCGAGTAGGTACTAATGGAAAAGGGGCTATAGTCAGGTGATCATTTAATATGGTGGGGTAATGTACTCTGTCCTGACAGAGAAGCACACTGTACATTTTACACCCTTCATCTCAATACGTAAACCACGTATAAAAGGAGGGAACATCTTAAATGACACACATGCTTAATAAACGTGGAGTTGATGTTTCACAAAAAAAAACGCTTCATTTCTTCACATTGGTCCCCTTTCCACTGAAAGCCCCAGGATTTGTTTTACCCAGGTAACAGTAATCCCAGGGAATCTCCTACATTCTTTTTCCATTGCCATGGACCATTTACTTAAATCAGCCCAATGATGTATGGCGAACTTGTGAAGAAAACTGCACTACACCTTCCGTCCAGCAAATGGCATTACTCCTTTACTCCATTTAAAGGACAATTAGTTAATAAATGTTGTTTTTTTGTTTCAACTGATGAATAATAGATGAGCAGCTTTAGAGGTATACAATTTATTAATTTATTACATTATTCCTTAAGTTGCTCTGGATCCATAAGCAAGAATGTTTAAATCATTATTTTACATTTAAATTCTTACAAACCTTGCTGCTTTAGAACTACATGATTCATTTATAATAACTACTAAATACTGACTAACACACTTATTTTTTTTTATCATCAGCTAAACTCATTTCAGATAACTACAGACATTGTTTTTAGTAAGAATTTTATTTATTAGAATGAAAAAAAACTGATAATCGGTCCAGAAATATGGGGAATTAATACCTTGACTGTCTAATCATAACCAAATATTTATATAAAGTAGAAAATGTGTAGACAGTGGAGTAGAGGGTATCAAGACATGAAGAGGATCAGAGCTTCTGGGAATCTTCATCCAAACCTGGAACTGGGGTTTCTCCTCTTGCAGAGCTGTCTGCATAAAACTATGAAAGCTTCAAAATATTAGATAAATAAATATAAGAGATAAATCTGAGTTCATACCCGACTAAGTTAGGTTTACATGAAAAGACAGTCTTAGGGAAATGTGTATTTTTTATGTACATGGAAAATTTAAAGTGCTCTGATCATCAGCACTGCATTAAAACATTTGTCTTACAGAACTGTTGCGAACTAGTTCATAATTAAGGCCAACATTAACTTAAAATGTCACAAATTTACGCCGAAAAATATTCTGTTTTATTTTCTGGTACTTATGGTTATTCACCGCATACCTACTAAACGCTTTATAATAACTTTCAGCCGCCACAAACAGATACCAGGTAGTGGAAAATCCCAGAGTGCCGGGTCGAGATCAGGCAGCGGTTAGTGGAAAAGTCTGGAGGATCTGACTGCACAGATGAAGTTTTGGGATCTGCTTTCTTGCAGAAAAACATCTTAAAACTACATTTATGTGACAAATTAATGGTATAAAAATTAGAGGTGCGCAGATTGATCGGCCCTGATCTCCTTAATTTTGGGTGATAGCTGATATTTACATGTGAAACCGATATTCCACCGATTTCTACCGATATTATGCACCTAATGTGCAAGTTTTGTTTCTTTTTAAAATGTTAAAAATGAAAGACTAAGGGAACTGCAATGCTGTAAACGTTTCTTTATATTTGAGAGAGCTACCTCATGTGCAGTTAAAACAAGCTTGTATTGTTTCATGGGTATTGTTCAGTGTTTTTGAATAAAATAGGATTGGAACTTTGAAGGTGTATTGTGACTTTATAACACCTAACAGTGTCTGTTATGAAAAAAAAATCTGAATCGACAGGTCAGCCTTTTTAAAGATGTGTGGTTGGTGATCGGCCAGAAAACGGCAAATGTGCACCCCTAAAAAAACGATAAATTTGTATACCAACCTGTGCCTTTATGGAAGCCGCTGGTGCCATGCTTCGATGCACACAACCCCACCCCTTAAACAAATCTTGGGGAAAGCTGAAAAGACCATCTCCAGAGTAGGACCATTTAGACCCACATAAAACCAAACTAACATGATAGGATGGGAAACACTGAGACTGCAGATTTACAATAAGTTGTCCTGAAAATTCACAAAGTTTTTCTATATTTTGTCCAAGCAGAGTTGTGCCACCCTGTCGTACCCAGAAAAGTTCCCCAAAGGTCCGGTCGCCTCAGTGCAGGTAGGTCAAACAATAGGTGCTTTATCAACTAGGATTAGCAATTGGTTTGACACTTTCTATGGAATAGAAAAATAAATTGATTAGTTGGCCTAACAAGAATAATCCTACTGCAGTTACATTTTCTAAACACCGCAGAGCTCATGTGACCAAGCTGATTTGTCTATGGTTGTTAAATTTCTGTCAGAGATATAAAAGAGCTTGGAAATTTGTAATGTACAGATCAGAAGATACTATGTCACTGATGGCTTTAAAGATTTACATTGGAAAATGTACTTTTCACTTAAGATATTGATTGTTAAATGAAAAGCTGTTATTTCTCAATTATTCTGTGTTCACTTCTATTTCCTGTTTTGTGTTTAAGGGCAAATAAAGCGTACAAAGTGTAAAATAGACGTGGAAACACCGGACTCTATTTTGGTTAACACCAATCTGAGAGCACTCATCAACAAGCACACCTTCTCAGTCCTGCCTCCTGACTGTCAGCAAAAGTTGGTCAAACTCCTGCCTGAAGTTGACCGACAGGTGACTTTTACATTATACACCCTCTTTATACCTCTGTTTTATTGAGGATCGCTATACTGTATGTATATGAAGTTTTGCCCTAAATGTAGTTTACTGACTCTTGAGACTGCAGTCAATGTTCCAATGCAGTGATGGTGATTATTGAAAGATTAGTCATCACAATTGTGCCTCTTCTCAACAGGCTTGCTTGGACGGCCTTCTGAAGGTCACAAGCTCTGCTTTAAACAATGAATTCTTTGCATCGGCAGCACAGTCTTGGAAGGAGAGATTGGCTGAAGGTTAGTTGCTTGGCTCCCAGTTGATAACAGCATTCATTTCTCTTATAAAGAAAACAAAATACATCTCCAAGGTGAGCTTGCGTTGCTTTTTCTTTCTTCAAAATGAAATGAAGATTTCTCCTTTTACAGGGGAATTCACACCAGAGCTGCAGCTCCGAATGCGTCAGGAAATTGAGAAGGAAAAGAAAGTCGAGCACTGGAAGGAAGCGTTCTTTGAAAATTATTATGGGGAAAAGTAGGTTCTCTTGTATGAGTGGAATTGTTCATAATCATGTAATTATCAAATCCAAATGACATTTGATTGTTTTGAAAATGTCTTTGTTAAGGTGTGACCGAGACAGGATACTCACCCCCCCCAAAAAAAAGAATATTGATCCAACTCATTTAAGAAAAAGTAAAAGTCCTAATCTAATACTGGACCTCTTAAAGCCCCAACTTGCAAGATACCGAATACACTGTAAAGTTATTAAAATCAATCTCGTGCATAATGGACATCTCAATGGCTCCAAAGAAGTTTAAAGTGCTAAAAATCAACTATTTTCAGTAGTAGGCATGGGCCATACACCCATACTAAAATATACCAAGAGATTCGCTGTTGCTGCGCATTGCCTGTCAGCTGGTTGAAAAGTGCACTGAGCTGACAAAACCACAGCGGAATATTGAGCTGATATTTCTTCTATGGTTTTGCTTTGGTCTGTGTATCAAACTCAGAAACACCAATGTTATAAGTGTTCTGGTAAATGGGTTTTTTGTCTTTGCAGCAGTTGGAAAAACTGCTTTTCTGTTATTAATAGATACCTCGAGATCAGAATCAGAAAAGCTTTATTGCCAAGTACGTTTTTGGACATACAAGGAATTTGTTTTGGCGTAGTCAGTGCAATACAATACAAATTAAACAGTATAAACATATCTACAATATAATATAAATATATGTGCACAGTTTTAAGTGAGTGAGAGTAAATATAGAGCAGTATAAGATGCAAGAGCAATACAACATTATAGAAGTTTCACAATTAACATGCAACCACACACCCCTCCATAGCAGATCACTTTGCCCTTTCCCATTATACAACCCAATCGCCAAGATCGTTCACATTTTGCGCGTTCAGATCATGCAGCTGGGGTCACCAAAGGGGCGTGGCATACAACTCTCTGCCTACCTCTGCACAGAGCGCTGAGCTGCGTCTCGGGACCCTCATCTGAATGTTTTAAATTCAAGCAAAGTTGCTGTGTCCCATCCTTAGCATGTTATTATCTTAATCAGATTCTGCTGATTAACGTTTTACTCTGGTCCGACGGACATTAGAGGATGAAAATGTTTCTGTTATGTACAGAACTGCAAACTGAGCAGCTGCTGCTGATGTCTTTGCTTAGTGCTTCATACTCACTTCCCAGTACCACTTTATTCAAACCATTAACATAGGTTACCAGTTGATGACCACCACATGACCACTATGTGGATCAGGCGAGTAATATTGTAATATATTCCAACCGTTCAGCTGATTGTGAGGAGTAGTAAACAGACGTAGATTACAGAACAAAAGGATGATTTGAAACATGTTTTTGTTTCAAATGTTCCATTGTTCATCCAGAACAAGGAATTCACTCCCATATTCTGCAGGGTTCTTTTGCCTTATTGCAATCACTTAAATCATCCTTTCCTTTTTTAGTGCTTTCTAGGAAGTGTTTTGTGTAGGGCTGAAACAATTGATCTCATCAATCATGATTAGTCAGTTATTGAAATAATTGTCAACTATTTTATAATCGTTTACTGGAGTATACAGACTGTCTAAAACATGCCATTTGCAGAATAAACAACCCACTCACAACAGTAATTAGGCCAAAATTGTACAAAAAATATCTACATTTTGCATAAAAACTTTTGTCTGTAAATATGCTCTATCCAGACCTCCTCAGGTAGCATAGATTTAGCTTCACCTGGTTCAAATTCTGTAAAAAATCTTTTATTAAACACCTTTTGCAGAACAAAATCGGAATTTTGGGTTTTCATTAGCTGTAAGCATAATTATCCAATTTAACAGAAATAAGCACTTAAAATGAGTTTTAATTTCTGAATTGAATTATCGAAAAATACTTTTCAGTAATTTTCCATGTTTTCGGATGTGCCTGCATTTGCTTTTACTTGTACCTGAGGAATTGCTGTTTTTTGTCACAGTAAGCATGAAAGCCTAAGATTGGTGTTCTCATATCTAGAAGGTACAGAAACGGGTGTCATAAATCTAAATATCTGTGATTTAATGGTGGAGAACAAAGTCGCTGAATATTTCTCTTCTCTCCTTCTGTACAGTTCAGGCCTCAGCTATGAGGAAGCCAAAGAGCTGATAAAACCTGATGTGAATAAAGAGCCTATCAGGCGCCGGTCTCCTGTTGGTCAGACAAATCCAGCTCCTCAGGCTCTGGAGGACAAAAAGAGCATCAAGGACTGTATTCAGACTGATGCTACCACTAAAGACAAGAAACCAACTGAGAAACTGCCGGAACCTCCGAAGGAGCCACCCAGACACAAAGAGACCATCCCCACCACAGAGCCCATGAAGACACGGCGATCACATCATGCAGAGGATCGAAAGTTGAACACAGCTGCACAGACTGGGCCAACGGCAGCCATGAAAACACCAGAAGCTGAGAAACTGACTGAACAGAGCTCAAAAAGCACACATCAAGAGAAGCAACACAAAGAGGATAAAGAGGAAAAGAAAGCTGAACTACCCGAGTCGCCTGTGAAGAAAAGCCTCCCACTAAAGGCTTGTTCAGATATAAAAGATAATGAGCTGGTGACTGTGGTTAAACCTGCTCCGGATGACGAAGAGGTAACCGCAGAGCCCACTGGTGGCTCGGATGCCCAGAAGAGAAAATCACTCAGTGAGACAGAAGGTGAAGTGACACCTGAGAAAAGACCTCGTTTGTCTTCCGTTTCCTCAGTGTCTTCGGTCTCCTCTGCATCTGCATCTGCATCTCCATCAGCATCATCCATATCCAGCCCGGCCACGCCATCTCCGACAGGTCAAAGGGTCCCGCCTCTCAAGGTGAGAATACATACAGTCTCCATGTAATGAATGTTTCCTGAAGCACCCTTTGTGGCTTGCGTCTTTAAAGAGGATGACATCTGTAGTTACAGGGCCCTATCATAGCCCTCAAACTTTCTCACAGTAAAGTTATCACGTACAACCACTAACTTCACTGTATTTCATAGGGATTTATTGTGATAGGCCAACATAAAGTAGCATAACATTAAAAGGAAGAAAAAAAAATGTTTAAATTTTTTTTATTTTCCCTAATAAAATCAATGGAGCATGCAATTGCATTTAGTTTCCTTTATATTGATATCCCTAAATAAAACCCGGTGCAGCCAACTGCTTTCAGAAGTCAGCTGATTAGTAAATCCAGTCCATCTGTGTGTAAGTAGTAATCCAGCTGTCCTTCTTTGGACCTCAGGAGTTTGTTGGAGAATATCGATTACCGTATTTTCCGCACTATAAGGCGCACCGGATTGTAAGGCGCATAGAATAGAAGCTACTGCAGTCAAACGTTTGACTGGGGTTGCGTTATGCATCCACTAGATGGAGCTGTGCTAAAGAGAATGTCAACAAAACAGTCAGATAAGTCAGTCAAACTTTATTAATACACTACAAACCAGCGTTCTGATAACTCCATTCACTCTCATGGTAAGGTCTCCTCTACATAGAAATCTATTGAATAGAGCCAACCGCACGTTAGGAATGCATTGGAGTCTATGAAGTTGAAGTTGAAATCAAACGTTAGTTAAAACGTGAAAGGGAACTTTTCCCTGATTCAGTAAACACGTAAAAGAAACAGTTTGATGCACTAAATCAAACGTTAGTACATTCAAACGTTATACACACACAAGTGGTGTTGGACTAGAAGTAAGCACAGTACAGGTGTTTACCGCTATTACTTCGGCGACGCCCCTGACTACGGTAGCCGTAATGCTGCAAGCGGTGCGGCTTTGTAGTTTACCAGTCGTACTGAAACATTTTGACAGAGCGCCGTGTACAACCAGTATGGATCAACCAATTAACCAATTGATCCATATATAAGGCGCTCCGGATTACAAGGCGCACTGTCATTTTTTGAGAAAATTGAAGGTTTTTAAGTGCGCCTTATAGTGCGGAAAATACGGTACTGTAATTGAAACAATTCACTTACCAGATAGCTCATGGATTGGATGGAGGAGTGGTTTATGATAACATCTGCAATCCATGTAGAGGATGAACATGTGGACAAATGGGCTCTAGGCCCGTATTCAAAAAAGAATCCTCAGACTAAAAGTAGCTCATATTGACACCATTCTAAGAAAAATTGTAGAATTTCTCGATTAGATACAATGCCGTTTTTGCAGGTCTTCCCTTTTGCAAAGCATGTAGAAGTCTTTAATTGGAGCGACAGGATGGCAGATATAATGGGAAAGTGAATGGAGCTAACTACAGGGCAGTCCTGGAAGAGAAGCTGCTAGAGGTTGCAAACAACTCAGACTCAGACTTCATCTTCCTGCAGGACAGCAACCTTAAATGTGAACCAAGAAGTGTCACAAACATCCATGATGGCCTTGCAGGCTGATATGAGCTGCTTTGATCAAACTCAACAGTAATAGTTTTTGTATTTAGCATTTTTTTCTTTGAAATGTTATTTTCAGTAGGAATCCAGCTGTCCTTTTCAGGACTTCAGAGGTTTTATGGAGAAAATTAGTGAACAAAAAGCATAATGACCTAAATGCAATTGAGAATCTATGGCAAGCCTTGAAAATTGGTCTTCATAGACTCTCTCCTTTCAATCTGACTGAACTCCAGCTGTAGAAGAATGCAATCCAATCATTTTATTCTCACTTCATAAGTCTACACTTTGTGCTGGTCTATTACATAAAATACAAATAAAATATATGAGGCTTGTAGATGTAACCAGGTTAGGGAATAATTTTGCTAAGCTCTGTATCTTGGATCACTGCGGTTTTCTTAAATGTATTCTGCTGTATTCTCTGTTAAATGCCTACTGCTGTTGTAAGAATGTGTTTGTAAATCTGTAAGGATTTTTTGTTTCTTTTATTTGAACTCAGAAAATTGTCAAACATTGCTCTCTTCACTCTCTTTCAGATCCCAGTGTCACGAATTCTTCCTGTCCCTCTGTCACCAAGCCAAGTATCACCAAGAACTCCCCTTCATGGCCCACTCAGCAGCCCAGGGCGTACTGGAGCTCGCACGTTGGCTGACATTAAAGCCAAAGCTCAGCTTGCCCGAGCACAGAGAGCAGCAGCCGCCGCAGTGTCATCTGCATCAAAGGGACCAGTGCCAGGCCCGGGGCCTGGGGGAGGTAGCAGTAGTGATCACAGGCAGCCATCACCCAGCCTTAGCCTCAGCCCAACTTCCCCACATGCCTACACCAGGTTACCAGCTGCAGGCAGAAACAGCGATCCGTCCAGTGCGCTTTCTCCTCCGTTTAGCGCAGATCAGTCTCCGATGTCTCACTCAAGAACAGCTGATGACAGGCTCAACAGACATTTTGCCGGTACAGTCAGTACAGGGCTACAGAGCATGCAAAGGAGCGCCAGTGCTTCAGAAGAACTTTCATCTGTGCAGGCTATGGAGGATAAGAAAGCCCCACCAAGTACTGTGCCATTAACCAGAAGCAGTTCTTACATTCCTGCAAACAACCCCCTTGTGACACAGTTGCTGCAGGGAAAAGAAGTTCCACTGGATCAGATTCTCCCAAAACCCCTATCCAATGTGGAAATGAGGGTGTCAAACCTGGCTTCTGGAAGTAAGGGGAAAACACAACATTTTGTTGTTCACAGTGGAGATAAGCAGATGGCTTCACAAACCAACACAGCTGGGCGAGCTGTAGGTCTCTCAGATTTCGCAAAATATCACAGGGGGCTTCCTGATAAGGAAACCCAAGAGCAGATCCTGCAGACTCTAATGCAGAGGAAGGCCCAACAACAGATCCAGCCTTCTGGAGGTGCAGGGCCGCAGCCCACACAGCACAAAGTTTCACAGATGATACATGGGGAGGAGTGTCGGGAGCAGTCCAGAGTTTTGGTTGGCTTTCTGGGCCGACAAAAGATTCCCAGGCCTGCCATGACTGGGCATTACCTGCTCAATGTGTCTACATATGGCAGAGGATCAGAGAGCAAAAGACTGCAGCTGTCACTCTGTCCCAACAAATGTGTGTCTGATTTAAAAAGGGAAAGCACAGAAGGAAAGGAGGCTGCTAAGAAGGAAGAACTAGTCAAAAAAGATTTCATGTCCATTACTAGGGTAAAAACTGAGCACCAGGGATGTTCAGTTACCAGGTCTGACAACACAGCAAGTTTTCAGCATTGCTCCAGCATAAAGACTGAGCCTGGATCCGAGAATAATGGAGCCGGTGGTGACAACAGCAGCACCAGTGCAAAAGCCAAAGACACCAGCCCTTTTTCTCCGTCACATCGAAGTCCCCTCGAACTCCGCAATAGCAATCAAGGAAACTCTGAGCCATATCTTACCCACATGGACCCAAGTCACCAGCTGCCGACTGCCTTTCAGAGAACACTTGACAATCAGGAATCCGCGGTAGCCTCAAGCTACGGCGGCACTATCAGCATGTCTGTACCTCACACTCTTAACCACAACACTGCAGGCACCGGCTCTTCCACATCGTCATCGGAGGTCAACGGTGGGGGAATCTGTGGGAGCGTCATGTCGTTCTCAGTGACTGTCACCACGATACCAGCCGGTCACATGTTAGACCACGGCAATCAGGGTGAGACCTCGCATGAGCAGTCGTTTATCGAGGGCTCCAACATGGAGGACGTCCAGTCTAAATGCTACTGCCGACTGAAGGCAATGATAATGTGCAAAGGCTGTGGAGCCTTCTGTCACGATGACTGTATTGGCCCTTCAAAGCTGTGTGTGTCATGTTTAGTGGTACAATAATTTGAAATTAATAATAACTAAGTGACGTAATGGTTTCATTAGGCATGGGCCGGTATGTACAACAGTAATATCAGGGTATCTTGGAGAAAAAAACAATTGAGAACAAAGTGTTTTTTTGTTGTCTATCCATTTCAAGAAAAAGTGGGAAAGTAAAGTAAATTTTTTTTTGAAGAAAACAAGTTAAAATGTCAAGGAAAAGATCAAAATGGGACAGTCAAAATGTCAAAAATCAAAGACTTTATCAAGAAAAAGTTATAACGACAAGAAAAAAACTAAATGTTAAGAAAAAGTTAGAAGAATACTCTTTCAAAACAAGAAGAAAGTCAAACTTTAGAGAAGAAAGTAGAAATGTCCAAGCAGAAAATTATACATTTTTAAATAAGAAAAGAAAAAAAAGTTAATGAGATTAAATTTCATTAAACAAAGCATCGGCACAAAGATCTATTATTTTTAGCCTTGTGTGTTAAGCTGTTCTAACAAAACAGCAGTTTCAGCATGTTGCCTGCTCTTCTTTCAAATATTATATCCACTTTACTCTAAACATTTTGACTTGAGCCATAAAATAGTTTTTCCATTTCTTTTCCATACATTGTACTGTTTTTCTCAACATTTTAAATAAAATTAAGAATTTACTTTGGATCTTTATACTCAATATTTGGACTTCAAATTTAGTTTGTCCTTCATTTAACCCTAGTGCACCAATAGCCGGTATGACATTCTCACAGTAAGCTTAAGGAAAAACAACACATTGTAATTGTATCACAAGGTCTACAGAAAAAATTTAAACAAGAATGTTTAACAAAATCTAATTGCTTTTATTTTAAAATTGAAAACAAAATATTTCTAATGCTGGTCAAATAATATAATGATTTAAATATATGGATTATTACAGTTGTAATACTATAAATATTTATTTTGATTTTTCTTCATTGACTAAACCAAAAATGTTAAATAAACACCCCCTTAATTTAGTAGAAGTTTTCAAGTACTTGTGAAGAATACTTTTTGTGCTGCTGTTTCAGGGTTTTTTATTTTTTTAAACCATTTTGATTCAAAGACCTAGATGAGTTTAAAAAAATAGCTTTAGTAGATTTAATAACACACCTAACTAATAACTGACTCATTACAAATCTTGGGTTTAATATAACTTTGACAATATCACTAGGTGTTTCTTTTAGCTCCTGCTTATCTAACCAGGTGAACACACATTGGACTGGCCATAACCTTAGCCTTCAGCTAAAGTGGAACCAAACAACTCATAAGCACTGAACTTTAGCCTTGGGTATTTTTCCTCTCAAAAGTATTACATGTTTTAAAATCAAACTGTAGGAGGTCTGAGTGTCATGTCATGGAGTAGTTGAAGGCTGCCTAGATGCTGCTGTTGTTTGTTCTAATAAGTTAAATTAATAAGGGTGTTATTGAAACACTTAAATTCTTCAGTTTGTTTTGTTTTGTTTTAACAATTATTGACAACTGGTTTTAGCCAACAATTAAAATCCCTTTTTCGAAACTCACCCTTAAATCTAAACCTTCCCATAACCCAGGGGCAGAATGACATAACAAGAACGTTTTTAATAATTGTTGCTGCAGTAGTTTCCACATCATGACTGTAAGTGTTCTAGGTAATGTGAACTATTTCCAAACAGCTACATTTGTCTTTCTTTGAGGGAGAAATGTGTAAGAGCCGTTTTTTTTTTTTTTTCCAAATGGGAGACGGCCCCCTTATTATATGGTCCAGAGATACTCTGTTCACTCCAGCAATTTTTCTGGCGTCTCATCAAATAAAATATAAACCCTACAAACATGATGACAAATAATGTAGATTTTTAACTTTTAGTATACCTTGATACCGGTAACCTGCCCATGCCTAAAGTTTATATGTTGTTGAGGCACAAAATGGCATCAGATTATTTAGAATGAATACAAAATGTGGTGAGACATATTAAGTGTTCTACGTCTGAAACAGGCAGGATCTGATCACTGTTGGAAAAGCAAGAATTTACACTGGATGGTCTTGTTTTTTCATTCATATATGTTTTTAGACTTGCCAATCAATTCTCAGTCAGTTTAGTAGTCTGTCAGATATGAGAGATATCTCACATTCAACAAAGTTTGCACTCAGCTAGATTAGTCTATATTTTTATAAACATGTGTATAGTTTTTAAAAATAAGGAGGGAAAATGAATGTTGCTATTTTTAGGACTTCATGACTGTTCTTGTGTTGATACTGAACTTTTTATTTTTGGGTTAATTTGGGTCATTTGTGAGAAATGGCACCTGAGAAAATCATGGGTTGTAATTGTTAAACTTTTTGAAGTTTTGCAAAAGTCTGCCCATGTGGATTGCACAAAATAATGGTATCAAACCAATCCAAACCAAGGCCTGCAAAGCATCAAGATGTAAAGTTGTAACTCAGGATAGCACTTAAATTCAAACAATTTAAATAGAACATGCTTTAATCTTCCCTGTTCAATTTTATCTTTATCGGAAAAAAGTCTTATGTCAACTACTACTGTTTAAAGTCACAGTTTCTCTCCCTAAAACTGTTGTGTTCATCAAGTTTCCCATAAATAGTTTTTTTAAATTGTTATTTACGTGTATAAACTGATAAGCTGCGGCTAAAAGTTAACAGAAAAACACTCAAGGCAAAGGGAGAAAATGAAGACCTTTCTTTCACTGTAAATATTAGATGTAGGTATTCATTATTTTTTGTGCAGCACACCTTACTTAACTATATCCAATTTTTTAGTACAAAAAGATATTTAACAATGGAAAGAAAAATGTTGTAGTCAAATGATTGTAGGTTTTCTAAAATGATCTGGAGGTACAATAGTCACAAATTTATAGATGAGTATAACAGTTTACCTCTGACCTTCTGCCATAAAATGAAACCCCTTCTCTTCCATTTTAAGATGGTGTGAGGTGTTGTAAGCCTAATTATTTGCAATCACCTTTGTGATGTAGAATAAACTACGTTTGTTATGATAACACAATGTAAGTCCTTACCTAACGCCATATGATGTGCAAAAGGATCAGTGGGAAGTTGTTAACTCATGTCTTTTATTTCTACTAGGGAATAAAAATGAAATATATTTTATAATCTCCAGGATGGGCTAAATGTTCCTGTTTTATAGCCGTTTTTTTCAATGGTAAAATGCCAAAGCCACCTTAAAAATCTAAAATAATCAGAAGTTGTTTGTAATCTTAGTCTTGGTAATCAAAGTAATATATTTTAATTAATATATTTTAATATAAAAGAACTATTTGCTATTTTTTGGGACAAAACATGGTATTTACTATAGTAATATATTGCCTGTCTTTTTTTCCTATAATTTTGTGTAGACAGGACAGACCACCATAAGGAATGATTTAACTTTGTGTCTGAAATAGCCCAGGTATATCTGAAATTCTGTGTGAACAAGTCAATCCATTTGTCTAAATTGTTCTATGGAGACTTTGTATGTGTTCATCCTTTGTCTACAATTGTGTCATTACCTTGGTTTTATGAACTATATGGCAATCTAAAATTTTAGGTTAATCAATTTTTATGTTTTTTTCTTGAAACTGGATGGTCATGTCTGTTAAGTTTGGGTTTCAGAGTAGTTACAGATAGTTACACGATTTTATGTGAAAATGCAGGTCTTACTTGGCTAAATAGAATTACAGACATCTGTATTTACACAGTTAAATTTTGGGACTGGATTGCACTTCAAGAAAGGCAGCTGATGTCCTTGTTGACGACTGAAACGTGCATCAGGCAGCAGTCTTTATTATTTCTGAACCTACCTGTTTGTATACATTCAGATGAGCGGTTAATCGAGAAATAACTGGGTTGAGGTTACTGATTCCAATCACCATTTTTCAACTGTAACATTTGTCACTAGTTTCATTTGTTACACGTCTGTTTCATTCTGTGTCCAGTAAAACTCCAGTGAATGTAACATGGTAATCTGCACTTGTAAACAAAATGTATTTTAAAGTTATAATCTATTATAAATAAATAATACAAGAAATTACTCTGATTTTACTATTTAACATTTGGATGATAATCATTTCAGATAATATTTCAGTAAAAGTTGGAGTTGAAAGTTATATTCTGGAAGCATGAGGTGCAGAAACTGAACACAAGCTTTCCTTAAAATCCTTGAACATTGATTAATATCATTTCATGGCATTCCTAGAAGAGCTAAATAGTTTAGATGTTTTCCAACCTGGTTTTAAAACTTTACACAGAACTGAATTGAAGACTTCACCGGGCCGGGACTCGAACCTGGGCCAGCTGCGTCAAGGTCTAAAGGCTCGTGGGTCATGTGTTCTACTGCTGTGTTATGAGCTGTACCCTCTTTAAAGGTTTTTAACTATATTTTTGCTACTGACGCTGGTGGCTGTGTGGCTCTTTTGCTTTTAGATTTAACTGCTACAGTTGACACAGTGAATAACAAATTTGTACTTTTTTGAAGCAGTGGGTTGGAATTAGAGACGCAACGTTAGAAGGATTTAGATCCTTCTTGGTGAGCAACCTTTCTGTCAACGCAGGGGTGCACGTATCCTTTGCTCTGCGTTGATGTGAGGTTCCACAGGGCTTAATCTTTGGTCCCCTTTGCTTTTTATTTGCTCCCACTTCATTCCATTCTGGAGAAGCATGGTGTGTCATGTTTTGCATATGACGGTCAGATCTATATGTCCTACTTAAAAAAAGATTTGTGCTTTGTTGAATTATTGTTAAACTGTCTTGATGACATAAAAGTGGCCTTCAAAATCTCTTAAACGTTTGTTTACTAGGTGAACTTCCACAAACCTTTTGGGTTTAGATAGATGCAGATCTTAAAATTTACATTGAGATTGGTGTAGCCTTTGGATCACGTTTTTATTAGTTATGGCTGCTGGCCAAAAAGAAAGTTCTTTCTAGAAAGCATTTTTAAACAGTTCTCAACACCTTTGTGACCACTCGGTGGGATTACAGTAATACACTATGTGAAGATTCATGGTTATGCTCATGTAGAAAGAGTTTATAAAATACCGCTGGTTGTCTTTTAACAGTGGCATGTAAATATGACCACATTTCCAAATTGTTGCTTCACTTGCTGCCCTAAAATTTTTGGATTCATTTGAAAGTTCTTTTTTGTTGACCTTTAAAGCTCTTTCCCTATGCTGCTGTACTGTTGCATACACCTCCGTTTTCTCATGACAGCTCATCAGCTGCTCCTAAGAAATGTTATTGTAACTCTCCAGCTTGATGAAAATCAATGACTTTGTTTCTTATCTGTTTAATTTATTTAGATTGAAGCATGATGAGTTGCTTTTTCCATCTTTTAGCCTACTTTATGTTGTCTGGTGCGGCTAGTGTAACTGAACTCAACTTTCCAAAAAATAGGGTTAATCACAGTTAACCCAGAGCTCCAAAGGTCTCTGACACAACTTCACCGACTCACCCGGTGCATGGAGAGGGACAGAGATCTAGTGAGGTGAAGACTCCAGCAACACTTAAAATACTAACAAACAACCTTATTAGCCAACCAATGCGTTTTGGCATTTGACCTTCATTAATATTAATCACAGCTAATTCAGGATTTGGAGGGGGTGTTTTCTGCTTCTAAAGGAATCTTAAGGAAATCTGTAAGGGTGCGAATACTTTTTCGCAGATTGTGGCTGTAGACATATAAAAAGGTATGTTTTCATTCATTTATTTGCATGAAATCTTTTTTTGAGTTGCTGTTCCAATATCGATTATTTACACAAACAACTTGCCATAAGCGTGTGCTTGCGCGCATGCGTAAAGTGTAGTAGTTGTTCGCGCATGGCATCTCCGTGCCTGCATGCCTGCGCTCCCGTCCCCTGCCGCTGGGTCGCTGCTGATGCCGAGCGGCGGAACGGCTCGGCTCGTGTGTTTCTACGTGCGGCTACAACCGCAGTTGCCAGACTCAAAGGCGAATGAAAGCGGAGAGGAACTTCAGAAATGACGACGGAAGGTCCGAGTGGTTCCTCACCATCCCGGCAGCTGTAACGTCGGCGGAAGACACCCGTGGGTTTATCAGAGGTGAGAATGCGGCTGTGAATCACTGAGAAAATATCCTCCCCCTACTCGCCCTGGACCACTCCGCTCAGCCTCCCAATCTGACTCCGCTGCTGCTGCCGATGGTGACGATGCTCTAAACGCAACCTGCCTGTGGTTCCTCCGGTAAAGGCCATTTCTCTTTAATACTGTCGAGGCATTTGCGAGATTTAACAAGATGCAAGTTTTGCATTGTTTGGTAATCCAGAAAAGGAGGGGGGCTGGCGAGGGGGGTTAAAAAAAATCTAATTATCACGACACATAATTCCCATCGCGGAAATAAGATAACCTAAATAGGCAGTTAATCAGCAACATGGCTGCGTTTTTGTTCCTCCTGGGGTGATCCGCTCATAGTGGGAATGAAGGCTGGTAAAAGGGAGAAATGAATGATATCAGCGGTGAGGAGGTACTGCAGTAACTGCGAGTCCTTCTGTTCATTCGCCTCTAAGGATGTTGTCATTACCTCCAAGCTGAAGGTGCGGTTGCACCGTACCCTGATAGGCCTGATGACAGTCTTACTTATTTAAATAGCTGTGTATCATTTATTGCAAGTTATACTGTTCTTGCAACTCATTGAATGCAGTTGGCTTTGATTTTAATCAGTTGGGATCTCGACGTGCTAACGTCTATAATGTATTCCTGTGAAAAAGTAACAGCTTGTTCCTTATCAAAAGATATTATATTCTGAATAAACTACTGGGGGGGCGGGGGGCTGATTACCAATCCAAAAAGAGTTTCTGTATCAGATGAATCTTTTGTATTGTTCTGCTGACTTGTGCCTACTGGTCTTTGAATAGAAACTAAATGATTTTTGCAGCGCATCAGTTTTTTTTTTTCTGGTTGAAGATGTGCAAATACTGTTTATGTTTTGATCTATGTGGTGCATCGTTCTTCCTAGATTTGCTTTCTCCAAATATTGTTCAGCTGCCACAGCTTTTTTTTTTTTTTTTTTTGATGGATTGCCATCAAAAATTGTTTAAGTGGTGGAAATAATATTCATCAGGTGCCATATCAAAAGACATATTCTGGTAACAAAATGTAACAACTGTTCAGTGCCAATAACTACAGTGCCTTGCAAAGGTAGTCATACACCCTACATCTTTGATCGAAGCATTTTTGTTACTTTACAACCAAAAAATATGAGTTTATTTTACTGAGATTTTCTGTAATCAAGGAAATTTGGTGCAAAACTGCCAAGAGGCCTGTCCAGTGTGTGCGCCGCCTCTCGCCCATAGACTGCTGGAGATAGGCACCAGCTCCCCCGTGACCCACTATGGAATAAGTGGTAGAAAATGACTGACTGACTAACTACCAAGTGGAATAAAAATGAGTTTTTATTTTTCTACAGAAGAAGATCTGAAAGGTGTGGAGATCATTTGTATTTAGCCCCTTCAATCAGATTAGATGGAGAACATCAATTTTCAAGTCTTGCCACAGATTCTCAATTGGATTTAGGTCTGGATGAATAGGATTTTATTTAAACCATACCATTGTAGCTCTGGTTGTATGCTTAGGGTCGTTGTCCTGCTAGCTAGAAGTTGAACCTTTGCCCCATTCAGTAGTCTTTTATACAGGTTTAAACAGGCTCTCTTCCAATATAACATTTAGCTCCATCCATCTTCCCATCAACTACAAGTAGCCTCCCTGTCCCGGCTGACAAAAAGCATTCTCACAGCTTGATGCTGCCACCATCATGTTAAATAGTCAGGATGCTGCGTTCAGGGTGCTATACACACTATATTGCCAAAAGTATTTGGCAACATTCACGTTGGAATTCATGTTGGAAGAGGAAGGGGCAATTTTCAAACTGTTCCCACAAAGTTGGGAACATGGAATTGTCCACAATGTCTTGGTATGCTCAAGCATTTGAAGTTCCTTTCACTGGAACTATGGGGCCAAGCCCTGCTCCTGAAAAACAACCCCACAGTATAATCCCCCCTCCACCAAACTTTACACATGGCACAATAAAGTCAGACTAGTACCGTTTTTTCTGGCAACCACCAAACCCAGACTCATCCATCAGATTACCAGATGGAGAAGCGTGATTTGTCACTTCAGAGAATCCAGTGGTGCGCTTTACACCACTGCATCTACCACGCTGGAATTTTCTAAAGTCCTGAGAGCAACCCATTCATTCACAACTGTTTGTAGGAACAGTCTGTATGCCTAGATGCTTGGTTTTATACACCTGTGGCCATGGAAGTGATTGGAACACCTGATTTTAATTATTTGGATGGGCGAGTGAATACTTTGGCAGTATAATGCAAGTTTTCCTGCACACACAGCGTAAAGCAGGTACTCCAAAAAGCCCATGTTTGTTCTCAGCTGATCAGAGCACCTTCTTTCATATGGTTGCCGTGTCCTCTACTTGGCTTGTGAAAAACCTGCAAACAGAACTTCTAATGACTTTCAACAATTGTTTTCTTCTTGCCACTCTTCCATTAAGGCCACATTTGTACTTTCAGTCACTACAGGTCCTCCAGAGTTACCACAAGCCTCTTGGCTGCATCTCTGATTTATGCTCTCCTTATCTAGCCTGCTATTTCTGGTAGATGAGCATGTCTTTACGGGTACACAGCTGGGACAAACTCTTCCAATTCAATTATAGACTGAACAGTGCTCCATGAGATGTTTAAAGCTTGAGAAATTGTTTTATAACCTATGCCTGCTATAAACGTCTCCACAACTTTATCCCGGACCTGTCTGCTGTGTTCCTTGGTCTTCATGATGCTGTTTGGTCTCTAATGTTCTCTCAACAAATCAAGACCTTCACAGAACATCTGTATTTATACTAAGATTAAAGTTGATACAGGTGGACTCTATTTACTTAGTAGGTGCGTTCAAAAGGAAGTTGTCTACTCTGGATTTTATTTAGGGGTATGGGAGTAAAGGGGGCTAAATTCAAATGCACATCAAACCTTTAGAGTAAATACTTTTGCAAGCACAGTATACGGAGCAAACTAAAACCTTCAACACAAGTTTGATTAAAGATAAAAGTAAAACACTGATTGGGGTTTGTAGAACCTTGGCATCTTCGGACACGCTCCGCTGATCATCACCTCCCTACTAAGACGCATGTGACCCACGCTCGGGGTGCATGGATCTCGTGGCCTGACGTTTCCCAGGGACACCCTGCACTTTCACCACTCATTGGCTGGCCTGAATGTGCTCTTTGTCCATCATCGTTAGATAGTTCCTATGCAGCTCTGTTGGTGTCATTAGCCCACAGGATGCAGGCATTGCTGAGCGGGATGTCATGAAGAATTATCCTTTTCGCAGACCACAGGCGCTGGATGGCTCTTGAGGCAGCGCACTCATACCTCTACATAGGCAAAGAGGGGGAAGCAACCGCCTTGAGTGAGAGTTAATGAAGTCTTTGAAGGGAAGAAGAAAGGGAAGCTTTAATTATTTTTTTAACCCACAACTACATTTTAGGTGCGATTAAGAAGATGAAATCTTCTATTTGTACCAGTATCAACCTTAAAAGACTTCTTCACTAATATTTCAGTGTCCTTTCCTTCGTAGGTTCAACCTTGAAGGGATCACTTTGCTTGATATCAAATCAGCAGCAGGTAAGCACTTTAGAGCTAGTCAGTTCAGAAGTACTAAAAAGATGCTACAATAAGTACAATGAAAATGATCACAGCTGTCTGTGGGAGTTTGATGACCACATGCATTCTGCTGTAAAATAACGTCAGATAAACAAATAACTAACTGTCGTCCATCTTTGAGTAAAAGCTGATACTGTGAATGGTAGTTTACTAAAATCCTAAATATTCTCAGTTGCACTTAGAGAAGAAAGAAGAGAAAATAATGATCCTGATATTTTATAGTAATGTATAAATGATTTTTACATTGCAAAAAGTAATAAGTGAACAGAAATAGGCAACAACAAGGAATTCTTTTTTAAACAGCACAAACATCAGCAATTTAATAAGAACTGACGAGAACCGCAGCGCAAAAACAAATTTGTGGTTAATAATAGTTCAAATATTTTTTTCAGCAGGAACAGGGAGGCTAGTCAAGTTGATGGAAGAAAACCTATTAGAGGCGGCAAAAGGCCTGAGACTGGAACAGAGGTTCACCTTCCAGCAGGAAATTACAATTGAGAATTAATGTTGAGACATGAAAATTAACTTTCACTCTCCATCTAATTTGACTGAGCTTGAGTTATTTTGCACGGAGGAATGGGAAGGATTTTCAATCTGTGGATGTGCAATCCTGAGGGGCTAAATATGAATGCATGCCACACTTTTGTAATGTTATAAAACATGTAAAGTGCAACGGGTTTGAACGCTTTTTCAAGGTGCTGTTTCTGGTGCATTTGGATCGAATCATGTCAGAAAATCCTCTGTGTTGCATTAAATACATTGCAGTAAGTGCTGCATGCTCTGGTGTTTTTGATGTGCCACAGAATGATCGAGGAAGGCAGCAAACGAGGAAAGGCCATGGTCGAGAAGAGACAGCTCTTCATGGAAATGAGTGAGTGCAGTCAGCTTCGAGAAGCCTCTTTTTCCTATTCATTGACAGCCCGTGCATAACTATTTGACAAGCTTGTGTGCTCTCTCATGCATACAGTAATGGTGTTTAAATGTGCCTTCATTAATCCTGTTTTATTTGGAAAATTGTTATTCAATCGAGTTGGAAGATTTGATAAAAGGATAGCTTTTAACACATTATAACCCATTATAAAGCACTAATAATGAGTAATAAGCCAACTATTACAGAGTTAATTTGCTGATGCAGAATTAGTTGGCAAGACACTAATTATACTTACTTTTGCTCTTACCCTTAAAATAGGGCATTATTACTCCTTATTATTGGTTTGGTAAATGTTAACAGCCTTATTAATAACTGATTTATTACCTATTTGTTAATCATTTTTAATGGGGTTCCTATTGTAAAGTGCTACAAATGTTTACTTTTTTCATTATTGTTTTGTTTTTCAGGAGCACAAAACTTTGATGTTATCAGATTGTCAACTTATAGGACTGCATGCAAACTCCGGTTTGTCCAAAAGAGATGCAACCGTAAGTGCACGCAGATTCCCTTTCAAACTTCAGCTCTGGGGACGTTTTATGATGATTACAGACATGAATAAACACTCAGCTGATCAGTATGTGCTCCCCTGCTCTCCCCCCTTTTCACAGTCCATCTGGTCGATGTCTGGAACATGATCGAAGCTTTCCGAGACAACGGGCTCAACACGCTGGACCACAACGCTGAGATCAGTGTGTCACGACTGGAGACCATTCTGTCTTCCATCTACTTCCAGCTCAACAAGCGGCTGCCTACCACACACCAGATCAATGTGGAGCAGTCCATCGGGCTGCTGCTGAACTTCATGGTGGCCACCTATGACAGGTTCGGGACTTGTGGTCAGCATGGAGAACTGAAACAAAAGCACTATAACAGCTAATGAGCAGAGAACATGAATGTTGTTGATGTCATTTACGGTGTCAGCCCCATTTATTGGCACCCCTTGTAAAGATGTGTAGGAAACCATAAAATTAATTCATTTTATTACAGCAGCACAATCTCAAACTGATGAATGTAAAAAAATACAGCATTAATTAATTCATTGAGGACAAAATTTTGATTTTAAGAAATAATTCATTTAACAAATATTCAATGCCACACATTTTGATATCTCAAATAAGTCCTTATATACGTAACTAAATCTATTTTAACTTATATTTTACTTTTTTTAGGTTAGTAACTAGTAATTTGATGGTAAGGGAGGGAAAATCTCCAATACTCTCTGCATCAAAGAGTGGTGTCAACAAATCTCTACGTCAGCTATTAGACACTATCTACATGCTAACGTGTTAGCTAAACTCTACTGGGACTTTAGCTAGAACTGGTTGTTGTGGCTGGATGAGACTGTTAAGTACGGTGGAGGATCCATGATGCTGTTGGCCTATGTCCCTGGGACTGGAGTCTTTGAAATACCAGGGCTTTTTAAATAAAAATATTCTGGACTCTACCAAAAACAAAAAAAATTGTCATCACTGGGTCTTTCAGATAGATAATAATCCAACACTTGGCCAAATCAACACAGACATAGTTCACCAGACACTAAATCAATCTCCTTCCATGGCCATCTTAGTCTCCAGACCTAAATCCTACAGAATATATGTGGTTTGAGCTAAAACAGTCCTTTCTATATTTTTGGAAACAGAAAAAAATCAGTAGCTCACTTAAAAAATATAAAGCATTTAGTTTGCAGCTAAATAACATAAAAGGACGGAAAAAACACCTTTGCACCATTAGTGTCATTCTGTTGTAGTCATTCTACGCATATATTGCATAAAAACGTATTAACAAACTGTGAAAACCAGCCTTTCTTATTACCTTTATAATTAAAACATTGCTCAGTTCTACATCATTTTTGTTTAAAGTTATTAAAAGCCAGTTTAAGGAGTGTTTTAGAAGAACAGAAACATTTAAAAATGTAATCTTGCCCTTATTTCTAAATCAACTTCTTAAATGTTCTAAAAGTTTTTGATGTGAATGTCCAAATAGTCTGATCCAGAAAAAGCAAAACAGATGTTTCTATCAGCTGAATTAACCCCAGTGATATTTACATACTGTTGTCAGTATGTTTGGAGCCACCCACTGTGCAGAGCAGAGATATTTATCATTGGCTAATAAAGTTTTCCATCATGACTTAAACGAATGAGCTTGATTGCCTGCTTGCCCTGTCCATTCCTGGACCTATTTAGTTGGTTTACATTTATCTGTGAAACCATTCAAGTCCCGCTCCATTATTAATTATAAGTGTATCTGGGAAACTTTGAGGTTAATAGCTGCGATTACAGGAAGCAGCTTCATTGTCTGTCCCTTATGTCCAATCTAAAATAGGCAGGAGCACTATCAGACTCTGGGATACCTCAAGGCCGAAGCAAAAGCAAATAGACTGTAGCAAAATAGCTGGGCTCTGTTGGGTGAATGAATGTCTTTAGAATAATGGAAACTTGATTAAGGAACCTTATAGCGACCTAAATAAGATCCCTATACAAATCCATTCTCTCATTTGTCTCATTTTGAAGTTTCAGATCATCAAACAAATTTTAATATCAGACTTATTTAACCTGGGTAAACACAAAAGGCAGTTTCTAAATGACATTCATTTATTTAAGAAAACAATCCATCCAAACTGGCCTGGCCTTATGTGAAGACATAACTGGCCAAACCCACCCCTCAACCTTGTGAAATACTGAATTTATTGTGATTAACCACATTTTTTAGTTCAGTTTTACTAGATACACCCAGCACTGGGCACTGCCAGGCTTGAAGAGGCAGACAATGACTTCAACAGAACCTTTCTGACAGCATGAAGTAGGCTAAAGATCTCAAAGTAAAACATCATGCCTCAATCAAAATAAATTCAAGAACAAATAAGAAATAGAGCAATTTACATCTGTCAATCTGGAAAGGCTTACAAAGCTTTTTCTAAGGCTTTGGACCTGCAACAAGTCAAAGTGAGAGTCATTATTCTCAAGTAGAGAAAACACTGAAGAGTGGTGAACCGTCACTGGATTGGTCAGGCTAACAAGTACTCCAAGTCTACGTTCATAAAGACTGATCACAAAAGAACACAGAACAACATTTAAAGCACTGTAGGCCTCACCTCAGTTAGGGTCAGTGTTTATGATTCAACAATTTAAAAGAGACTGGGCAAATATGGATTTACTGGGAGAGTTCCAAGGGCAAAATCAGTACTGAAAAAAACCCAAAGGCCATTTTTGCATTTGTCAAAAAACATCATAATGATCCTCAAAACCTTTGAAACAATATTCCGTACACTGACGAGACAAAAGTGGAGCTTTTTGGAAGGTGTGCATCATGTTAAATCTGGCTTAATACAAACACAGCTTTTCAGAAAAAGAACATCATACCAACAGTCAAACATGGCGGTGGTAGTGTGATGATCTGGGGCTGCTTTGGTGCTTCAGGTCCTGGATGACTTGCCATATTATGAAATTATGAAACCATTAATTCTGCTGTCTACCAGGAAAATCCTGCAGTAGAGTGTGCAGCCAACAGTTTTTGACCTTACTAAGCTCAAGTGCACTTGAGTTATGCAGCAGGACAATGATCCTAAGCCCACCAGCAAGTCTACCTCTAAGTGGCTCAAAAAACAACAACGTGAAGCTTTAGGAGTGACCTAGTCAAAGCCTGAATTGAAATCCAATGTGTCTGCCACCAAGGGTGGCAAAACCAGTTATTGGATTTAGGGGACCAGGCTGGTTTTGGATCACTTAGTGAAATCATCCTTTGGAAAATATGTTCTGTGTTTACTGAGATTTTCTTGGTCTGATATTAAATGTTGTTTAATGATCTAAAACATTAAGTGTGACATTAAAGCAAAAACAGAAGAAATCTTTCAGGGAGCAAATACGTTTTCAAAACACTATTTTAATTGTCAGTCATTTAGGCTTTACTTCTTTATTTATTCAATTTTACAGATGAATGCAACATTGCTGTTGATATTTTCCCCTTCAACTTTAGGTTATTTGCACCTCTAAATGTGTATCATGATGCTCATTCCATTGTTTCAAATATTTTTTGAGTATTAATTTTATATGTTTTACTGGAAATATCTTACTCTACTATTTCTGCAAAACTGTGATGTTCCTGGTTTTGTGTTAAAATAAATTTTTAGGATAAATCAAGACGTTGTAGCAACCAAACCTAAATAAAACTGATTTGTTTTGCTTTTAATATTTCTTCTGTTTCACAATATCACTTTGGTGTAGTGATAATGTATACCTTCTTTCCCAACTTGCAGTGAAAGTCATGGGAAGCTGACTGTTTTCTCAATGAAAGCCATGCTGGCAACAATGTGCGGAGGAAAAATCGTGGACAAGCTGCGCTGTAAGTACAATTTTCTTTAATATCCGAGGGTCTACAAATTCTTGAAATTTTATATGCTTGATGTTTTAGACAGCTCTCTTCCAACTTACGTCCTCATGCACTTCCTTCATTTTAACACAAAGGGGCACTGTTGAAGCATGTACCCATTCTATATTAATTGAATGAATGTGCATGTATTTGCTTTCTAGTGAAATTATGCAACACAGATTGTGCAACGTAAATGCTTCTCTAACAATGCAGTTAAAGAATTGCATGTCTGTCAGATATTTTTTCACAGATCTCTGACTCAAGTGGAGTCATGGTGTTCGCAAAGTTTGATCAGTTCCTCCGGGAGGTGTTGAAGCTCCCCACAGCAGTATTTGAGGGCCCGTCATTTGGCTACACGGAGCATTCGGTGCGGATGTGCTTCCCCCAGCAGGTAGGGTGAGGATAACCAAATCCTTTATTTTTACCTCTGCTTATGTGTATGTTTAAGGAAATTGTTCTTATATTTTAAATGCAGTAAGAATTTGATACATGCCTGTCTTTTTGTCTCTAGAAGAAGATTATGCTGAACACATTCCTGGATGTGTTGATGGCAGATCCTCCTCCTCAGTGTCTTGTATGGTTACCACTCATGCACCGACTTGCTAATGTTGAAAATGGTATGTTTTTACTGTTTCAGTGAACTATAACAGACACAGAAACTTCTACATCTTCTTGTTGTGTAGAAGAATGGTTAACAAACTAAACTGTAACAGATTAAGTCTTTTAACCCTCTGCTCTAGAGGGTACATGAGCAGGATCATGTTACGTTTGCTGGTGAAGTGCTGAGGAAGACCGATATAGCACCACTTCCAAAGACAAGCACAGTGGTGGAACCATTATGCTTTGGTGCTGTTTCTGCTATGGGTACAAAACTACTTTATCTGATTAAGCAGTCATTGGAGGGGTCCATGTACCATCACATGTTGGAGAAAATCAATTTTCCCTCAGCCATAACACTGAAGATAAATTGTGCATAGGTGAGCCAAAATATACAAGCAAGAAAACAAAGGAGCCGCTAAAGAAGAATCTAGCCAGTCTCAGACTTTAATGCAATAGAACATCTGTACAGGAAACTGGGTTTTTGAGCTGCCAGGCAGGATTCAAGAGTCTCTGTACAGTGGGAAGGGAGGGGGGAGGTAAAATCCTACCTGAGATATGTGCAAACCCAGCAAACAACTACTTGAAGCACAATAAGAGTGTGCTGGTCCATGAAGGCTTCTCACCAATCATGTTTTGCTAAGGGATTAGATACTTATTTATCTAAAAAAACTTAAACAGCAAATGTTATGCGATTTTCTGTATTTTCTGTTTATATTGTGTCATTAAAATAAAACTGATAATAAATAGTAATGATTAGAGACTGTTCATTTTTCTATAAATTGTAAGTTATTTCCCCCAACATATTGGATTTATTCAGAAGTGTTTTGAGTGTAAAATAATTTCCCCAAATTTTAGCCTTATACTTTCTAAAGTTAATTCACACCACTGATCTGTTTTGTTATTTTGTTAGTTCAAAGTAATAGATTTAATGAAAGTACCCAATATGTCGTTAGGTATGAAAACTTATGAAAGATTTCAACAGGAATGGTTGGATGGGTGGAAAGATGCTCAAACAGCAATGAAAATAAAGATGTGATTTCTGTGTTTCTTCGAGCAGTCTTCCATCCGGTAGAATGTTCGTATTGCCGGAGTGAGAGCATGATGGGTTTTCGGTACCGGTGCCAACAGTGCCATGGCTACCAGCTTTGCCAGAGCTGCTTCTGGCGCGGCCATGCCAACGGCCCCCATAGTAACCAACACCAAATGAAGGAGCACTCATCCTGGGTAAGCAAGCAATCTGTGATCGCTCCTGGTTTTGCATCATGTTTCTGCCATCTCTGCACAATTCAAAAGTCAATACCTCTCATAGACTGAGGAGCGATTTTATGACAGAATCGCCGTCTCCATGCAGTTATTGATCTATCAAAACAATCTTAGGTTTTTTTATTGAGGTGTAGTTATTTTGAAAATGAAATTGTATTGATTGAAGTCACTGTGTTACTGCTTTTCCTCAAAGCTCAATCACTCACGATGTCATAAATTGAAAGCAGGAAGTGATATTACCCTGGATCCCAAATCCATTTCCAGTTCCACAGGAAAGGATAACAACTCATATAGTTTCAGGACTTGAATGACTTGATTGAAAGTGTTAGACACAAGACACTTTGTCTGATGTGCCAAAACGATTTTGCCACTTATAGTAGCATACATAGATGCATCTATTCTGGCTGTGGTGCTGAAAACTGTGAAAGTCCAATTTAAATGAATCTGAATCGCCTCATTTATGTCCCACCTCTCCTACACTGTTTGGTTTTGGCAGGTTTACTACTACAACAGAGTCACAGACTGCCTCTTCCTATAGAAGAAAACATTTATGGAAAAATCCAATCATGTTTTCATCCCTAAATGCCTTAAGGTGCTGTGTGTTTTATTTAGATTGCTTGTTTCAAAGTTTCAAAGTTGAGTGCTTTAATTATATAACTTACGGGAGCAAAGTACAGTCATGGAACAGAGATAAGACTCCCAATTTCAATTGAAGAGTTTTTATCTCTCTAGATTTGATACGTTCTTATTTGTTATAATCTAAATTCAGTGAACAACTAAGCACAATAACAACAAAAAAGATACAGGGGTTGGACAATGAAACTGAAACACCTGTCATTTTAGTGTGGGAGGTTTCATGGCTAAATTGGACCAGCCTGGTAGCCAGTCTTCATTGATTGCACATTGCACCAGTAAGAGCAGAGTGTGAAGGTTCAATTAGCAGGGTAAGAGCACAGTTTAGCTCAAAATATTGAAATGCACACAACATTATGGGTGACATACCAGAGTTCAAAAGAGGACAAATTGTTGGTGCACGTCTTGCTGGCTCATCTGTGACCAAGACAGCAAGTCTTTGTGATGTATCAAGAGCCACGGTATCCAGGGTAATGTCAGCATACCACCAAGAAGGACCAACCACATCCAACAGGATTAACTGTTTTACTAACTTTATTCATTACATGTAAAAGGTATAATCATCAACTAACCTTTATTCATTACATACAAAAATATAGAATCATCGTACATCATTCCTTGGATATAATTGTTTATACTTTTGCATGAGAAAACATAAGACAGATAATTCATGGCTCCATACAGGCCTCTCCAGTTTCTCAGCTTGATTATAAGAACATTGCACACACCACACACAAGGATATTTTTGTAATAACTTTTATGGGGTTAATTGTGAGCATTTACTATGTGCAGCATGGATTACATGGCAAGATCTCACCTTATTTTGACAGGACGCAAGAGGAAGCTGTCTGAAAGGGATGTTCGGGTGCTGACTTGGATTGTATCCAAAAAACATAAAACCACGGCTGCCCAAATCACGGCAGAATTAAATGTGCACCTCAACTCTCCTGTTTCCACCAGAACTGTCCGTCAGGAGCTCCACAGGGTCAATATAGACCGCCGGGCTGCTATAGCCAAACCTTTGGTCACTCATGCCAATGCCAAACGTCGTTTTCAATGATGCAAGGAGCGCAAATCTTGGGCTGTGGACAATGTGAAACATGTATTGTTCTCTGATGAGTCCACCTTTACTGTTTTCCCCACATCCGGGAGAGTTACGGTGTGGAGAAGCCCCAAAGAAGCGTACCACCCAGACTGTTGCATGACCAGATTGAAGCATGGGGGTGGATCAGTGATGGTTTGGGCTGCCATATCATGGCATTCCCTTGGCCCAATACTTGTGCTAGATGGGCGCGTCAATGCCAAGGACTACCGAACCATTCTTGAGGACCATGGGCATCCAATGGTTCAAACATTGTATCCTGAAGGCAGTGCCGTGTATCAGGATGACAATGCTCCAATACACACAGCAAGACTGGTGAAAGATTGGTTTGATGAACATGAAAGTGAAGTTGAACATCTCCCATGGCCTGCACAGTCACCAGATCTAAATATTATTGAGCCACTTTGGGGTGTTTTGGAGGAGCGAGTCAGGAAACGTTTTCCTCCACCGGTATCACGTAGTGACCTGGCCACTATCCTGGGACTTGTATATGTCATTCCCAAGACGAATAGATGCTGTATTGGCCGCAAAAGGAGGCCCTACACCATACTAATAAATTATTGTGGTCTAAAACCAGGTGTTTCAGTTTCGTTGTCCTATGTACAACAAACATAAAAATACAATATTCAACAAGAAGTTAATCAGAAGCATGAACACCAAATTTAATCTGATATTAATTGATCTAGAGAAATTAATATACAATCATATAGGATTGGTGAGATACAGATATATATATATATATATATATATATATATATATATATATATATATATATATATATATACAGTACAGACCAAAAGTTTGGACACACCTTCTCATTCAAAGAGTTTTCTTTATTTTCATGACTATGAATATTGTAGCTTCACACTGAAGGCATCAAAACTATGAATTAACACATGTGGAATTATATACTAAACAAAAAAGTGTGAAACAACTTGCACAATGATCACCTGCACTGTTGTATTGCTCTTGCATCTTATACTGCTCTACATTTACTCTCACTCACTTAAAACTGTGCACATATATTTATATTATATTGTAGATATGTTTATACTGTTTAATTTGTATTGTATTGCACCAACTACGCCAAAACAAATTCCTTGTATGTCCAAAAACGTACTTGGCAATAAAGCTTTTCTGATTCTGATTCTGATTCTGAAAATATGTCTTATATTTTAGGTTCTTCAAAGTAGCCACCTTTTGCTCTGATTACTGCTCCACACACTCTTGGCATTCTGTTGATGAGCTTCAAGACGTAGTCACCTGAAATGGTTTTCACTTCACAGGTGTACCCTGCCAGGTTTAATAAGTGGAATTTCAAGCCTTATGAATGGGGTTGGGACCATCAGTTGTGTTGTGCAGAAGGTGGATACTGTACACAGCTGATAGTCCTACTGAATAGACTGTTAGAATTTGTGTTATGGCAAGAAAAAAGCAGCTAAGTAAAGAAAAACGAGTGGGCATCATTACTTTAATAAATGAAGGTCAGTCAGTCAGAACAATTGGGAAAACTTTGAAAGTGTCCCCAAGTGCCGTCGCAAAAACCATCAAGCGCTACAAAGAAACTGGCTCACATGAGGACCGCCCCAGGAAAGGAAGACCAAGAGTCACCTCTGCTGCAGACGATAAGTTAATCCGAGTCACCAGCCTCAGAAATCGCAGGTTAACAGCAGCTCAGATTAGAGAACAGGTCAATGCCACACAGAGTTCTAGCAGCAGACACATCTCTAGAACAACTGTTAAGAGGAGACTGTGTGAATCACGCCTTCATGGTAAAATAGTTGCTAGGAAACCACTGCTGAGGACAGGCAACAAGCAGAAGAGACTTGTTTGGGCTAAAGAACACAAGGAATGGACATTAGACCAGTGGAAATCTGTGCTTTGGTCTGATGAGTCCAAGTTTGAGATCTTTGGTTCCAACCACCGTGTCTTTGTGCGGCGCAGAAGAGGTGAACGAATGGACTCTACATGCCTGGTTCCCACCGTGAAGCATGGATGAGGAGGGGTGATGGTGTGGGGGTGCTTTGCTGGTGACACTGTTGGGGATTTATTCAAAATTGAAGGCATACTGAACTAGCATGGCTACCACAGCATCTTGTAGCGGCATGCTATTCCATCCGGTTTGCATTTAGTTCGACCATCATTTATTTTTCAACAGGACATTGACCCCAAACACACCTCCAGGCTGTGTAAGGGCTATTTGACCAAGAAGGAGAGTGATGGGGTGCTGCTCCAGAAGACCTGGCCTCCACTGTCACCGGACCTGAACCCAATCGAGATGATTTGGGGTGAGCTGGACCGCAGAGTGAAGGTAAAAGGGCCAACAAGTTCTAAGCATCTCTGGGAACTCATTCAAGACTGTTGGAAAACCATTTCAGGTGACTACCTCTTGAAGCTCATCAACAGAATGCCAAGAGTGTGCGGAGCAGTAATGAAATCAAAAGGAGGCTACTTTGAAGAACCTAGAATATAAGACATATTTTCAGTTGTTTCACACTTTTTTGTTCATGTATATGAGACCTGAGCTAAACAGCAGTTCAACGACACACTAAATAGATGTATATTAAGTTTTGAATTCAAAGGAAGTCTAAAAAGATCCTCTAAACAATCTCTCAATTTTTCTGGAATCTGGCAAATGAAAATTGTTTTTCCAGCTAAAAAAGAAAAGGTTCAGTCTGATTCAATGTCAGACCATGAGAAAACAAAGTGCATACATAGGTTTAACAGAAGGAAATGTACACTTGATGATGAAAATATTTTCTTGTTAACAGATTTTTAGTTCTGGGGCAAAATAATTTCGATAAATGATTCCACTAAAACAGCATATTAAATTAGCATCCACAGGCCTTCATCATGTATGCAGAAACCACAACAGGCAAGAGGTGACTGATACTGTTTTTCCTGTCCACTTTCACAGAAGTCTCCGGCCAAAAAGCTGAGCCACGCAATCAGTAAATCCTTGGGCTGCGTCCCCATCGGAGAGCCGCCACACCCCGTGTTCCCCGAGCAGGCTGAGAGACCTCAAGAGCTCACCCATACTGTGTAAGTGCTATTCCCAGCGCATGCCGTGTTGATTAATAGCGCAGTGGGGTTCACTGTCATTATGATGTGTTGTGCGTTCCCATCATGTAACAGCTTCCATCCTTCCATTATGCGGCTATCTCATGACTGATGGCGTGCCGTCTCACTAAGATGTCTTGTCCCGGATTATTTGTTAACGGGAAAACATGATGTACTACGCAGGCCGCTGCCGTTAACAGCTCAGCCATCCTCATCCATCTGTTGGCAATGAATCCGGGGTGATGCCATCAATCTCACATTCCAGGCTTTGGGGCTCCTGGAAGTCATTATAGGAAAGCATTATATTCTGCTTCTAACCCTAACTCTACTCACTCATTTACATCACAGTTGAAAAATTGTACAGTTTCCATTATTAGTTTCACTGCTGCATCTCATCCTCACAACGTACATCACTGAGTTCACCTTCATATTTTCTCCTGCATTGTTTCTCTACAGCCCTTTGGTTTCCACAAAAAATAAATTTAATGTTACAACTTTAAAGACGTGATGAATGGGCTTATTTTTCACTGCACAAACCAGAAATAGCTCAACTTTTTGATTTGAGTTCTCAACATCTATAACTTTTTCCAGAACAGAAACCTCCTTCATATTCCACACACAACTATAAAACTAAGCTGTCTTTTTTTATGTCTCTGCTGCAGGCAAGTGTCAGTGACAGCGTTGCAATTTAGCAGGAGAGTGTAGCTCAGTAAATGCCAGACTAACAGACAGATTGCTGCATTTTTTTGTTTTCCCATTTTTCTGCATGATGGATACCATTAGCTCCAAATCAGTTTCCCATCCAGACTCCTCCCCCTGGTAGAAAGTTTTCTTTTTTTCTGCACTGTATCCAAATGTATGCAAATTTTAAGACAGAGATGACATTTCCATAAATTTATAATTCATCACTTCGTGGAGAAAAAACTGTCAACCTGAGTGTTTCGTCTACATAGAGCCGAGGCGATTGGATTAGGTTGTGCATTGTAGGCCGTGTTGCATGAAATTATATCACACAAGAAGATTAATAGGGATAAAAAGAGAAAAGGATTTTTGGCCGATACTACGTTGGATGATATCTTTTCAATGCCCCCAGCAAACATTTATCCATTCTGTTCCCGCGTTCTTGTTCTTTTTCTTTTCTTTGTTTTCTGATGTTGGTTTTTTAGGAGATAGAGGCCCTAAGAGTAAGGTCTGTCACAGGATCCAGATAAAGGGCCCTGTAAAATATTTTTATTTCTGACTAACCTGTATTTTTACTTGGTTTATTTTCCTGAAGCAAATGCGGTTACATCCTTTAATATGGATACAAACTAAAGAAAAACTGGGGAAAATTTGTGGGAAAGAAATGGTTTCCAGAAGAAAATAAAGAAATTTTAAAGGGCCGTACAGATGGGGCACTCTTTTTATTTGTGATTTTTTTGTGCTGAGATTTTGTTATTATTATATTTAAGTACAGCTTATTCATTTTATTATTTCTATTTCCTGCTTTTGGAGATGCACAAAGTCGTCATAATCAGTGTTGCTGCATTGGGTTGTAAATATTTCTCAGAAGACAATATTGCATATCACAAAATCCTGTAGATCCTTATCAGTTTTCAGATGCCTCTTTTATTGTCATTGACAGTCTCTAGAGTGTAAGTTTCTCTTTTAACCACATGTGGTGGTTTTGTTTTAATAGTTCCTCCCTTTTGTCTCACCCTAATTATTTATAGAAAGCTTAATATAGTTGCTGAGTCTAGAACTCTAAAGTCTCTGTAGTTAAATACTTTGCAAGGAGGGAAAAACCCTTTGGCATTCTTTTTATTGTAAATACAATAATGTTGACTGCAAGAAAATGTATATTTGCCAAGGAATCTTGGGATGAATGAATCAGTGATGAAAATGTGTTTTTGTGCCAAGATTTGGTTGTGTTTCTTTGTCTAACCTTAAACCTCTAGTTAATTTGGTTATGAAAATAGTCAGAGAATTGATGGTCTTTGCAGAGTGTTGGAAAGTTCATCTGGGGTGCATCAAGAACACAGTGTGCTCGCCATTATGGGTGATGGAGCATGAGAGTTCTCCAACTCTTTTTGCATGCATAAATCGTCTGGACTGAGATAGTGGTGGCTCATTATCACAGTGGCAGCACATGTGGGTTCTGGGTGCTGTGTGGAGCAGCATTTGCACAGCAGTAGTATCTAATCCACAACATGTGGCAAACACGGACCGGCACTAGATTTGTCAACAGAGAACTTGGAGTGGCCATGCTGGCTTCAAGCCCTAACATAATTATGCCCATACCAGGTAGCAGTCAAAGTAATCTAAAATAACTCTGTTGGTGGCAGATCTGCATTGCACTGCTCTGTCTGCATTCAAAAAGTACTCACCAAGCAGCTGAGACTAAAAATTCATGATCTACATGCCACTAAATGCAGAACCCTTATCAAGCCTCCTCCACAAAGAGGTTGGAATGACCTGCTCTTCCGGTGGGATACAACTTCCAGCTCCGGAAAAGTACGCATACCTCCAAATTGCACATATGCAGTGAAAATACACAGATTTTGGGTTTTGTGTATGATTCATTTTACATGCACTCCCCAAGACACATCCTCATAATTCCTATGTTTGATTCAAATTATTTTGTACCCACCTGCATCCTCTCATGCTGCTCATAAATTGATGAAAGTCCTGATGATGTTTACGTCTCCAAAACAAAGTGCAAACAGATAGTGAAGGCACAGAAACCTTCTCTATGTATGGGGAAATTTCACAGATTGTGAAGAAACAGTTCAGATGTGATACCAGTGCAGCAGTTTTATGGTAGCATGGCTGGAAAAAAACAGCACAAAATCTATTTAGCAAATACTAAAACCACAATAATGCCATGATTTACTTAACATTGGAATTAGGCTTTTTAGACTTGCCACAATCCAACAGTAGTTGATGTTTGGGAAGCCATGGTACTGTCCTAATTCAGTATGAAGGGGACCTTAGCATAACATTAAAACTAAGGCTTTTAGCTTTAAGCCTCGCTTTGCTAATATATTTGTTACAAAATGGATCCTCAGTCAATTGCTTTGGTAATCTATAAGAAAATTAAAAAAAGGTTTATAGCTTAAAACTCCTTTCCCCTTTTGTAGCCACAAGGAGAGAGAGCTAGCTGACAGAACAAATCATTCCCATATTTGATGGGCAGTTTTAAAGAGTTAATGGGTGACTGGACTAAGTATCTGTATGTCATTCATGATTCCAGAAGTTTTTCCTCCTAATGATTTCCGTATATAATGATCTGCTTTGTCGTACTGATCCCGGTAAGAGAAACGGTAGTCTACGATGTGAATTGTGAAACTGACGTCATTCTTTGCCAAGTTGGATAAATGTTGTCTTCAGTGAGGTGTCATTTCATATTATAAGTCGCCGTCATATCTCAGGTGTGTGTGTGTGTGTGTGTGTGTGTGTGTGTGTGTGTGTGTGTGTGTGTGTGTGTATGTGTGTGCGTGCGTGCATGCGTGCAGAGCTGACAAAGCCTCTGTGGGAATGAATGGCAGAATCAGGCTAGAGCGTCAGGTTTGATCAGGCCACCCAAATCGAACGGACACGAGCTCCTTTGCTGTCCAAACCCTCACAACATCCTCTGACAAAGTGCTGCTGTTCTCATGCTGTTTTGAAATATTTACTGGCATCTGAAGCAACTGTGAAGTTTTCCTTTTACTCAAACTGTCAGAGAGATTCTTGGGGATTCATGTTATTCATGAAGATACTAGTTTGGGTACCACTGTTTGTCTAAAAAACTTTATATACCTACACTATAGAGTTAGCTCTGCGTCTGCCAAAACGGACCTATAAATAACAGGCTTTGTAAATACTTTGCATCCAAATTTAATCCATGCTTTAGTGTCAAATCGCGTGCCACATTTTATATTAAGTAAATTCTCCTTTACTGTAAATTTCCTTTCACTATAAATTCTTTATAATTCATAACATTTTTAAAATATTTGCCCCTGCTTTATAATTTGAAGTTATGCAAAATACATCAGTGCCATTAAATCAAAGATATGAGGCATGTAATTGGTCAGCCTGAGATTTTCAGGATTGGGTTTCTATGATGGTGCTCTTGAAATCCTGGAGACCGACGCTGAGGGCAAGTTGTTTAAAGACTTCTACGTTCTTGAATCCAAACTTCATCAACTGTTTACATGAATCCTACTTGATGAACCATAAAAATGTGTCACAATTATTTACAAAGACACCAATTATATTTAAAACTGGAATGGAGGTTGATGGCTGTGTGCCACAAATGATCTTCCTGTATGAAACACATACTAATAACAGGACATGTAAATGGTTTCTGTCAGGGTTACTGCCTGATAGAAAACTAAATTAGTGTAAAAATCTATGAAGTAGTGTTAATTTAAACCACTGTGATGTTTTTAGCTTTTTACATCACTTTACTTTCATATCAGACAGCTACTATGAACAAAAATGCTTTGAATGTTCAACACTATGTCCATATTTCAAACAGGAAGATCATTGGTGGCACACCGCCTCCAACCTCCCTTTCCCATGTAAATAATCATCGGCCTCTATATAAATAACTGTCTAATGCCACCTTCCATGGCCATTTAAAAGTGTCTGGTTCATGCCAAATCCGGAAAATATAATTCCAGTGTGAAGGCATGATTGCATTCTTTGTACTTAAGATCAGTTTTCTGCCCATCCTACCACAATGTTACTGTCACAGATATATATGTACTAAGATGGTTCTATGATTGTCATATGAAATGGGCTTTATAAATACATTTGCCTTGACTTAAAAATGCAGATTTTCCCTCTAAATATTGGACATTTCAACACCTCCCCCGTGAGGTTCAGTCCGGTGTGTAGAAGCAAACACCATGAGGGGAGAGGCTTTTTCTATGGACAATGATGTACACTGCAGAGTGTAAAAAGCAATAAAATAGCATTCACCTAAGTCACTTTACAATTTTTTGTTTTTACTCCTTTATACTTTTAGATCTTACCTGAAATACTTTACATGTTTCGTTCTCGGTATGTTTTTGACATCCATAGGTATAGTGGCAACCTGCCCACAACATGTCCCATATAAATTATCACTGGCTGCTCTAGCCCCTTTCAGGTCATCCTTATGTTCTGTGAACTACATGTGTTCTTCATACCTCTGCATGAACTGAATAGTCCTATCACAGAATAGGGTTGTTGAAGTCTACCTACCAATATTATGCCCCTGATCCAGCTCAACAGTCACCTACACATAAAATCTATGGTAAATGGCCTGCATATGTATAGCTCTTTATTAAGTCTCCAGAGATCCCAAAGCACTTGACACTACAATCAGTCATCCAGCTGCCCTGGGGCTGACTAACATACGTCAGGCTGTCATACAATTGGTCCCACCGGCAGAGCTCAGCCCTATGGGGGATTTCTTTGTCTTATATAAGGGGAAAGGCCCCCCCCCTCATGTTTTACATATAGTACTCTGATGAATGCTGCGAATCGATTAAAAAAGCAGACATCTGCACACTGTGATTTAACATAGACAGCTGACCTTATTCACAGGTCAAGATCCTATCAGTAAAAACAACTCAATCTTGTGCTACACTCCGTTAACATATCATTCATATTTGCAGCCCTGTGCCTCATTCACTACTCTCATTTGGAGCACACAACATGCTAGCTGGTACACTTGAAATTGCACAGTTATGGTGACCTAAGTTTCTGTGGCAGTGGCTATCCTTCCTACTTTTTATGATCCTGTGTGTTGGTCTTGTAGTGTGGGGATCACTGTGTCCTGAGCGACCCATAATTTTGACATCACTTGCTCAATAGTACTCTGATTGACGACGGCAGAGTGTGTTTTCCTTTGCCCTTCTAGGTGGAACCCTGCAATATGATTTCTTATATGTATGATGTTGCAAAATACTTCATCTTAGTTTTACTCATCCTAATGTAGCCGATAACGCGAGCTGGACCAGTACTGAGGACTTGGCTGGTGCTCTGGCTTCTTTTAAGGTCTTTGTGAGAGCCAATAGAGCCGTTTTAGTGGCCACTTTGGAACCCAGATTGGTTTAGGTCAAGGAGGCTGTTTTCTGAGAAGTATTCTGTGACCTGCTTGAAGACCGTCCTTCCAATCATTTTAGACAGAAATGGTAGGAGAGAGACCAGCCCATAGTTCTCCACCTAAATCGGAGGGAGAAAAGATTTCTTAAACAGCGGTGCTGTCTGAGCATGTTTGAGAAATGTACTCGATGTCAGTGAAGCGTTAATCACGTGTGACTGCTGCATTTACCGCTGGACCAATGGACTGGAGTAGATTAGTAGGAACAGGGTCCAGCGGTAATGTAGTAGGTCAGCTAGTTGTTAGAAATGTAGTCACACTGTTCTCGGTGAGAGAGGTAAATGAAGAGAATGATGAAGGAGAACCTAAGCATTCTGAATTATTGGCATTCTTGATTTGCATCCTGTAAACTGTAAAAAATTAGGCAAAATTGTCTGCCATCAGATTGGTCGTAGGTGGTGGAGGGTTAAGTAGAGTTTTGAAGTTGTAAAAGAGTTTCCGGGTATCAGTAGTATTGTGAATCTTGTCAATATAAAAATACTTTTTTGCATCAGTGACACTGGCAGAGAATGATGACAGTAGTGCCTGGAAGCCTGCTAGATCTACAGGAGTGTTTGATTGGTGCCATTTCTTTTCTGCAGCTTTGAGGTTGTTGCGCAGTAACCCGAGGGTATCATTAAGTCAATGCTGAAATTGGGAGGATTGAGCGTGTTTGGTGGAAAAATGACATAGGCTGTCCAAAAAAGAACTGTGACTTTGTGTCACCATTAACTTCAAAGGAGAAGAATGTGCTGGAGGTTGGAAGAGCGGAGGCAACAAGAGATGAAGTAGGTGACCAGAAAACCACCGGGATAGAAGCAGTGGTTCTTTCCGCGAGACTCACATGGAAGTCCAAAAAATGGTGGTCAGAAAAGTGCATAGTTGTGACAGAGAGGGCCTCTATGGCACAGTTTCTTGTGAAAATGAGGTAGCTCTTTGCCAGCTTTGTGAGTCTGAGCACTGTGGACCGGTTGTAGCTCAAATGAATGCATTCATGATAGAAAATCTGAGTTAGGACCATCAGATTGGTCGTAGGACCAGCCATAGTTGGTGGACATTCATACTGTGTCATCAACGACTGTCATAATCCGCCTGTGTTAGGAGTTTTAGTTTACTTATTCTCCTGTGTTAAGTTTTGAGTTTGAGTTCCTTATCTGTTTTCTCTGCACTTCACTCTTTACGTTTTTCAGTTGCCGTTATTTTAGTTCATTCAGTTTAATTTAGATTAATGATTTATTCTTATGTTTAGATGTTACTGTCACTTCCCTGGACTCCCTGCTCATCTGTGCTAATTAGCCTCCCGCCTTCAGTTGTCCTGCATTCTCCCTCCTCACCAGCTGCTCCAGTTTTCTCCTGATTAGCTTCCCTGATTCACTCGTGCATTGTCCACCCTACCTGTGCATTTATACCCTCTGCTTTTTATTGTGCAGACGAGAGCTTCCACACTCTTGTCTGCACTTTGGTCCTGCAAAAGTTCGCTTTGGGTAGCAGTTGGTTGTATTTGCATTTGTTGGAAATCAGCAGGCCCGTTCCACCACCTTGCCCAGATGTACCAGAGGTGTGGGACAATGTGTGGTTGGTTATATGTTTCTTGGAAACATACCAAAACATTGTACAGGCGAGTTTTGTGAGGACATTAAAGAATAGTGAATATACATGAACCAATCAGTATCTGGGACATTCCCTGATGACTAAGCAGCCGCACTCCAGTGCTTCCAGTGCTTCCAGTGTCAGTGTTAGGCAGACAAACATTTTTTGATCATACATGCAGGTGTAAACAACCCATCCTTTTATCCTTGGAACCAACATTTTGTAGAAGGGAACAAAGGGTGCTATAGTTGCCCTGGCTACTGGCTATTTTATTCAGTAAATATATTTAGAATCACTTTATTCAGTCTTATTATAAGGAACAACTAACAGCAATTTGATGCATCCAAAAATAGCTTTAATCCCCCACTCCTAATGAAGACTCCAAGAGAGTTCTCCACTACAGATAAGATATTAACTGCTTATAATCTTTTCATTGAACCTCACCTAAAATATTCTGAACAACCCATTTAATTTCCCTTTTCTCGCTATGCCACAAAAAATGTATTGTCATTCAAAAAAGCAGGTACCGAGGGCACATTGCAGGGTTTGATCCTTTAGTGCCTGAATTTTGACCTCCGAGACGATGGATAAATGTCTGGGCTGCATGTCCTCAGTCTGGTTTTACAGGAAATGATCCACAGATCTCCAGGCACTCAGGTGAGTGAGTAGGGATTCATTTTAGAGTTGACTAATTTTAGAAAAAAGTTCTAAAACCTTAGAATAAGCTCTTTTTATTGAACTCCACATTAACAGGAGTTGCATTAATAGATCCAAAAAGGGCTGAAGATTATTTTTAGAAGGCTTGCACAGAGGAGCTTTGATTTATGTAACTCGCTGAAGGTAAAGGGAGGAGTTAAGATATTCAAATGTAAATATAGTCGCAACCATAGATGATCACATATTACACAGTTTTAAATAAGCCAATATTTGTATTTTTCCCCCCACTAGAATTTGGGCTAAATTAAAGCAAATGGCATTTCCCCATTTTGCAGTGTGTCTGCATGTAGCGAGGTGAAATGACAGACTCAGAGCGGTGCCTCAGAGAGGGATAAGGAGCTTGAGACATAGAAAATCTATGTCGTCATAAAGTCATGTGACTGCCGAGTTTCCTTGGAGACAGCAGCAGTGTAGTACATTGAGATGCTTGCCTGCTCAGTTGAGGACAGATCAGGCATCTGGCGGCAGCAGCAGCAGCAGCAGCAGCAGCAGCGGTTGGATGTATTTTGCCACCGAGGCAGGTGCTCTCTCTCCTCGCAGAGGTAAGTCTCATGCCTCGTACCTCGTCCTGCGCCTTAAGGAAGGATTCTGGCAGTGTGATGACAATTAAACCTTTTTTTAAATGACTTTTTTGCATGCTGTCTTTTAAGGGGAGCATAGATAGCATTTGCAATATGCTGCACAGACACTTTTGTCTTTTGCTCTCCTAATGAAAATATTGTGAAAAGTTATCACAAACGGCTTTAGTGAGTCAATAGATCAGATCATTTACGTATTTTTCAATTCCTTATGTTGTGCGGGAAATGGAAATGTAAAATCTAATATATAATGTCATCAAGTATTTAAACAGAAAATATTAAACCCCTCACAATATCTGTTAGCTGATAATCCCATTATTTATTTGAAGGCAATAGGTTTTTTAATTTCTGTGTGATTTTAAAAGTAGAATAATGCAATTAATAACAGTATTATCTGGATATAAATAGTCTTATCTAACTATAAATTGCTGTTTAGACCGGTAAGTAATGAGGGACACAGGGCTCCACAGCCCTCTATGTTATAATGAGAGATGTAAAAAAGGTGCAGATTCAGAGGATGCAAATACAGAGATGTGCAAACCCCTGTGTCTTTGTTTGCAGTTGCTGTTTTCTGAGGGATGTTTTGATCCGTTAATGAGACTCTGTGGTCTGATAGTTCGGGTCCTGATGAGCCCCGCTACGAAACCAGATGCCACATGGGCATGTGGGCACGTTGCATTGTTTATGCTCCCAAATTACCTCCCACAATGTCACCTTCCCCTGTTTTTATTGGTGTTGTTTTTTTTTTTGTTTTTTTTACAGACTTGTGGTTTAATTAGAATTCTTGTTTGCTGTTGTTGCTCTTGCATTTGTTAATTAGGTTCCAGCTAATTGACTAAAAACATCTAAATCTGCTTGCAGTAAAGTCGATTATTTCACAGCAGCCACCATGCTGCCTTTTTTTGGTGCAACACATTCAGTGGTTTTAGGTGATTCCTCTTCCTGCCCTTCTTACCTTCTTAGGTACAGCTGGATGAAGCTGCATTTAGAAGAGCTGATTTATGATTACTAATAAAAATGTAAATTGTTCTCCCATTCCCGGTGTCAAGCACCACAGACCTCTGCAGGATAGCATTAAAAACCTCTAATCTTGTCTTGTTTTAGTCAGCCGAAACCAGCAACCAACAACATGAACGACACAATGCTCATGTCCTCTGGGGCACCTACTCCTACCAAAAGGTAAGCAAAGCAAGAGCCTCGTGTCTTTTTGAAGATGTAACTTAAATCTCCTCAAAAATGACAAGATATAAGATAGAAGTACTAACAGAGTTTTAAAAAGTTTCAAAACTGCATCCCATGAGATGCCAGAGAAAGCTTTCTCCTGCCTGGAGCATTCTCCAGAGCTTTCTCTCTCTGTGCGAGCATCCTTCTGCTCCAACCAGTAAACTGGCTGAAGAAGGATACCACACTTTTTCATCACTTAGAAGAAAAACACAATCATCTGTTTTAGAAATATTTGCAGACACAAAAAAAGAACAGTTATGTCAACAAAAACCCTGTTAACTGTTAAGATAACTACAGATATTAAAGTACAGATTACAAGATAAGAGAAGCATGTTTGTTAAGCAGCTGAGTGCAGGCTAGTTACCCAAACAGATAACTGGACTAATGAACCAGCTAAGACAGTGCCTTGCAAAAGTATATCATCAAACCTAAATGTATTTTATCTGGATTTTATGTGATAGACCAACACAAACCAGGACATAATTGTCAGTAAAAGAAAACTGATACATGGTTTTCAAGATTTTCTACAAACATAAATCTGAAAAACATGATATGCATTTATATTCAGTTACCCTTAAAAAAAGAAAGTGTTGACCAACTGTTTATTGGAAGGCACTTAATTTGTAAAGTAATTCCCCTGTTTGTAGTTTAAGCGTCATGTAAATAGTGCTTGTCTGCCAAGGCCTCAGAGGAACTTTAGAGAACGTTAGGAAACAAACACCATCATGAAGCCCGAGGAACGCTGCAGACAGGTCAGGGATGAAGCTGTGGAGACGTTTAGGTTAGAAAAATAATATGCCAGGCTTTGTGCTTCTCACAGTCCAATTCATCATCAGAAAATACAAAGATTATGACACAACGAATGGTACTCAAACCCACCGAGACATTGTTGTCCACCTAAACTGATGGGCAGAACAAAGAGAGCATTATTCAGAGAGGTACCTAAGACATCCATATTGACACTGGAGGAGCTACAGATATCCACAGCTCAGGTGGGAGATTCTGTTGAGTGGACAACTAGCAGTCACTCACTGCACAAATATGGCATTAATGGAAGAGTGGGAAGAGTGTCCTCTTCATGTCTTGTGGCATGAAGGGAAGACAACAAATGTGGGAAAAGGGGGTCTGGACAGATGAGACCAAAATAGAACCTTTTGGGCCTACATGCAAAATATGTGACAAAGAAGTAACACTGCACATCACCCTGGGCAAACGCTACCCACAGGGAAACATGGTGGTGGCAGCATTATGGCGTGGGTATGATTCTATTCAGCAAGGAGTCAAGCCACTTCAGAGTTATGCACTACTTTGAATTGGTCTGTCCTAAAAAGTCTCAATAAAATACTTAAAAGTTTGTGGTTGTATAATGAAAAAATGTAAAAAGTTCAAGGGTTATGAATACCTTTAAGGCACTGTATCAACTTCTTAGTATCTCATACTCTATAAAGCACAGAGCAGTGAAACTGTGTAGTAGCTTGCACATGAAAGTTGACTTAACAACTACAAAATTTAGTTATTGTGAAGTAAAGAGCTTTGCTTAATTCTGTGCATGGTGTAGATAATATTATTAATACCTATACAGCCAATATATTGTTTTTGCAGCAGTAGGAAAATTCAGCATTACACTGTGTTATTTGTATTTTAAATGCTGGTGTACTGTAAAAATCTGTTAGCAGTTTCAGACTGAAAACAACAAACTATCATCATAAGTTGCACAAAATCCAGATACATCCTTTTCAATCAGTTCTGAATTGAGTTTGTGTTCAGATTGTCTCTGATCAGTAGAAAATAAGAACAGCATATCATAACCTTCTCACACGTAGTTTTGCCTTCGAGCAGCATGACCTTCTGGGTGTATTTTTAGTAGAAAATATGCTATGCTGTCACAATGAATATGTGATCACTCCTACCAAACAGGATGACATCACATAGAGATTAGGATGAAGTTGGAGCCTGGTCATGTAGCTGACAGCAGGCCCTAAAAGCAGGCCTGATTGCCCTCTCATTTCAGTCCATCTCATGTAAGAGCCAGCTCTGGTATTATTATTTACTCACAGCGGTAATGAAACACTGTGATTACGAACCCAGTGATGGAGAGCACTCCGAGGGAGCTATAATGTAAGCGCACCCTCTCCCGCTGGTCTGTGCCGGGTAGATTTTCCTTTCCCTGTACTGTATCGCTCCATCACATCTTTCTAGCAATTTGTGGTTCTAAAATCAGAGCACTCAGAGACTCAGGAGCTCCTGCGGCGCATTAGTCAAGACGACTTTGTCAGAAATTCGGGGAGAACGTGGATGAAGGGTGTGAATGACTCATTTTCACTTGTGCTCCACCAGGCAGAGTTATCAGCCTTCACCAAGGACTTTGTCAGCTTAAGGGCAGTGTGGAAAATTGTGAGGGGGGGTGGGATCCATCAGTGACAGTTTTAGGATTATATCTGGTTTTAGGGAATCTAACAATGTGAGAGACGTAAACCATGTCCTGTTCCGAACCCATGGAGGTCAGTGGATGGCATCATGTTGCAGCTCCTATATGAAAAAAAGCAACACTCTCCTAGGGTTCTCTGACTTTGGCAGTAATATACAGGTCCTTCTCAAAATATTAGCATATTGTGATAAAGTTCATTATTTTCCATAATGTAATGATGAAAATTTAACATTCATATATTTTAGATTCATTGCACACTGACTGAAATATTTCAGGTCTTTTATTGTCTTAATACGGATGATTTTGGCATATAGCTCATGAAAACTCAAAATTCCTATCTCACAAAATTAGCATATTTCATCCGACCAATAAAAAAAAAGTGTTTTTAATACAAAAAACGTCAACCTTCAAATTATCATGTACAGTTATGCACTCAATACTTGGTTGGGAATCCTTTGGCAGAAATGACTGCTTCAATGCGGCGTGGCATGGAGGCAATCAGCCTGTGGCACTGCTGAGGTCTTATGGAGGCCCAGGATGCTTCGATAGTGACTTTTAGCTCATCCAGAGTGTTGGGTCTTGAGTCTCTCAACGTTCTCTTCACAATATCCCACATATTCTCTATGGGGTTCAGGTCAGGAGAGTTGGCAGGCCAATTGAGCACAGTGATACCATGGTCAGTAAACCATTTACCAGTGGTTTTGGCACTGTGAGCAGGTGCCAGGTCGTGCTGAAAAATGAAATCTGCATCTCCATAAAGCTTTTCAGCAGATGGAAGCATGAAGTGCTCCAAAATCTCCTGATAGCTAGCTGCATTGACCCTGCCCTTGATAAAACACAGTGGACCAACACCAGCAGCTGACACGGCACCCCAGACCATCACTGACTGTGGGTACTTGACACTGGACTTCTGACATTTTGGCATTTCCTTCTCCCCAGTCTTCCTCCAGACTCTGGCACCTTGATTTCCGAATGACATACAGAATTTGCTTTCATCCGAAAAAAGTACTTTGGACCACTGAGCAACAGTCCAGTGCTGCTTCTCTGTAGCCCAGGTCAGGTGCTTCTGCCGCTGTTTCTGGTTCAAAAGTGGCTTGACCTGGGGAACGCGGCACCTGTAGCCCATTTCCTGCACACGCCTGTGCACGGTGGCTCTGGATGTTTCTACTCCAGACTCAGTCCACTGCTTCCGCAGGTCCCCCAAGGTCTGGAATCGGCCCTTCTCCACAATCTTCCTCAGGGTCCGATCACCTCTTTTCGTTGTGCTGCGTTTTCTGCCACAGTTTTTCCTTCCCACAGACTTCCCACTGAGGTGCCTTGATACAGCACTCTGGGAACAGCCTATTCGTTCAGAAATTTCTTTCTGTGTCTTACCCTCTTGCTTGAGGGTGTCAATAGTGGCCTTCTGGACAGCAGTCAGGTCGGCAGTCTTACCCATGATTGGGGTTTTGAGTGATGAACCAGGCTGGGAGTTTTAAAGGCCTCAGGAATCTTTTGCAGGTGTTTAGAGTTAACTCGTTGATTCAGATGATTAGGTTCATAGCTCGTTTAGAGACCCTTTTAATGATATGCTAATTTTGTGAGATAGGAATTTTGGGTTTTCATGAGCTGTATGCCAAAATCATCCGTATTAAGACAATAAAAGACCTGAAATATTTCAGTTAGAGTGCAATGAATCTAAAATATATGAATGTTAAATTTTCATCATGACATTATGGAAAATAATGAACTTTATCACAATATGCTAATATTTTGAGAAGGACCTGTAGAAGGATGATAACTTTTGCCTTGACATTTTACTCTGTGAGTCAGTGCTGCTTTGGGAAGATGTCACTTGCAGAGGATATTGTTGCCTTGGATGGAGGGGTTATTATAACAACTGCAAAGCTGCCATTTGAAGGGTAGAAGTAGTGCATGAAGCCATACTAAGGCTTTAATAATAATACTACCTATTCTACAAGGCATTGGTCTAGTGGTAACTATTTCATATGCTGGTTATAATATCCCAAGCTGGAGTCCAACATGCACCGGGAACAGGTCCGACTTAGTGATGGCAATGCGAACCAAACTCCTGCTCCGCTTGTACAGAGACAGGATGGCCCCTAGTAAAGGGCCCCCAATTCCATACTCCTGGAGCACCCCACACAGGGCATTACGAGGGACACAGTCAAATGCTTTCTCCAGGTCCACAAAACACATGTGGACCGGTTGGCCAAACTCCCATGAACCCTCGAGTACCCTGTAGAGGGTATAGAGCTGGTCCAGTGTTCCACGGCCGGGACGAAAACCACACTGCTCCTCCTGAAGCCGAGGTTCGACTATCGGCCGGACTCTCCTCTCCAATACCCTGGCGTAGGCCTTACCAGGGAGGCTGAGGAGTGTGATCCCCCTGAACACACTTCTTATGAAGGGGGACCACCACACCAGTCTGCCAGTCCAGAGGCACTGTCCCCGACCGCCACGCAATTGTGAAGAGGCGTGTCAACCATGACAGCCCTACAACATCCAATGACTTGAGGTACTCAGGACAGATCTCATCCACCCCCGAAGCCCTGCCACCGCGGAGCTTTTAAACCACCTCGGTGACTTCAGCCTGGGTGATGAAAGAGTCTAACCCCGAGTCCCCAGCCTCTGCTTCCATCAGGGAATGCGTGATGACAGGATTGAGGAAATCCTCGAAGTACTCCTTCCACCGCCCGATAATGTCCCCAGTCAAGGTCAGCAGCTCCCCACCACCACTGTAAACAGTATTGGCGAAGCACTGCTTCCCCCTCCTGAGGCGCCGGACGGTTTGCCAGAATCACTTCGAGGCCAACCGGTAGTCCTTCTCCATGGCCTCACCGAACTCCTCCCAGCCCCAAGTTTTTGCCTCTGCCACCACCGGGCCGCGGCAAGCTTGGCCTCACGGTACCCATCAGCTGCCTCAGGAGTCCCACAAGCCAACCACAGCCGATAGGATTCCTTCTTCAGCTTGACAGCATCCCTTACTGCCAGTGTCCACCAGCGGGTTCGGGGATTGCCGCCGCGACAGGCACCGCAGACTTTACGGCCGCAGCTACGGGCGGTAGCATCGACAATAGATGTGGAGAACATGGTCCACTGGGACTCTATGTCTCCAACATCCCCCGGAATCTGGTCAAAGCTCTCCTGGAGGTGAGAGTTGAATACATCCTGGCTGAGGGCTCCGCCAGACGTTCCCAGCAGACCCTCACTATGCGCTTGGGCCTGCCAAGTCTGTCCGGCTTTCTCCTCCTCCAGCAGATCCAACTCACCACCAGGTGGTGATCAGTGAACAGCTCAGCCCCTCTCTTCACCCGAGTGTCCAAAACATGCGGCCGAAGGTCTGATGATACGACAACAAAGTCGATTATTGACCTCCTGCCTAGGGTGTCCTGGTGCCAAGTGCACTGATGGACACCCTTATGTGTGAACATGGTGTTCATTATGGACAATCCGTGACTAGTACAGAAGTCCAATAACAAAACACCACTCGGATTCAGATCGGGGAGGCCATTCCTCCCAATCCCGCCTCTTTAGGTGTCAATGTCGTTTCCCATGTGGGCGTTGAAGTCCCCCAGCAGAATAAAGGAGTCCCCGGGAGGGGCACTATCCCCCCGACAGGGATGCCAAGAAGGCCGGGTACTCCGCACTACCACTCGGCCCATAGGCCGAAATTACAGTCAGAGACCTGTCCCCAACCCGAAGGCGCAGGGATGCGACCCTCTCATCCACTGGGGTAAACCCCAACACAAGACGGCTGAGCTGGGGGGCAACAAGCAAACCCACCCCAGTCCGCTGCCTCTCCCTGTGGACCACTCCAGAGTAGATGAGAGTCCAGCCCCTCTCGAGGAGATGGGTTCTAGAGCCCACGCCATGCATGGAGGCGAGCCCGACTATTTCTAGTTGATATCTCTCGACCATCCGCACAAGCTCAGGCTCCTTCCCCCCCAGCGAGGTGACGTTCCACGTCCCTAGAGCCAGCCTAAGCATCCGGGGATCGGGCCGCCGAGGTCTCCACCTTCGTCCGCCGCCCAATCCTCTGTGCACCGGTCCCTCACGGTTCCCCCTGCAGGTGATGGGCCACTGGGGGATGGCCTCGCGTCTCTCGTTCGGGCTTGGCCCGGCCAGGTCCCGCGAGGAGCAACCCAGCCGCCAGGCGCTCTCCGACGAGTCCTGAACCCAGGCCAGGCTCCAGGGTGGGACCCCGGCTCCGCCATACCGAGCGACGTCACGTGCCTCGATTTAGTAGTCGTCATGAGGGGTACCAGCAGGGCTGCCCTGTTCAAAACTTTCATGGATAGGATTTCTAGGCGCAGCCAAGGGGGTCTGGTTTGGCGACCAGTGGATTTTGTCTCTTCTTTTTGCAGATGACTTGGTCCTGCTGGCCACCTCTAGCCAAGACCTACAGCATGCGCTGGGGTGGTTCGCAGCCGAGTGTGTAGTGGCTGGGATGAGGATCAGCTCCTCCAAGTCTGTGGCCATGGTTCTCGATCGGAAAAGGGTGGCTAGTCCTCTTCAGGTTGGAGGGGAGTTCCTGCGTCAAGTGGAGGAGTTTAAGTATCTCGGGGTCTTGTTCACGAGTGAGGGAAGAATGGAGCGGGAGATCGACAAACGGATCGGTGCGGCTGCTGCAGTAATGGGGGCGCTGTGCCGGTCCGTGGTGAAGAGAGAGCTGAGCCGAAAAGCGAAGCTCTCGATTTACCGGTCGGTCTACGTTCCTACCCTCACCTATGGCCATGAACTTTGGGTCATGAACGAAAGAACGAAATCCCGGATACAAGCGGCTGAAATGAGCTTCCTCCATAGGGTGGCTGGGCACTTCCTTAGAGATAGGGTGAGGAGCTCGGCCATCCGGGAGGGGCTCGGAGTAGAGCCGCTGCTCCTCCACATCGAGAGGAGCCAGTTGAAGTGGCTCGGGCATCTATACCGGATGCCTCCTGGACGCCTTCCTCTGGAGGTGTTCCAGCCACGTCCCACCGGAAGGAGGCCCAGGACACGCCCAGGACACGCTGGAGGGACTATGTCTCTCTGCTGGCCTGGTAACGCCTTGGGCTCCCCCCGGAGAAGCTGGAGGAGGTGTTTAGGGAGAGGCACGTCTGGGTGTCTATGCTGAGTCTGCTGCCCCTGCGACCCGGTCCCAGATAAAGCGGAAGACAACGCGTACGAGTACGAATATCCCAAGCTTTGTGTAATTTGATTAATTAGAATAATTTGATTAATCTGCAGTCTTATTGATCACTGCTTTAACCTTCAGCAGTTCTTAACATCTTCTATGATGAGAAACTCCAGAAAAATAATCCGTGCGCTTCAACAACTAGCATCTAAATTTAGAACTCCAGTTTTTGATGAGTTGAGACGAAGACATGAAGGATTTAGAGCAGAAGGCATAGACAAGATGGCTGAAAATATATCTTCTCCCAGTAATCATGGGGATCATAGAATTCCCTGCAATTAGGTGACATTGAAGTGGTGATGAGAACGCAGCAGGAATACTGAAAATGCAGAATTATGTGTAATATGAGAGATGGGAACATAAACATACAGTGTCTTGGAAGCCTTTCATACCTTTTGAACTTTCTCACACTTTGTTGCATTAAAACCACAGACTTCAATGTGAGATTTTATAGATGAACATACAGTAGTGTGTAATTGTGAGGAGGAGGGACCATTATATATAGTTTTAGACATTTTTCACAAATAAAAATCAGTAGGCGTGGCATGCATTTGTATTCAGGCCCCACTCCTGCTCCAGGTCCACATTTAGCAGCAAGAGATACTGAAATTTCGGTAATTTCTTCTTTGGTGTTAGATTAGATTGAAAGTATCCATTTTTGTGTTGTAGCACTTTCAGGCTAACATTGTAAATATGAAATTGTTCTGAATGTTTTGCCTGGTGAAATAAAGGTTTAACAATAATAACTATGAAAGCACTTTTCATGTCTTGCTACAGATTCTCAATTGGATTTATGTCTGTACTTTCACTGGGCCATTTAAACATACTAATATACTTTGATCCAAACCATTCCATTGTAGCTCAGGTTGCATGCTCAGTGTTCCTGTCTTACTGGAAGGAGATCCTCCATCCCAGTCTCAAGTATTGCAGCCTCTAACAGGATTTCGTCCAGGATTGTCCTGTATTTAGCTCCATTCATCTTCCCCTTCAACTCTGACCAGTCCCAGCTCAAGAAAAGCATCCCCACACTATGATGCTGTCACTACCATGTTTTACCCTATTAATGGTGTGTTCATGGTGATGTGCAATGTTATTTTTCTGCCACACTGCAATCAGCTGTCTCAGCCATAATATTTTTCATTTGAGCCAAATACTTCAAATTTGGTCTCATCTGAACAGAATACCTTCTCCCACATGTTTGCTGTGTCTTCATATGGCTTGTGTCAACCTGCAAACGGGACTTCTTATGGCCTTTTGTCAACGATAGTTTTCTTCTTGCTACTCTGGCATACAGGCCAGATTTTGGGAGACTAATAGTTGTTGACAAATTGCTACACCTAAGCTGTGAGACTCTGTAGCTACTCAAGAGCTACCGTGCGCCTCTTGGCTGCCTCTCAGATCAATGCTATCCTTGTGCAGCCTGTCAGTTTGTCAGAATGTCAGCACACTCTAAAGAATGGTCTGCCTTGATGCTCCATCACAGTCAGCTCTGTGATATTGTCTGCTCTGCTGACATGGCAACCCTTTCTGCCTCTCTCAGACAAGTCCCCCCTCCAGGAGAACAATTTATAATGTGTTAAGTCATGCAGAAACGGAACAGCAGAGGAAAAATATTTGAGAAGATTTAACTTGGCTTTCCCAGACAGCTGACTACATGTAAACAGCTCTGTTTCAGTCCCTGATATTGATCCGAGTCGTTATGAATGGGCATTTGTTGATACCGACATTCAGTGGAGTAAAAAACTACATTTCATCAGTATTGCATGGTTTACATTAGCATTGTGATTGCGTCAAACTTAAGTCACTTGCTATGACTTTCCGCATGCTGCAGTATCAATTTCTTCTTGACAGTAACTTTTTTCATGACAGTAACAGTCCCAAGTGCAGTTTATGCAGAACGACCTTATGTTGATGAAGATTTATGTTACTCTCACATTCAGTTTGCAATAAACTCATGTCTCGCTCCTACTGACATTAGTTAAATCGCTAATGCTAGAACATTTACTCTCTGTTTTCAAATACGGAGTTCCAGTTTAGTGTGTTTTATAAACAGACTGCTATGCATTGAGTGTCATAACATTTAATGAATAGTGTTTTAGCTGCCCTCGTCCTAGCTCTCTCTTCTGTCTGTGATGAACAAATTAGACAGACCAATGCAGTAGCCAGTTCAGTCTCTCTTTTGAACATCATCTTAAGAGGGGAATGAACATTCAGAAGTCGGAGCTCAGAGCTGAATATGACATCTTTACCTTAGTTGAGAGCATTGTAGCTGCAAGTCGGACAACAGTGAGATTAGTTATTTATTTTGGTTCTAACTGCTATTATCAAAGCAAGTTGATAAGGATGTATCTCTCTTGTTTTATTGTGTTAAAATAGAGAAGGAACATATTCAATATTAAATATATATTTCACAGAGCTTTGTTCCACAGGTTTAAAGAGATACAAAATAAAACTGATAAATAGTTCATACTGGCAACTTTAACTGCTTTTTATACGTGCGACAGCCATATTCCTAATTTAGCAAGTGTTTTTTGTTGCTTTTCCAACTGAAAGCTTGGAAAAACCAGACTTTATTAAACAAAGAGAATGCACCATCAGAGTCATTAAATCAGCTAATTAATGTGCATGGCCAATATTATGTATTTGTGTAAGCCGAACACACAAAAATACTATGCTACTTTTCAAAATTATTTGTGCAAATTGATAGGGGTTCAGTTGATCATTTAAAACTGTTGATCAAAATCCTAAAATTAGAGGATTGGACCAGGACATGAAATTGTTGAACAACTAAAACCTCACCTACTATATTATTTCCTTCAAATCAAGGTTAGACAGTAATCCCACAATACAACAATAGATTTGCCTTCAGCATTTCTTCTTACTGTATTTCCTTCTAAGCAATACACAGTACTTGAAATCACTTTAAGAAACTAGTCAAAATTAGTAACCTTCAGTTCTAACATACTGGTGGATAATAATTCATTCTGAGTTAAAACTGTTTTTATTTCAAATTTAATTGTTGCAGAGCTTGTGGGATGAAATTAAACCTGTAGGCTTGTTTATGAGTAGTGTATAGACACAGAAAAGCTTTTTGTTGTCTTTTGTTGTCTCCTGATTTTGAGTATAACTTACTGCTGTTATGTTATTTTAGAGTTTGTGAATTCTTCAATGTTTTATATGCAATGACTTGAAAAAGTATTAATACCCCTAAATATATTCTTTTCCACATTTTGTCACATTACAACAAACTTTAGTATATTTTTGGAGGATTTTATGTGACATCTCATATGTAACACATAATTGTGAATTAGAAGGTAAAGGTTAAGTGGTTTTTAAAATCTTGGCGAAACAGCAAACATATGGAATAAGGTCCTCTGGTTAAATAAGACCATAATGTAACCTTTTGGCCTCCATGTAAAATATTACATGTGGAGAAAAACAACATTGGACACCTCCCTAAACTCAACATTACCACTGCGAGACATGGTGATGGGAGCGTCATACTGTGGGGATGCTTTTTTTTTCAGCAGGTGCAGGAAAGCTAGTCAAGGTTTTGAAGTGAACATGGAAGGAGATAAATAGAGGGCAGCATTGAAGGAAAACATGTTAGAGGCCGCACAAGCGGCACAGAGGTTCGCCTTCCAAGAGCATAACACCCCCAAATATACAGTTAGAGATTCAATGACATGGTTTAGATCAAAGGATATTAGAGTTTTAGAATGATATAAGAAATGAAATAAGGTATTCACTCACACATGTATGCAAATACATGCCACTCTTTTGAGTTCTGATTAGTAAAAACCTTGAATACCAAGTTTCCTTTTTTACACATTCCTTCCACTTTAGTTATGCATCTGTTTGTGTTGGTCTGCCACATAAAATTCAGTGCAAAGGGCATGAATACTTTACCAAGGTAGTTTAACTTCATAAATGCAAACATTAATACTTGAAGCGAAGGCTCATGTCTGTAACATCACACTCACTTAAGAACAGCTGTCATTTAACATAGCAGAAAATTCTTTCTGATCATTTCTTTTGTTATAACTTAATTTGAAATTCAATGTGACCACACAAAGCAGCAGTGGATGTAGTGACTATTTTTGCGCATGACCTCTCTTGTTGTCCCTTTTTATTTTAAGTAAAGATGAATGTAACGTCTATAGCTCCCTGTGGGGTAGGGCTGTTTGATTGCAAGGTGAAGCGGTGAAAATACTCTAAACATAGAACGCACCGAAGCTGATATTGGCTTTCTGTGCTAGCATTCTGACTTTATCTGATTCTCCAAACCAGGAGTCTGCCGACAGCTATCTGGTCCAGATAATGATCTAAATAGGCAAAGCATCTTGAAAGAAACCACACTATCAATTTGATGCTCTAAAACTGGAGGAAACAAAAAGCTGTTTTAAGTTTATTCAAAATTATAAAAAGAGAGTGACATGATTGAATCTCAGAGAAAGAACGTAGTTTGAGGAGAATTGCTTCATGTGTAACAAAAATACAGTATGTGTGTGGAAAACATACCAGATCAGGAAAAACTAAAAGGCCAGTTGTTTATATTGGTCTAAATCCTGGCTACAACCATCAGGATGGAGCAACAGCTTGATAGAGCTTGAAGAGTCAAACAGAGCAGCTCCCTGAGGTGTCACCATATTCTTACAAGAAACAGTATCTGCGAGACTGTAAATTATTTAGAAAGAAACCCATTTAGGACGATGTTTTTTATGTCACGCTCTGATTGAGTTCCCTTTTTCTCACTTAGTTTGTGACACAACGCTAAGCCCTTCAAAAGATCTGTCAAATCTTTAGCTCCTACCTTGGTTCATTCAGGGGTTTTTATGCAATGGTAACAAAGTAGCTAAAATGGTCACAGTACAGCAACAGTTTTACTGGGCTATGACATAGCATTTTCCCTGTTACACGCTTCATATATTTTGGATTTTTTTGTCACGCTTGAATGTTTCAGATCATCGAATTAATTTTAATATCAGAGATACACTAAGTGAGTAAAAATACAGTTGATACAATACAAATGATTATTTCATTTATTAAGGAAAAATAACTGTCCAAACCAACCTGGACCTATGTCAAAATATAACTGTCCCCCTTGTTAAATCATAAATTAACTGCGATTAACCAGAGCTTTTTTGTTCAGTTTCACTAGCTTTTTCCTTGGTTTATTTATTACAAGTGAATGTCTTGCTATTATATTTTTCCTACCCCTTTTATTTCTTTGAAAGACAACACAGAGACAGAATAATGTAAAAAAGAAAGAGGGAAATAAATGGGCTCAGGGAAATCTGTTGTGTAAAAAAAATACAACAAGGATATATTAAAGTGGAAAATATATCAGTGCTTAAGAAATAATTGAACAGTACAATAATTTGAAAAAGGAAAAAAACATGTTTTAAATATATTTGAGTGGTAATAAATATGAAAGAAATAAAAGGAGTAGGAAAAGTACAGCAGATTGATTAATTGATGGATTATTGAATAAATCTCTTCTTTTTATTATTTTGTCACATTTAATAGGGCACTAGTTTATATTTCTAGCTACTTTTTGGCCCAGTAATCATTTTATTGATATTTATTTATATTTATTTATTTCTGTATTAATTCTTAATTATGGCAGGATTGATCCTCCTTACTGAAGCACAGTGAGCCTTACTTGTCTCAGTTAGGGACATAAAACCCCACCTCACATTTTACAGAAACATTTCGATGATCCCCAAGACATTTAGGAGACAAAGGTGGAAACATTATGTTATATATGGTGTGCGTCCGTTACCACTGCTCTAAAACTAACCCATTATTTCAGAAAAAACAACATGATAGTCACAGTCAAACATAGTGATTCTTTATTGATCTGAAACATTAAAAGTAAAAAATGTAAATGTAAGAAAAACACAAACACAGAAGAATCTGTCTGTAAGGGTCAAATATTTGGTCACAGCCTAATGTGGGACTTGAAAAGGCCCTTTTTGCTGTGTTTGTGAGGCTCAGTTAGAGACGGTGGCACAGACTTTTTGTGGATGTAGTGGGTTTGCAACCACACTGAGTTTAATTGTCGGCTGTTGGTCGCTCTCCAATCAAAATTGGAATGCTCCCCACACCATTTGAGCCCTCCTTCCCTCCTCCTTGCATATGACCTGCAGAGAAAAAGTAGCATATGTCCCATCATCTGCCCACACCATATGCCATGCCTATGATCATTTTAACTCATATGCTTTATTTAAAATCTCCTTTCTTGGCTAAAGCGGGCACTGGTACTGTCATAAATGCATCTGGCATGCTGCTTATCCAGTCATCATCATTTCATTCTTCAGATCAGTTATTGCATTTTTCAACTAATCCTGGACTTAAATCCAAGTTGCATAAAATCAACTTAATTCAAAGAAATTTTCAGCATATAATCATATTGACTGTTGTAACTATTCGCCTACATTACAGTCATGACATGTGCATACGTGTGTGTGATGTATTGCCCTGTGTTTGACTTTGGTCAGTGTCTTGGAGAGTCCCAGCCGGTTGGATGAAGAGCACCGGCTCATTGCAAGGTATGCTGCGCGCCTTGCAGCTGAGGCGGGCAACTCCACAGTAAGTACCTCACAAAGCCTCATCAGGTTTCAGTCAATCTATTAATTACAGTGCCTTGCTAAAGTACTCGGCCCCCTTGAACTTTTCAACCTCTTGCCACATTTCAGGCTTCAAACATAAAGATATAAAATTCTAATTTATTTGTGAAGAATCAACAACAAGTGGGACACAATCATGAAGTGGAATGAAATTTATTGGATGTGTCAAACCATTTTAACAAATAAAAAACTGAAAAGTGGGGCGTGCAATATTATTTGGCCCCCTTGCATTAATACTTTGTAGCGCCACCCTTTGCTGCAATTACAGCTGCAAGTCGCTTGGGGTTTGTCTCTATTAGTTTTGCACATCGAGAGACTGAAATTCTTGCCCATTCTTCCTTGCAAAGCAGCTCAAGCTCGGTGAGGATGGATGGAGAGCGTTCGTGAACAGCAGTCTTCAGCTCTTTCCACAGATTCTTGATTGGATTCAGGTCTGGACTTTGACTTGGCCATTCCAACACCTGGATACGTTTATCTGTGAACCATTCCATTGTAGATTTGGTTTTATGTTTTGGATTATTGTCTTGTTGGAAGATAAATCTCCGTCCCAGTCTCAGACTCCAACAGGTTTTCTTCCAGAATGGTCCTGTATTTGGCCCCATCCATCTTCCCATCAATTTTGACCATCTTCCCTGTCCCTGCTGATGAAAAGCAGGCCCAAACCATGATGCTGCCACCACCATGTTTGACAGTGGGGATGGTGTGTTCAGGGTGATGAGCTGTGTTGCTTTTACACCAAACATAACGTTTTGTATTGTGGCCAAACAGTTAGATTTTGGTTTCATCTGACCAGAGCAACTTCTTCCACATGTTTGGTGTGTCTCCCAGGTGGCTTGTGGCAAACTTTAAACGAGACTTTTTATGGATATCTTTGAGAAATGGCTTTCTTCTTGCCACTCTTCCATAAAGGCCAGATGTGTGCAGTGTACGACTGATTGTTGTCCTATGGACAGACTCTCCCACCTCAGCTGTAGATCTCTGCAGTTCATCCAGAGTGATCATGGACCTCTTGGCTGCATCTCTGATCAGTCTTCTCCTTGTTCATGATGAAAGTTTAGAGGGACGGCCGGGTCTTGGTAGATTTGCAGTGGTCTGATACTCCTTCCATTTCAATATGATTGCTTGCACAGTGCTCCTTGGGATGTTTAAAGCTTGGGAAATCTTTTTGTATCCAAATCCGGCTTTAAACTTCTCCACAACAGTATCTCGGACCTGCCTGGTGTGTTCCTTGGTCTTCATGATGCTCTCTGTATATTGCACGCCTCACTTTTCAGTTTTTTATTTGTTAAAAAACTTTGACACATCTAATAAATTTCATTCCACTTCACGATTGTGTCCCACTTGTTGTTGATTCTTCACAAAAAATTTGAATTTTATATCTTTATGTTTGAAGCCTGAAATGTGGCAATAGGTTGAAAAGTTCAAGGGGGCCGAGTACTTTTGCAAGGCACTGTATAGAAGCTCTTCGGCACCTTCCTTATTGTTGCTGGAAAACTGTAGAAAGGTGGATTTTGTCAGTGATAAACTAGCTTTTATGGCGTAAACCTCTCTCTAAAAATTTTTGTTCACGTAGGACCCCAAAGTTAAGAGGTTTAACATCCCAAATTAAAAGCACGACATTATGTAAACTATTCGAAAATCAGATTTTTGTATCTTTACAATGCTGCTTGTTGCCGCTGCAGCTGTTTACCGTTCCCTCGACATTTTATCTCTTTAAAACCACAAACCTCAATGTATTTTGGGAAATTCTATGTGAATGACCATCACAATGTGGTGCATAATTGTAGAATGTAAGGAAACGAAACATGGTTTTCATATATTTTTTACAAATAATAAAAGTATGGTCTCTGGTACCACAAAATAAAATCCAGTGCAACCAACCGCCTTCAGAAATCACCTAACTAGTAAATAATTTATTCTCAGTATTGACACAACAATTCAGAGGTTTGTTAATATCATGGAAGGTTATAAGGTACCTCAAACCATGAACATCCCACAGAACACTGTTCAGTCCATCTAAAAATGAAAACAGTATGACACAGCTGCTAACCTATCAAGGCATGGTCATCCACCTAAACTATCTGACTGAGCAAGGAGAGCGTTTAGTAGAGAAGCAGCCAAAACACCCACGGGTATTCTGGAGGAGCTGTGGAGATCCACAGCTCGGGTGTAAGAATCTGTCAACAGGACAACTATTAGTTCTGCACTCCACAAATCCGGTCTTTGTTAACAAATGGCAAGAAGATACTCATTGTTGAAAGAAACTCAGTCCTGTTTACAGTTTCCACAAGTTATATAGGGGAGATAGCAAACATGTGGTGGAAAAAACTGTCTGGTGGAAAACAAAAAAATGCATTACTCCAAACACACCATCTTTATGGTGAAACGTGGTGGTGACAGCATCATGCTGTGGGGATTCTTCTCTTCCGCAAGGATAGGGAAGCTGGTCGGAGTTGATGGGAAGTTTCAGGAAGCTAAATACAGGAAAATCCTGGAAGAAAACTTGTTAGAGGGAACACAATTTGTATATTCTGTAATGCAAAAACTGAACAAAAGAGCAAAGTGTACCGGAGTCAAATTCCTTGTTTGTATGCACGAACTTGGCAATAAAGCTGATTCTGATTCTGATTCTGAAAAGGCTTAAGACTGGGTTGGCGGTTCACCTTCCAGCAGGACAAGAACAGTGAACATACAGTCTGAGTTCCAATACAATGATGTGGATGAAAGCATCTGTATGTCTTACAGTTCAGACCAAAACTGAGTGGCAAAAATAATGTTCATAGATGCATTCTATCAAATATAACTGAGCTTTTGCTATTTTAAAAAGAAGAATAAGCAAAAATGTCAGTTTCTAGATCTGTAAAACTGAAAGAGACATAACCTGAAAGACTCACAGCTGGAATTGTGAAAAATGTGGTTCTCCAGAGTATTCACTCAGGGGATCTGAAAACCAGTGCACACCACACTTTTTATATATCCCTTTCCTTCCAGTCCTCAGTTATGCTCAAGCCAATAAAATACACAGAAGTCTGTGGTCATAAAGTGACAAAACGTAAAAAGAAATACAAGGGGTATGAATACTTTTGCACAGAGCTGTATTTTGAACTTTTCTTCTCTCACCAGTTTTAATGAGGAGGATTTTGTTTTGCAGCAACAGTGTCCTCCAACAGATCTGAGTTTCAACTTTGATGCCAATAAGCAACAGAGACAGCTGATTGCAGAGCTGGAGAACAAAAACAGGTACAGTTAATTATTTCACCTAACTTATTGTTGCTACAGATAGGTTTTTATGTGTGCCCAGCTTTATAGTATTACACAACTGTAGATTAGTTTGAATTTGGTGACAATGTCTGTGTTACGCTAAATGTCCTATTACATTTAAAAACACACAGGCTGTGTGAAGATAAACCCATTCTTTAACTGTAAATCATGTAAAAACAAAACAAGACCAAATGTTTATGCACATTTTTATTTTGATGGCTGGATTACACAGAAGCCAAACAATTTTAACACAAAAGGTTATAATGCTGCACATTTTGAAAGAAATTTTTATTTATTTAAAATCACACTGAGTGTATATATATATATATATATATATATATATATATATATATATATATATATATGTGTGTGATGAAATAGTGTGACATTTTAAGAAAAGCTTTACAAAACAGCAAAAGATTGTTAATCGTAGCTACACTGTAACTGTCTTGGTGTTTCAATGAATAAAACGTTCATCATGAGGCAGTCTTTTTTATGCTTATCTCATTACTTTTAAATTGTCAGACTGAGAATTTGGTTCTTCTGCCCAAATCAGGGAGATCTTGCAGGAGATCCAGAGGCTCCGTTTGGAGCATGAACAGGCCTCTCAGCCCACACCAGAAAAAGCCCAGCAGAACCCAACGCTTCTGACGGAATTGCGGCTCCTCAGGTATGAGCCTGCCACTGAAGCAACACGTGACACAACATGCCTTAGCTGACAATAACAGGAAGATACACACAAACAGAGGGCAAAGCATGCCTCACAAACACCTCAAACCTCCTCTCTTTTTGTTTGCTGAAATGACATCTTCCTAACTCAGAAGTTTGTTTTTAAATTTGCTACGACAGCAGCAGCAGCACAATCATTTGTCATGCCGCAGAGCTTTGGTCATCCTTAGGTTCATTTCTTAGAAGAGAACACTGATCTTGACTGAGTCAAGTCAATCCTGCAGTGCTTTAGATTTTGTTCTGGATTTTTTGTTACCTCCAGGGTGAGTCAATCATGTGCTCCTGGAGTAGTTTTCAGCCACTCCTGGAAAGGTTCACTACTGCTCTGCGTTTTCATTTGACAGAAAAAGAAAAACCGAAGACATACAGTATGTAAAGGGAAAAAAAAGATTTTACATTCTGTCTAGATGCTGTCCTTGCTTTGTTTGGTTTGACCTTTTCTCTGCCCCAGACTAAACCTTGTCTCAAGACCTGCTGGCTTTACAGCCTGTAAACATTAGATTTCACTGGCAGCATCAGTCTTCAATTTTCTGTTGTTTTTTTTTTCTTTTGGGTCTTCTTTGCTCCACTACAGAGTGCTGGTCTAATGTTCCAGAATGAAAAGGCACCAGACTCATTTTATCTTCCCGAAAGATCAGGAAATATACAGTTACACACTATAAACACCAGAGGGTGATAATTAGCCACACTCCATAAATGGATATTCACAAACACTAAAGGGATGCAAATCTAATATCCCCACCTTATTGCTACTTTATTTCTTCTTTTAGTGCACGTATTTTATGTGAAGTTGTTTAAAGCATTTTTTTGCTCTTATCAAAATAATAATTAAATCAATTTTAAAAACTACTAAGCTGTGGAGGGGAGAGAAGAGGAAGGCCTGCAGTAAATGGCTCAGGCTGGGGGTCAAACCGAGGACTGTTTGCTTCACAGCACAACACAATTTGTTACTCATTTCTAGTTTTGTTTTTGTTTGTTTTTCTAGATTTATTTAGAATATTTGTCTTATATTCATTTTCTTTTCATGTATTGATTTTAAACAAGGAAAAAGTTTTGTGTAAGATAAAGTTCTCAAAATGAAACTGTGACATGAGGTGTGCTTTCACATGAGGAACGTCCATTGCTGCTGCAACTACAAGTGTAAAAAAAACTGATTGCAATGGCGGAAATGTTCCCCAGAAAATTACCCTGGTAGGGATGGAGTGCTTTTGTTATTACCCTGACCCTTTTACATCACAGACTTCTGCTTTTAGCCATCTGCAGAGAAATACCAAGTAAATCCTAAAGGGGATTTAGTTGTTTCAAACTTGGGCCTGAGAGGAGTTCGGTGAGGCCATGAAGAAGGACTACCGGTTGGCCTCGAAGCGATTCTGGCAAACCGTCCGGCACCTCAGGAGGGGGAAGCAGTGCTTCGCCAATACTGTTTACAGTGGGGGTGGGAGGCTGCTGACCTTGACTGAGGACATTATCGGGCGGTGGAAGGAGTACTTCAAGGATCTCCTCAATCCTGTCATCACGCATTCCCTGGTGGAAACAGAGGCTGCGGACTCGGGGTCGGACTCTTTCATCACCCAGGCTAAAGTCATCGAGGTGGTTAAAAAGCTCCGCGGTGGCAAGGCTTCAGGGGTGGATGAGATCCGCCCTGAGTACCTCAAGTCTCTGGATGTTGTAGGGCTGTCATGGTTGACAAGCCTCTTCAACATTGCGTGGCGGTCGGGGGCAGTGCCTCTGGACTGGCAGACTGGGGTGGTGGTCCCCCTTCATAAGAAGGGTGACCGGAGGGTGTGTTCCAACTACAGGGGGATCACACTCCTCAGCCTCCCTGGTAAGGCCTACGCCAGGGTATTGGAGAGGAGAGTCCGGCCGATAGTCGAACCCCGGCTTCAGGAGGAGCAGTGTGGTTTTCGTCCCGGCCGTGGAACACTGGACCAGCTCTATACCCTCTACAGGGTACTCGAGGATTCATGGGAGTTTGCTCAACCAGTCTACATGTGTTTTGTGGACCTGGAGAAAGCATTTGACTGTGTCCTTCGTGATGCCCTGTGGGGGGTGCTCCAGGAGTATGGAATCGGGGGTCCTTTATTAGGGGCCATCCGGTCTCTGTACAAGCGGAGCAGGAGTTTGGTCCGCATTGCCGGCACTAAGTCGGACCTGTTCCCGGTGCATGTTGGACTCCGGCAGGGCTGCCCTTTGTCCTGTTCCTAACTTTTATGGACAGAATTTCTAGACGCAGCCAAGGGCCGGAGGGGGTCTGGTTTGGGGACCAGTGGATTTCGTCTCTTCGTTTTTCAGATGACGTGGTCCTGCTGGCCCCCTCTAGCCAAGACCTACAGCATGCGCTGTGGCGGTTCGCAGCCGAGTGTGAAGCGGCTGGGATGAAGATCAGCTCCTCCAAGTCCGAGGCCATGGTTCTCGACCGGAAAAGGGTGGCTTGTCCTCTTCAGGTTGGAGGGGAGCTCCTGCCTCAAGTGGAGGAGTTCAAGTATCTTGGGGTCTTGTTCACGAGTGAGGGAAGAATGAGCAGGAGATCGACAGACGGATCGGTGCGGCTGCCGCAGTAATGGGGGCACTGTGCCGGTCCGTTGTGGTGAAGAGAGAGCTGAGCCGAAGAGTGAAGCTCTCAATTTACCGGTCGGTCTACGTTCCTACCCTCACCTATGGCCATGAACTTTGGGTCATGACCGAAAGAACGAGATCCCGGATACAAGCGGCTGAAATGAGCTTCCTCCGTAGGGTGGCCGGGCGCTCCCTTATAGATAGGGTGAGGAGCTCGGCCATCCAGGTGGGGCTCGGAGTAGAGCCGCTGCTCCTCCACATTGAGAGGAGCCAGTTGAGGTGGCTCGGGCATCTATACCGGATGCCTCCTGGACGCCTTCCTCGGGAGGTGTTCCAGGCACGTCCCACCGGGAGGACGCCCAGGGGACGGCCCAGGACACGCTGGAGGGACTATGTCTCTCGGCTGGCCTGGGAACGCCTTGGGTTCCACCCAGAGGAGCTGGAGGAGGTGTCTGGGGAGAGGGACGTCTGGGCGTCTCTGCTGAGTCTGCTGCCCCCGCAACCCAGTCCCAGATAAAGCGGAAGACGACGAGCATGAGTACGAGAAGTTGTTTCATGTAAGAACTTTGTACAGCATTGATGTTCTGAGGTACAAATAAAAACAAACACAACCTCACCTGAATGTACATCATTAACAGATTTTATGTTTATTCTTATGAAAGAATCGAGACAAGTTCGTGCTTGTGTGTATTTGCTCAGTTTTTAGTGACTCATTGTGCAGAACGCCGGGTTATAATCTTCAAAATCTCTCCTCCGACTCAAATGTGACTGAATGCAGAAGTCTGCATCCATGTCAAACATTTTGAAGTCTTTACAATTAAATGTTTGCAGGGAATTTGGAGTTATGGAGAGAAGCACCTGAAAATAGCACTGGTTATACAGGTCCTTCTCAAAAAATTAGCATATTGTGATAAAGTTCATTATTTTCCATAATGTCATGATGAAAATTTAACATTCATATATTTTAGATTCATTGCACACTAACTGAAATATTTCAGGTCTTTTATTATCTTAATACGGATGATTTTGGCACACAGCTCATGAAAACCCAAAATTCCTATCTCACAAAATTAGCATATTTCATCCGACCAATAAAAAAAAAAGTGTTTTTAATACAAAAAACGTAAACCTTCAAATAATCATGTACAGTTATGCACTCAATACTTGGTCGGGAATCCTTTTGCAGAAATGACTGCTTCAATGCGGCGTGGCATGGAGGCAATCAGCCTGTGGCACTGCTGAGGTCTTGTGGAGGCCCGGGATGCTTCGATAGCGGCCTTTAGCTCATCCAGAGTGTTGGGTCTTGAGTCTCTCAACGTTCTCTTCACAATATCCCACAGAGTCTCTATGGGGTTCAGGTCAGGAGAGTTGGCAGGCCAATTGAGCCCGGTGATACCATGGTCAGTAAACCATTTACCAGTGGTTTTGGCACTGTGAGCAGGTGCCAGGTCGTGCTGAAAAATGAAATCTTCATCTCCATAAAGCTTTTCAGCAGATGGAAACATGAAGAGCTCCAAAATCTCCTGATAGCTAGCTGCATTGACCCTGCCCTTGATAAAACACAGTGGACCAACACCAGCAGCTGACACGGCACCCCAGACCATCACTGACTGTGGGTACTTGACACTGGACTTCTGGCATTTTGGCATTTCCTTCTCCCCAGTCTTCCTCCAGACTCTGGTACCTTGATTTCCCGAATGACATGCAGAATTTGCTTTCATCTGAAAAAAGTACTTTGAACCACTGAGCAACAGTCCAGTGCTGCTTCTCTGTAGCCCAGGTCAGGCGCTTCTGCCGCTGTTTCTGGTTCAAAAGTGGCTTGACCTGGGGAATGCGGCACCTGTAGCCCATTTCCTGCACACGCCTGTGCACGGTGGCTCCGGATGTTTCTACTCCAGACTCAGTCCACTGCTTCCGCAGGTCCCCCAAGGTCTGGAATCGGCCCTTCTCCACAATCTTCCTCAGGGTCCGGTCACCTCTTCTCGTTGTGCAGCGTTTTCTGCCACACTTTTTCCTTCCCTTCAGACTTCCCACTGAGGTGCCTTGATACAGCACTCTGGGAACAGCCTATTCGTTCAGAAATTTCTTTCTGTGTCTTACCCTCTTGCTTGAGGGTGTCAATAGTGGCCTTCTGGACAGCAGTCAGGTCGGCAGTCTTACCCATGATTGGGGTTTTGAGTGATGAACCAGGCTGGGAGTTTTAAAGGCCTCAGGAATCTTTTGCAGGTGTTTAGAGTTAACTTGTTGATTCAGATGATTAGGTTCATAGCTCGTTTAGAGACCCTTTTAATGATATGCTAATCTTGTGAGATAGGAATTTTGGGTTTTCATGAGCTGTATGCCAAAATCATCCGTATTAAGACAATAAAAGACCTGAAATATTTCAGTTAGTGTGAAATGAATCTAAAATATATGAATGTTAAATTTTCATCATGACATTATGGAAAATAATGAACTTTATCACAATATGCTAATATTTTGAGAAGGACCTGTAGTTATATTGCTGAAAATCCAATTTTGTTTAGAAAAAAAATTGTCTCTGTTCTACACAATGGTGGCAGCACCAACTAATAGTTTCCAGTAGCAACTAAGGAGCAGCAACCCTCTCAGCATCAGTGGGTGTAATTCACATAAGCAGCACTGCAGTCCAAATGTCCACAAAGGTCTGGGGAACATTAAAGGTTCAGGGTGATTTAATCCTGGGGAATAAAAGGTTCTGGGTAGCATAATGGAGACATGCCTATAAGGGTTTGTGGAAAATGCCATGAAATACTGTATCTGAGTATGCTGTGACCATATTGAAGCAAGACGATCTTAGTATAGTTAGATACCATAAAAACTGGAAATACAGTAAATCATAGATTAGATTAGATTAGATTAGATTAGATTAGATTAGATTAGATTAGATTAGATTAGATTAGATTAGAGGAAGCTGTGTAGAGAGTAGGACCCCCTCAACTCAACTCCCATTAAAGGCATTCATCCATTTGTTTATGAAACAACTCGGTAATGAAATTAATTATTCTGTATATAAATAGCTTTCAGTTTCTGTCAACTCAGTCTTCTCTCAAGGTAAACTTAACATTTTTTTGTTTTGGATTTACACCGTAACTACAACACAAAGGTCTTTTGGTGAATTGTACTCAAAACCTGTGTGCAAATTAATAAACTTAAAACATGTGCCATGTTGCTTGCCATCCACAGACACAGGAAGGATGAGCTGGAGAGGCGCATGTCGGCCTTGCAGGAGAGCAGGCGGGAGCTGATGGTTCAACTGGAGGGTCTGATGAGGCTGCTGAAGGTAAAACTGTCTCCTGATTCCAGAACATTTATTTGCAGGTGGGAGGATGAGACCTGGATGTAAGTAGAGCATCACACGTCTTGGATCTGTTGTTCTTCTTTGGATTTTACTGGCTTGTTGGTGCTAATCTACCTTAGATAATTGGGATTTGAATAGATGAAATGTGTGTACCTCTCCAAACGCAAGAAACTACCTTGATGTTGTGCCATGTAAATGTGCTGTGTGCTGCATGCAAAATTCACTTTCTCCTTCTTTTTTCATTAATTCTGTTGCTCTCGCTCTTCTTGCTTTTTCTCTGCTTACCTTTGTTGGCTGATAGGATGAGGAGCAGAAGCAGGCTGTAAGTTGCTCTTAATTCAGTTTGCAAAGCGCTTAGTTGAATTTCTCTATACTTACCCCTCTTTCTCATTGATACAATTTGCACAAATTGATTTAAGAAAATTTACTTTCGCCTCTAGCAGCTGATTGCCACAAATCTCTAACAAAGAGTCATAAAACTCTGTGGCAGAAACTCAGTGGAAAAACTCTGAAACAAAGGAGTGGTCAGGCGAGGCCCAGACCGCAGATGCTTAGAATGAAAAACTTTTAAAAGTCCAACTTCTAACTCCTGGCTGATTTGGGATCAGCTGGATTAAACATGAACACACACCTTGCACAGCAAATCAAACACTCAGCATAAAACACTTTAATCAGTATTGAATGCAACAAGTTGATACCTTGGATTAACTACTGGTGATTCTAAATCACCTTAACTATGCCTCATCCTGCCAAGACCTCTAAATGTACCTATCTGATTTAATATAAAAAGAACGAAATTACTCTGACGTTGATTTCTCCTCTCCACCAGTTGAGGATGGGTCAGGTCTGAAGAAAAATGAGGGAGGGGGTTAATCACGTGTTCGTGATCAACTCAAGAAAAAAAAAAAACGGTAATCTTCTCATCCGTCCAGGAGGGGAAAATACGAAGAACCATTTAGTCGGCTGAATCAACAAGGAGGAAACTCATCTCCTTGGAAATAAAACCTCTGTGGGTTTTCACCTGCGCAGGGTGTCGGCATGGTCTTCGATCGGTATATGAATCTTCTGACCTTCTTGTATCAGACAGATTTCCAGATTTCAAGCTATTCCGGGAATGACCGTGTGGAGCAAAAGTTCGCCTGCAAGCTTTTGTCGCTCCATGTATGCGCCTCCGTTGCGTCATCCCGTAAGACACGCTGGAAATGGCAACGAAAGTTTATTTTCTGCAGGTTTTACAATCCAGGGTGACGTCAGAGTAGCGATGTCTGTTGAGCTGCGCATGCTCAACTGTGCGACCAAAATGGATGACTCCAACAATGTTAACCTCCTGATGCAGTAAAGATTTTCCACTGAGAGCGACCCAATCAGTATAGCATTAGGTGAAAATTGAGAATGTCTTTGTTCTGACACTAAAGGTCTGATATCTGTACATCTAAATGCAAAGAAATAAAGTACATCCCTTGAAACATGAAGTATTATGTGTGAACTCAGACAAACTGTGTCAAATTTACCTTACCTTTACCAAGCTGCATCAGGACATAGTGAATTAATTTACTGTTGTCATCATCATGTTTTTTTTCCATACCTATTTACAGTCTGACCATCTTGGGCTGAAAATTCAATATCCTATACCAAGTCCAGGAGTGGCCAGACATTTATTTTCTAATTTATTAAGAAAATAGCTCAGACATCCCTATTTTCTGATGTTCCATTCCTGATCAGCATGCAGAACGGAGTGAAATTTCATCAAAGCAGACAGAGGGTTTACAGTGCTTAGTATGAGATTAAGTGATGCTATTATTTGGACATTGCTGCAGCCTTGGATTTGCTTTTGTGTGTTCTGTATTACTGACGCATGTGTGCGGCCTAAATGGTGCTATTAAGTTGCGACACAAGCCACAAAGTTGTTTGACATGTCCTAAAAATCAGTAACAGTCTTGCTTAGCTGGAGATGAAATTACATATTTTACAGCGTCAGATGCAAAGAGGATGCTACAGTGTTATTCAGTAAAAGCCACATATCTTCTGCAAGTATGTTATAGTGTAAGAGATGCGATTCGGGTTTTATTCCTTTCCAGGGCCTCAAATGTAAGGTTGATTGGATTTGATCTGTGATCAGCAGGTCAGATGCTAAAAAAAAACAAATTCATTAAAAGCATCAAAACAAACAATTTCAATTTTCAATTTTCAATTTTTTTGTGTAATACAAATCAGCTAAAGGTTAGGGACATTTACTTTGATGCATACATGTGGATAATTTTCTTATTCCATATGAATCGGCAGGTCAGACGAAAAAAAAAGGAAATCGGTATTGGTGAGGGAAAGCCTGATAGGTGCATCTCCGCTCTTTAACTTAACTGCAGTCAAGATATGTTAGCTACTAAAACAAATGGCAGATGGTAAAACTAAAAAATAAGATAAAGTCATCTAAATCAAATAATAAAAAACAAATGTGAAACTTTTATTTTGAAAATTAAAGCAGGTATTATGTCTTTACACTCACTGGCCACTTTATTAGGTACACCTTGCTAGTACTGGGTTGGACCCCTTTTGCCTTCAGAACTGCCTTAATCCTTCATGGCATAGATTCAACAAGGTACTGGAAACATTCCTCAGAGTTTGGCCCATATTGACATAATAGCATCACACAGATGCTGCAGATTTGTCGGCTGCATCCATGATGCGAATCTCCCGTTCCACCACATCCCAAAGGTGCTCTACTGGATTGAGATCTGGTGACTGTGGAGGCCATTTATGTCCAGTGAACTCATTGTCATGTTCAAGAAACCACCTGAGATGATTCATGCTTTATGACATGGCGCGTTATCCTGCTGGAAGTAACCATCAGAAGATGGGGACACTGTGTTCATAAAGAGATGGACATGGTCAGCAACAATACTCAGGTAGGCTGTGGTGTTGACACGATACTCAATTGGTACTAAGGGGCCCAAAGTGTGCCAAGAAAATATCCCCCACACCATTACACCACCACCACCACCCTGAACCGTTGATACAAGGCAGGATGGATCCATGCTTTCGTGTTTTGACGCCAAATTCTTACCCTATCATCCAATTGTCGCAGCAGAAATCGAGACTCATCAGACCAGGCAACGTTTTTCCAATCTTCTATTGTCCAATTTTGGTGAGCCTGTGCGAATTGTAGCCTCAGTTTCCTGTTCTTAGCTGACAGGAGTGGCACCCAGTGTGGTCTTCTGCTGCTGTAGCCCATCCACCTCAAGGATCGACGTGTTGTACATTCAGAGATGCTCTTCTGCATGCCTTGGTTGTAACGAGTGGTTATTTGAGTTACTGTTACCTTTCTATCAGCTTGAACCAGTCTGGACATTCTCCTCTGACCTCTGGCATCAACAAGGCATTTGTGCCCACAGAACTGCCGCTCACTGGATATTTTCTCTTTTCGGACTATTCTCTGTAAACCCTAGAGATGGTAGTGCGTGAAAATCCCAGTAGATCAGCAGTTTCTGAAATACTCAGACCAGCTCGTCTGGCACCAACAACCATGCCACGTTCAAAGTCACTTAAATCACCTTTCTTCCCCATTCTGATGCTCGGTTTGAACTGCAGCAGATCGTCTTGACCATGTCTACATGCCTAAATGCATTGAGTTGCTGCCATGTGATTGGCTGATTAGAAATTTGCATGAACGAGCAGTTAGACAGGTGTACCTAATAAAGTGACCAGTGAGTGTATGTTATCTTGTATTGAACAGAAGATTTGAATTATGTGTAAGACTTATTGTTCTGTTTGTCATTACAAAGAAGAAAGTGTTACAGTGAAGTTCCATGTAACCAAAATAGGTTATTAAGGCAATCGATTGACCCAGTAAGTATGTAAAAAGTGTTTTTTAAATGATTTTAACTTTTGCAGTCTCAGTCTGGAGGCTCCCCTCATTCTTCTCCCAGTCACGGCGCCGGCTGCTCCATGCCCATGCCCATTCGATCCACTTCGGCCGGGTCTACCCCAACTCACACACCGCAAGACTGTCTGGCAGGCGTGGGAGGAGATGTGCTGGAGGCCTTTGCTCAGGGTGAGTCTGAACCCACACCTTCAAAAAAAGCACGTTATGTTAAAACTGTTGACAATCACAGAGCTCTTAAAAAGCTAAAGTTTGCATGTATCAAAATTAGTGCCTAAAACCAGATGGATTCTTGCCTAAATCAAAAAGCTATAATGTAGCTTTCCTGCTGTTGATGGCTGATCCGAGGTAAACAGTGCAAAACAGAACTTCAAGACCAGTAACGACCCATTTTATTGTTCCTCAGGTGTACCCAGAAACCTTCGCAATGATCTTTTAGTTGCTGCTGACTCAATCACAAACACTATGTCATCGCTGGTGAAAGAGCTCCACTCAGGTCAGTCCCAAAGCTGAGTTAAAGGAATCTTCACTTCTACGTAATCCAAGTCTTGATAGCAGAAATAATTGCATCTGAAATGTTGGGTTCTGTTTTTTGTTAAAGTGGATGACGGGGCAGAGGAAGATGAGACCAACATGAGGAATGGTGGAGACAGAGGTGGGTCCAGGTACTTGCTGATTCATTAGTCTTTTAACTGAAGCGTTCAGGGCCAGTCATGCTGTAAAATGTAAAATGTGTGTCACACTTAATACAAAATCCTTTTTTTATTAGATTTGGCCAGGATATAAACATGCACCATTTTCTTCCTTTATTTCAGCTGAAGCAGAGTGAAAAGCAAAATCTAGAAATTACAGTTTAATTGTCTATACAGTGCCTTGCAAAAACGTTTTTCACATCTGATATACACCAACACAAAGTGGTGTAGAATCCTACTGAGTTTTATAAATCACACAGGCAGGGCTTTGCAACAGACCCATTTGAGAGAGAATGCTTCACATTTATCGAAATTTATCTCAGGTATCAAAAGCCTTTTAGAGAAAATGAAACCTGTTAGTGAAAATGAAACCTTCCTCAGCTAAGCATTAATGGGGTGACTTGGTTGACCTCAACATCCAAGTTGACTATGACACAATTATTTTCCCTTGTGAAGATAACAGCAAAACCCCCAGTGAGCTGCATCTCACTCAGTTCATTCTGGTGACTTTTGCCCCTTTTCCATTAGCATGTACTCTATTCAACTCAGATGGGGTCAAGTCGGGTTGGCTCTACACAGTTTGGTCCGAAAAAGTAACATGATGTGATTTGTAGAGAGACAAACACAACAACAGCCTAGACTGCTGCTCAGTTTACGGCTCTTGTCAGACTCAGAGTGAAGAGAAGGCTGTGGGCAGAAAGACGAAACACTGGAAAACTACAGGACAGAGAGAGAAGCCATGGAGCGGTATCAAACTAAGGGGAAAAACTAGAGAACGCGTGAGGGTTAGCTAATGCTACCTAATTCTAGTTATCTATAGTGGTCATATACAAAATAAGCCCAACAATGATTTAATGGTTGAAGATGTTAGTTATTATAATAGGCTGAGACTAGTGACGCCGCCCCCTTTCTAATCAGTGACTGATAGTCTTCTGACGTAGCGTTTTTAGCATGACTCGGCACAGTTGGAACCTCAAGCAAGCAAGTACAAATAGTATATTTGTACTTGCTTGCGCTGAGTAGTGACTGGTAGAAAACGGGCATGAGAGTCCTACATCAGTAGAAGTTGAGCAGGAAACAAATTACCCCTTCAGTGGAGGTAGAACAGCTAACAACTCCTTCTGCTGTCTTTGAGATTTGCCCCTCAGTGGAGGTCCAACAGGAAATAATTCACTCTGCTGACCCTCTTAACTCAGTCAAAAACCATCAAGCATGTCAGCCATCTATAGTGTCTTTTCTTATTCCTGTTATTACTGGAGTTGCAAGGTCAAGAAAACACAAGAAAAGCTTTTGAACCTCTGCTTACACTACCAATCCAAGCGTTTCCAGGGCCGATACCAACACACCACCAGGCCCCTTATTACTCTACAGCACCACACTCTCAATACTCCATAGGAGATGGACACATTTCTAGGCCACTGTTTACTATGTGGCTTCCCACTCTCAGGCCACTGGTAACTCTCAATCTGGTCACCCCTAGTACTACGAGAGTAATAGGATTCCCGGCAATGCCTCAGCTGTTACAGTAATCCCCCCTCAGTGTACATTGAGTACACTATCCATCATGCTCACACAGCAGGTGGATGATCTTAAAACTGAGCTGCAAAGATTTTTCATCTTCATGAGGAGAGAGAACAAAGAATAATATCAGATTTAATGCAAATCAAAGCAGGAATAGATACAAGAGCTGCAAACATTTAAAACAAGAATGTAACATGAGAGTCAAATGTGAACAGGAGGAAGAGGAGCAGGAAAGAACCGTTGTGACAGGTACTGGAGAGCATCAAACCTTTGATGCATTCCCAAAGTTATAGCTGATGAAAGCATTCTTAATGAGCTTGAGTTCTTCAAGAGGCAGGCTAGAAAACATGCTTCTAACAATAAAAAGCTGATAAAGACCTTGGTTAAAGAATAAAGGCTGAGACTCTGCATTTACAGTTCAACAGTAATGTTGAACATGCCTCCAAATTCAAAGAACAAGAGGAAACAATAAAATCTCTGCAGGGTCAGGTTGCAGATCTGACTGTGAAGTTGAGCCTTGCTTTGATAACCATCAAACATCTCCACACAACCGAATGTCTGCATGCAAATAGAGGCACAAACACAGGCACCCAGGCAAATAGCCTCCACACAAACAGAGGTGTTAATAGAGTTAGAGGTCCCAACAAAGACAGAAGATGGCACACTGACAGAGGCCTCCACACAAACCAAGCTCTCTGTACAAATACAGACCTCTTTAAAAATGCCAACATAAATACAGGCCTCCACACAAATGAAATTCCTAACTCAGACTTTTTTTATACATGTAAATATATAAAACATATGAAACTCTTTGTAAATACAGTGAAGAGAGATCACCCCCCACTCCCAAAAAGGAAATAGGACCATAAAAAATACAATTAAAAAACAAATAATAAAAAAAACACAAAATGCCAAAGATTTCCTTCAAAAAACTACTTAAAACAAGATAGGAAAAATATACAGGAACTAAAACACCAGAAAAAAAATTCAGACCATTTCTTAAAACAAAAAGAAATGACAAAATCTGAACTGAAAAACAATTTAATTTCAAAGGTCACCTGCTGAGTTCCTTACAAATTGAGAAAAAGGGAACAAATAAAAGTTAGAAAAGGAAAAGAAGAGGAAAAGAAAAAGAAAATTAAAGAAAAAAGGGGCAAAAGGACAAAAGTGAGAAGAAAAAGAAAATGTTAACTGAAATCAACACTTAAGAAAGTTCAACAGTTCACTAATGTTTGCTAACATTAGAGAACTGACTTCTGAAGGCAAATAGTTGCCCTAGATTTTATTTCGGGGCATCAGAGATGAAGGGGGCTATAAAGAAATGCATGCCACATTTTTTTGTGGCGTTTATTTACTAGTATACAGGCAGGAAATAGGCAGAGAGGGTCAGGGTAAGACATGTAGCAAAGATCCCAGGGTCGGGAGTTGAACCCCAGACTGCCTCTGTATTTGGTTCTGTTGTTTTAGTTATTCATTTATCAGAACCATTTATCATTTCCCATCCACTTCACAATTATGTCCTTCTTTGTTTGCATTGGTCTAATGCATAAAACCCCAATAAAACACATTGACGTTTGCGTGGTAATTTACTAAATGTTCCAGGGGTGTAAATACTTTCACAAGGTGTTGTAAATATGCTCATAAGTAAATGGAATAATTAACTGACTATTTTCTTGCAATATTTCCTCAGTCTGTTTGCTGAGATTATCAGTTATTACACATCTACACTGGATTTTATATGTATTGTTAAATGGTTGAATACATTGAAGCGACCAAGCAAATTATTTGTTTTATAACATTTATGATGGAAAACAAATGCAGTTTAACTTTATGTGAAATGGTAAGAGCACACTTGAGTTAATTAACCTGCACCTACACCTGTTTTTGACTTCCAAATAATAAAACCAGAAGTGTAAGCACTTCCTAGTACAGAAACAGCATCTGCTTCCACTAATGACTGTGTTGTTGCTTTATTTATTTGGCCTGGAAGCACTCTGGCTGCCTTTAAATATCTGCATGGCACAAATAACAGCTAATAATATACTTGTCTGGCTCTGTTAAGTTGCCTACTGCTGCCTTGCTCGGTCCAAAATTAGCAAAACAATGTGGCACTTTGCCACTGAGACAGGTTTTCATTAATTTGCCCACACTCTTCGGGGCTGCCAGCAGCACTAAATACGCTCGCTCTGTTTGTACATCCAGGCACAGTGAGAGTTCAAAAGCACTGAGGGGAAGAGATCACTATCCCAGCCTGCAAGGACATCCAGTCATCAGCTGGGAAGATTCGACATCAGCAGGAAGCCCCTGGGATTAGCACATAGAGTAATGCATGCATCTAATCTAAAAAGGATTTCACTATGTGAAAAAAATAATAATATGAAAATCTTCACACTTTGCTCTTCGCAAGATGTGTCTAATTAGCAAGTGTGTATGTTGTCCTGTAAACAAAAACTGCTGTAAAAATTACACGAAACAATTTCCCTCATGACTCCAAGGGAATGGCTTGCTGTGCTTTTTGTCCTATTCCTGCAGATCATCCTGTACATAAACTGCTGTAACCACACGGAGCCTTCTCATGAAGGAGACGTCTTTATACCACCGGTTCTTTGTCATGGCTCTTTGAGTAGTTGACATTTATTTCAGATGTTTATTTTCTTTTTAGGTTCAGCATGAAGTTGTCTGGATTTAGGTGCTGTACTGTGCAATGCTATGCCAGGTCTTTGTTGGTTTATAAGGACCGTCAGAAGTGTCCTCCAAATTCATGCTACTTGTGCTTACTTGCACAGCAAAATTCTGGAGCTAAACTTGGTATTGTGAGTAGAAGCTAGAGGAGACACATACTGATTTTTGTTCAGTTATTGGTTTTATTTGATTTTATTTTTTTTCACACTTTTTGGATTTGCTTTACTGCCATGAAGGCAGTAAGAGAAGGCCAGTGGAATAAGCAAACCCCTGCTTAAGGTTCCCACACCAGCAGAATGTGCCCAGGAGCCCTGAAATTCTCACACTACATATCTGAAGGTTTGTTTTTACTATGAAACCAGGAACCATTTTTCCCTGAACTTTCACTTATCCAGGCCATTTCTGGTGAGCGACCGAGGTTCACTGGGAGTGTCAGACTGGCTCCTGTTGAGAAATTAAAAGCCGTGACTTTCAGCAATAAAACTATTTCTATGATTCTCTCACAGTGATTACAGTTTATACCTTATGTGGGGTCATCACAAGCCTATAGAAAGGTGTAACTGTTACAAATTTTAAAGGGATTTTGCCAATGCTGACTTCCATACTCTCTTACCCTCAATTATGAAGTTGAAAATATTTTTTACCAGTTCCACAAAACTCCATACAAAGGTTCATAGTAAAGGCAAAAGTACCACCTCTCTGCCAGTGCTTTTTTACCATTGTGAATCAATGGAAACGCAGGAAATGGTTCCTCATAAATGAAACAGTTGTTAAACTTTGTTACCACTGAAAATCAGTATGTGAAATGGTTAAAATCTAATTTTACAAGAGGTTCTGAATTTTGTGACAGTTGCCACATAACATAACCTTTATTTAAAACAAGTCATTGTTTCACAGTTTTGTTTTACAGAGCAAACAAAAGGAGATGAAGCCAGTCTGGTGTTTGTATAAGTTGTCTCATAAATCGCTTGGCATAGGAGCAAATAAAGCTAATTTACCTCGATTCTAAGCTAATGATTTCAGGGAATAACGCAGTGAAAAAAGCTTTGGCATTAGAGCTTTTGTTCATCTGGTACTTCAGTAAGAAGGGGCAAACAAGCCACAGCTGGCATCCAGAATAGCCTGTGCACATGAACACACTAGCTGAGTCACGTACTACTCTGCTGCTAATGTGATCTTGGTGGGCAACGCTTGCCAATAAAGGGGAGTGGTGGCCTAGTGGTTAGAACAGGAGGTTTGTGTTCCAGAGGGGACACAAGGGGCCAGGTTCGTATCCCACAGATTACCACTCTGGGTCCCTGAGCAAGACCCTTAGCCCCAGAATGCTCCCCGGGCACCGCACAATGGCAGCCCACTGCTCCCTGTAAGGGATGGGTTAAATGCAGAGGACAAATTTCGTTGTAATGTACATGTGCAATGACCAATAAAGATGATTATAAGAGGGCTGCCGCAAACACAACAAAGAGCCAAGTCTCCTTTACTCCCAGAGAATACCACCTGCAGGGCACTGTAACACTCAACGCAGCACGGTGCCTCCTTCCAAAGGATACTGAGTGGCTGCTAGTCTCAGTGTTTATTGTGCAAGGAAGTACTTCAGCACAGTAGTGGGTTAGACACTGTGTTTCAGATCAGAATTTTAACAGACACTCATCCAGTATGAGAGGCTGAAAGGCTAGTAGATAGTGCTTCAAGTAGCTTTATTCAGGTGATGAAAGTGGACAGAAAATTTTAATGTGCAATGAAGGTATGTGCTCAGGGACTGCAGAGCTACAGTTTGCTGTAAAAGTCCTTAAATGTGAGAAATATGTCACCTCAGACTGGTTGGTCACATATAAAACAATATTGGACTTGCTTCTGATCACATTTATAGAATTTTATCAAGACTTTCCAAAGCACATCTTGTCAGTAGTTTTGGTCTGTTTTAGTTAGAAACTCTATATGCCTGTGCAGAAATCAGTAGTAAATAAGTTGAATTATGGCCACATTTGTTGGCACCCCTGGTAAAGAGCCTGAAAATAAAATCACATTTTACTGCAGCTGTATAATCATAGACGGACATTTTTAGAAAATCTAATCTTTCATTTCAATACTTCTTGAGTTTAACAAAAATAATTAACTGCACAATTATTGATACTTCGAACAATCCAATTAAAATAAAAGTATGCTTAACCCTTTTTAAACTTCACAGTTTCTAGGAAGTTCTAAAAAGTAATCGATGCCTTTTTGTTTCCCTGGATCATAAATATGAGCTGACAAAGAAACCCATTTTCTTTAACCGCTCTCCTGGACGAGTTCAGTCTGCTGTGAAGCACGGTGAGCAGCAAGGGAGGTAAAACAAAATTCTCCAAAGCTCCCAGTTAAAAAACTGTTGCAAAATGTTGCATCTAGTGGTCACCAGGTCTCGATTACAACCATTACTGGAGCTTTAACTGCAACCATGTGCTTTCAACAGATAAAGATGGAGTTGCTTTGAAAACACTTCAGGTTGGTTCGAAGTGAAACATACAATGGATTTGTGAAAACCACCTCATGTCCACTGTTATGTACAGTGGAAAATCTATGATGGTGTGGACCTGTTGCTCTTCCAAAAGCCCTGGGAACCTTGTTAGCATGCATTGCAACTTTGAAAACCCCGGGAGCTTTTAAAGAAAAATCTGGAGTACTCTGCCATTAAACTGAAAATGGGTCATTATTGGGTCTTTTGGCAGGATAATGATCCAGACCATATGGCCAGATCAGCACAGAAACATGGCCAATCCAAATCCTTGTTTTTTTCTGTAGAAAACCTGTTGGGTGAGATGAGGTCATGGATCCCTCTGTATGCCCCAACACTGTGAAACGTTACAGGAGAAGTGCTCTCCTAGTGACTTTTGACAGCAGTGCTCTAAATGCAGCCATTGCTCCACCGGTGGTTAAAAATAATTATTTCCAGAGATGCACCAATCAGGCTTTTGCAGGCCAATACCGGTTTCCAGTTTTCTATGAGATCTGACCTGCTGATTCCAGTTTTAAATGTTTGCATCTATTAAAGGGGGTTGACACATGGAAGGCTCTTCGATTGTGGTAGTGGTTTTAAGGAAGCAATTAAAAGATTATGAACCATTATTACATCAAAGCTTGACTTAACCCTATTAAACTCTAAAAATGCGCATCAGAGAACATGCTACTGATTGATGTTTTTATTGACTGAAAATGGTGGCAATTCTTATTTTTCAGCATTTCACCTGCCAATCATCAATCTGAACCGATTAAAGGGAGATTAATTGGCAGATTCTGATCTTGCGCCAATTGACTCGAGCATTTCTGAATTAAAGGATTAATTTCTCCAGAGTTTTCAGTGAGATTATGCTGCTGCAATAAAAGATGAATTTATTGGAGGGCTTTGAACACGTCTGTATCAAGGTTGCCAAGATATGTGGCATGGTTTGTAAGAGAGAAGTTTTTCTGAAGAGCTATTTGGTTAGAAATCATTTGTCTGTTGGTGACTTTGTGTCTTTTGGGTAAAAAAAGCAAAGTGTTCTGTCACAGAGGCAGCTTTTAACTGGAGAGCATGCTTATTCAAAGTCATGCAGTTTTCAGGCCATTTTACATGTATGTTTTTAATTAATTTCATGTCATTTTAGGTATCCATTTCTAAAACAAAGTGTGTATTTTCTGGGTTTGAGTTAATTTCTCTAATCCTGAGTGAACGTAATTGCAGAAGCATTTTTTTTTTTGTGGTTCATGCACTAAGCCTGTCCAATAAGCTACATATAAGGTTTCAGTGACCTGTCACACACTGTGTCCAAAAAAAGAACAAAACTCTGTTGTCGTCATTCTAAATGTGGATTTTTTACTTTTTGTTCTCTGTTCTGATGTATGTTATCTTTTTATTGCTATGATTCTGCTCTGCGATATTGATGGAGTATATAGATGTTGTAATGGGTTTATCAAAAAATGCTAATTAACTGGTACTCTTTCATAGTCACTAAAACATGAATTCATTTGAACGCAGGAACAATCATTTAAACCACTGCTGCTGTAAAACATGTTTAGATCCACAAATTATATTAAAAAAACATCTGAGATTAAAAAAAAACTTATCACCCTGTCCCCTTTCATTCTGATCCTGCATTTAATTGCAGCTCTTACCTTTCTTTCTGTCTTTTCAGTTTGTGCCTGTAGCTGTATTGTAAAGTGCTGTATAAAGTAACCATTCAGCAAATGAGATAATCTGTCAGCCTCTGTGTCAAGGTTTTAGTCTGTGACTTTGTAGAGATTTTATTTGTCAGTTACTTTACTGTGCGTTGGGGAAATCCTATGCTCAGCCTTTACATTTGTGCCAAACTGTTTGCAGACATTGTGTGTCATATAAAATACAGGTATATATATCAAAGTATATCTGCATTAGTCTGTTGTCGACCTTAATCTGTTCACAGAATGCCTGGGGATGGCAAGTCATCTGCTGCTGAAATAAAGTCACATTTAATAGTTATACTATTATTATCAAAATAGAAAAAAAAATATTCCAGAGTGATTCATCTTATTTTAACCAGTGCTGAGGCAATACTGTATGTATCCCCTCCCCGTCAGACCAAACTCTGGGTAACACAGCTGGTCACACAGAGGTGCATACATTGTGATCCTTTTTTCTACTGTTTTCACAGAGACAAGGTGCAAAGCAGACAGCACAGCTTCCCTGATGTTATTTATTTATGCGTGTGCTCTGTGCGGTTACGCTTCTTGTACACATTAGATCTCATGTTGATTTGACAAAGCCACAGTTTTTTTTGTAAATACATCAAATGTGAGATATATTAAAAAGATTTAAAATATGACTCACGCTGCTCTTTTCATGTGTCCTAGTCTGCTTTTGTTTGCAAACTGCTGGGTTATTTCTGTAAATGATGAGTTTATGCTGCTGGAGCAGTAGTTGGCTCATTTTAACCAAACATTAAATAAAAAAAACAGAAATTGAAGTAATGAACCAGCATTTTGATCCAACTTCACCAAACGTCTTCCATGAGATGGAATAATAGATGCCAAGTTGGTTAATTTATGTTGTACAATAACTTCAACACCAATGAGTTGTGTTTATAACTTCACACTAGAGAACCACTTTCTGTAATTCAATTCAAATTCAAAGATACTTTATCCCGAAGGGAAATTAATTGTTGTAACTGATATTATGCAGGTTTCTTCAAAGAGCCGTTGTAGATGCTGATGGCTGTGGGCAGGAAGGATCTCCTGTAGCGCTCTGTCTTACAGCAGATCTGAAGAATCCTTTGCTTTTCTTTTCACTTAACATCAGCCATTTATCTGTCAGATCTTTAGCACAAGATGAGATTAAATATTTAAATTTGTTAAGGATCACCATCACAAACTGGTATAAGTAAACACTGCTTCACTGACAACTCCAAATAGTTACCCACATGGATGTATGAAATGTTCGGTAGGCTAAGCATGCATGACTCTGACTATATTTGTTTCCTGGCATCGGGGTATGGGTTTAGATTATTGAAAAATCTGAAATTTTCTTTAAAAACTGCCCTGGTTTTACTGATGTCACCATGATTATGTTGTCTGTTTTCTCTCAAAGCTTGCCAGTAGGTACTTTATGTGTTGTTGGTTCAAACACCCTAGACAGTCAACAGTGCATATTGAAAGATAACACAATTTGATAGATACAAATTATTCCAGCACCATCAAGGTGATTGCCAAAACTCCGCTTGCAGTTTGTCAGTAGAAATATGCAGTAGTCAGTAGAAGAAATGTAGACATTTTCTAAAGCTTCATGCTTTGTCCTTCATTCCCTGCTTCTCCACTTTACTCATTTTTACAGACACACCCTTCACAGAATGTTGTCATGGTTGGCACAAGGTTTAGACAGTAAGAAAGCAGCCAAAATCCAGGGAAACACCTTTAAAAGCCTCGGAAAAGTCTGATCCAGATCACTTTAAAAGTACGCAATAAAGTCTGGCTCTTTGGAAGCAAAGTAAAATCAAATTAGGGGTCATTTAAAACTCTATTACAGTACCATAGTTCAGTAATTTGACAGAGCTAGATCGCTCTGTCTCAATGACTAGTAAAAAATGGCTGCTTTGACATCTGGTCTGTTCAGCTCTGAATGAAAAGGAGAAATGCAAATGTTTTCAAGAATTTAAGTTAAGCTAGTATAACAGAAAAATCCTACATAGAAAAAGGAAATATTGAACTTCCCCACCACACCTCATGCCCCCACCCCTACTTATTGGCACTCCTGGTGGAGATGTGTAAAAGAGCTTCAGATAAATTCCTTCAGTAGCATAAAATGTATAGAGATCTGAATTTGACTAAATCTATTAAATAAGGAATAAATTCCCATGTTTGGGAAATTTTTTTTTTAAAATAAAATCCCCAACACCACACTTATTGACAATTCATAGAAATAAATGGAACCAAAACATGTTTTAAATTTGAAATGTACTTTTTTGTAAATTGACAGTTTTTTATGAAGGTTTCATTACTAAACTAATAAGATAAGATGTAAATATTATGTAACCCAGAGGTGTGTTTCATTAAACCAGTGGACCCATATTTATCTAGCCTTTCCATCCTACCATCAAACATTCAGGGTAGCATTCAGGGCAGTTAAGGAAATGATGAAGGATGTAGTCCCAATTCATTTTGATGTCTTCCCCTGGATATATTGTAAAATGAACTAAAGTGCCATTATAGTGCCAGTCCAGGTAGCTAAATATAGCAATAATTAAGGACTGGATTGTTTTAGCAAATTCCTTGAGACAAATTTAACTAAATATTAAAATGCACAATATTGCATCCAACGCTGACATGAAAATATGAATTTACGTATCTGAGCTACAAAAGGGTATTCTAAATAAAGATTTTGTCCAACCATAGAAACTGGCTCTCACAACCAAGTAAGAAAGTGCTGCACATTACATATACTTGATGACAATATGAAGATTATATACTTAAAAATGTCAAACAATCTTTTTCCTAAGAAAGAATATCCTATTTATTATTGTTAATATGTTATCCGTGCAGTTATTACATTTTTAAAAAGGACTTTTTTAAAGGCTTGGCCAATAACAATTAAACAACATAGGAGCTTCTTACATTATTGGTTGCTACACTGAATCGACACAGAAATGGTTACCAGACACAAACTCAACCATTCTTCTATGGCCAGCAACGTTCCCAGATCTAAACACTGTAGAAACCTGTAGAGGGAGCTGAAGAGAGGAATGAATAAGAGAGCGCCCAGGACTCTGGATGATCTAGATTCTAGAAAGATTGCAGAAACACGAACGGTCAAAGATTCATCTGTGTGTAAGCCTCAGTATATCAAATGTTAAAGTAGAAGACTAAATGCTGTTCTTTTGGCAAATGTTAATTGCACAAAGTATTAACTGCAGAAATAAAATAGTTCAGATTTTTCTAAAACATTATCTTTGAGAATATACTGCTGTTATATAGGATTTTGAAAAATCTCTACCAAAAGGGTAGCATCGGTGAAGTGGGTGCTGTTGGTGTCCAAATATAACATCATAAAGAAATAAAGGGCCTAAATATTAAATTCTGTGTACAAGAAAGATAATTTGAAGCCATATGAAACAGTACATACAAAATATATGAGCAGACCAAGTGGTACATTAGATCTATAGTCTATAGATTAATATGGCAGGCGGGCCTTGGAAATGATTACATCAATGTCAGGAAGCAAATACTTACTTTGGAGTGTAAGTTAAGCTAAAACAGGCAACATGCTTCACTGACTTCCTCCTAACGTGGCCTTAAACATCCACTATCTACAAGGTGTAGAAAGAAACTCAGAGCTATGCTGGTACTGGTATTTTCCCAGTTCTTGTCCTACATGTGGATTGAGGCTAATTAATCCAGTTTGTCGTCTTGGCTCTTATTAATACAATGCCTTGCGAAAGTACTCGGCCCGCTTGAACTTTTCAACCTCTTGCCACATTTCAAGCTTCAAACATAAAGATATAAAATTCAATTTTTTGTGAAGAATCAACAAGTGTGACACAATCGTGAAGAAGAATTAAATTTATTGGATGTGTCAAACTTTAACAAATAAAAAACTGAGAAGTAGGGTGTGCAATATTACTCGGCCCCCTTGCGTTAATAATTTGTAGCGCCACCCTTTGCTGCAATTACAGCTGCAAGTCGCTTGGGGTATGTCTCTATCAGTTTTGCACATCGAGAGACTGAAATTCTTGCCCATTCTTCCTTGCAAAACAGCTCAAGCTCAGTGAGGTTGGATGGAGAGCGTTCGTGAACAGCAGTCTTCAGCTCTTTCCACAGATTCTCCATTGGATTCAGTTCTGGACTTTGACTTGGCCGTTCCAACACCTGGATACGTTTATTTGTGAACCATTCCATTTTAGATTTGGCTTCATGTTTTGGATCATTGTCTTGTTGGAAGATAAATCTCCGTCCCAGGTTCTTAAGTGTATTTAATAAGCCCCACTCTCTATCTTTGCTTTGCACTTCTCTTGGCTGTGCCATCTTAGAAGCAGGACTCTGAGGACAGAGGTCAAGCAGTGACTCAAGGCAAAAAAAACCCAAAAAAAACCAGACTGAACTGGGTCTGTTGAATCAAAGATTTATACCCATTGCCTGCAGGAACAGGCTTTAACTCTGCCTAAACCCTGAACAGGATTAAGCAGATACAGGAAATGGGTGGATGGACTGTAGTTAGACTGACGTTTCTGGGTATAGCAAATGCTCAGAACTCGTCAGTCTTGATTGGTGCTTTGCACAAGTATTCATACTCTCTTGAACATTTTCATTTATTCTAATGTAACAACCACAAATTCATTTAATTTGAATTTTTACCACCTGTGTTTCACCACCATGTAGGTGTGTGTTTTTCACCACACACAGTATATTGTATTGAGGAGAAAGTGCTCAATTTAATTCTCACCTGACCTTCTTCAACGTGTTTGCTGCGTGCCCTTGTGACAAACAAGAAACCAGCTCCAGCTCTCACTTGGTGATGGCTTTCTTCTTGATACTCTTCCATAAGGCCAGAATTGGGGATTGCACAACTAATAGCTATCCTGTCAACAGAATCCTCCACCTGAATATTAGATCTTTGCAGCTCCTCCACAGTTACCATAGGGCTCTGGGCTGCATATTTTACTATTGCTCTCTTGTCTGTCGGTTTAGCTGGATGGCCATAGGTGTGCAGCTGTGCAATACAATTTATCTTCTCACCCATAATAATTATGAGCTATGTTGTGTTTTTCCCTAACATTTTTATGCAGATGAATAGAGCTGTGTGATTTATGTAAAATAAGTAAGCAGTTAATAGTGGAGAAAAATATTCTTGAATTTCCAGCCTTTTCTGCAATAGTATTAGAAAATATTATTGCGGGGATCCCGACATTACATCTCATGATCACAAAATACTGTTAGGCCAAAATTATTCAAACCCTGGGCAGATTTAGGTTTAAAGCAAAGTTTACATTTTACCAAAATGTTTCTTCTGACTGGAGTTTGGAGTGGCCAACCTAGAATCCTGGCTTGAATCTGCTAGAGACCGTGTCAGGGAGGTAAAAATTAGGATGATGGGAAGGAGGCCTTCCAACCTAAGAGACTTGGAGCTCTTCAAGGATGAATCATCATAAAACCAGTGGAAACATGCAAGAATTAATTATGAGAAAGATGTGACTGATTTAATGCCACAACACATTTTTTCATTGATTATTGACAAGGATATACATTATTTTAGATATTCCATTTTTGTAATAAAATGTGAAGTAAAAACAGGTACATTGTCTTCTTAAAAATGGATACTTCTGAGAGATGCCTTTTATTTCCTATCAGAAACACACTTTTGTGTTTGAATGAAAGTAACTTTATACCTAAATCTGTCATGGGGCATTTATAATTGTGTCATGTCAAGTTTTGAGGTAGGACCCAAATGCAGGATTGAGTGAAGTTGATGAAAAGGTTTTAATAGAAAAATAGACTTACAGCTGACCAGGCACAGGAACTCAGGCAGGTGAAAACCATAAGCCACATGAAAATCCAGGCAACAGACATGGAAAAACGCAGAACCAGACCAGGGCAAAAACACAGGGTAGGTAATGAGGTGCAAACGGAAGGAACCAGCGAGCTTAAATACAGAAGGGAGTGAAGTGAAAGCAAATTAGCAGGGAGACAAGGTAATCAGCGGAAGAGGTGTGGACCAGGCTGCATGGAAACAGAGGGAATGTGTCCAATTAACATAATTAGCACAGAGACATGTCTAACAGAACAGAAGGTAAACAAGGAACCAGACTAAATAACAAAACTAAGGGAAAACAGATCAGTAGGAAAATATAAAGAAACACTAACATGGCAGATAGTGACAAATTGTGGGCTGAAATTTTGTCATAATTATGGGATAGCTAACTCAAAATTCTGACATGTCCTATGTATCCTATCATAGAAGATATCTCATCATTATAAAATAGTAATAAAGATGTCTCATAGTTATGAGATTGTGTCACATAATTGCGACTTCACTCCCTCACCTTTATATAAATAATTTTTTGTTTTCATCACAGAGATATCTGTGTTTAGTTTGCATGAAGAAAAATGCACTTCTACAACATTGCTGAGGCTTTAAAGTGAGGCCAGCGCTTCTCATCTCGGCTGCAGTTAAACCGACTGAGTTTAGGACCCAGTGGAAGCTGAGCGTCTCCAGGCCTCCGCAGTGCGAGCGGCGCATCTGGAAGAGGGCTGGCCGGCTGGGGTGGTGGAGGACGGGGAGAGAAGAGGAAGGAGGCTCCGGGAGCAAGCGAGACAAAAAAAGGGTCAGGCCTGGGACTTGGGAAAACTGGGTAACGAACACACGGCGATTCACGCTTGTTTTTAGACCCGTTGAAACCGGCTGTTTGGTAACCGCGCAGGGAGGGTAACCTTTATGTGAACAAAAACCCTGAGAGCGGAAGGCGCTCGGTGGAAACGGGGAAATAGCGAAATGTGGGGGGTCGCTTTTCTTGCAGATGATGCTCATTGGACATCCAGAGGTGAACTTGACCGCATTTAGACAACAGAACCAGCTTCGTGGCTTCGTAATAACACTGTAGGCCCACTTAAAGAAATAATGGGGATTTACCCTTCAGCAGCCGTGGCCTGTAAAACAGCCACCATCCCCTGGGTCATATTGCAGACTTCCCCTGCCGCAGAAGACGTCAAAACTTTGCAATTTTAAGGGACAGCCAGCTGAATTACGGATGCGCCTCACTCGATCGCTTTACTGGAAGCATGTGGCTTAGACTGAAGGCTGATTTGGAGCAGGAAAAAACGCACGAGTGACCCCCAAATCGGCCGAAAAAAAAAAATAATAATCTCATAACACATTATGTTTGTTGGCTGCAGAAAAACATCGTATGTGGCTTTTAAATGAATTCGATACGAATGATAACTTTTAATTTGACCACCAGATGACATAAAATAGGCTATTCATTATAAAATCCAATTTCCACGGCGGCAACAGTGAGCTTAGCGGTGTGCGCATGGCAGGCTGCTGGAGTAACTTCAGCCCATGTGCGGATGAAATATTAATGCACAAAAATATGTGCAACTGTGTAAAAACCTGCAGCCTTAAACAGTCCACATTAGCACCCTGCCCATTTAATGAAGACTACAGCTCAGCCACACATGCATGGTGTGAAAGAGCCTGCAGGCTATAGTCGCCATACAGTGTATCTATAGAAGCCTGTGTGGGACCTATAGCTGCATGACGTGAACTCAACAAAGAGAAATCTGAGTCTCAGAGTAAAGCCAAGTTGAAGTGAGGAAATATGCACAAAGTGTGTCAGGGTTATAATGTACTGTTTTGCATGGCACACTGCTGCAGCTTCTGATGTGAAAGCATTGCAACGCTAATAGAAAAGTTGAGTGGATTTTTTGCTTTATCTCCAAGATGTAGGTGTCCGCTGTAGGTTTAGATCAAGAAAACTATCAAATAAATAAATTAGTTTTATTTACAGAAAGTAAAAATGGATCACAGTGCAAGTTGTGTGTCCTAATGACTGTCTATTCAGTTTTCATATAAATATTAGAATTGCACCTATTAGACTTTTTCTGGCTGATACCGATGTCCAGTTTTGACCTGTCGATTCTGATTTTGACCAATTTTATTTTTTTACATTTTAAAAGAGAACAAAAATGCTGAAACCTCTTTTATAGAAGAATCAACCAGAAAATAAAAGAGTTACAACATGATCCCCTTTGCATCAAAGCATATGTCAATCACCTAGATTTTTCTGAAGCTCAGAAAAGCACATATATGTAAATGTTCTTGGTTGATGTGATTAGGGACCAAAAATAGTGGGACTTCTTAGCGTGAACGCATTTAATGAATAGAAAAAAAGTGTTGCTGATTTTTCAGTATTGGACCTGCCAATCACTGATCAGAGCCGATCAAGACAAAATTGGCTGATTGATTGCATCTCCAATAATAATGTTATAGCCTCCTACTAATGACTTTTCTCAGCTTCACTTTTCTTCTGTTCCACCCTGAACGCAACCCCTTCTATAGTTATTATCCTACATAGAGCAATCCTGAAACAACATGGTTACCCTCATGTCAGATAAACATGGTCTCACTCTCTCAGCGGTGATTTCTTCTTCTCTTATAAGATGTCTTTAGAGACACTCTGCAAAAGTGTATTTTTTCACTAATAATAAGTAACAGTATTGATTTCCACTGCAGGATTTCACAGAAATACAAAGTTTTCCATAGGTGATAAACTAAATAAGAAGTGAGTTTGGTTGATTTCACAGACAGGTGCTGCTAGTAGCTTAAAACTTTTTCCCCTGCCTGTCACAGTTGTGAAAGTTTAGGTGACAAAGCTCTGGTCTCCATCTTTATTCATCCTGAAACCCAAGAGTGCTCACATTGACGCAGATGTGTGTGCATTTTTTAACTATAACAGTGTCATCAAATATCAAAATTTCACTTTAATCCACTGACCACAGCCAGCTCAAATATTTGTGATTTTTTTCATTTAAAGTGGATCTGACCAACTTCTTGTCATTTTTATCTCTGTTCTAGGAGAGAAGAGAAGAAGGGTCATCTCTAAATTTCGCCATTTTTTTTTGTTCCTTTTGAAGTTCATTCTTACTGGAAACGTCCGCAAATTCTACTGCTATTTTACCTCCCATAAGCCTTTAAGACTCAATGATGCCATCCAACACTGTCACCAACACCAACTCCACCTCATGCAAAGGCTCGGATTTCGTGGATTCACCTGGAAACCGAATGGTAAGAAACTACTATTTAACCGTGCAGAATTCCACACAGTGCTTAATAGTGCGTTTGCAGGAAACAGCAGTTGTCTTCTGTTAGTCTGTTAGTTTTTGCAAAAGTATCTCCTGAGTGCATGCATTTATGCACATTAGGAAATAGTTGTTGAAAATAAAAGGGAACTTAAAGAGTCCATTGATTACCTCTGCTTGAACGCTCATAAAATACAGGCCAGCAATTTTGTATTATTTGGCTGACAGATAAACAGATATTATCATAAGATATGCACTCAGGGTGGAATTGCATGTTTTATTGTATTATTACCAAGATATTAAACAGATAAATCACTAACATTGGAACAGTGTAGATTTTGGTCCAGAGAAGACTTGTAAAAGGTGGATGAATTCATCATCATGCAGCATGGGTATCCCCTGTTGCAATGCATGCATGCTGATAACTGCAGCATCACCTCAGTGCAGAGGCCGCAGCATCGCTGATGAAGGCATTGAGAGGTGCAGCTGTATAATGTGACGTTTGCAGGTTTAATGGTGGTTGCTGACGTGGGCGTTGGCTGCTGTGGATTTAGTCAGAGCTGGAATGGCTCCACAGCTTTTCATCTGGAAGGGGGGTATGTCCTCTTCTTCCGTGTTCCCATTACACAGCGCTGCCCTTCGTCTAGTTGCCTGGCAACAGACGTTGCCTTAAATACCCGGCTACCCAGACGGAAATAGTGCAGAGACATCGACAGTATAGCAGGGTTCACTCCAGGCAACACCAAATTGCATTTCAGGCTTTTTTATTGTTTTGAGAAAATGTTTGCGGGGAGGCAGTGTGTTGATTTCGTTCAGTGTGTCTGAGCTCTGGGTGCTCTTCCTGCTGCAAACAGGATTGTACCATCCACAAAAGTGGTTCCGAAATGAGCCTGCACACAAGGGTGCACTCAAAACATGCTATTATCTATGCAAATTCTGCTGCCCCGGCAGGGGAAAAACTGAAGCACCAGGCACTCTATTAGAAATCACACAATAAACTGAAAGAATCTGCAAAACACATGCAGAAAGACCCCTAATCACATTAGGCCACAGGTATACACCTAAAGGGTAATGTCTGGATTACTCTGAAATCAGTACATTTCCTTTATAACACACAACACTGTTTGTCATTCTGATCACATACATTTCTCCATATTAATTAGTTTACCCCTTGGGACTGTCATGGTTGATGGATTCTTCTAATTTCAGCAGCAAACGTTACTAGGGTATTAATGATTTTGCTGTTGTGCATGTATACAAATCCTTATAAAAACTAAAAATAGTTTTTTAATGGTTCTTAATGATTTTGTGTTCTGTTTTCTGGGTCTGTTGATTCTGCAGGAAAACATATTTGCCCCTTTTAGGCATCAGGGTTGTTGAGGTTATCACAAAATTACAAAAGTATCAGCACTCTCACAGACTCAAAGCTATTTGGACCACTTAGTGGGTCTTGTCAAGCAGAGCTTTCGCTATTAGAGCATTGTAATTAAGTAAAATGAGACAAAAGTGTGAAACATAAGGACTGGTGTAGTACTCTGTCTGCCTTGCATTTTATTGTCAAAGCTATGCTGCCATACATAAATGGCCCATCACCTTCCTACGCATTTAAAGCGGTAGCATGCACAATGGTAATTGCCAGATAAATTGGGCTGCCATAGATTTTTCATGGACGTGTTAAAAAATTCTGCATGCATGAGCCTCGCAGATATAGAAATAACGCATTTACTTGTTTTACATAGCATTGACCTAACAGTAATGTTACTTAATGTCATGCAAACACTTTTTTTTATTTGTTTATTACTTTATTTTGTTGCATATTTATTTTAATATGTGTGCTGCAGTATTTCACAGAGGAGACTTTCATTCAAATGTGCCAAAATTCTTTTTAGAACAGGAATATTTGGAGGTAGCCAGTTTCTATCAGCTACAAGTGCACTTTTCACAGCTAAATTTGTGAATTGGGAGTTCTATTTACTAGTTCATTGATCTGATTGGCTTAAGCTTCTTGTGATGGTGATAGATGTTGTGCAACGATAGACAAAGGTGACAGATTCTTCATCCAGTCGCCTGATAAGTGTTGGTTTGAGGGACTGCAGGAGAGGAGTTCACTGATTCTTAGCCTAATCAATCAATATTTGATCAGCTCACAGTCTCACAGCTATGAGGTTTCATGTCCAAGAATTTTACCTGTTTGTATGGTTCTGTGAATACATTTCTTTATTGTTTACCTTACATTCGTTTAGGCCATGAAGGGACTTTGTATTTGTCAAGAAAATGTGAGGCATGTACTTAATCTTAGAAACAGGTGACATAAAAAATGTTCTCCCTAAGGTTGCTTTCTGGAGCTTTTTGTGCAGCTCACATGATGGTCGTGAAGAGACAGATTGAGTTCTATTGTAACTCTGGTTGCATGTTTAGGGTGGTTGTCCTGCTGGGAAGGTGGACCTCAGCCTCAGCCTTATGTCTTCTGCAGCCTCTAACAGGTTTTCTTCCAGAGTTGGCCTGTATTTAGCTCCATTCATCTTCCCATCAGCTCTGACCAGCTTTCCCGTTGCTTCTAAACAAAAGCCTCCCCACAGTATGATGCTGCCACCCCCATGTTTCACTGTGGAGATGGTTACATTCAGGGTGAAGTGCAGGGTTAATTTTCCAGCACGTAGTGTTTTGTAAGTAGACAATAGTTAAACTTTGATCTCATCTGACCAGAGCAGCTCCTGCCAGATGTTTGCTGTGTCTTCTACATGTCTTGACACAGGCTTTAAATGGAATGTCTTACTGCTTTATTTAAACAATGGCTTTCTTCTCGCCACTTTGTTCTGAATTGTTATCCTGTTGACAGATTGTCCCACCTTAGCTGTCCAGTCCAGCTCTCCACCCTCCACCACTGCTGCAGTCAGTCTTATTTGCATTCAGACCTGATGCTGGCATTCCCATTCAGTCAATACTGAACTCAAAGCATCTACATTATGGTCATCCTTTCTCTCATCAACCCCAGGGCTGCTGGGTGGTGGCAGACGTGTAGCTTTGTCCATGCCGCTTGACAGTTTGTATTAATCAAAGGGACATTGCAGCAGGGGAACGTGGGGGCAGGTCAGCGCGTTTGTAATGGTGTCAAGAGGCAATTGTCTTGAAGGTCAGCGGTGCATTCACAGAGCTTTCACTTCATCCGAGTTCAAAAGAGCATGTCATTCAGTTTCTATCTGTCTCATTGTCAGCCAAAGACACTCTGTGACCTGCTGCACTTTTCTCTAATGTGCAAGTGTTTCAATGCTGTGCATTTCTTCTTGCATTGCTGCAGAACTAGCATCACTTCTGCTGCAATGCTTGCAGTAAATTTCCTTTTTAACTTGTGCTGTTTAAGGACAAGGGTTAGTAAGAGGTGCTTTTTAAGAATAAAACAATCTTAATGTGTCATTTTCTCTTAACAGGGTGAGAGCACAATGCTAGGCATGGACCTAATGGAGGAGCAGAGGTTGGCTTTTAGTAGTGCCTCATTTAAAGTTGGAAAGCCTGGAAGGAAGCGTAAGCAGTTTCCAGTAAGTATTGACCTGACCCTACACCAGTGCCTCCATACATACTTGTTATATATGTCAGATTAGGTATTAAGACATTCTTTAATATAAAAAAAAAAACACTTTAACAAAGCTGAGCACTTACATTGTTTTTCTGCATCATCACAATTTTAAAATCAAATACAAAAATAGAAAAAAGTATTTTTTTCCCCATTTCCAAATTCTGCTTTAAGTCAGTGCTTGGCTCTGAAATAACCTGAAGCCACCTGCCCGCTGTCTGACACAGTCTATACGCGCTTTGCAAATGAGTCAACCCTAGTATGCAGCTCCATCCATCTTTCAATCAGCTCTGACCTGTGTTCCTGTCCCTGCTGAAGAAAAGCATTCCCACAGCATGATGCGGCCACCACCAAGTTTCACGATGGAGATTTTGAGTGTTCAAGGTGATGTGCAGTTTTTGATTTCCACCACATATAGCATTTTGAATGTAGGTCAAAAAAGCTCACATTTGGTCTCATCTGACCACATGCTTCTTCCACATGCTTGCCCTACAGGGTATTTGGAAAACTGCAGTTGGGACTTCTTATGGCTTTAACAGCTATTCCCACCTTAGCTGTGGCTCTCTGCAGCTCCTCCTGAGTTTCCACGGGCCTCTTAGCTGCTTCTCTGATTAATATTCCCCTTACCTGACCTGTCAATTTGTTTCAGAGGTCAGAACCTGCAGCTTCAGGGCCACCTGGGGCTTCATAACCCCGACACATGGCCCCTTTGTGGATAGACTGGTTTAGGCAATCTTTCTATCCAGTTTTATGCAATATCTTTATAGAGTTTTCGCAACATTATGACATCAGTTGTACAAAAAATGTGTATTTTTTCAGGCCTTTTCAATCACTAGGATGTAAACTATGCCCCTTATTTCTTAATGTGGGCTTAGTTCTTTTATTTTGCATAAACATGGAAGGTATTAAGTTGGCTTTATTCTACTAAATAAACTAGATTCTCTACCTCATTGTAAATATTTTACTGAAAGATGATTTTCATGGTTCCAAATGAATTATGGGTCATTTGTTTGACAAACTGATTTGATGTATACTTTTAGGTTGTGCCTCGATATATTAGTCCTCATGAAGGATTCTTGAACTACCGGTTGGCCTCGAAGCGATTCTGGCAAACCGTCCCGCGCCTCAGGAGGGGGAAGGAGTGCTTTGCCAACACTGTTTATAGTGGGGGTGGGAGGCTGCTGACCTCGACTGAGGACATTATCGGGCGGTGGAAGGAGTACTTTGAGGATCTCCTCAATCCTGCCATCACGCATTCCCTGGTGGAAACACAGGCTGGGGACTCAGGGTTAGACTCTTTCATCACCCAGACTGAAGTCACCAAGGTGGTTAAAAAGCTCCGCGGTGGCAGGGCTTCAGGGGTGGATGAGATCCGCCCTGAGTACCTCAAGTCTCTGGATGTTGTACGGCTGTCATGGTTGACACGCCTCTTCAACATTGCGTGGCGGTCGGGGACAGTGCCTCTGAACTGGCAGACTGGGGTGGTGGTCCCCCTTCATAAGAAGGGTGACCGGAGGGTGTGTTCCAACTACAGGGGGATCACACTCCTCAGCCTCCCTGGTAAGGCATACGCCAGGGTATTGGAGAGGAGAGTCCGGCCGATAGTTGAACCTCGGCTTCAGGAGGAGCAGTGTGGTTTTCGTCCCGGCCGTGGAACACTGGACTAGCTCTATACCCTCTACAGGGTACTCGAGGGTTCATGGGAGTTTGCCCAACCGGTTCACATGTGTTTTGTGGACCTGGAGAAAGCATTCGACTGTGTCCCTCGTGATGCCCAGTGGGGGGTGCTCCAGGAGTATGGAATTGGGGGCCCTTTATTAGGGGCCGTCCGGTCCCTGTACGAGTGGAGCAGGAGTTTGGTCCGCATTGCCGGCACTAAGTCGGACATGTTCCCAGTGCATGTTGGACTCCGGCAGGGCTGCCCTTTGTCACCGGTCCTGTTCATAACTTTTATGGACAGGATTTCTAGACGCAGCCAAGGGCCGGAGGGGGTCTGGTTTGGGGACCAGTGGATTTAATCTCTTCTTTTTGCAGATGACGTGGTCCTGCTGGCCCCCTCTAGCCAAGACCTATAGCATGTGCTGTGGCTGTTCGCAGCCGAGTGTGAAGCGGCTGGGATGAAGATCAGCTCCTCCAAGTCAGAGGCCATGGTACTCGACCGGAAAAGGGTGGCTTGTCCTCTTCAGGTTGGAGGGGAGTTCCTGCCTCAAGTGGAAGAGTTTAAGTATCTCGGAGTCTTGTTCACGAGTGAGGGAAGAATGGAGCGGGAGATCGACAGACGGATCGGTGCGGCTGCTGCAGTAATGGGGGCACTGTGTCGGTCCGTTGTGGTGAAGAGAGAACTGAGCCAAAAAGCGAAGCTCACGATTTACTGGTCGGTCTACGTTCCTACCCTCACCTATGGCCTTGAACTTTGGGTCATGACCGAAAGAACGAGATCCCGGATACAAGCGGCTGAAATGAGCTTCCTCCGTAGGGTGGCCGGGCGCTCCCTTATAGATAGGGTGAGGAGCTCGGCCATCCGGGAGGGGCTCGGAGTAGAGCCGCTGCTCCTCCACATCGACAGGAGCCAGTTGAGGTGGGTTGTTCATCTATACTGGATGCCTCCTGGACACCTTCCTCGGGAGGTGTTCCAGGCACGTCCCACTGGGAGGAGGCCCAGGGGAAGGCCCAGGACACGCTGGAGGGACTATGTCTCTCGGCTGGCCTGGGAACGCCTTGGGTTCCCCCCGGAGGAGCTGGAGGAGGTGTCTGGGGAGAGGGACGTCTGGGCGTCTCTGCTGAGTCTGCTGCCCCCGTGACCCAGTCCCGGATTTGCCATACTGACTCCATATTTGGATGGTGGATTGAACAATGTTCTGTGACATGTTCAAACTTTGATGTTGTTGGGGACCCAAACAGAGAGACGAGGGCGGCAGTAGTATAGTTAAAAAATTGCATAATTTAATGAACAGAACGGACCAGGAAAAACTGGGTGAGTAGAACCAGAGGCTCTGACATGGAGGAACTGAACCATGGGGTATCTATACTGGGGACTCTGATTACTGGATGGTACACAGGTGAGTCAATGAGCGATGAGAGATGGGGAAACAGGTGTTAAAGACCAGGAAAGTTGAGACACTGAGGTTAAAGTAGCACCAGTAACCTACAACATAATAAATAACAAAATAATAAAACAAAGCATAAGATGCTACAACGGACGTCCAACAGATTATGACGGTTTTTAGAATGAGATTAAATCAGATACAAGTGGACCTTATTGAGTAATTAGGTGCCTTCTGATGTCAGGGGTCTTATTTAGGGGTGTAACAGTAAAGGGGGCCGATTATGCACACCTTATCTTAGTTTATCAGATAAAATCCCAACAAAATACATTGAGGATTGTGGTTGTATTGTGACAAAACTGAAAAAGTGAATATTTCAGCAAGGTATTGGAAAAATTGGGCCTTGTGTAGATTTATTGCAGCAGAGTTAGGTTGGATTAGTTAGTGCTTTGCTTTTGCCCTGTCTGCCCATCTGAGCTGTCTCTGCTTCAATCAGCATGTTGTCTTTCTTTGTCTGACGGCAGCTGCTCCAGATCAAAGCGCTCGTCAGTCGTACACTTGTCCTCGGCACAGAAACCTTTCTGCTGTGGTTAGTGACGCTACTTTATAATTTATTCATCATCTGGAATGAAAAGCGAAAATAGTTTGGGGCATTAAATGAGACAGAGTTGCTCCTTCTGACCCCACCTTAAATATCTCCATTATTAGAAATAAACATTGGGACTGCAGCCATTGGGTGCGTGAGAGGTGGCATGTAAAAAACTTGGACACACTTTGCTAGTAGGACTGAGACCATGGTAGCAGCAGGAAACAGTTTCGGCCAATCGGAACAGATCTGGGCCTTCTGACCCCTCAGGCCAAATGCTTCAGTGTTTAATGCTTTGTTGTTATCCTTCTCTGAATGACACAGGCATACCAACATGTACTAGTAATATCAGGAGAATTCAAAAAGTAAATGTAGCAGTCGGATGGCCATTAATTAAAAGTGGCTGAAGTTCCTTTGATTGGTTCTGACCTGAGATCACTGAGAAAAGAGCTGAAGAATCAGATTTTCTTAAGGTTCTTACAATGTTTTAAAGGGAAAACCTTTTTTTTGGTTTGTAAACACATCAACAGACAGCAGGTGTTCCCAACATACCTGTTTTTTAGCAGAACACAAATCCAATAAAAGCTAGGGACATACACTGATCAGGCATAACATTAGGACCACTGACAGGTAAAGAGAATAACACTGATTATCTATAAGTCATCGCACCCATTTGTAGGTGGAATATACAAAGGCAGCAAGTCAACATTTGTGTCCTCACCTTGTGATGGCGAGACGACTGGGTCAGAACACCACCAAAACCTCAGCTCTGGTCGGGTGTTCCTGGTTTGAAGTCATAGGGAACTATCAAAAGTAGTCCAAAGACGGAATAGCAGTAAACCAGTGACAGGGTCACTGATGAATGTTGGGGAAAAAGCGAACCGGTCAGATCCGATCCAACAGAGAATCTACCGCAGGTGAAATTGCTGTAGAAATAAATGCTGGTTCTGATAGAATGGTGTCAGAATGCAATAAATTGCAGTTGATGTGTTTGTGGCTGTATAGCTGCAGACCAGTCAGAGTACTATGCAGACTCCTGTCTGACGATGGGCACATGAGGATGAGAACTGCATCACGGAGCAGTGGAAGAAGGTGGCCTGGTCTGGTAAATCGTGTCTTGTTAAGCCTCGCCTGGATTAATAACTGTGTTTGCTTCACTTACCGGGGGAAGCAGTGTGGTGGTTTGGACTCATGTGAATGCTACTTTGACACATACCATTTACGTAAGCATTTTTGCCAAGCACAATAGAAAGTTCCAGGGGTCGACTTTGGCCTTTAGATTTCCCAGATCTCAGTCCAGTCGGGCGTCTGTGGGATGTGCTGGACAAACATTTCCGTTCCACTCTGCAACGTCCGGGACTTAAAGGTTCTGCTGCTAACGTCTTGCTGCTAGATTTCACCGCACAGCTTCAGGAATCTATTGGAGTCCATCCCTCAATGGATGATAGCTGTTCTGGCAGCAAAAGGGGGGGACCAATACACTATAAGGCATGTTGTCATGAGGTTTTCTACTGACTGGTGTATGTTTTGACTCATTAATGGAATAATATTGCGATCTCTATATTTTCTGTTGGATTCTAAACTAATACCCCTATCTAAGAACCTGCAGCATATACAGGGGTTGGACAATGAAACTGAAACACCTGGTTTTAGACCACAATAATTTATTAGTATGGTGTAGGGCCTCCTTTTGTGGCCAATACAGCATCAATTTGTCTTGGGAATGACATATACAAGTCCTGCACAGTGGTCAGAGGGATTTTAAGCCATTCTTCTTGCAGGATAGTGGTCAGGTCACTACGTGATACTGGTGGAGGAAAACGTTTCCTGACTCGCTCCTCCAAAACACCCCAAAGTGGCTCAATAATATTTAGATCTGGTGACTGTGCAGGCCATGGGAGATGTTCAACTTCACTTTCATGTTCATCAAATCAATCTTTCACCAGTCTTGCTGTGTGTATTGGTGCATTGTCATCCTGATACACGGCACCGCCTTCAGGATACAATGTTTGAACCATTGGATGCACATGGTCCTCAAGAATGGTTTGGTAGTCCTTGGCAGTGACGCGCCCATCTAGCACAAGTATTGGGCCAAGGGAATGCCATGATATGGCAGCCCAAACCATCACTGATCCATCCCCATGCTTCACTCTGGGCCTGCAACAGTCTGGGTGGTACGCTTCATTGGGGCTTCTCCACCCCGTAATTTGGGGAAAACAATAAGGTGGACTCATCAGAGAACAATACATGTTTCACATTATCCACAGCCCAAGATTTGCGCTTCTTGCACCATTGAAACCAACGTTTGGCATTGGCATCAGTGACCAAAGGTTTGGCTATAGCAGCCCGGCCGTGTATATTGACCCTGTGGAGCTCCCGATGGACAGTTCTGGTGGAAACAGGAGAGTTGAGGTGCACATTTAATTCTGCCGTGATTTGGGCAGCCATGGTTTTATGTTTTTTGGATACAATCTGGGTTAGCACCCGAACATCCCTTTCAGACAGCTTCCTCTTGCGTCCACAGTTAATCCTGCTGGATGTGGTTCGTCCTTCTTGGTGGTATGCTGACATTACCCTGGATACCGTGGCTCTTGATACATCACAAAGACTTGCTGTCTTGGTCACAGATGCGCCAGCAAGACGTGCACAAACAATTTGTCCTCTTTTGAACTCTGGTATGTCACCCATAATGTTGTGTGCATTTCAATATTTTGAGCAAAACTGTGCTCTTACCCTGCTAATTGAACCTTCACACTCTGCTCTTACTGGTGCAATGTGCAATCAATGAAGACTGGCTACCAGGCTGGTCCAATTTAGCCATGAAACCTCCCACACTAAAATGACAGGTGTTTCAGTTTCATTGTCCAACCCCTGTATTTGTTTGTCTTTTATGGTCAATGTGTGTTATGTAACTGAGCTTGTATGTTTAATAGTCTTTCAAATCAAAGTGAAAGTCTGACTAAATCTGAGTCGGAGGATCAGACCTTAAGGGAAATTGGAATTGGCCAGTAAAATCCTGATTTGTGCATCTCTAATAACTAAAAGACAAACTTTTTATCCCTTTCCTGGATGAGGAGTTTTTTCTTCGCCTGTAAACCTGGGAAAGCACCAGCAAAGAAGTATATCAAAGTTGTCTTGCGGTTGTTTCTTTACCCAGAAAGGGCAAAGAGCATCTTTTCATTCTTTACCCATTAACTGACCCTGTTGTTGTTTTAACCTCCATGGGGCTTTGATTTAATACTCTAGGAGGATACTCATTCCTAAAGCACTAGCTGCCTCTCTTTGTCTGCTAGTTTAGTTTAACATAAACTCAAACCCAACTTCTTACTTACTTATAGGCTGTAAAGTAGGATTTATTTCTAAGTTACTGGTTAAGACTTTAGCATGCAGATATAGTCTCAAACAATGTTGTCTGAAATGACATAAATACAGTGCTGTGGAAAAGTATTTGCCCCCTTACAGATGTCTTCTGTTTTTGCTTTTTTGTCACATTTAAATGTTTTAGATCTTCAACTTATTTTTAATGTTAGGCAAACTTAACCCGAGGAAGTAAAAATGTTCTTTTCAAATGATGATTTCATGTATTAAGGGAAACGGCTCCCTAAACCAACCTGGCCCGTGTGAAAACTCTTGATAACTGACTTGCATGGAGGAACGTTGACCCACTCCTTTTTGTCACATTGGAAAGTTTTCAAGCATGAACAGCCTATTTAAGACCATGTTTCTCCCCTGGATTTAAGTTCAGACTTTGACTAGGCCACTAAAATCTTTAGTAATTTATTTTTTGTGATATGTTGAGCCATTCAGAGTTGGTTCCTGTGGCTTAGGGTCACAAACTGATGTGCTGTACGTTCTCCTTCATGATTTTCTGCTGTGGCGTGGAACTCTTGGTTTCATAAATCACGGCAGTGGTTCCCAAACATTTTCTACTGGGGCCTCCTTTAGTTTCTAAGAAATATTCGACATTGGTATAAATACATTTTTCAAAAAATGCCTCTCTGTGCATAATGGGTCATTCATTCATTTAATCCATTCATACCACACACACATCACCACCCCGCTGCAATGGCTCCTGATTCCGGATTTAATAAGATGGGAAATTTAAATTTTTCTCACAAATGGCCTGGCAAATGTTTTTACCTTAATAAATAAAATAATCATTTGAAAACAGCTTTTGTATGTACTACAGTTATCTTTTTCTGAAAATAACATTTGTTTGACAATCTTGATACATAAAAAAAAAAGCACAAAACCTGTAAAAATTTATGTTTTACCCATCATGTGATTTACAGCCATGTTTCCTAATAAGCTGTTGTGCATTAGGTTGGATTAGCTGTTTAGTGTTGTGCTTTTGACCCCTGTCTGCCTGTCTGGGCTGGCTGATTTACCAAGCGTGGCCTCTGACCTCTGGCAGTCGCCACATGTGGTTCATTGGGTCACTCATCAGTTGCGTAATGCTTTCAGCAGCAGTTGGGTTGCACCAGACATGTTGGTTCATACATTTCTTAGCCTGTGTTTGCCTTTGTTATTGTGTGTGTGCCTGCTTGCTTTGTATTTGTAACAGACAAACACTGCAAACACTTCACCCCAGTCTGCCAGTCCAGAGGCACTGTCCCCGACCGCCACGCAATGTTGAAGAGGCGTGTCAACCATGACAGCCGTACAACATCCAGAGACTTGAGGTACTCAGGGCGGATCTCATCCACCCCTGAAGCCCTGCCACCGCGGAGCTTTTTAACCACCTTGGTGACTTCAGTCTGGGTGATGAAAGAGTCTAACCCTGAGTCCCCAGCCTGTGTTTCCACCAGGGAATGCGTGATGGCAGGATTGAGGAGATCCTCAAAGTACTCCTTCCACCGCCCGATAATGTCCTCAGTCGAGGTCAGCAGCCTCCCACCCCCACTATAAACAGTGTTGGCAAAGCACTCCTTCCCCCTCCTGAGGCGCCGGACGGTTTGCCAGAATCGCTTCGAGGCCAACTGGTAGTTCAAGAATCCTTCATGAGGACTAATATATCGAGGCACAACCTAAAAGTATACATCAAATCAGTTTGTCAAACAAATGACCCATAATTCATTTGGAACCATGAAAATCATCTTTCAGTAAAATATTTACAATGAGGTAGAGAATCTAGTTTATTTAGTAGAATATCAATAATGTTGGAGCTGTGGCTTTGTTGCTTTCATTCAATGCATCAGACTGATTCACTCACTGGCAGGCTGCTTCTTGTTTGACTGGAGTTGTTCGGTTTATGGATAAGTTGTCCAATGAGGTCAAGCCGACTTCTGCGGCTTGAGAGGGATGCTTTAAAGCCAACTGTGGCTCATTGTGGCTTTGTTTTTATTCAACATTTCAACTTCAACAGAAGTTCATTTTGCATGCCTGTATTGTATAATTTGTTTTGCATCAAGACGTTCTTCAGCTCTTTGCTGGCAGGATCACATTAAGAGCAGATATCTTGGTGTTTTCATGCTGAGCCTCCATGGATAAGATTAGAGACTTGACCTTTTTGTGTGTTGCACAAGATTTGCTACATCTGATCTCCTGAGGTCTTGCTGTTACCCACGCCCAACCAAATCCAAAAAGCTGTTTGTGTGAAACTCTTGATGTTTTCTAAAGTATCTTTTTGAGCTGACTTTATGGTCCAAGTAAACCAGTCGTGTTTTTCTTGGCAACAGCAGAGACACCACAGATCCTTGCAACACTATTTATGCTCCTTGAACCTTTAAAAAACATTTTATTCAGGCTTAAACTAAAAAGATGAATTCATTTCATTGTAGTTTGATGCGATTGACCAGCACAAACTAGGGCTTAACTGTGATGTGGAAGGTGATTGAGACATAATTTTCAAAGTTTTTCACAAATAATAATCTAAAAGTTGTGTCATTTATCAGTATTCAGCCCACTGAGTCAAGACGTTGTAGGACCACCTTTTACTGGACTTACAGCTTCAAGTGTTTTGTCTCTACCAAGTTTGCACATCTAGAGACTAAAACATTTTAACCATTCATCTTCTATACCCACTTCCTCCGTTCAGGGGAGCTGGTGCCTATCTCCAGCAGTCTATAGGTGAGAGGCAGGGTACACCCTGGACAGGTCGCCAGTCCATGGCAGGGCAAGACAGAGACACACAGGACTAACAATCATGCACACATTCATTCACACCTAAGGGCGATGTAGAGAGAGCAATTAACCTAACAGTCATGTTTTTGGACTGTAGGAGGAAGCCGGAGTACCTAGAGAGAAACCACGCATGCACGGGGAAAACATGCAAACTCCATGCAGAAAGACCCCCAGCTGGAATCAAACCCAGGACCTTCTTGCTGCAAGGCAACAGTGCTACCAACTGTGCCACCATGCAGCCAGATTTTAACCATGCAAAAAAAGCTCAAACTCAGTCAAACCTCACCTCAGATTCTCAATTAAATTTAGGTCTGGACTTTGACTGAGCCATTCTAATGCATGAATAGGCTTTGATCTAGCACATTCAATTGTAGTTCTTGTTGAATGCTTTTGGTGGTTGTCCTGCTGGAAGGTGAACCTCTGCCACAGTACTAAGTCTTCCCATCACCTCCGACCGGCTTCTCTGTCCCTGCAGAAAAAAATCACCCCACAGTATGATGCTGCCACCCCACAGTTTCCCCATGAGTGTGGTGTGTTCAGGGTAATGTGCAGTGTTAGTTTTCTACCACACGCGACTAGCATGTAGGTCACAGAGTTTGCCCTGTTTGCTGTGTTCCCTATATGGCTTGTGGGACGCTGCAATGTCTCTTTGCTTCTTTCAACAAAGTCTTTCTTTGTGCCTCTGTTCTGTACTTGCCAAATGTGTCCGTTGGACACCCGAGCAACAGATCTCTGTACCTCCTCCAGAGTTACCATGGGCCTTTTGGCTGCTACTGTGATTAATGCTGTACTAGATTTTATTGACCACATGCTTTTATTTATAAAATATTTTGCAAACCAGTTATCATTTTCCTTCCACTTCACAATTACACCTCACTTTGTGTTGATCTCCCACACAAAATTCCCTTAAAATACACAGAAGCTTGTGATTGCAACATGAAGGGGTGTAAATACTTTTGCAAGACAATGTATATGACATCTTAATACATTTTGCAGCTTGACATGATTAGATACTTGAATATCATGTTAGCTGCAGACAGGTCAGCTGCTCTTAAATGGAGTCCACTTTTATGGAGTGAAACCAAGTGGATGAAGAGAGAACTTTCTCAATAGCCAACATTCCTGGCATAGTTCTGTGCTGCTGTAATGGTTAATGAATGCCTACAGGAAACCTTCTTTTGGAACTTATTCCTTCCTTGCTTGTAAGTTAATGGCTGTGTAGCAGGTTTCCTGGCTCAGCTTTGAACTTTCCAATTCAGAGTGTTTGATGAGAATCGCCATATAACTCACTGACTCATAAGCAAAGCCTTACTACAGGTTTTACTTTATTCATAGAAAGCAGAAGATGCTTAAGAAATGAAAGAAAGCTTTTTTCTAATGTCTTTTATGTGCATTTTCTCCAAAATGTAGACATTAGCATTTCACCCTGATTCTTCCATTTGCCTGCAGGTAGGGAGCTGCGGTTCTATCACAGATTGTGGAAGTGTTGGCAACAGTTACCCCGGGCTGTGTCGGCCGTCTATATCACAAGTCCATAATGGAGACATGGATGGACATGGAGATAAGATGCCTGAAGCCTGCTTCCCCAAACAGGAGAAGCGGGAAGTGGAGAATGGAATTCCCAGATGCATGTCCTCCTACCAGGAGGAGGACAGCTCCCAGGGTCAGAGCCCGAGTCCCTCCCACGAGAACGGCTTCCCGTCCAGCCAGGAGAAGCGGGACTTGGAGAAAGACAAGGACGACAGCCTGATGATGCCACGCAAGAAGAGAGGGAGGCGGAAACTCGAGCGACCAACGAAGTGTGAGTGCTTGGCGTCTGCTTGTTTACCTGTACTCTGTGTGGAGCAAACAGGAAAGGGTATGTGAGAGGGAGGCTGAAAGGGTCTGTGCAGGTTCCTAGTAGCACTAATGCCAAAAGTGTCAGATTTACACATTTACCCTTTAACTTTAGAAAAGGCACCACGAAAAGAAACACAGACATGCATAAAACGCTAGGAGGAATTCCTCATGTTGCTCCTAGGAGGCCTTACATTTCACTATCATGTGTTTAGTATCACTTTTGAACATAATTTAGAAAACAGCTGAAAAAAAACCATTTCTAATATAAACTATTGTCGCAAAAACAAAGAAGAATCATAGAAGAACACTCTTTATTCCTACCACTTAAATATTGCAAGATTTTGTTAAGAGATTCTAATGATGTCCACAAAGTCTTTTTCTTGCTGCAGCACAGTTTTACACTGAAATGTTTAGAATAACCCAACCTTTAATTTCAGTACATTTATTCCGTTGGGAAAGTATTCCATCTAAATAATAAATAAATATAAATAACAAAATAATAAAAATAATTATTGACAACAAAATCACAGGTGGCAAAATGCTTGGAACCTATGCTGTCAATTCTTTCTACAACCTCTCTTTAGCTCACCCAGCAGGATTTCTATCCAATTTATGTCTGAAGACAGAGAAGGCCGTGGTAAAAGGTGGATTTTGTGTCTGGTGAACAATTTTTGTTGATTTGTCCAAATGTTTTGGATCATTAAAATACCTAATGACAAGCCCTTCTTCAGTTTTCTTGTAGAGTTCATGCTTTGGTTCACTGAAACAAGAGTCCTGGAGCCTTTGGAGTTGAAAAGGCCCACAGCATCACAGATCCTCCACCTACATAACAGTGGGCATAAGGTGTTTTTTTCACGTTACTCCTTTTTATTTTCCCCCTTAAACTCACAAAAAGTGTTTGTTGCTGAATACCTTAACATTAGTCTGATCTGACCAAAGCAAACGCTTCCAATTGAAGTCCGAGTAGAGCACAGCAAACTCCACATGATAATGTTGCTGATGGTAGGACAGAAATAGCTTTTTTCCGGTATCGACATGTAAATATCTTGCATTGGTTGTTATGGAGACATGGTGACCCACTCTTTGCTGCATTTCTCTAACAGTGAGCTTTGGATTATTTATTAAACGTGTTACACACCCGGATCATCTTAAAAATTGAAGTGGTTTTCTTTCTCCCCCACTAAATGAATGTATTCTAATTAAAGGTTGGACTTTTTTAGTCTTAATGCTTCTGCAGTTAAAAAATATTGTTTCGAGGCTTTTGCCTGTCTTTGCCAGGTGTGGATAAGGGCATAAGGAGTCCTGGCAGAATATTTATCGAATTATGACAAATTATGACACGTACACACACACACACACACACACACATACACACACACACACACGCTCATTGTAGGCCTGACTCGGCCACGTGCCTCCCCTGTCCCTCTTGGGGTCCACAGAGAGTCTGGCGACCTCCATGAGGAGTGTGGTAAATAGACGTAGGGGACGAGCACTTTGTCTCTTGGTAACGAGACTCCTCGGGGAACTGGCAGCTCCCAGGGGACGACTGCGCCACTTGGATGGTGTCGTACAAACTGAGTGGGCAATCTGTCTGTACTCACCTGATCTGGGGTTCTGCTTGATCCGTCTGACCCAGGCAAACCCTGAGATAACCCTGCTAACGGTTGCTGAGAGGTCTCTGATCGGTGCCTCCCTTGAAACACCTTTACTTCTATTTTTGCCTGTCTACCCTAATGTTTTTCATTTAATTCTTTATTTGGAGATTTTTAATGGAGCGGGGTTAAAATGTTGCCAATAAGGTGTTCATCCTGTTTGCCATAAGGATAATTTCACAAACAAAAAGGAGATTTATTCTGACTGGCTGGGAACTGAGCCTTGGTTTTGTTGCTCAGGAAGTCAGCAGCCAGATTATTTGCACACTAATTACTCGGGTTTGAGTCTACAAAACTTTATGGATGGAGAAAGTAAAACTCTGGCTGGTGTGGTTTTTTACAGCAGCACTGTACTCAAAACGGGTGAAATCTGTTTCAACAGAAAGATGTTTTCTTTAATAATAAAACAGACTTAATGCTGTGGAATATATAAATGCTGAAACTGAATAATTTCTTCTCTTTTAGTTTGTTGAAGGAGATATTTTTAGAAAAACCTTGATTGATTAAGAAAGGAGTTTTTCAGAAGTGGCAAAAGGAGGTATTCACCACTCTGTGAAAAACTCTAGCAAAACTCTGGAAAAAGCGTTTAGTATTTCAAAATCCCCACTCTAAAGCAGTTCCCTTGCAGTGTGAATGCATGCCGGGCCAACGTTCCAAAAGCAAAAGAGCAGGTTGGAACGTAAGAGCAGCACATTTAAGGAGAAGAAGAAGTAGGGAAACAAAGTAAGAGCGTGAATCTGAAGACGAAAGAGTTTGAAAATGTTTTTTGGGGCTACGTGGAGTAGTGAAGAGGTGCACAACAACATTTGAAGATCAAAGTAGCGATAGAAACCCCGATGAGGAGGACTTTCTTATTCGTACTTCTTTTCCTCTCGATCAGCGCGACACTGCCTCCAAAACAATCCGTTGCAACGACATTTGTTTGGTCTGGTCTAAAAATTCTCAGTGAAAGCAAACTGGGCTAACTGGAAGAAAGAGGATTTTCTTACTTTTACCAATACCTGGACTGCCTTGAATGTTTTCACATTTTGTGTTACTACCACAAACTTGTATGTAATGTTTGTAATGTTTCTATTTTATGTGCGAGAACAATAAAAAGTAATACATAGCTGTGAAGTGGAAGGAATCATGATAACATTGTTTTTAACCATTATTAGAACCACTTTTACCTCAGTTAAAGTTGCACGTCTTCTTGGGGTATGTCTGTACCTGCTTTGCAGATCTAGAGATGGACATTTTTGGCTAGTATGTCTCATCGTGAGAGTGGTGTGCTCAGTGTGATGTGCAGTGTTAGCTTTGGGAACTTTGAGACAGCACATTGAGCCACAAAGCCAAAGGAAACAATTTTCATTTACAGTTTCTAAAACAAGAGCTTTAAATGTATTCTACTGCAGATGCAGAAATTTACTGTATATATGTATTAACCTGTTAGTGAATGTTGATTTAGTGAGACCAAGTGTCTAAAGTATCCATTTACAACTTGTTGCAACTTCAGGATAATGTTGGCTTCAACAGGGCTGCTTGACATGGGCCACAAACTGCTGCTTTTTATGAAGCAGAGATTTACTTCACTTGAATTTTACTAATCGCCAATTCAGACTGGGGTTGAAAATGCAATAATGAACAACAGTGTTGGTACAGTTACAATCAGAGAGTAGGGAGCTTGGCAGAGAGAGTGGGGGCGCTGGATCGATATTCAGCCAATCAGGGTTTCTGTTATCCATCTGGAGGGCGCAGGAAGGATTTTAGCTACGTCTGGAGTGCAACTGAGCTCCACCAACGCTAAAGCTGGAACCCACTCAAGCTGGCAAGGTATACTCTCTCTGGGCATCACAGGCCAGCTCCTCTCACAAACCCAGTGACCTTGGCACTCTGCATGCCTCATCAATTTGTTATATAGTCACTTATTCCTGAGGATCACAATGAGAGCAGTGGAGAGGGGGGTGGGAGTCCAGCCACAGATGGAACAATCTTGAAGAGGCTGCTAACAGAGAAGACTTTTGCTTGGACAGGTCTTTAGGCTGCATTACCAATAAGTGGAAAACTTGCAATCAGAAGTTGTTGTTGCTCCCTTGGGGCTGAAGAAGTGTTAACACAGTGCTTGGTATCTGCTATTTACTCATTCTGTGGCATCTTACTAATTTAGGACCCAGCCGCTTCCTAGATGTGTGTTCTGCAGTAGGGGTAATGCAGTATTAAAAAGCCTGGACACTTTTAGAAACACTGTGAAACTAATACCAGAGATGTCAGCAAGAGCTTCTGTGATGAACCTAAATTTGGCTTCCTCGTGTATTCATCTGATCGTGCGATGGACACAAGCTTTCATTAATCACGACTCCTGACAGCCCCTGTAGTATTTCATTTATCAGTGATCTCTGTCTATCCCCATCAGCGTGTTTGAACACAGAAACAATGCTTTTAAAAAATACATAACATGATTGTTGCAGACTTTCGGAGCTGAAATCATGGCCAGGTTAGAAGGAAGTCAATCTGGAGCATTTACTGTGCTTTAGTCAGTTTTATTACTCTGCGGTTTGAGGGCCCCTGACACTGAGCTATTTTTGCCTGGTTTACCCTGCTGCTAAAGTTCTCACTTTATGTTGTGCAACTTCCACTTTATGTATCTATGCCTGTTTTCTTCCTGTGCATGTTGCCGATAGTACCGTAACAGTTTCTCTACATCATTCATTCACCCACGGAAGAATGATGGCCATTTGGAGGGCATCAGCCACTGATCAGTTTGTAAATCAAACAAAACAATTTGGGATGTTTAGTAGAGTTGCATCGATTTGAACATTGTGGCCAATTTTGACCAAAAATGATTAAAGCTAATCTTGATTTATCTTTAAGAACTAAAAGAACATTTAAAAACCACATTCAGAATGTATTTTGTAAGAGGTTAATAATTGTTCATATTACAAGCAGAGGCAACATCATACATCATGTGTGAGAGAACAGTCAATGTAAAAAAGATGTTAGTGATTAGCATAGAGGTTAGCATGGTTAACTCAGACTCCGTGTGTATGATCTAGAGCAGAGGTCGGCAGTCTTTACCATACAAAGACTGAAACCTAAAAAAGATAGTTCCTGAAGTTTTATACCTGCTAAAGAATATTTGCTTCATCCATAATTGTATTCCTATGTTTAGGTTTTAGAACTAATTAAAAATATCACACTTTTACAAAAAGAGAAAAACTACTTTTCATAAAATGGAACTTTCCATATTTATGGAAAATATGAATGATACAATGCAGATTTTGGATGAAACTACACAGCAAATTAGCTAGAATTTGCATTTGTATTGCAGTTTTGGCTTAAGTTACCGTGGATGGCCCTGAGAATGTGAATCCCTACCTTAACTTTGAGATTTCCAGAAAGCTTTTACATTTCCAATTCCAGCATGTTCCATGACAGACCATTGTTAAAAACTCAGAAGGATAAAACTGAGCAATTTTGCAGTACTGCATTCAACCTTCCTGTTTTCTTCTAAAAGTCTTGGTCTCTCTCGCTCTCTAACACCCTGAATGAACAGCCGACATGTCTCTATAGGTCTTAAATGTTTTGCACAGAAGAAATTATCAGTAGAAACACCAAAAAAGCAGTCCTGCTTCTTAAGCACACTGACAGACACATGGATGCTGTCGGTTTCTCAAAATAATGGTGCTGGTCAAACAAAAAATGTACTTTTTTGAGTTTCTGACCATCATAGCTATTCAAAAAGAAAATTGTTCAATTCCAGTCACCAGCCAATTTCTCAATTCATCTTTAATCTTTATCAGGAGTTACTTTAACTATGTTTTTTTTTTTACTTGCTGTTGTATTAGTTGTAATATTTAGGCCAAAAATGGAAACAAGCTCTAATCTTTATAAAAAGGAGAGATATCCACCATGTTTTTAACATCTTCTAAGATTTCCAGTAATATGATTGTTAAGAGCTGTTTCATGTAAATGCTGTTGAAATGATCTCACAGAAAAAATGTTCAGCTCTACAAATGAGATAATTTGTTCAGCTAATCGAGATAAAACTATGAAAGCTCAGGCTCCTTTTTTTTCTCCTACTTGTCCTCAACTGCAGTGCTTGAGTACCACTAAAAACGTCTCAACTCTGATGAAAAAAGTAAAGTTGAGAGCTTTTCAACTCAAGTAATATCTCCCTCTTTCCCACAATCGATCTGTTATCCAGGCAAACCTTACCTTTTGGTGTTCTGATTCAGTTCAGGTATTAAGAATTTCTTGGCAGGTTATATACAGCTGCCAAATCACAGATGTGAAACAAAATGTTGCAGCCTTTATAATTCAATGTCAGCAGCAAGGGACATGCTAATAGCAGCGGGCTCTGTGTTTCATGAAAGGAAAATATAAGGCCAGATGTTCAAGGGTGGCCAAAGAAAACTTAGCCACCTTTCACTTTCATCAGAGCCTGATCCAGGACCTTCATGACTCCACTGCTTTCTCATGTGGTACCTGAGCTCTCAAACTACTCTGGTCCTAGGCAGTTTGTATTTTCTGAATATGCTCATTTTGATCAAATGCATTGTTCATGTGATAAAATGGTGAGTGCAGTGCATTAATGTGTCACATGGTTTATCGATCAATGAAAAGCAGGTTTTCACAGATAAATGCACTATTAATGCCATTGTCCTCCTTTCAGTGAATGATTCAGGTCATCTATTGTATCACTGTCTTCCCTTTAGATGTGGAGCACAAGGAAGACGACGGGTGCGACACAATCAAGACCGAGGTAAGATTCCGGTGCTATTGTGTTTTTGTTTTCTGGATCAGTACAAGGGTTGAATCAGCTCAGAGTTGTTTAACCCTTTAAGCCCTAAGGGGTTTTAGAGCAATTTCCGCCCGAAATTACATAACTTAAATAAATCAAGTATGGCTCCACAGTTATAAGGTCAACCTGTAAACCTTTGGTACCTGTGGAAAGGTAAGACATAAAATAATGCTTGTGTGATTTATTTGTGATTAAACAAAGAGAAAATAAATTTTTTGTCCCTTGGCAAACGTTTTTTCTATATAAACATTGCAAAACACTATGAAAATGCATTGGAAATCCTAGGAGAACCCACAGGTTGTATTCATCAACATCTTGACTATAACTGCAGCAAATGTGGACGGATTCAGTCGAAGCATATTTGTTCCACAAAGGTTTTAGTAGGCAATGTGCTAAGTGGAGCGCCAGGCAGAGCTGGGATTTCGGCACAATTTAGCCAAAACTGTGCCAAATATGTTTTTCATCTCATAAAAGGGAATCTGGTCAAATAAAAGTGCTGATTTCCACTGTAGGACTTCTTTTGCATATGATATAGCCTTTGGTCATGACATTTACCTTGTATTTCAACAAAATGTACAATTGTGCACAACATAAAATCAAAACAATGGAAAGAAATCCAACTAAATTGTATCCTTTTATCTCCAACTGGTAGAATTTTATTGGAAAAAAAACTAACACTGAAAAACGATATAAACAAGTGTGCAAAAAACAGCCATTAATAAAAACAATGTAAATCAATGTGCAAAAACAATTATCTGTAAAAACGATATAAAAAATGTGCAATAAACAGCCATCAATAAAAGCAATGCTAACAAATGTGCAACAACAATTAGCGATAAAATCTATATAAACAAACTTGGTGACCATAGGAATGTCTTGCCAGCTAAAATTGTCCTTTCCGCATTTGAATTGGTGTTATTGATTATGGTCTGGATGGTGCTTGCACTAAAAAAACAGCTTCAACAGGGTCAGGGTTGTCATCACCAGGTCTAGAGGTAGCCTGACTTGCCCGCGTCGGGAGTTGTTTACCTCTCTTTGTTGGCTTGGATGAGAGGCTCCTTTTTCTTGGGACAGACGCTACCTTGCGTTTTATGAGCCTTAAGGCACTACGTAGCTAATGGGCAGGTGGCTCATAATGCTCATCTTCTTTGTCTTCTGCACCATCGTCACTGCAGAAACTGAAAGATACAGTATATGCTGAAGACCTAATTGATCTAAATGATTAAAAATGGCTAAAAATGAAGTTGCATCTGACACTGACATATAATAGGCTTAGGAACACAATGGTAACACTGTAATGACACATCATGTTTATTTTGTGTCCATAATAGTTTGCAGAATAGACTTCTCACCTTGAAGAAGATAACCGAAGTGGTGGGAGGCTGGGTCCTTACAAAGCCAGATGGTCCTGCCTCCTCTTGGCTGCAGATTATAAATTATTTCCTACTCTACACAAAAAATAATAAAATAACACACAAAGGCAATAATGTAATTCTGCAACAGTGGTATTGGTAAAGTGTCAGTGATATAACAGCTATATAACAGGCCTTCAACCAGTTCCACAAACAAGCCCAGCGGTCCTTTTGTTCTAATTATACAGCAGTAGTTACAATAGTAAAAATCGGTAAAGCATTGTTGAAATAACTGAGATTAAAGTTGCTGGAAATAAAAAGTAACACTATAACTTACTAGTGAACTGGGTCTCGGAGAAGAAGTTTCTCATCTTCATCCACTTCAAAATCCACACTGCTGTCCGAAGAATCTTCCACTTCAAGGTCTCTGCAATGCAAAATTGTTTCCAAGGCTTCGTTTTACTGTTCTGCGACATTATAATGTTCAAATTCACGGGAAAACACGAAACAACAAGCAAGCTATGTGTGTAGCAGTGCCTAAAACAAGCTGTGTGTAACGCGAACGTTATTACCAGAGTTATAACCTGGGTTAAGCACGGGAATTATGTGACTGGAAAACATCATACGAAGACTTGTGATACGTCCCCGCAAAGGGGGTGGGGAAGAAGCAAAAGTGTTTCCTGTAGGATTTCCCGTGTAGACTCAGATATGCTTGAAGAACCCCTAAGCATCATCTTGTGTTTAAATTGCTGTAAAACCAAAAGTATTTGTGAAAAACTAATGAAGCAAATTGCTTTGTAAACATTAAAGCCTCCTCTTGCGAGGGATTTAGGAAAAAAGCATCTGGCGGTGTTTGACCAACTTTTGGAGCCGGCAAAAAAAATGGGCATCCCTCTGCTCAAGTTCTTAACAGGTTAAATTGTCTCTTTAGTAGGGCATTTGGTTTTCCAAGAATATGCAGTGATGTTTTGACTGACTGTAAGTGCCAAGAATAAACATCAAGGAAAGGAAAATTGTAACATTCTTGCTGAGATGTGGACAAATGATCAGTTCCACTTCTACTCTGTACATTGAATGTAATGCACACTTCAGTCAGTGTAAGACTGAAAAATGGCGGGAACAGTGGCCCTGCTCTCAAAAGAAATGGAAAACATAAAGAACCTCACACCGGACATGCATATTGAGGTTAACTATGATCGTATGCTTGAATTCTGTAGCAAAATGGTCATTTTGATTTCCTATGGTTCTGGGGATTACGGATATGTAGCTTCAAGGTCAAATTTTCTCCACACCAGTGTTAACTGTGAACGCTATGGACACCGTCTAAAAATAACACAGTTACACTCAAAAGTGTACACCACCCTGTTAAAAGAGCCAGGTTTTCGTGATGTAAAAAAATTAGACCATGATAAATAATTTCAAAACCTTTTCCACTTATTAAAATGTGATCTACATCTACAACTCAAGTGAAAAATGAACAAATCTGCTAGAAAGAGAAAAAAGCTGCTATAACCCACTTGCATAAATGTGCGCACCTTTAATCTTATAGTTTGTTGAAGCTCATTTTGATTCAATTTCAGCATTGAGTCTTATTTGGTAGAGGAGTCCCACTTCTTGGCTCTGCCTTGCAAACGTTCTCCAAATCTATCAGACTGTGAGGAATCTCTTGTCCACAGCCTTCCTCAGGTGGCCACCACAGATTTGCTGCCAGATATAGTTCTTAATTCAATTCAAATTCAGAAATACTTTATTAATCCTAAAGGGAAATTAAATGTTGTAGCTCATTTTGTGAAGGTTTCTTCAAAGAGTGGTTGTAGATGCTGATTGCTGTGGGCAGGAAGGATCTCCTGTAGTGGTCTGTCTTACAGCAGATCTGAAGGAGCCTCTGACTGAAGACACTCCGTTGTTGTACTACGGTCTCATGAAGAGGATGCTCAAGGTTCTCCATAATGTTCTTCATTTTCTGAAGAATCCGTCTTTCCACAATGATCTTCAGAGGTTCCAGAGGAGTCCTCAGAACAGAACCAGCCTTTTTTATCAGCTTGTTGAGCTTTTTTAAGTCCCTGGCTCAGCTGCTGCTTCCCCAGCAGAGGATGGCAGAAGAGATCACACTTTCCACACATGTTTGAGCTATCTTACCTGCTTTAGTGATTCTATCCCTCTGTTTTGGTGTGGTAGTAGTGCGTGGGGGTCACCGGTTCAGTGAAATATCTTTCATGTAGGATATATCCAAAGAAAGCTACATGACACAAAAACCCAAATTCCCATCAGTTCTCAATGGTGGCAGATCCTTCTCAGTAACATTTGCAATGAACGCTGTACTTCGCTTCGCCTTTTCTGATTTAGGGGGTGCTTTGACTTCGATAGCTCAAAGGTTTTCCTGTCTGCTTTAGTTCGTCCTCCAGGTGCAACCATGTAATATGGTTCCTTGTGTTTGTCATGTTTTAAAATGATTTTCTTTTAGTCGAACGCAAATTTCATATGCTGTGGCTTTTGTACAAGCCATTTTTGTTTTAATGTAGAGCTGCATGATGCATAAACTGTCCTGGTGCCACACGTACGTGTTTCAAAGTTCCTTTTTTGCACACCTCAAAATTAGATCATACATTTCCCCATAAGTTGTGTTTTAGCCACCTTTCAGTATGAGTCCATTCGACTGTATGTGTCACGATGGACTTTGGTTTCTTTGCAACGTTTTATCGAAGAACTCCGGTAACAGGGGCTGCATGGTGGCGCAGTTGGTAGCACTGTTGCCTTGCAGCAAGAAGGTCCTGGGTTTGATTCCCGACCGGGGGTCTTTCTGCATGGAGTTTGCATGTTCTCCCCGTGCATGGGTGGTTTCTCACCGGGTACTCCGGCTTCCTCCCACAGTCCAAAGACATGCCTGTTAGGTTAATTGGTCACTCTAAATTGCCCTTAGGTGTATGAATGAGTGTGTGCATGGTTGTTTGTGTGTTGCCCTGCGATGGACTGGCGACCTGTCCGGGGTGTACCCTGCCTCTCGCCCATAGACTGCTGGAGATAGGCACCAGCTCCCCTGCGACCCACTATGGAATAAGCGGTAGAAAATGACTGACTGACTCCGGTAACATTCATGGAAAGGCAGCTGAATCTTAACAAACAACACCTCTGTCAGGTCCCAGGAACATTGTAAAACCCTGAGGAGGTCATTTACAAAGCAGTGTGCTTTCCTTCATTTTCTGCAGCTGTTTTTCTCTTGCTATTTGTTTTCTTTCTGCACTGGATCAATGACACAAAATGCACTAAATACATGCAGGAGTAAACCCACCAATCAAGTTCAACAGATGGGAGCAGTTTGTATCTGTTTTTGCATGAGGCTGCAGATGTTTATTTATTTATTTTATTTATTTATTTATTTTTATTAATTGTTTTGCTCTGTGAAAAGCATTACTCTGGAAATCAAAATCTGACATGGAGGAACCAATGAATGGTGTCTGTTAATCAATGGGTGATGCTGCAGATTATTAAAGGAAACAGAGGAATTTACCCCTTTAACTGATTCATTTGGGGTTGAAAAACACCCACAGAAGTTAAAAATGAATTTGATTATTACATTTTGCTTGTAGTCAATACAAATATGCTGAAGTCTGCCACAACTTCTAATTGTAAATGTCAATTTATTTATAAAGCAAGTGATGGACAGCAAATTTAAGCTAACCAAAACACAAACTATGTCGTTAATATGAAAAAAGGATCTTAGGGTTTCTGTTGAAGGGCTCTGGCTGTGGGCTCGATACGTCCTCCACTAGAACCCCTCAGCTCAACAGAGATTTATCGATTCTTCTATGCCGGACTCGTGCAATACAAATGGATCCTCTTTACAAAGTTTATGTAATTAGAATCTGTTTGTTAACGTGAAGCATCTGATAGACCTTTTCCACAACCACAGTTCCAATGAAATTGGGACTGCAATTGATCTGCAAATCCCGTTCATCATTTATGTAATTGAATACACTAGAAAGACTATTTAATGTTGAAGCTGACAAACTTTATTGTTTTTTGAAATTACTGACTCATTTTGAATTAGATTTTTGCCACACCACATGAAGGCAAGCTTCACCATAAATCCATGCAGAAAGGTTAATTTAAATGTTGACAAACCTCATGAGTGTAGAGAGATGCCGTTTACTTGGTGAAGCTTTTTAGGATCAGACCCGCCTGTGAATCTTTTTTCAGAATTAAAGCACACACAAACTCAGGTTTGCAAACATTTAGTACCCACCTGTACTGTATCTCTGTACACCCCCACCCCCCTCAGTCATACAATTGTAGTCTACAAGATTACAACACAGTTTGTTTCTGTTTTATTTTTACACTCGACTTGGACTTTAACTAGGATTTGAGCCTTTGAGTTGAAAATATTTGACACTGTATGCCAAACAGAATGGGTGTTATTTAAAAAGCTTTTTAAATTTTTAAAATCATCTAATATTAAGTCTGTAAAGTGAGAGAAAGTGAGTGCCAGCTGGTGAACATAAATACCCATGATTTTTTCATTTGCTTACAAGAATTGTGACATGGTCAAAAGGATAAAAACTATACCATGGGAAAGTATGCGTTCACTATAATGATGGACAAATTCTTTTCGGCATCACAGCAATTAAAGCCTTCTTATAATTACTGACCAGTTTCCACTGGTATTGCGAGTATTTTTCTTTGATGATAAGTTCCAAGTCTATGATGTTGGACAGCCTCTTTGCTATCACCCTATGCTTTAGCTTCCTCCCCAGATTTGAATGAATAACTCTTGGAAACTAGTATTAGCTCAGGACCTTTTTATCAATTTACTTGTTTAAGAGTCACAGTTCAACTTTGGACATATTTTGAACCTCGCATGTCTTTACTTGGGACATGACATCGAGACTTGCATGGAAGACACGGGACTTACTCTTTAGTCGTAAATAGTAGCTTGATCTGACTTGTTTGGTATTTTACCATCAGTGTAACATAAATGCTGCTGATGACCAAATATTCCAATAGGACTCAAGAATCTACATCAAATCAGAATCAGCTTTATTGCCAAGTTCGTACATACAAACAAGGAATTTGCCTCCAGTACACATTGCTCTTATGTTCTGTTTTTGCATTACAGAATATACAAATTTACAATTTACAATGTACAATATACAATGTACAATGCAATATTCTGCATTACAGAATATACAAATTTACAATGTACAATATACACATATCTAATAAAAAAGGTGCATTTGCAACATCTGTATGCTGTTGTTCTGTACTCTATTGAATGTTCAACAGAGAAACAGCCTGGGGGAAGAAACTGTCTCTGTGGCGGCTGGTTTTAGTGAACAGTGCTCTGTAGCGCCACCTGAAGGTAAAACTCTGAACAGTATATGTGCAGGGTGTGTGGGGTCGGCAGAGATTTTGGCAGCTCTTTTCTTGACCCTAGACCTGTATAAGTCCTGGATGGAGGGAAGGTCAGTCCTGATTATTCTCTCTGCAGTCCTGGTTATTCGTTGCAGTCTGGACCTGTCCTGTTTTGTGGATGAGCCAAACCACACTGAGATGGATGAAGACAGGACAGACTGAATGATGGCAGTGTAGAAGATGACCAACAGCTCCTGTGGAAGGTTGAACTTCTTGAGTTGCCTCAGGAAGTACAGTCTCTGCTGGGCCTTCTTTCGAACAGTGTCTATGTGTGAAGACCATCTCAGGTCCTCAGAGATGGTGGTTCCTAAGAACCTGAAGTGGTCCACGGCCGATACAGTGTTGTTGAGGATGGTGAGGGGGGTGTATGGGGGTGGTGTTCTCCGAAAGTCCACCACCATTTCCACAGTCTTGAGTGGGTTCAGTTCAAGGTAGTTCTGACCGCACCAGTGTACCAGCCGATCCACCTGCTGTCTGTATGCAGACTCATCACCGTCCTGGATCAGTCCAATGACAGTGGTGTCGTCTGCAAACTTAAGGAGTTTCACGGACAAGTCCGATGAGGTGCAGTCATTTGTGTAAAAAGAGAAGAGGAGTGGGGATAGAACACACCCCTGGGGGGCACCAGTACTTATTGATGTGGATCGGGAGAAGATGCTCCCCAGTCTCACCTGCTCCGTCAGGAAGCTGTTGATCCACTGACAAGTGGAGGCTGGGACGTTGAGCTGGGTGAGCTTCTGGTGGAGGATGTCTGGTATGATAGTGTTGAAGGCCGAGCTGAAGTCTACAAACAGGATTCTGGCGTACGTCCCTGGACGGTTGAGGTGTTGCAGGATGAAGTGTAGACCTAGGTTAACAGCATCATCTGCCGACCTGTTTGCTCGGTAAGCAAATTGCAGGGGGTCCAACAGGGGGCCTGAGATGTCTTTCAGGTGCTTCAACACCAGCCACTCAAAGGACTTCATGATCACAGACGTCAGGGCTAGAGGCCTGTAGTCATTTAATCCTACGATGGTGGGTTTCTTGGGAACCGGATGAGATGGTGGATCGTTTGAGGCAGGAGGGGACCTCACACGTCTCCAGTGACTTGTTGAAGATCCTTCTGAAGATCGGAGCGAGTTGATGTGCACAGGCTTTCAGACATGATGGGGAGACGTTATCAGGTCCTCCAGCTTTCTTTGTTTTCATGCGCTGAAAGAGCCTATTTACCTCTTCCTCTGAGATCTTTAGTGCAGGCAGAGGATCTGATGGTGGGGGGTTGGTTGCTTTATGGGAGGAATTTGTTCCTGAATGGGATGTAGAGGGGATAATTTGAGGTGTGAATGGCTTCTTGTCATGTCTGCAGTAGAAGCCATTCAGACGGTTGGCCAGGAGACGACTGTGTTCAGGATGGGTGGAGGGGCTCTTGTAGGCAGTCAGGTTTCTCAGACCAGTCCATACAGCTGAAGTGTCACCAGTAGAAAGGCTGTTCTTAAGCTTCTCACTGTAGCTTCTCTTGGCTGCTTTGATCTCTTTTGTTAGTTTGTTCCTGGCCTGCCTGTACCGCGCCCAATCTCCACTGCTGTGAGCTTCTTCCTTTTCCCAGCGCAGATTCCTGAGGTGTGGAGTAAACCATGGCTTATTGTTCCCAAAGGTGCAGAAGGTCTTGGTCTGTACACACATGTCCTCACAGAAACTGATGTATGATGTCACCACATCAGTTAGTTGGTTTAGGTCAGTGGCTGAGGTTTCAAAAACAGTCCAGTCTGTGCATTCAAAGCAGGCCTGTAGCATCCGCTTTGATTCCTCAGTCCACTTCTTAACAGTGTGAACCTTGGATTTGGAAGCTCTTAGTCTCTGTCTGTAGGTTGGGATGAGGTGGATTAGATAATGATCCGAAAAACCCAGAGCAGCCCTGGTAACAGCATGATATGAGTCCTTTAAAGCTGTGTAACAATGGTCCAGTGTGTTTTTGTCTCTGGTGGGACACTTAATATGCTGTCTGTATTTGGGGAGTTCATTTGAGAGGTTTGCTCTGTTAAAATCTCCCAGTATTATGATGAAAGAGTCCATGTTTTTTTTCTCCACGTCTGTAATCAGCTCAGCAAGATGTTTTTCCGCGGCAGAAGTGCAGCCATGCGGTGGAAAATATGAGCCAATCATTATAAACGAGGAAAACTCTCTCGGTGAATAAAACGGTTTACAGATTATGGAAAATGTCTCCAGATCCGGGCTACATGTTTTTCCCAGCACTTTTATGTCTCTGCACCAACCTTCGTTTATATAAAAGCAGATTCCGCCTCCTCGCCTCTTCCCCGATAGTTCCGCGCTGCGATCCACTCTGAGCAGCTGGAAGTCCGGCAACAGCAGTGCGCGGTCCGGGATGTTTTCACTCAGCCATGTCTCGGTGAAGCAGAGAACCGCTGATCCGCGGAGGTCCGTGTTTTTACCGGTGAGAAGAAGCAGCTAGTCCAAAGGTCCAAATGTATTTCTTATTTATACATTTGTTTATATTGACTTTCTAAAAATATCTGATTTGAAGTAGAGGTCTTTTCATACAGCTTTTAGACACAAATCATTCTAAAATATATATTGTATATTTTAAAAAAATGTTTGCTTTTGACTGGAGATCCAGGAACCGCGAAGTGCTCTTCCCTCTTAAAACTGGTGAAAGAAATGGTACCTAATGGTCTATAGATTTGAAATATCAAATACACTTGGGAGCATCTCAAAAATGTTTGTTCCAATGTTTTTTAAACTATTGCCAACGTTCTTAGACACTGTGACCTCCCTTTATAAAATTAACCAGTTTACTTCAAGTTAGCCCAGTTAGATCACCAAACTACCCATTTTAAATAGAATCTCTCACATAAAATATGGTGACTGGCTAGATGAACAGTTTTGCTACAGATCTCTACTTAATTCATAGGTTGATTCAAAAACAAGTAGCTAATTTGTTTTTTCATACCTTAAACAGGGAGGTCGAGGCAGGCTACGAGGGGGAGTTGGTTGGGAGATCAGCCTTCGACAGAGGCCAATGCCCAGAATAACCTTCCAGGCTGGTGACCCTTATTACATTAACAAGCGGACCAGGGAGGAGTTGATGGCCAAGTGGAAGATGGAGGTGAGTACCCCAACTCTAAACCAGCCACCACAGACTCAGGGGGAGGGGCAAGCGTTGACCGAAGCTTCTAGAATCAAAGAAAGGGCCCCGGGTCCATTCACGACCAAGTGTATTTGATGTGTCATTTGATATTTCATGAAGGTACCATTTATTTCAGTGAAATTTCCTCAGTTGGCTTCTGCTTTCCATTGCTCTCCTCTTGTCTTTTGTGGGTCACATCTGGTTCATGCTGTCCTGCATTAAACATTCAATTTAGATTTACGCTGTTCTCCATGCTTTTCATGTCTTACTGCAGAGGCAAGTGAATGTTAAAAAAATTGATCACAGCATGTAATGTTTTTTGTTAGAAACATCTGAGATGAGTTGAGATAAACGAGATTGAGTTTTTGAAATTCAGTTAATTTAAGCTGGTTTATGTTGGTTTAAGCTAAATTAAATGGAGTTGAGTTATAATCAGTATGAGTTGAACTGACTGAGACTGAGCCGAGTTAAATTAAATTTAACTGGGTTAGCTCAAACTGAGTTGAACTGAGTTATCTAGCTGAGTCACATTAAGTTGAGTTGAATTTTATTCGAGTTGTTAAACTTAGTTCAGTTGTGTTGAATTAAAGAGTTAAACACTGTTAAGTTCAGTTAAACTGAGTTCAGTTGAATTAAACCTCGTTAAATTAAGTTGTGCTAATACTAGTTAAATTCACTTGAGTTGAATTACATTGAGGAAAACTGACGTAAACTGAGGTAAGTTGAGGTACACCAAGTTGAGTAGAGGTGAATTAAATTGCGTTAAATTGAGTTAAACTCAACTTAGTTTAAAGTTGAGCTGAGCTGAATTAAATTGAGGTTTGTTAAATTGAAGTTAAACTTAGTTAAACTTAGTTGAACTGTGCAAGTCTAGCTGAGTCAAATTAAGTTGAGTTGAATTAAATTGAGTTAAACTGAGTTAAATTGAGGCAAATTGAGTCAAGTTCAGCTAAGTTGAGTTAAACTGAGCTGAGTTGGATTAAACTCTGTCAAACTGAGTGAAATTGAGGTAAATTGAATTAGGTTGAGCTAAACTGAGGTAAATTGAGATGAACTAAACTAAGTTGAGTTGAATTGAGTTAAACTGAGTTGGGTTAAGTTAAATTTAGCTGAACTGTGTTAAGTCCAGCAAAGTCAAATTAACTTGAGTTGAATTAAAATGTGTTAAACTGATTTAAGTTTAAGTTGAGTAAAGTTGATTTAAATTGGGTTAAACTGATTGAGTTGGATTAAACTGTGTTAAACTAAGTTAAATTTTGGTAAATTGAGTTATGTTAAGCTAAACTGAAGTAAACTGAGCTGAATCAAACTAAGGTGAGTTACGTTGAATTTAACTGAGTTAAACTGAGTAGAGTTCAGTTAGGTCAAGCTAAACTAAGTTTAGTTGAACAGAGCTTAAATGGTTTCCCTAATCAGGGTCTTGTTTAGAAATGTTTTTGTTGGATTCAGATATTTTGAACTAATCTTCGTCTACTTGATTGATTTGTGTTGGCATTCTAACCTCAAACATCAATTTGTGAATCAAGGAAAAAGCGGACAAACTCTAGAACCTGTTGATCCAATCTAAGGTACTGACTATTATCATCATCAAGTGGCTCACCCTGCAGCATAGATGTCCATCTTTGCACACTCATTTGTATGTTAGATGGAGGCAGACATGTCTGTGTTTAATGATCAGTTTAGGAAAACAAACACAGAGGTGTTTTTACATCAGACTGAAGCTGGGGAAAACGTTTTTCTGGCACAACGGCAATGTTCCGTCGGTACCGCGGTACCAAGTCACGTAAAATCAAACGGTACCATTTTTTGGTACCTAAACACATAATCGTGACTGTCGCGATTTTCCATTCCAGACATAAACACAGCATTGCACGCACAAGAGCATAATGACGTCAGTAGCCGCTTGCACGTCAACAAAGCATGGCTGATAGAAAGTGCTCGAGAATATGGCTCCATTTTTCAAACTGCGATGCAGATTACGCTCGCTGCAATATTTGTGATGTGAAGTGCAAGGTCAGTGGTGGGAATACTTCTAATCTGAGGAAGCACCTGGTGAAGCACCAGATTTTTCTCAAGGCTGAAGAGTGCACAACTTTCATCAGCCTCAGATCTACAGCTACAACTCTTGCATTCGACACTGTTAACACGCCTGCATTTGTTAGCGACTCGTCGTCTGCAGCCAGAAACATGGGAGAAGAAATGTTTGAAGCAACTGAGATGTTACAATACAAACAGCTGGCTGTTAATTTGATATATTCATAAAAGTTTAAATATTGAAAAATAAATATGTTAAACTGAAAAAGTTTGAGATTTTAATTTTAAACGAATTAACATTCCCCCTCCTGGAAGCCCCACCTTAAGGTGGTGGAGGGGTTTGAGTGCTCAAATGATCCTAGAGGCTATGTTGTCTGGGGCTTAAATGCCCCTGGTAGGGTCTCCCATGGCAAACAGGCTCTAGGTGACGGGTCAGACAAAGAGCGGTTCAAGAATCTTTCATGAGGACTAATATATCGAGGCAGGTGAAGTTGCCCGGTACGGCGGAACCAGGGTCCTACCCTGGAGCCAGGCCTGGGGTCGGGACTCGCCGGAGAACGCCTGGTGGCCGGGTTGCTCCTCGCGGGCCAAGCCCGAACGAGAGACCCGAGGCCATCCCCCAGTGGGCCCACCACCTGCAGGGGGAACTGTGAGGGACCGGTGCAAAGAGTATTGGGCGGCGGACGAAGGTGGAGACCTCAGCGGCCTGATCCCCGGATGCTTAGACTGGCTCTAGGGACGTGGAATGTCACCTCGCTGGGTGGGAAGGAGCCTGAGCTTGTGCGGGAGGTCGAGAGATATCGACTAGAAATAGTCGGGCTCACCTCTACGCACAGCGTGGGCTCTGGAACCCATCTCCTTGAGAGGGGTTGCACTCTCTTCTACTCTGGAGTGGCCCATGGGGCGAGGCGGCGGGCTGGTGTGGGTTTGCTTGTTGCCCCCCAGCTCAGCCATCTCATGTTGGGGTTTACCCCAGTGGATGAGAGGGTCACATCCCTGCGCCTTCGGGTTGGGGACAGGTCTCTGACTGTCATTTCGGCCTACGGGCCGGGCAGTAGTGCGGAGTACCTGGTCTTCTTGGCGTCCCTGTCGGGATTGCTGGATAGTGGCCCTCCCGGGGACTCCCTTATTCTGCTGGGGGACTTCAACGCCCACGTGGGAAACAACAGTGAAACCTGGAGAGGCATGATCGGGAGGAATGGCCTCCCCGATCTGAATCCGAGTGGTGTTTTGTTATTGGACTTCTGTGCTAGTCACGGATTGTCCATAATGAACACCATGTTCAAACATAAGGGTGTCCATCAGTGCACTTGGCACCAGGACACCCCAGGCAGGAGGTCAATGATCGACTTTGTTGTCGTATCATCAGACCTTCGGCCGCATGTTTTGGACACTCGGGTGAGGAGAGGGGCTGAGCTGTCCACCAATCACCACCTGGTGGTGAGTTGGATCCGCTGGAGGAGGAGAAAGCCGGACAGACTTGGCAGGCCCAAGCGCATATTGAGGGTCTGCTGGGAACGCCTGGCGGAGCCCTCGGCCAGGGATGTATTCAACTCCCACCTCCAGGAGAGCTTTGACCAGATTCCGGGGATGTTGGAGACGTAGAGTCCGAGTGGACCATGTTCTCCGCATCTATTGTGAATGCTGCTGCCCGTAGTTGCGGCCGTAAGGTCTGCGGTGCCTGTTGTGGCGGCAATCCCAGAACCCGGTGGTGGACACCGGCAGTAAGGGATGCTGTCAAGCTGAAGAAGGAGTCCTATCAGCTGTGGTTGGCTTGTGGGACTCCTGAGGCGGCTGACTGGTACCGTGAGGCCAAGCGTGCTGCGGCCCGGGCTGTGGCAGAGGCAAAAACATGGGCCTGGCAGGAGTTCTGCGAGGCCATGGAGAAGGACTACCGGTTGGCCTTGAAGCGATTCTGGCACACCGTCCGGCGCCTCAGCAGGGGGAAGCAGTGCTTCGCCAACACTGTTTATAGTGGGTGTGGGAGGTTGCTGACCTCGACTGAGGACATTATCAGGCGGTGGAAGGAGTACTTCGAGGATCTCCTCAATCCTGCCATCACGCATTCCCTGGTGGAAACAGAGGCTGGGGACTCGGGGTTAGACTCTTTCATCACCCAGGCTGAAGTCACCGAGGTGGTTAAAAAGCTCCGCGGTGGCAGGGCTTTGGGGGTGGATGAGATCCGCTCTGAGTACCTCAAGTCTCTGGATGTTGTACGGCTGTCATGGTTGACACGCCTCTTCAACATTGCGTGGCGGTCGGGGACAGTGCCTCTGGACTGGCAGACAGGGGTGGTGGTCCCCCTTCATAAGAAGGGTGACCGGAGGGTGTGTTCCAACTACAGGGGGATCACACTCCTCACCTTCCCTGGTAAGGCCTATGCCAGGGTATTGGAGAGGAGAGTCCGGACGATAGTCGAACCCCGGCTTCAGGAGATGTGTGGTTTTCGTCCCGGCCGTGGAACACTGGAACAGCTCTATACCCTCTACAGGGTACTCGAGGGTTCATGGGAGTTTGCCCAACCGGTTCACATGTGTTTGTGGACCTGGAGAAGGCATTTGACTGTGTCCCTCGTGATGCCCTGTGGGGGGTGCTCCAGGAGTATGGAATCGGGGGCCCTTTATTAGGGGCCATCCGGTCTCTGTACAAGTGGAGCAGGAGTTTGGTCCGCATTGCTGGCTCTAAGTCGGACCTGTTCCCGGTGCATGTTGGACTCTGGCAGGGCTGCCCTTTGTCACCGGTCCTGTTCATAACTTTTATGGACAGGATTTCTAGACGCAGCCAAGCGCCGGAAGGGGTCTGTCTGGTTTGGGGACCAGTGGATTTCGTCTCTTCTTTTTGCAGATGACGTGGTCCTGCTTGCCCCCTCTAGCCAAGACCTACAGCATGCGCTGTGGCGGTTCGCAGCCGAGTGTGAAGCGGCTGGGATGAAGATCAGCTCCTCCAAGTCATAGGCCATGGTTCTCGACCGGAAAAGGGTGGCTTGTCCTCTTCAGGTTGGAGGGGAGTTCCTGCCTCAAGTGGAGGAGTTCAAGTATCTCGGGTTCTTGTTCACGAGTGAGGGAAGAATGGAGCGGGAGATCGACAGACGGATCGGTGCGGCTGCCGCAGTAATGGGGGCACTGTGCTGGTCCGTTGTGGTGAAGAGAGAGCTGAGCCGAAAAGCAAAACTCTCGATTTACTGGTCGGTCTACATTCCTACCCTCACCTATGGCCATGAACTTTGGGTCATGACCGAAAGAACGAGATCCCGGATACAAGCGGCTGAAATGAGGTTCCTCCGTAGGGTGGCCGGGCACTCCCTTAGAGATAGGGTGAGCAGCTCGGCCATCCAGGTGGGGCTCGGAGTAGAGCCGCTGCTCCACATCGAGGGGAGCCAGTTGAGGTGGCTCGGACATCTATACCGGATGCCTCCTGGACGCAAACCTCGGGAGTTGTTCCAGGCACGTCCCACCGGGAGGAGGCCCAGGGGACGGCCCAGGACACGCTGGAGGGACTATGTCTCTCGGCTGACCTGGGAACGCCTTGGGCTCCACCCGGAGGAGGGACCCTGATCTGGTAATAAAGTTGAATTAATAACAGACTATTAAAAGTTAAAATGTAGCTTATAATCATAGATGGAAGAAAGCAGACTAGCATTAATTTAGCTTACAGGATTCTAAAAGCAATAAATAGATGAGAAATTCTCAAAACATTAACACATAATAAGGTACAAAGAAACTTTTAAATAACAACCAAAAAAGTAAATAGAAAGAAAATGAGTGTGAGCTCCACAGCAGCCACTGAATCCTTTACGATATCGCTAAAACAATTTGTCACTGTTACCGTCCCAAACTATAACTTATCCCAAATTGTTTGTTCCTGTTTAAACCTTTATTCAGCTTGGATATAATTCTTGTAAATGCATATACTTTACATTACCTACTAAAGCCTATGTTGTCAAAGCGATGTACTGTTCCATAAAGGAAATCTTTACAATATCAACACAGAGTTTTCCGTTTTTTTTCTGCTTCTCTCCCACTCAGCCCCAGTAGCGGTCATAAAAGCATAAAAGTGTCTCCTGGGAGGAAATATTGCCAAATTAGCAGCATATGTCGGGCTCCTACATATGAAGTGCCGTAAAATATGAGTCAAGTGTGTATTTAAGGCTTTTTAAACAGAGGTGGATTTTCCTGAAATTGAAGCACAATGAGGATTTCCTAAGCGCTATTTTGTTGTGCTCTTTTCTTATCTGGCACATTGTAAAAATTTATATGATTTGCATAAACAGTAGTTTGCTTTGGCATCAAAGTCACCCTCTGAGTTCGTCTACTTGTCCTGCAGAGGATCTTACTGTTGTATGCTCCTGCAGCACGGACAGCGTGGTGGTTTGGTTAAATTCATTGCGCTTTACTTTTTTTTGTGCGTTACATGTGTTACAGTGAACTTCTCCTTTTCTCCCTATTCGTTTCCTTCCACCATCCTTTTCTGCACCCCTCCCCCAGCTACTGAAATGAACTTTGTGCTATGGATATGAGGGTGAAGATGAAGTTTGCTGCAAATATCCAGCTACACTCAGCCTCCTGGCCCCTAACATTTGCAAGTCCTGTCTAGCCAACCAGAACTGCCATAGCAATCACCTGACCCTGAAGTCCCCAGACAAAGAAATGTTCATGTGGGGCTTTTTTTTCTTGTTTTTCTTAAGCGCTCTCTTCCACCCCAAGTGTGGGGGTGAACAAACCCAAGCCCCACGCTGGATTATGAGGTTAGCACACTGGCGTTTATGGGTATGTTCTCTGTATTGTTTTATTGATAACACATGGCGATAGTGTGTATTTCTGAACAGCCTACTTACTGTGAGGAGAATATGCTGACATAAGGTATTTCCGCGAGAGTTGTTGTGGACCATCTGTGCGGCATGGCTTAAAGAGAACCTGCCTCTTTAAAAAAGGAAGGAGCGCAGACTTTATCCATGTTTGGGAAAAAGTTGCAGGCTTGAAAAAGAAAGTTGCTCTTGTGAAAAATATGTGCAGCATGATTTTTGATACATTTTCAAAAAGACTGTTTCTAGGGAATTCATAACTTTTAAACAGGAAAAGGTTAGAGTTGTTGTGTTTGCCTTAAAGTAATTTCCCTCCCATTTGTGCAGACTCTGTTCTGCTTGATTAATGCAGATTTCGTTGAAAACTATTGATTAAATATTTTTAAAATGTTAGGAATAAACCAAGCAGATGTCTCTGTTAGTTATTTCAGTAACTTCACATGTTGTTTGATGAAGACGTCTCTTTATATATTAACAGCTAGCTAAGTATCATTCTTAGTCATCTCCTGGAATGAGGCAGAATAACAAGACCCAAATGTGGAATTGCATAACTTTAGCTAGTTAGAAAGCTTTTCTAGAGATCTGTGTTAAAAATCTGATTAACGACAACTGTAACCCTGCTACATTTCTGACAATATTTGTAAGATGTCTGCTATGATTCTGCAGAAATTTGATTTCATGCAGACTTGAATATGCCTGGTGTTGCTAAATGCAGTTTTTATTAGAGATGCACCGATCAGAATTTTGTTTGCCGATTTTTGATTTCTGATGTTTGTCCAGCTTGGAGGTGCCTATACCGATGTTAGCTGATTCAGATTTTTCTTTAATTATTTATAATATGAGCAGAAGTGATGTCACACTGTGTGTGAAAGAAAGGAGTCAATGTAAACCATGGTTTTATAATAATAAAAAAAAACGTAGTAGGTAATTGACATTTTAAATTGTCTTTAGCATCATGTATAGTAAAAACCAAAGCAGCTCTGCCTGCATGTCTTCATTAGAGAATGCAGAGGTATTTAGTAATAATTTAAGCCTTCCTGTGATGTGCTTAAAGTCTTGCTCTCCGTTTGCTTAAACCACAGATATTTCAGAGAAAATAAAGTAAATTTTTTTTTCATACCTTCTCATATTACTGCGCTTTCTTCTGAGTTGACTTTAAATACCCCACTGATACTAAAAATGGGTAATATTGAGTCTTTCTTCCTCATTAACAACTTCAGCGACAAAGAGTGTTGTTTGCACTACCTGATAGGATTTAGGTATCGCAGTGTATGAGCCATCAAGCAGTTACAGTTCTTGATATGTATTTCCTGCTTGCTGTGCACGAGAAACTGCAGCACACAGAGGTCAAACGGTTTGTGTTGTTTTAAAGTCTCAGTGGTTTGTTGAGAAAAAATGCAAACTGAAAACTAAGTTAACTTATCTTTTTTATCAGGATTCTTGCGTTATGATGTTCTGCCATCCTAATGGAACTTTTATGTTAGTATTATTATAAAGTTATGTTAGTTTTAATTTGCAGCTGAATTTTCAGATCATATACATAACACTATTGGTATATTAGGAATACATCTATGAGTGTTAGACCGTTTCAAAGTTTCCCTTACAAAGTTAAAGCCTTATTAAACACAACTGATGTTTAGTTGTTTGTCGTAACTGTGCCGTTAATGTCACTATTACAGTATTATTTGAGCTCATACGTAGAGACTGGTATGTGTTCTGGGTGTTTTCTGCCTCCCAATGCACTCTGTCACCTTTTGAGCCCTCAGGGAATCGTGCTGCACGGCTTCTAAGTCAGATTATCCGCTATTGTGCAACCAACATGTCTCTACACCCTGTGAGAGACCTGTATAGCTTCTGTTCATGACAAAGGGCTGTAATCACAGTCTTCCAAATGTAACGTTTGTGTTTTAAGGGCAAAATGTGCCTGTTTCTTCAACACATTTGCTTTGTTGTGTTTGTACAGTTGTACATGTGCTGTTTGTCTTCAGCGCTGTTCTGACAGGAGGTATAAAGTAGTGCTAGTTCTGCAGTGTCATGACAGGCAGGCATGTGTAAATTATAAAGACCGCATTGTATTATCTCCTCTACCTTCTTTTCTATTTGCCCCTTTTTAGACTCAGAGGGCCTGTTTCGCTCGTAAAGCGGCACACACACTGTGAGGCCCCCAAAAGGGGGTATTAACCACTGAGAAGAAGTCCAGAGACAAATATCTGCTTCTTATAGCCCCTGTACTATGTGCTCGCCTAAATGATTTGTTTAGTGTCACTTTCTCATGGAGTCTGAGGAGTAGAGACCTCAGAGAGAGAGCACGATCATCAGCAAACTAAAAAAGCTTCTTGATTGGCCTTTGCAGATCTCTTAGTATAACTGATTGCTCAACGACAGAGATGAAGAGATGCTGGGCTGAATTCACAAATTCATCTCCTAATGTCACCAAGCTAGAATCCACAATTTGGCAGTAATGATTACAGATTCTTCTTTTGCTTTTTTCTACCAAGCTAGCTGCAATGTGTTCGTTTTTGTAGTTTACCACCTGGAACTACAGATCTAAGCGGGATGTGGAGCAGTAACTCCAGTTTGCTTGTGTTAGAGCCAAGAGGCGTATCATGCATGGCCAAGGGCTTTGAACCAATCATCCAGCACTATAGTCCAGATATTTATAAACCGCAGCTGAGCTTCTTGATTGAAGAGCACATGTTTCTACTCTTCTGAAGCAAACCCCTCCCCACTCAGCCATGGCACCCTGTCCTCTTAAAGGCACTATTGTTTACGGCTCACACTGGGGAAGAAGACGAGAAGGGGATTCTTCTATACTCTCTCTTCCCCCTGCTTTCCCAGCCATGCTACCTCTGGAGATTGATACCATGTGAATCCTGAGAAGCTGAAAAACTCCCAAGGAAAATAAGCACAGCTGTGCAGCACTGCTCTCACATGAAGCGTATAGTATGATCGTCACGTGTTGACATATGGGGATGAAAGTTGGGGATTTTTGTGTATGTGCGTGCACGTAAAAGACAAAGAGTTTGAGCAGAAAGTGAGCATGCATGTCCGTTTGAATCCTGCATTGTGTTTGTTTGAGAAGGAGACATCAGAACGAGTGCAGCTGTTGAGGATTTGCTGCCAGAGGCTTTAGTCTCGGCTGCGTCTCGCCTTTTCTTATCGACCTACTGATTCAGTGTCATGGACTTCAAACTTACTGAACTTTTGTCTGCACCGCTGCAGGTCCGAACTCTTTATGCACTACTCTTGTTAATCCCCCCCAACTCAATACTTGGTTGAACCATGTTTTACTGCAATTACAGCTTAAAGTCTTTGTCGGTATTTCTCCACCAGCTTGGTACAGCTGGAGACCAAGATTTCTGCCCATTCTTCATTGCTAGATAGCTCAACCTTAGTCAGATTGGATGGAGAGCATCTGTGAAGATCCATTTTATATATCTCCAGAGATTCACAGCTGGATTTAGCTCTGGACCATAACACATGTAGATGATTTGATCTAAACCACTCCACTGTAGCTCTGGCTGTATGTCATTGTACTGCTGGAATGTGAAAGTCCTCCCCGATCTCAGGTCTTTTGCAGCTTCTAATAGGTTCACTTGCAGTATTTACCTGCATTTAGCTCTATCTACCCATCAACTCTGGCCAGCCCCCCTGTCACCTCTGGAACATAGCATCCCTATAGCATGATGTTGCCACCACCTTGTTTCACCCTGGGTATGGGGTATTCAAGGGGATGTGCAGTGGTAGTTTTCCACCCAACACATCGACTTGAATGTAGGCCAAAACGTTATTTGTTCGTCTCACCTTAGTGAAGAGCATTATTCCATATGTTTGTTGTGTCCTCTGTGTTGCTTATGGCAAAATACAATATGGCACACTTTTGAGAGTTTTATTTGTAAAATTTGAAAGTTTTATTTGAAAATGTTCAAATCAATGTATCGTTTTCCTTCCACTTCACAACTATGCACTACATTGTTTGGCTATTGCATAAAATGCAAAATGTGAAAAGGTTCAAAGAGAATGAATACCTTTATAAGGCACAGTATGAGCTTGTTTACAAAGGCTCTCAGCCCTGCATTTATTTTGCAATGAAGTAGTTCATAGCTTATGTTGCACTGTCAAGCTCAATAGCTGTGCGTGTTATCTAAAATTCTCTGTTGTCTCTGGGTTTCGTTTTAGGCAGAGAAAAAAGCCAAACTAATGTCAGAGATCAACATAATGAAGGACCTGGAGAAGAACGAGACAGAGACCCAGAAAGAGGAGGTCTCAATAATCAAACACCCACAGCCTTCAAAGCAACAACCTCAGCCTCAGCCACACAGTCAGCCTCTGTCTCAGCCTCAGTATCAACAGCAATCACAGCCGTCTCTGCCGCAGCAACATAAGCAGCCACCTCAGCAGCAGCAGCTACAGCAGCAACCTACTGACCCAGCTTCCCCCACTGTGGCAACCACCCCGGAGCCTGTCACCATCGGAGAAGAGGGAAAAACTTCCCCAAAGGCTGCAGACACTGAGCCTGAGTATGAGGTAACCTTATGCAGGACATGACCTGCTCTGTTTGCAGTGTTTTGAAAGATATTCAAAGATTTTTATTTTAAGGGTGATTGAGTTTAGAATTATGTTTATCATATCTTTTCTATCAAAAGCAGCGGTTTTTACACGTGCACATTTCAGGTGGGGTGTGTGAAAGTTCACTAATATGCACAATAATGGGCTCTATATATTAAGTCACAGGTAAAAGGATGCACTTTGTGCGTTACACCTGCATCAGAAATGTGTATCTACAGCATGTCTCAAGGGGCTTTAAAAAACATTTGATACTGTTGCGAATAAGATTTCATATCCTGCTATACCACACTGATATGGATTGTTTTAACAAGTTGAAAGGTTCTGTGGTATGACTGTTACAAACCACCTGTAAAATGTTTTCCCTTATTTTTATCACTTTCTCTAACGTAGATACATAGTGAAAACATCAAAACTATGAAGCAAACAAACAATTGTGAAAAACTCAAAACATGTTTTTATCTTCTAGATTTTTCATAACACCACCCCCCACCACCCTTTTTTTTTTTTTTTTTGCTTACATTCCTGCTATGCACTCTTGGCATTCTCTCAGTTGGATTCATGAGGTAGTCACCTGGAATGGCTTTCCAACAGTCTTAAAGGAGTTTCCAGAGCTAGGAATAAAAATAAAGACATACCATTCAATGAGACTTTTATCTGGATGTGTATATCCCACATGTAGGGGCCGCTGCTTCCAAAATGTTCATATGATCAACGCAAATGTTGCATCTATGACTTGATAGTAACTTTACTTAATCGAGTCGCACTAAAGAAACAAAACCAAAAACTTAACTTGTGCCAAAAAACCTTGTGACTTAACTTAGGCTCGTGGTATATAACTCGAGTCTTATTAACAATCTTCATCTCATGCAAACAGCAGTAAAAGCAAGGCGGTATGAGAGCTACAGACTGCAGCAGCCGTGACAGATGATGTGCTGTTGTGCATTTTTTAATGTGAAAGGATGGGCTTGATTTATTATCCAGTGACGTTCATGAACCATTTATTTGTTTATTTCATCGGGATAGTGCACATTGATGAACAATCATATACAAACTGTACACAAATTGTAAATGTGCTAGATTTGAGCAAAACTGCTAGTTTACATCTATAGTCCCGAGACAGACACAACACATACGACAAATACATACATCAGGCATAAATATATAAAACCTACACAGATACAGTCGTAGTTAAAAATGAGAACAGGCCTGATTTACTTTAAGAAAGATTTTAAGTTGTGTTTTAAAAATTAGGTAAGACGTGCATTCTCTTACATTTGTTGGCAGACTGTTCCAAAACTGACCTCTCACTGACAGTACAGTTTGTCCAAATTTTGTTCTTCTGTGTGGGATCCCAACATCTCCTCCACAGGAGGTGGTGCTGAAACACCTCACTGGTTTAACTTAAATATATTTGGAAAGAGGGAGCGGGGCCAAATCATGAAGGGTTTTGTAAATAAGGCAGCAATTTTTAAAATTAAGCATTTTGTATTTCTCAAAACGTTGCAATGATGATGTGACAAAGGCTTTTGATCTAAGATTTCGATTGACTTTTTATAAAGGGTTTCTATAGTCTTTCGATTTGTTTCTCCGGTAAGTGAGCAGGATGTAATACAGTAGTCTGTATGTGAAAATATTATTAAATGTAAAAACATTTTTGCTAAGTTTATTGTCATGAATGGCCTGATTTGTTCTGTAAACTATACTTGATTACATTAGCAGTGAGTTTAACATGTTTTTGAAAAGAAAGTGTCGGGTCCAAGGTGACCCCGAGATACTCCTCAACAAGGTCCAGCTCGGTTTCCCCAAGGATCACATTGGACCAATCTATTTTCGTAGGTTTTTGGTGAACATCATTGACACAGTTTTCTTTTTGTTTAGCAGTAAGGATGAGCTGGTGAGCCACTGCTGTATTTCCACCAGAGCTGCCATGAGAATGGATGATTCCTCCTCAGATGTTTTAGCAGGAGTAACAATTACAGCATCATCTGCTACATTTGAAAATTAAAATTTTTACAGATATTTGACAGATCATTGGTGTACACAGAAAAAAGTATAGGTCCTAACACAGAACCTTGTGGAACACCTGTGGGGCATTCTAGAAAAGATGACATGGAGCCTCCCACTCTCACACACTGTCGTCGACTAGACAGATGAGATGTAAACCAAGCAAGAGTGTCCTCGGCTAAGTTGACGTGAGTCAGTTTGGACTTCATGGTCAACAGTGTCAAATGCCTTTAAATCCTAAAAGACTGCACCAACATAGGTGTTTTTGTCCAGCATGGATTTAACATTTTCAATAAAGGCACAATTTGCTGTTTCTGTGGAGTGGTACTGGCGAAAGCCAAATTGCCTGTGGTGCAGGGGGGAGTAGCCATGGCTGAGAGGTTGGTTGAACAGCTTGGTTACCCACTTTTCAGCCACTTTTGACACTACTGGTAATATGCTGATGGGGCAATAATTTGTTGCAGATTTAAAAATTGGTGGGACTGTTTTACTGATTTCAATATTACTATAATGCATACAAAATGTCCTGCAGCTCCTTGGATTATCAAACTGAACCAGAAATGAAGAGATTAAAATATGAGCCCTACTTATTCATCAAAGCATGTGTTCCTAACCTTTATCTGGTTTTTGCTAAAGTCAGTATTAAGTACTTGCTGTTTGTTGGTACATTAATTAACTGAAAATGCTGAGAGTTCTTATGTTGTATTCATTTAATTGATAGGGGAAAAAATCATATTTTATTTTGGTATCTGACCTGCTGATAACAGATTATTGCCAATTTCTGGCTGATTTATTGGTGTATTTCTAGATGTAGGGCTGACTGTTTTCTTGTTACTTTAGCAGTGGATCAATTAAGTTTTATCAGTTAAAGGAAAACAAACAGTGGCATTTAATATAATTTTTGTTCTCACAAGAGGAACTAATTTACATTTTTGGCTTTACTCTTTACGTGTTGGTGCTGAAACCAAGAAGATGTGCTTCATTTTTCTTTGTCGACTATGTTACAATTTTTTTGCTTCTAAACTTTATGAAAATTTAAAAGGAGATTCATGTATACTGTCATAAAATAGATCTAATATAATAATTCACAGTACTGACTAAAATTCCTTTTAAAAAACAATAAAGTTGGCAGTGAAAGTTGGGCATTTTTACATATACTGTACCAAAGAAAGGCTGCCTAGTTTCTCTGTGTTCTTAATGTATGCCTCATTGTTTTCATCTTTTTTAATATTGTGTGTTTTGGTTAAAATTGTTATTAAGTCTTTATTGTATTTTATATAGCAGATTTTTCCAAGAGTAGAAAATATCCAAAGCTCAGCTGTCTGGAAAGGCTTCATGACTATGTTCAGAAGTTATTACAGAGTGGATGATTTGTGTTGTCGTTTGGCTGCAGGACGGCCGTGGTTTTGGCATCGGCGAGCTGGTTTGGGGGAAGCTGCGAGGATTTTCCTGGTGGCCAGGCCGCATCGTATCCTGGTGGATGACGGGCCGGAGCAGAGCTGCCGAGGGAACCAGATGGGTCATGTGGTTTGGAGACGGAAAATTCTCAGTGGTGAGTGTTTAGGGCCAACAGTGATATTTCTATCAGGTGATTTTTCTTTTGCCTTTTCAAGCAAAACAGTCTTCTATTTAGTGATAACCACAAAGTTTACAATGGGCTTTTCTTAAGTTTATTTGTGTATTGGTTACTCTTTTGAAATGTAAACCTGACAGCTTTTTTAATAGGATATTTGTAGTGATGCAAAGTAAAACTTACCTAGATTCTTTTTCTGTGTATTTTTACAGGTCTGTGTAGAAAAGCTTCTGCCTTTAAGTTCATTTAATAATGCCTTTCACCAACCAACGTATAACAAACAGCCCATGTACAAGAAAGCCATCTACGAAGTGTTACAGGTGAGACTTTCAGAGTTATATTTTAATACCACCGCCTGTTTTACTCTACCAGATGCACCAATCAGATGTTTTCTGTCTGATTTCTTGTCTGCATTTTTGTAAAGCTTTCACCAGTAACATAAGATGATAAAATAAGCGGATCTGAAAGATCTTTTTCTTGCCTTCTTGCGCTGAACGATCATTATTTATATTAGGATCAGAGGTGACACTCTGTGTTTGAGAGCAGTCACTGTAAAACGTGCTACATTTACGAAATTGAAACACTAAATGATTAGAAAGCTAATATTGATAAACTATCCATAGCATCTTGTATTAAAGCTGGAATAGGGAGTTCTGAGATAAGTGTGGACTTGAAAATTGGAACAAGCACACCTTATAGGTCCCTCCTCCTTGCTTTCTGCTGTGCTACAGCCCTCCCCCCACAGTGGAGCCTGCCGTGAATGTGCAGGCTAGTAAGCAGGGCCACTGATGACGGCGGAACAGCTAGGGTACAGTCACCGGTAGGGACGAAACATCAACGACATGCTGTGTTTTGACTATGGCCTGTCCTTACTTTGACTACACACTTGGACCTGATTCCATCAGAACAGCTGCAGCATACTGGCAATCTTGAACAATGGTATGCTCTGTGTGGGGGAGGGTGTGAGCAGAACGTACTCAAGCCTGATTGGTTGTTTCTGACTGGGAGTGGTGTAGTTCTGCAATTGGCAGTAGGACCACTGGGAGGAGCCAGAGACGCTTGATTTTTTTTCACAGATCATCTGTCCCATATTCTACTGTCAGGACAAAGTAACAAATATGTAAAAAATACATTTTTACAAAAGTTACCTACATTAGCAGTAACTTAGGGTTAGCAATCCTAACCGCGTGTACTCTCTTGAGTGACCAGGATCGTTAGTGACAGCAAGCTCATTAGCTGAACTCAATTTGTTCAAAAATCTATTTATTTATTTTTTTTAAAGATTTTGTGGCTCTAGTGGCCTCTATTCAGATTAATCAGGCAGGAAACGTGCAGAGAGATGTGGGGATCTATTGCTGTAAATTCATCCATTCTTATTAATATCTTATTGGTGTGCAAATTGTGAATTTATGACAACTGGAGATAACAAACAAATACTGCATTCCAAACAGTCCTTTGCAACATTATATGTGCAAACAATGATTGTGTAATTGCACTGTGATTGGCTATCCCGGGTGTACCCTGTCTCTCGCCCAAAGACTGGGTAGAGGTGCCACAATGCTTCACGGATATGTGAAGCATCCATCCATGATCCGTGATCCATCCATAGGCAATGGATGGATAGATGGATGAATGAATGGATACACTGTGCACCCCTGACTTAAAAATCAATGTATTATTTTTTTTTTTGGCACTAGAGGCCTTTATTTTTGATAGTAGTCAGACAGGAAGGAGGGGCAAAGAGAGGGGAAGACATTCGGCAAAGGTCGTCGGGTCCGGATCTCGAACCCGGGACGGCCGCTTCGAGGGCTATAGCCTCTAAATGTGGTCGCGCGCTAACCCCTACACCAACAGCGCGGCGACCAATCAATGTATTTTTAAAAACACTAAATTTTGTGACTAAATAGTCACTCTTTTATTATCATGGACCAACATTGCCACACATTAAAAGGGTGCTAAGCTTGCTGCCTACATGGAGAAATAACAGATGTCACCTTCAGAAAAAAGCAGTTTTTGTAATATTTGTAATATGTATCCAGGTGGCTAGTAGCCGGGCAGGAAAAGCCTTCATAGCCTGCCCTGACAACGATGACAGTGAAACCTCCAAATCAGTGGACATGTTAAACAAGCAGATGATTGACTGGGCAGCGACAGGGTTTCAGCCCACTGGACCTAAGGGCTTAGAGCCACCAGAGGGTAAGAAGATGGCACCTTTAACCCTGTTGAACTCATTCAGAATAATTTCTGCAATTTTAACTTTGTGATACATTTGTGTTGACTTTGTCCCCCACAAGAGGAGCGTAACTCCGAGGTTTACCCTGAGATGTGGGTGGAGCCCGAAGCTGCAGCATACCAACCGCCCCCAGCCAAAAAGCCTCGCAAAAGCACAGCTGAGAAACCGAAAGTCAAGGACATCATTGATGAGAGGACGCGGGGTAAGGGGCCCAGTTCGTTAGCATATTCAAGCATCATGAACTCTTTATTCTGTAAGTGTTCCCAGAAGCAGTATCTCAACGAGAGGTTCATTATTTGAGAAAGCAAACAGGAAACAGGGTCAAGTTGTTGCTGATTGCTGCGTATCAGGGTGCCACCTACATTTAGGACAAAACTACACTCTGGGGTTAAACAGTGGAGAGCAGCAGTTTGTTTCTAGAGGGGCCATATTGACTTGGTTAAACAATCAAAGGTCCACACGTTAAAATGAAACATGAGCACAGTATGCTGCTTTGTCATACATAATATATTTTTCACTTTAGGATCACAGGAAGGCTTGCTGTGCTTTACTTGTATGTGTTGAGTGGATGCAGCAAGGTTTGCTCGATTTGTAGATGGTTGTCCACTTTGTAAAAGTATTGCTTCCTACCTCGTCTTCTTCTTTTCGTTGGAAGTGTTTTTGTCAGAGTACTTGGTGGAAAAAAAAAAAAAAAGCAGAGATGCACTGATCAGTTTCATGACCAATTTCTGTTTTCCCATGCTTGTAAAGCTTTAATCTGCCAATACCTATTTTAACTGAATTGACTATTATGTAAGAACAAGATTCAGTATGTTTTTCTAGTCTTTTGCCATGAGCAGTTATTAACATGCATATTAGTAGTAGAGATAACATTATGCATTTTTTGTGCGTGGGAGTGAAAGAGTAGTACTGCTAAGTGTTATTTTGAAGCCAAGACAAAATGAGTTTGGAAACTAGCATCTTATTTTAGTGACTAACACAGCTAGCATTTCAAAAACAGCACTCTATGTGTGTATATTCAAGAGAATATGAACTTTTATCTTCTATCTGTTTCCGAAATGCTGACAATTTTTCCAAACCCAGCGTGTTCCAAGAGAGTTAGAGATCGAAAGCGCTAAAGGATAAAACGGAGCAATGTTGATGTATTCTGGGAGGCCTTCCTGTTATTTGCTCTCTCTCTCTCCAGCAGCTTGAAAGAACTGCAAGCATGTTCTTCCTGTTAAATAGCTTCTTACATCTCTTCCACTGACCTTGTTTGAAAACATCTCACTGTTGCTAAAACTGGCTAACCTTACAAGGAAAACACTGGATGGTGTTGTTACCCCTTCCAGGTAGCGCTTCGGTATGGTGCGTTCATTCATCAGTAAAAGATCGGATTTTTGGAATTCTGATCACCTGGTCAGCTGTTGGGTCTGATCCAGTAGAAAATTGTCTGATTCAGGCCAACGTCGGATTTCTTGGAGCACCTTTTTTGTATTGGGATGCGAGCATAAAGAAATAAAGTGTTTTAAGAAAATTTCAGCAACATTGATTGTTTGACTCCCTTTTCTTCCTCAGAGCGGCTTGTTTATGAAGTGAGACAAAAGTGCCGCAGCTTAGAGGGTAAGTTCTGCTCACAGATGCTCTCCAGATGCATTCAGACATTTCTCTCTAACCTCAATCATTAAGAAGTGATTTAATCAGAATGTGTGCAACTGCTTCCATAAAATACTAAAAGCCAAAAATAGAAAAGAAAAACAGCAATGCTATGATCTATATCCTCCAACTGATCCATCTCAGCTGACCTGTGTCACAGCTGGTTAAATGTTTTCAATTCAGGGAAAGTCCTGGGTATCCACACCTCTCTGACCTCTGCCTGTTAAACTCTGCCCCTCTCTCCTCTTCCTCCAGACATCTGTATCTCTTGTGGAAGTCTGAATGTGAGCCTTGAGCACCCTCTGTTTGCTGGAGGAATGTGCCAGAGCTGCAAGGTGAGGAACTGCCCACCCAAGTCTTCAGTGTGTCAAATTAACCCCCCAAAAATGATAAAAGAAAGGATCAGGATTTCAGAACACCTTCTGTGCTCACACATCATTTAGCTATTTAAATTCCCATTGCTTGAAGTTGGCTTTTTCTCTGTGCTTTGCAGAACTGCTTCCTGGAATGTGCATATCAATACGATGATGATGGTTATCAGTCGTACTGTACTATTTGCTGTGGTGGACGCGAGGTGCTCATGTGTGGAAACAACAACTGTTGCCGGTAAGGTTTGATTTCTTAATGCAACAAGTTTATATCATGACAGCCTCTTCTTCAGTTATGCATATGCACCCCTCTTGGCAGTGTAATGTTCGTTGGCTAGGTTCTGTGTGGTATTTAGGGGAAAATGTGTGTCTTACCAACCGTTGACAGCTTTTATCGAGCGTTCAGTCATTAAAATCAAGTAATGTTCTTCTACAAAAGTGGTTCTGTGAGCTTGTTCTAGGTTTACACTCCAAGAAGGCAGCCTAATGCATTATTGCAATATGAAACAGCAAGCAGAGATTGGCAGCAGTAGTGCTTAACACCAGTGCTATTCTGTCTTTCTATTAATGTTAAATATCAGAGTTTTGATTGTTTTTGTCTTATATTTGGTAGATCAAATATAAAACTAACTCGGTTGCTTTAAACATGGCAAAATGGTTTTGATATTCAGTTCTTTCCCCTGGTCGAAGGTCGGCCATTTTAGGTGACCACTTTTCAGATCTGGAAATGTTTGGAAAATAGAACATTAAATATGAAACATATTCAATTTTCTAAACATAGTTTCACAACTCCCATTTTATGAAGAACATTTGGATCTTGCTTTTTAGATGCTATTTTTTACATTAATTTCTGGTTGAATTACATTCCTTATTGCTGACTTGCTACATCCCACCTTGATTGTAACATTTGAGTAATCAGTGTTTTGGTTTTTGACTTACTTGCTGAATGTAGAGACATTAAAAATGTAAAATAGGCTATTTGGACTTTATACAGCTTTAAACTCATGTCAAACTGGACCTGTGGTTCTGGATCAGCTATTTTTTGGAATTTGTTTCTTCAAGTAAAAATTATGCTTTAGGGAATTTGCATTTGTTGGACGATACTCCTGTTTGTAGGCATATACAGGTCCTTCTCAAAATATTAGCATATTGTGATAAAGTTCATTATTTTCCATAATGTCATGTTGAAAATTTAACATTCATATATTTTAGATTCATTGCACACTAACTGAAATATTTCAGGTCTTTTATTGTCTTAATACGGATGATTTTGGCATACAGCTCATGAAAACCCAAAATTCCTATCTCACAAAATTAGCATATCATTAAAAGGGTCTCTAAACAAGATATGAACCTAATCATCTGAATCAACGAGTTAACTCTAAACACCTGCAAAAGATTCCTGAGGCCTTTAAAACTCCCAGCCTGGTTCATCACTCAAAACCCCAATCATGGGTAAGACTGCCGACCTGACTGCTGTCCAGAAGGCCACTATTGACACCCTCAAGCAAGAGGGTAAGACACAGAAAGACATTTCTGAACGAATAGGCTGTTCCCAGAGTGCTGTATCAAGGCACCTCAGTGGGAAGTCTGTGGGAAGGAAAAAGTGTGGCAGAAAACGCTGCACAACGAGAAGAGGTGACCGGACCCTGAGGAAGATTGTGGAGAAGGGCCGAGTCCAGACTTTGGGGGACCTGCGGAAGCAGTGGACTGAGTCTGGAGTAGAAACATCCAGAGCCACCGTGCACAGGCGTGTGCAGGAAATGGGCTACAGGTGCCGCATTCCCCAGGTCAAGCCACTTTTGAACCAGAAACAGTGGCAGAAGCGCCTGACCTGGGCTACAGAGAAGCAGCACTGGACTGTTGCTCAGTGGTCCAAAGTACTTTTTTCGGATGAAAGCAAATTCTGCATGTCATTCGGAAATCAAGGTGCCAGAGTCTGGAGGAAGACTGGGGAGAAGGAAATGCCAAAATGCCAGAAGTCCAGTGTCAAGTACCCACAGTCAGTGATGGTCTGGGATGCCGTGTCAGCTGCTGGTGTTGGTCCACTGTGTTTTATCAAGGGCAGGGTCAATGCAGCTAGCTATCAGGAGATTTTGGAGCACTTCATGCTTCCATCTGCTGAAAAGCTTTATGGAGATGAAGATTTCATTTTTCAGCACGACCTGGCACCTGCTCACAGTGCCAAAACCACTGGTAAATGGTTTACTGACCATGGTATCACTGTGCTCAATTGGCCTGCCAACTCTCCTGACCTGAACCCCATAGAGAATCTGTGGGATATTGTGAAGAGAACGTTGAGAGACTCAAGACCCAACACTCTGGATGAGCTAAAGGCTGCTATCGAAGCATCCTGGGCCTCCATAAGACCTCAGCAGTGCCACAGGCTGATTGCCTCCATGCCACGCCGCATTGAAGCAGTCATTTCTGCCAAAGGATTCCCGACCAAGTATTGAGTGCATAACTGTACATGATTATTTGAAGGTTGACGTTTTTTGTATTAAAAACACTTCTTTTATTGGTCGGATGAAATATGCTAATTTTGTGAGATAGGAATTTTGGGTTTTCATGAGCTGTATGCCAAAATCATCCGTATTAAGACAATAAAAGACCTGAAATATTTCAGTTAGTGTGCAATGAATCTAAAATATATGAATGTTAAATTTTCATCATGACATTATGGAAAATAATGAACTTTATCACAATATGCTAATATTTTGAGAAGGACCTGTATAAGAGCTACAAATTATAAAATTAAGGCGCTAAACTAATCCAGATTCCAAAAAAACTGTGAACTAGTGCTGTTACACTCCGAAAATCAAATGTTTTAGCTGTGTGTTTGCAGTAAAAAGTCTAGAAATTTGAGTCAGAAAAAGTAGTACAGAGATGTGTCAGAACCTTGAGCATCACAAAAGGAAATAATCTAAGCTTGACAGGAAATAAATAGTTTAATAGGATATTGTGCATTGTAAAAAATCTATACAAGATGTTTAAGGTTTAAGTTTTTTAAAGCAGTTTCATATAAATGCTTTGAGATTGCTGTTTGATGTGCGTCACATTTGCAGACACCTCTGTCAGCGTTAAATAACTGGGCAGACATTTTATCACTTTGTTTTGTTTTTTCTTGTATATGCCAGGAAGAACATATGTCTGACCATACAGGAGTCATATTGGTCTACTGAAGGCAGAGCCAATCACTGCATCTGAAATGAGGATATTGAATGAACTAGTACAGATTCAGGTTATTATCTGTTGACTGAATTTAGAGATGTCCCCTCAGGGCTTTGTGTGTCATATGTAGGACAATAACAAAATCTAAAGTTCTTCCTCACATGCAGGAAGAAGGTTTGTCTAGCCTCACTGTTGTTTTAACTCCACTCTGAACTTGTTCTAAAACCAGCATAAGCAGTTCAGCGAAACTAAGAAACTCACATAAACTCATGAAGCTCAATAATACTGTCTATTAAAACGGAGCAAGTATGTTGTGTAGACCTTGCAAAAGTGTTCATACTGCTTTGACTTTTTCGCATTTTGTTGCGTTACAACCACAAACTTCATTGTGTTCTATCGGGATCTCATTTGAAGTTGAAGAAAAAAGATACATAGTTATCAAACATTTTTACAAAGAAAGATCTGAAAAGTGTGGCATACATTTGTTTTCTAATTAATCTGATGCCTCTGATTAAAATCCATGAGAAGTCCCCTGTGTACTTTAATCTGAGTATGGCTACCGATTTTTTAGATTGGTATTTGACAGGCACTGTCTGTCTGAGATGTATACCACATACTTGCTACATTTTTAATAGAGAATATTTTTAATTGAGTAATATTTGCATAAATGAGCAGTTTATTATTTCTAATCAATCAAACACAGATAGTGGCATTATACTTTACAAAGAACTCATTGTTATAACAGCAAAGAGGGGCATCATCATGGAGGTCCTACTCAAAAATGGCCGATAACAAATACTATATCACGTGGGTTTATGCGGTTTGTAATCTGAACCGAAATCACAAAGAAAATCTGGTGAAGCATGTTGAAACACGCCACTAAGGACACACAGAGTGTTGTCAAAGATACGGGGAACTAATCAGCGCACAATGCTGTGCTTTGTTTCAACACGGCGGTATTTGACATTTGGATGATAAAAACTGATGCTCCAGCAGCGTAGCCTGTTTCTGACCTCTGACTGAAACTGAAATGAAAAGGAAAGAATCGTCACTTACCTAGCTGAGTTTAGTTCCCACCAGGAGACATGATTTGAAATCCTCATTGCGTTAATGCATTTAAATCTCTGTGTTGTGTTCAGGTGCTTCTGTGTGGAGTGTGTAGACCTCCTCGTCGGTCAAGGAGCCGCCCACGCTGCCATCAAAGAGGACCCGTGGAACTGCTACATGTGCTGCCAGAAGGGCGGCTTCGGCCTGCTGGAGCGCCGCGCGGACTGGCCCAGCCGTCTGCAGCACTTCTTTGCAAACAATCACGAGCAAGACTTTGTGAGTAGTTGGACCTAAAGCTTTAACATACCAATCAGCGCATTGCAGAGGAATCTTTATGTTGCCTATCTGACTTTCCTTTCAATGTGTCGGTGTTAAATTTCAGGATCCACCAAAGCTTTACCCTCCAGTCCTGGTGGAGAAGCGGAAGCCCATTCGTGTTCTGTCGCTTTTTGATGGCATAGCTACAGGTTGAACATTTTCTCCACCTTTGTCACAGTCTGCAGGTTCAGCAACACTTGTACAGAAATCAGCCATTTTGTCAAATAATTGTAAATGTCTGTAATTAATTGATAATTGGATTGAATGAAATAATTTATAATTAGATGACCCACACCTGTTGTTTTTGATAAATTGTTGATAGATTTGTTTTTTATTGAAATCGGTGCAGGGCTGCTGGTGTTAAAAGAACTTGGCATCCAAGTGGATCGCTACGTAGCGTCCGAGGTGTGTGAAGACTCGATCACGGTGGGGATCGTCCGACATCAGGGGCGGATCATGTATGTTGGAGATGTGAGGAATGTCACTCGCAAACATGTGAGTTAATGTGCTTTGCCTTGGAGGGGCCGTAATGTGTTTAAACTCCACCGCCATTCAGATGTATTAACACTACTATGCAAAAGCATTCATAGAGCCCTTTATCTTTTCACATTCTGTCACATTACAACCTCATAGTGGAAGGACATAATGAACAAACAGCATCATGAAGACCAAGGAACACAACAGACAGGTCAGAGAGGAGGTTGTGGAGAACTCAAAAAACATGAGAAATCAAAACATGAGAGCATTAATCAGAAATTGTAGGCCTATGGCTACTCTGGAGGAGCGGCAGAGATGCACAGGTCTGAGAATCTGAAGACAGGACAGCTATTACCTATGCACGCTAACTCGTAGCGGCCATGGAAGAGTAGGAAAAAGGCCCAAACTAAGAATGAGGAGTATGAGCTTTAAATGTTATCACTGTATTTGCGAGTGATGATAAAAACTAATAATCTATTTGCCAACACATTTTGTCATTAGACACAGAGAATCCCCAAAAGTACAAATACTACTCTAACAATAAAACATTTATATAATCATGAAGGCTACTTCAGTTACATTAACTGCAACTGTTCCCAGTCAGCATTAAATAAATGCATTAATGATATTTTCAAACGTCAAAACAGCAAAAGAAATATTCTGAACCATACTGTCATTTTTTGTTGTTATGGAGGTAAATTTGTCTCACTATTATTCAATCAAAAAAAACCTAATCTCAATCAAAAAATATTAAGTTGTAATCAAAACTTTCAGAGTTGTAACAATTTTTTTTTTTTATGGAATATTTTATTTTGGGGAGAAAAAACATTTGTTTGAAAAAACTTTTTTGATTAAACTGACTCATTTTTTCTCACGAAGAGAAAAAAATTATTTGCAAAATATAAACTTTTATTTGCGCATGTCAAAAATCTTTGGTTACGACTCTCACTCTTGGTTTTGACGCTCTCTGTTTTTGGTTGAACTCAAATAATTTTGAGTTCTGGAAACATGAACATCCTGGGCGGGGCCTAAAGACGAACGCTGTAAGACGTTTCCCTATTGGTTAGCGCTGACTAAAGCAGCAGACTCTGATCCCCCCACCTCTCATTAAATATTAATTCTGTTTATAGTATAGATAACCCTCTAATATAATCTGAAGAGATTGTGTTGTCACCTCTAATGGTTTTGGAGAAATAAATTCCTCAAAGTTAGGCAAAAGCAGACACTGGTTAAGCATTTTGAGGTACTTTGACAAGGTATTTCTACAAACTGTACAGTAAAATTATGAAATATTTATTCTGGTTATAATATAGATGACCCTCTAATAAAATCTGAAGAGATTGTGTTGTCACCTCTCATGGTTTTGGAGAAATAAATTCCTGAAAGTGGGACAAATGCATATAATGTTTGAGCATTTTGAGGTACTTTGACAAGATATTTCTCCAAAACTGTACAGTAAAATATAAAATATTTATTCTTTTACATAAAACATGAATGTGAAAGTTGTAAAAATGTAATTAATATAAATGTTCTGTAGGTTACTTTTCTGTTTTCCTCTTATTTTCTCAACCATTGCCAGGATCGGCGTCCTTTCTGGTCCATTACCGTAATGCACCTTGTATGCGCGACGCTAATCTTTAAGAGAGAGCTAGTGTCGGCTGGCATCACCGCATATTTCTGACTGTCGGCTCACTTGACCGCAGTTTTCTTCTGTACAGTTGATGTCTCCTCACTGAAGCGACGCTGCAAGCCCTGCAGTTCGAGCAGAAGTTCAGAGATGCGGGGGATCAGAACCTGCCGCTTTAGTCAGCGCTAACCAATAGGGAAACGTCTTACGTCGTTCGTCTTTAGGCCCCGCCCAGGATGTTCATGTTTCCAGAACTCAAAATTCTTTGAGTTCAACCAAAAACAGAGAGCGTCAAAACCAAAAGAGTGAGAGTCGTAACCAATGATTTTTGACATGCGCAAATAAAAGTTTGTTTTGCAAATAACTTTTTTCTCTTCGTGAGAAAAAATGAGTCATTTTAATCAAAAAAAGTTTTATCAGACAATTTTTTTTTCTCCCCAAAATAAAATATTCCATTAAAAAAAAGAAAAATCGTTACAACTCTGAAAGTTTTGATCACAACTTAATATTTTTTGATTGAGATTAGTTGTTTTTTCTTTATTGAATAATAGTGAGACAAATTTACTTCCATATGTTGTTAACAGAAGTCAATTATCGTTAACAAGATAAATCACAATTTTTACCATATTGATCTTTTTTTGACGATGACGACAAACAATACGATAATTTCAAATCTCTGAATACTACATTGTTATGGTAAAACATGGTTATGGCAGCATAATGCTGCGGGGATGCTTTTCTAGGGCAAGGACAAGGAGTTGGTCAGAGTTTATGGGAGGGTGGTTGGAGGTAAATACAGAAGAATCCTGGAGGAAAACGTGTTCCAGGCTTGGAACTAGGAGACCCATCTTCTAGCAAGCGGTCTGAGTACTTTATCAAAGCAACGCTAACAATCAGTAGGATTTTTTCACACTGCTTGCTAAAGCTGAGAAGTGGTAGTTTTCCTGGGCTTGAAGACAAACACATTGCAGGGAAAATGTTGAATAAAGAATGTTTAAATAGACACACACTTTTTGAGGTCTGAAACATGAGAAAATGTGTTAAAGAACACAAAAAATAGACACTAAACTGACAATTGACCAAAGATGGCATTTGTTTCCCTTTGCATAAGTAGGGTTGTATGAAATGTCAGATTTATAGTCTATGACTGTTGATATACTGTGGCTAAACCTTAACACCTAAACTATCTCATACCCAGCAAACAAAAGATGAAACAAAACTTTTAAATGCTAAACTGACAACTCAAGAGATTCTTTGTACAATATGTTTATTTTACTCTCTTTGTATTTCCTTGAGTTTGACTTTGTGTTGTATCCTTGCACAGATTCAGGAGTGGGGTCCGTTTGACCTCGTCATTGGTGGAAGTCCCTGCAATGACCTCTCAATAGTCAATCCTGCTAGGAAGGGCCTTTATGGTACGTTTGGACAAATTTGCTTTATTTTACCCTTTATTTCAGATCCAGAAATATTCAAAATACAACAATGTTATTAGATCTTGTTTCTTACTGTGAGGACTGTTTTTGGCCCACAGAAGGCACCGGTCGCCTTTTCTTTGAGTTCTACCGGCTGCTGCACGAGGCTCGGCCAAAGGAAGGAGACAACAGACCTTTCTTCTGGCTCTTTGAAAACGTGGTCGCAATGGGTGTCAGCGACAAGAGGGACATTTCTCGCTTTTTAGAGGTTAGCCTCTCCAGAGAGAAAGCACTGTCTAAGAGTTGAACACAGTAAAAAAAATTTAAGTACACCGCCCCCCCAGTCAATTATAATTTTTAAGGATAAAATAATCTGCTACTTATCAGGCTCTAAAGTTATTCACATCTAGTCTTAGGTGTAAAACAAATATACAAAACTATTTATTTTCATCATCTTATTATTTATTAGAGAAAACGCTAGTATTTCAAGGAGATATACTTTCCTTAACCATGACTGTACATCAGGAGGCACCAAAGGACTACTGGGTTATGACTGCCACCATGTGGTCATTTCTGACGTCTACTAGTCTCCTTACCTCATTTTAAACATCTGACACCTTGTCAACTTGAAACCATCTGCACTTTAAAGCAGTTTAATTCTGTTAAGGAAAGAATATTTGAAGGTTTTTCACTAGAGATGCACCAATCAAGATTTATAAGAAGATATGAAACATGAGACATTATTCATAATCTTCTTTTCTAGCCGTCCTGTGCAGTAATTAATTATTTTAGGAGACGTCAAGCCAACATGTGTAGGTAAGCAGTCAATGTAAAACTTGTAGGCCTTTTTAACTGTCATTAACATCTTATACTAGCTATTAGCAAGATGAGCCATGACAGAGGTTCAAAGTGGAAAACCTTTTTTGTTCAGCCTTTCTGTTATCCGTTGAAAGGCTCGCTCTCTCAGCATAAGCTAGAGTTGTGATGTTTACAAACGAACAGTATTAACTTTGCTTACTCTCCGACTTGAGCAATGGAAACCAAGTTGAAGTTGTGAGCCTTTTTACACAGACGCACACAAGTTCTTTGTTCGCTACTCTACTGGACTAGATAGAGAACAGGCAAGTACACATGCTGTGCTTGTTTGCTGCATAAATGTTGCATGACGTCCTCTGAGATCTCCAAATCGCCTTCACTTGGGTGCCTAGTATGCAGCAATCTTAAGGGAGACAGTTGGATATGCTTCATGAAGTGAGTTTGTGGCGACTCAAAAAGATTAAATTAGTCTGAGCTGGAAAAAAAAACACAGCAGCATCTGGAAACACTTTTCTGATGACAACAAACAGTAAAGCAAAGTGTAATATTTGCCAAAGAAAATTTGAGTCTAGGTCAAAACAATGTGCATCGCTACTCAATGATGCAACACCCAACAGTGTAAATGATTTTATTTTATTATATAAATGACTATTTCCCAGATAAAATGACTTACCCCAGGCTGTCATTTAAAAAAATAAATAGAAAAATGAGCCAGGCAGGATCGAGAAGATCTGGCTCTATTCAGAGCTGTTCCATCCCATTTCAGACGTCTCCCAATAGATTGTAGAAAATAGTTTAATTTAATATAATTTTTACATCTCTGTGCTTCCCCTGACTTTATTCATGTTAAACTTCTCACTGATGCTTCTAATAGCTAACTTTGAGTCTTCCTCCCACAGTTATAGGATATGCGTAGTACGGGTTCGTTCACTGATTAGTAAAAGATCAGAATTTTCAGTTTCTGACTGGCCAGTCACTGATCAGGGCACATAAAGATGACTATCTGTAGTGTTTGCTTTTACTGAAAGTGACACTGTACTTTAAGCATCTGGACTATTCTTCATCATTTACCCTTGCTTTTTGTTCTTCCTTGTCCTTTGATCACAGTGTAATCCAGTTATGATTGATGCCAAGGAGGTGTCTGCTGCCCACCGCGCCCGTTACTTTTGGGGTAACCTCCCTGGCATGAACAGGTTGGTGATTGCATTGTCATGGATCAACATAAACTTTCACAGGAGGGACTGCCTTTGTAAATATAATTGTCTTTAGCAAAAGCAGAGTCTGTAGAGTTGGATCATAGAAGATGCTCTGTCAAACTAAAGCATTTTGGCTCATATGCATAAGTGGAAAAAACAACTGAAAACAACTGAAGTGTAGTTTATTTTGAATCTGACTCCCAAATAATAAAAAGATAGTCTGCCATGTCACTGATCATCACAGATGAATATGAAGTCACAACTGAGACAGAAAGCCTTACTGTAAATGACTCCCATCCATTTATTCTCTCCAGACCTCTGTCCGCCATGTGCGCTGACAGGTTGGACCTCCAGGACTGTTTGGAACACGGCAGAACAGCAAAGGTACATTAGTAAAAATCAAGCAATTGACAGAAATGATTTTTAAAAATGGTAACCGAAAACAATGTCTCTGACAGAAATTATTCAGTTTTTTTTGTTTTTTTTTTGTTTCTAAATATACTGTACATGGTGCTGGCTACATGGTAAAGACATGGAAAAAGCCAATCAATAAATGTATCAATTTCTGGCTGTAGCTTAGTCTCACCTTGAATATTTATTCAATTGGGGTAAAAATGCGTGCTTCACATTAGAGAATATTTTTTAAATAACTAAACTAATTACTAAATCCTCAGGGGCACAGTTGTTGCTACTCCTTCTGCTAATACTGTAGCTTACAGCTTGTACAACAGCTCTTCTGTATCTGTTACATTTCACAATGTTGAAGCATACAGAGAAAGAGATTTTTGACCACTGCTCTCTAATCAGTCTCTCTAGATAATCCAGAGTCCAGAATGCTTTGTTCTGTTCAACATAGGGTTTAGTTCTGGGTACTAAGGTGGCAATGGAAGATGGTTGATTTTGTGTCTGAACTATTTTTTGTTTTGATTTGGCCATATGTTTTGGATCATTTTCCTGCTGAAAGACCCAGTGATGATGAGTTTTTCGTTCATTAATAGAGTTCACCAATTGTTTATTAAATAATGCATTTCAACAAAGTTCTCTGGGCCTTTGGAAGAGAAACAGACCCACAGCATCACAGATCCTCCACGATACTTAACAATGGAAATGACGTGCTTCTCAAAAGCTTTATGCTTTGCTTTACGCTAATCGTACCTGATGTGTTTGTTGCAGAAAAGCAGTTAAAGTCCCAGTAGAGTTTAGCAAATTCCATGTTTAGGTTGGTGATGTGAAGGCTTTTTCCTGACCTATGTAGATATTGTCTGTTGTCTCTGTGGTAACTATTACCCCCTAGATGCCTCTCTATGCAGCAGGTCTCAAACTGTAAGTTTTGGAGATTTTCTTATCCCCCTCACCATCCTGGTGAATGTGTGTGGTGGTAAGATAAATATTGGTCGAGCCTTGTGGCCTGTGACTGAAAAAAATGGGCTTCTGTGTAGCGTTCAATATATTCCCCAGGGAAACAGTTAGTCATTGATCACTAATTACAAGTTCCTGCAAACTCTGATCAACCTAAAGAAATATATGATTTTTACCCCACTGTGTGAATGTACTCTAATTAAAGGATTCATTTTTCTGAAATTTTCATTGTGAGATTATGTTGCTGCAATAAAAACTGGTTTATTTTAAAGCCTTTTATGGCATCAAATGTGGCCAGCACTGCATTATGTACTCAGTTGAATTTCAGGAGATTTCAAATACTAAATATGTAATCACAAAACTAGCAACAGTGTCCTTGATGCAGGAATACACACATTTCCACATTCTTGGCTCCATGTGTTGGATATCTTGTGATCTATCCCAGAAAAATTTAGAAATATTACAAATTTATAATCCTTAAGATATGTCTTAAACAAGAAAAAATACATGTATCACATGTATTATAGTTTACTAAGTCTTTAAAAGAATAAAACGGTAATTATTTTATTTAATGTTTTATTTCTTTCCAGTTTGGGAAGGTGAGGACCATCACCACGAGGTCTAACTCCATCAAGCAAGGAAAGGACCAGCATTTCCCTGTCTTTATGAACGAAAAGGAAGATATTCTCTGGTGCACTGAGATGGAAAGGTATGAATAAACAAAGATTTAAAAAACATACAGGTTTATGAGGTAAGATCTTAAGATAATTAATTAGTTTATGATTATTTGATCATGTAAAGCACTGTTGCAGTTACTGTTGGCTTTAATTAGGCCATCCAGCCACTGGCTTACACACACCATGGTTGGACAAAGGAACAATAAATAAAAAACATTTCTGAGATATAATAAAAAGGTTAACTGCACATCAACTACACATTTGTTACCAAGCAGGTCTTTATAGATTTTGTAAAAATATTCATATTTACAATAGATTAAATGTTTTTAAAATTCAATTTCTCCGCAATAGGTCTTCTATGTTACCTCCTTGTTGATGGTGCCCTAAATATGACCCGGAATAACTACAGCATAACGTTTTTTAATAGAACAGTTGATACACTTAATGTTGTATATATTTGGAGCGAAGCACAAGGCCTCCAAAAGTGCTGACACTTTCTCAAAATTTGAATTTAACTTTTCTGCAACAGCATCACAAGTTTTCCCAGCCACATATACAACTGAGTCATCAGTGTACAGCTGAATATTTAAAGAAACACTTTGAAATGATTGGTAATAGTTGAACTAAGATAATTGGACCTAAAATGGTGCCCTGTGGAGCACCTGTTGCAGTTTTGTTTTTTAAAGAAGACCTAATGTTATTAATTTAAATGCACTGTTCACACCTTCCTTAATTCAAATTCAAACCATGATATTGACTCCTCAGACAAATTCTGTTTTGAGAGTTTTGGGGTTAAGATTTGGTAATTAATTGTCTTACCTTCGGTTTTAGATAACTTTGTCTTAACCTGTTTGTTTGTCTGTGGTTGCTCTCATCAGGGTATTTGGCTTCCCAGTCCACTATACAGACGTTTCCAACATGAGCCGACTGGCGAGGCAGAGGCTCCTGGGCCGATCATGGAGTGTCCCTGTTATACGCCATCTGTTTGCACCACTTAAAGATTACTTTGCCTGTGTTTGAGAAGCAGGAGACGTTGCCTTTTAGGCCATTTAGGAACCAGAAATTAGAACCATAATCCACAAATTATACTCTTGTATAATTTGCAAGCAAAACATTGACATGGATTTCACATTATCTCCTGTATTTGAATTGTAATTCTTATTCTATTTAAGTTTTTGTCATTTTTACCTTTTAGCAGTGTTATTGAGTATTGTTTATTTGTTTGTGCAAGCTATACTTATATGAGGAGAATTATGTTCGTTTTTTAATACGATTAATCAAAATCAATGAAAACAAGACATTTAAATGCAAAACTACACAAAATATTAAATATTATCGTTTTGCAAAGAAAAAAATTTTGAAATTAAATTATGCTTCTAAAGTTTTGCTTGCAAATTTGAAAGGTTTGATTTCGAAGGCGTATATATTTGAGTCTTATGGCTCACCACCCAGGGTGGCATACGTTCAGGGGGCGACACAAACGTTGGGGGGGGGGGGAATCCAGTAATTGTGCCTGAATGGGTTTCTAGTGTTTTTTGTGAATTCTGATTAATGTGTACTGTATGAAAATCTTTATATATTATAAAGATTTTTTTTATAGGGTGTAGGTAATGAGGCTAAGGTTATCTGGTTTCTTTGAAATGTTACATTTAAAGTCTTTTATTTTATAGCGTTCGATTTTTAAATATTGCAAATCTGAAGTGGACTGTTCTACACTGAACAGCGATTCTTTAAAACAGCTTTAGCTTTATTAAACCTTTATTCTATTTCAGAAAAACAAAAGGAGCATTTCTTTAGTTTATTTTCACATCAGGAAAACCTTATATTGAGATCATTGTGAAGAACCTGAACTAAAAAACAGACTTTTTTTAACACAGTTTTGATTTGTGAAAACAAAAAATCATGAGGATTTTTATTTAATATAGTTAAAATCTTTTTGCATCCAGGATGACATCCATGCAAGAACCGATTCTGGTTGGAGTTTCCAAAATGGTCTCTTCAGGCAACATTAACCAATAGAGAAAGATTTTATATCCCTCATTCTGGAAGTTCATGTCTGCACAACTTGCAAAAAAAATGGTTTAAAGCTAAGTAGTTTCAACCAAATCTGGTGGAGGCGTGACCAAATACTCCTAGGCACATATGAAACTTTTAGCTTTGCAAGCAAAACTATAAATGCAAATTTAAGCTTGTGTTATTTTTGCCAAAAAAAAAAAAAAAAATCTTTTTTGTTTGTATCAAAAAAGAACAAAATTCACTTCATATCCTTGAGACTACGCTTTTTTCTCGAGACACTGAGACACACAAGTGCCGAAAGCATTTTATTAAAGAGACGGAAATCGTATGGGAAGCGTCGTCTTGGGTGAGTGAAATGTGTCAGGCTGCAGCGTAGTGACCTGCAGGTGCAGCCGTGCTTCCAGCTACTGAGCCTCACGGAGATGTGAAAAGGGATTTTCTTCAGTGTCTGGAGGGCCGTGTCTCTGAAAATCCAAAACCCCAGATCACATATACCTCTTTGTTTACAGTTTCTATACACAGCTGAAGGTAATAAAGGTACTACTGTAATATGGTTACAATACCATGGTGCTCCAAAATGACAAACATCATAGCCCATGTGGCACTACAACCTTTGACAATACAGAGCTCTTTAACCTGTTGCTGGAAAGATTTCTGCTGAATGTTTTTACATTTAATTAAATTCTGGGAAACAGACTTTAAACTGCAACACAGAGCCTGTCCTCTTTTACAGCTGATGTATCTACTGGTGCTCATTTGATCTCTCAGCTTTTCTGCACTCAGGCCCACAGCCTGCATCTGCACAAACAGGGTGTGAAGCTAGCCACATGGGAATGATGTTTTCTGTCATAAAAAAATAAACAAAACAAACAAAAAAAAAAACCTTTTAAAGATCGAAGTCTCCGGTGAGCTACTTTTTTCCTAGTGTCACGCCGACTAACGATATTACTGTACAACTATTAGTAAGCGTTGTTGCTGGAGGCTCGGTAACCGTCCTCCTCAACGTCTGCCTCTCTGAACTGAAAAACTGTCAGGTGCAAATACTCAACAACATGGTGCGGCTTCACAAGGTTCTTCTACCTTTTTATAGCAATTTTGTGCTGTTTTATCAACATTATAAAGCACTTTTATATGTATACTTTCTTGTTTTCTTGATTGTTTTTGTTATTATTAAATGATGGTTCTTGTGAAATGTTTTTTTGTTTTAGTTTTATGATGTGAACTGATCTACCCTTGTGTAATACTTTTTGTATACAGTAGGGCTGTGCCATAGAAGTACAAGTATGGCTTTTGATATGTGAAACTCTTGTTATTGGACTGTGTACAGTCGGTGGATTGATGTTTGTTGATCTTTCCTTTTACTCCATCATCCACACTGTACTCTATTTTAAAGCAGCAGCTCAACCTCACCACTAGGCATGGGTCGGTATGAGATTCTCACAGCATGATAACTTTCAGAGAAAATAAGACAGTTTCATGGTATATGTACAAAAAGCTAAACTAAAGATCAATAACATAATCTAATTGCTTTTATTAGAAGACAAAAGCAATCATTTTTCCTGCTGCTGCTAAAGTAACCTATTGATTATTGAGGTTATATAACGTTATCCATAACATTTATTGTCTTTAGACTTAATCAAAAATAGAGCATAAACACCAGATAAATTCACTTGTAGTTTACTGTTTTGCTTCTTTTTAGGCTAACAGTATATAAAAAGCAAATTTTATCTTGGGAATTAGTCTGACGTTTTGCTCTATTAGAGCACACTCGTAGTTACTAACTCTAGTTTTAAATCGGTATTGCCCTAATAAGAGTGATAGGTGGTGCTCCTTTAATTTCCACAACACAACTGTCTGAGCTGTTTTGACTGGAAATATTTCGCCAAAGCTAAGTTTATCTTTCGTATAGGTGAGGGAAAGGTGTCATCGCCTTCTTTTAGCCAGCTGACCGAGCAGTGCTCAGCAGGTGGACGGGCAGGAAGCGCTGTTCGGCTAGAAAAAGAAACTCCGGCGACTCTGGAATCTCGTTAAAGAGGATTTAAACCATAGGAACGATATGATGGAATATTTTATCAGGTTTAAAATCATAACTTTTAAGAAACTTACCTTTATGGTGGCGAGAGGCTCATGCCTAGTTACCGCCCAAAATCAACAAATGTAAAAACGTCTGGCAGAGTTTAAGACCTATGTCGTCTGCTTTGTGTTCATATTTTGTCTCTTGTGAATGACAGCCGGGCCTCTGGTGTCCCTGATAAATGTTAAAGTGTGGATCACCAATAAAAGGAAAGCTATTCCTCTTGATTTTAAACTGAAAGCTAAAATCAGGAGGACTGATGCTGTGGTTTGTCAAAACAAAAAACTGACGTAGTGTTTGACAAGGATTTCAGCACTCAAAACATTTAAAAGGCCTAATGAAAGCAGATGTCATTACTTATCTATATCGTATTTAAAATTGAAATTTTAAAATTTTATTTCCCTATGTAATTACTTTTTTAAGTGACCTTACCACCATCGTTTTTGTCCTTGCAGACATATTTTCCCTGTGCTGAAAAAAGTAACACCCCTTCATCTTTGTACAGTTTTTACATTTTGTAAATAGAAATTTTCAGTCACTGTTTTTAATTCGTCCTTGTTTTTTGTTTTGTTTGTTTTTTCACATAAGATGTACAAATATAATTCTTCGATAATATATATCGACAAAAATTCTTAGATAAAAGTAAAAAAAAAAATCAAGTGAAAAATCTGATTCAGAACTCGCTTTAAACATTATGCGTTACATCCCGATCTGTCTGTCAAGTGAATCCAGATTCGGTGTCTTGTGATGTTAGCATTGGCTGAGGACTGCGTTACCGCACAGCCCTACCTGGTGGTGTTTTTTTTTTGTTTTAGTTTCTATTTTAAAGTTTTGCTTTTTGCTTCTGTAAAAGAGGGATTGTAGTTGTTTCCAATGGTGCTAAACAGTTTATCATATCCAGAAACATGTTTGATTGGGAGATAAATGAAAATGACAATGACTGTTTTTGAGTCTCTGTAGTGATGAAAAAGACCTGTTATTTCACTCATACAAATATATTAACAAAGGCATTTTAACTTTGTACTTGAAAAAATTAAGGATAACAGTAAAGAAAGGTTTCCTATATTGTTTTAGACTATAGATTGCTAGATTGCTGTAGTTGGTGCTTTAGCTGTGGGAAAATTGTGTGAGAAAAAAACAGTAATAATTTTTACTTTAGCATACTGTATGCTTTACGCGCATTGCTTCTTAACCCTACATTCCATGCTGTAATATTCATGTCTATTATCATGCTGTTGATTTAACCTGATTCCTTTTTTTATATCAGCAACCAGTTTTTTGTTTTGTTTTTTACTCTTCAAGGCAGGTCAATATTGTGTGATACTGTTGACGCTCTCTGTGATTTCTTTCTGTCATGACTGTTTATGGCCTATATACGCTTTTTTATCCTCAAGATCAGTTCGTACAGCAAATGTAGCAGCCATTCTCCGCATTGACTACCCCATACTTATGTTTAGTGTCCAGAGAGAAGATAAAGGCTCTGTATGTACTTGTGCTGGAGAACACTTGAATAAATGTCTTGTTTTTGTGCAAAAAAAAGACCCCCACTGCTTTTTACCTTTTTTTATGCAAATATAGTGTGTCTATAATTGATTAAATGATACCTTATTTTTTCAAGACAGGAATTCACCTGATTAGAAAGTGTTCGAAAGGAACACTTTCTAATCAGAGTATAATATCAAGCCAGTTAAAACTTCTGCACCCTTAGGCTCCATCTCCACAAGGATGCTACATCAATATGTGCCATTGCCTGAAGTTTTGCTGCATCTCCCAACACAGTCTCAAAAGCATGGAGGAGATTCCAGGAGACAGGCCATTACTCTAGGAGAGCTGGACAGGGCTGTCAGATGTTCTTAACCCATCAGCAGGACTGGTATCTGCTCCTTTATGCAAGGTGGAACAGGATGAGTACTGCCTAGAGCCTAAAAAATGACCTTCAGCGGGCCACTGGGTTAAGGTCTCTGACCAAACCATTAGAAACAGACTTAATGAGGGTGGCCTGAGGGCCTTTTCTAGTAGGCCCTGTTCTCACTGCCCAGCACCATGGAGCTTGGCTGGCATTTGCCAGAGAAAACGGGAATTGGCAGGCTTGGCACCGGTGCCCTGTTCTTTTCATATATGAAAGCAGGTTCACTCTGGTCTCATGTGACAGATGTGAAAAGGTCTGAAGAAGTTAACAGCTAAATATTCCACATCTATGAGTGTGACAACAGTTTTTTGTGTTGTAATTTTTTGTTTGTTGTTACCTAGTTAATTTTGTTGTTCCCATTTATGCTGTTTTATGGTATACAGTCTAGGGCTGCAACTAACGATTATTTTTCAAATTGATTAATCTTTTGACAATTTTTTCAATTAATCAATTAATTAATAGGATAGCAAAAGGTTCTTAATAGGAGATTTTTTTTACAGGAGTTGTACCAGGTGAAGCGAAAGCTCTGCCACTTGAATTCTGGATAGAGTGTATTTACAGACAGAGATGGTTTTTTATCTCAAATGCAAAATGTAAATATATTTTGTACAATTTTGGCTTTGGCATGTTTTATTTAGAGTCTGTATTCTGCAGTTAACGATTATTTGATTACTAAATTAGTTGACAATTATTTCAATAATCTATTACTCCTGATTAATCCAATAATTGTTTCAGCCCTAATACAGTCTGAATTAGAATATTGGTTTCAATGAGACTTGTTTGTCAGATTAAAAGTACCTTTAAGCAGGTATTACTTTATATTAAGCCCACATTTCTGTATATAAAAAAACTGGTTTGATGTAATATTCTAATGTTAATGTCATGTTTTTATTAGCTGTAAGCATAAAATCATCATAATTAACAGAAACTACGGCTTGTAAACATCATTCACGCTGTTATTAATCTATATAATGTATTTCACTCAGAAAACAGAGTTAATGGAATAAATAAACTTTTCAATAATATTTTGATTGACTGAATATGAATGTATGTTCCTGACATAAATTAAATAGTAATGAACTGATCTTACCAGTTACATATAAACTACACTAAATAAATAACGAATTGTCAAATGTAGGTTACAGTTATAAGCCAGCTGGGAAAAATCTAAATGATTTATAGGTATTATTGATTATGTTTAACTACCAAAGGAAATACTGTGTTAAAAATTGTATTTTTGACGCATTTAGTATTATTTGAAAAACAAAAAGTTACTCAAGAGTTCCCTGACAGTTGATAGGTTTTTTTTTAAAGGTTTTTTTTTTTTTACAGCCCATTAGCCAGTCATTCACGGTGATAGTACCAATAAAATGTTCAATGAAACAAGTGATGTTTGCTCCTCATCACCCTCTTCATCTGGTAATGGTACAGCCTCTCCTGAGTGGACACGCCCTACGTCTGCAGCCATTGGCTGCTTGGGAGCCCAGCCTTTACGCAACGCCGCTGATTGGAGAGTCAGGTCGTGTCGCCGTGTGGATGCTGCGGCGCGCGTGAGGTTAGCTGCAGAAACGCAAAGCAACACCGGAAATCAGAAATTATTCTACAAAATAAAAGACAAAAATTCTCTTATGAGGGGAGTTCAGTTAAAGAATTTTATTCCTTAACAGAGTTTGTTTTATTTTTGCCTGATGTGACAGCAACTATTTCTGGGCCAAAGTGTATGATAGGTAGTTAGACCTATTTGACAAACAAAAAACTACAATATATAAAAAGCAACTTAGTTATTTATTTATTTATTTATTTTTATGTATTCATGTATGCTTTTTGTTTTTATTGTTAGCCAACTACAACATGAGTTTAACTTGACCTGCATTTAAACCCAACAACAGTTATCTAATTAGCATTATAAGTGTCTTTAAATCGAGCTTCCACATTTTAGTTAGGCTTTAGGAAATACAAGTATGTTGTCTTTAGAAGTCTTTATTCCAGGGGATCAAATACAAACTGAGAGATCAACATGCAGTGGCTTGCATAATTATTGATGTCACTTGAACGTCTTGCCTATCTAAACATCTGAAAAGTGTGGCGTGCATTTAATTACATGTTATCAGACCAAAATTGAACTTTTTAGCCCACATGCAAAAATATTAAATGTCACCCTGAACACACCATCCTCACAGTGAAAAATACTGGTGGTAGCATCATGCTGTGGGGATGTTTTTTCAGTAGGGACAGGGAAGACAGACAAAAGGAAAGCCATAAGATGTCCTGTTTACTACAAGCCATCCAGTCGCATTTAGTCAGCTGAGACTAAAATCTAACCTTTCGGCCAATGTGCAAAATGATATTTTTGTCAGAAAATTAGGTGGTAACATGCTATGAAGCTGCTTCTCTGGTCGGAGTTAATAGGAAAATGGATGGAGTGAAATACAGGGTAATCCTGGATGATAACCATGAGGCTGCAAAAGATTTAACAATCTGGTGGAGGTTCACCTTCCAGCTGGACAATAACTCTGTACATACAGAGTATCAATGGCAACGTTTAAATTAAACAAATTTTATTTGCAAGAATGGTCCTGAACAAGCTAATCCCATGTGGGAAGATAGTAGTGGCAACATCATGCTGCAGGGTAGATTTCTACATAAGGCATTGTAATAATAAAGCTAATGTTTTTGGATGTAATCAAATCTGTTCTAGCTAAATGCAGGCCTCAAGTCTGTCACCCATGCACATTATCAAGACACAAGGAATATCATTTGTGAGGATTTAGTGTTATAAATTCCCATGTCTTCAGCTGTTTTAGTAAATTAGAAGCAAAATAATTATTTGTGGCCACAAGATAATCCTTTGAGTTATACACATACCTCTGAAAATGATCAACTACAAGAACTGGATTTAAAGTAAATACAAATACTTGACAAAATATTACATTAAATTTTCTTTTGGGATGTGGCTTCCTTAAAGTACCTAATAATTTTGCACAATAATGCATAAAAGTATTTGATTTTATTTGACTTTTATTGTGAAGGGATATGGAGGATGTTTTTATTTAATCTGTGTGTTGACTTTACGCCGATGATGCTGCGGTGTGCTGGTCCCAGACCGGCCGGGAAGGTATCCATCTGGTGTGTGTATCTGCTCGGGAAGCGCCGTCCACGGATTGTGTTGTCTTCTGTTCCTGTCAGAAAGTAACCAGAGCGCGGATTGGAGCAGCTGAAACAGGCCCAACCTGGAGGTATGTGCTCCACATTTCAGCAGTTTTATCAAGACTAGTGGGCTTTAGGGAGCTCTCGCCTTAATCCTCTCCTGCCACCCGGACACTTTTGTTTCCATACCCCTCCAGGAGGCTACACGTCTGGGTGTTCCTGCAGTTCACACCCTGAAGCCCAACCACACCTTCTCTGTCTGTCCAGACGGGCCGCGGGGTTTAATTAATGTCTGGTCGCGTTGATCACAAGCTTCACCTTCTTGCGAAGAGGGCGCACTGAGGGGTGGGAGTGCGGTTTCTGGGTCGGGGATGAAGACTGTACCGCTGATCATGATGGAGACCGGTTTCTTTGTGTCATGTGTCATCATTTGACTGTGCCTGGACCTAACCAGCCAAATCTACATATTTACGGTAATAATCTGGCAGATTAAAACGGGTTCGATTTTTATTGGTGTGGACAAAATTAATCACATAACAAAGTTAGGCCTAAATATTATCACACGTTTAAATGAATAATATGCATGAATTAGTTGTTAATTTGTGTATTTATTTACAGTAAAAACAATTTCCTAACACTCGTTTAAGGCGCTTATATTATTCCCTTTTAAACAACTTGACCACCAGTCATCTCTGTGCTGTGATAAAGCAAATAATAGGTGAGAGCAGAGTGGAGCAGCGATGCAGTTTAACCTGTAAGCATCAGCGGATGGATTTTTCAGAACCTTTCCCACTATCAGGCGTCAGATCTGGATGCGTGAAGGAGTCCGTGCCTTGCAGTAAACTTGCCGCACCCTCAGACGCACACATCCTGCACCGCACGCAAGCACGTATGGGCACACACACTTCACGCACAGTTTCTAACATCATCACCACAACGATGCGCAGGGAGGGGAGGCGGCCAGGGTACAGGAGGGACCCTGGAGATTGCTTCTTTGTTGCTCATGAATTGTTAATCGCTGAAAGTAACCTAAATTCAACCGTAGCCCACTCAGTGGAAAGATGCAAAGGAAGGAGAAAATCTACAATTTCTCCCAAAATTTGTCTTGAACTTAAAAGATTTGCAGAAATATTTTTATCTAAACATAACATAGTACAGTTCAAATTGTTTTTCTTTTGTTTCAACGAATAGAACAATATTAAGCAAACCTAATGACAACCCAGGTCCAACCCTTTCAAATAAATAAAAAATAGTTTGCAGAAACAGTGAAATTGTTCAGTATTCAAGTCAAACAAGAAAGAAATACATAAGAAATATATCCTTTTTTGTATTTCTATATTATTATATATTCATATATATAAATAATATATATTCTACATTATTCCATTTATACATTATAAGAATAACTCAGGCATTTTATTTTTTTAGTAAGGTCCACTGTTCTGGCTGCCTAGGCAAACAGTGCACGATAAACAGGCATTTTAATCATCATTTAAATTTTAACCAAGCATAACTGTAAAAATGTTCAATAATGGTTAGATTTTAACAGCATTAACTTTATAATTTTGGTAACCAATCATACTTTAACCCATTATTTACAACTTAACCGAAGGACCTGGTTTAGTCAGACGTATTTGTCCTTCGGCAAGTGTCCATAATACATCCCATAAAAACGTACAGTAAGTTATGTTTTTATGGGATATATTATGTATGAATATATCTTCAAACTGTGCTTGCTAAATTCGTGATTACATTACTGGCTGAGCTATCTCCTCAGCTTTTATTTGATCATTTACATCATGATTTAAAGAATTTCCAATGCTGACAGAATATTTCACTCTCTATCTATCTATCTATCTATCTATCTATCTATCTATCTATCTATCTATCTATCTATCTATCTATCTATCTATCTATCTATCTATCTATCTATCTATCTATCTATCTATCTATCTATCTATCTATCTATCTATCTATCTATCTATCTATCTATCTATCTATCTATCTATCTATCTATCTATCTATCTATCTATCTATCTATCTATCTATCTATCTATCTATCTATCTATCTATCTATCTATCTATCTATCTATCTATCTATCTATCTATCTATCTATCTATCTACTTTTTAGCTGTAAGGCGGAATAAACTCTGTCTCTGCTTTTGGCTTTAGAAAAGCACATTCTACAGTAAGAAACAGGATATTTTGGCTCAATAAAAAGACGCTTACAAGTCAATTACCTTTTATTCTAACCACTGAAAAGGCAGAAAAGTCACCAAACATTGTTGTCTGGACATTTCATGGCAAAGTATTCAACAATATTTCAAATTATGTATTGTTTTGTGATTTTGAGACACAGTTTTTCACATTATTGTTTCAGTCCAATTTTATGCCTAAATCAAACCAGATGAACACAAGTATCAGGAATATTTGTTATATATATTGTATGTATATAGTATACATTTTTAAAATTGTTGTAAATGACTTTAATAAATGAAGTGTCTGTTAGATGTGAACCTACATATTTTCTACACAGAAATATAAATTAAAATCTATCCAAATAAAATTTGAGAAAATTGTTACAGTTTTTGGGGTGGTGTGGTGTGCACCAAAAAATCTTAAAAAAAGAGGCATGTGAAAAACGTTCATACTGTTCCCACCTGCCAGCCTGCCAGTCTACCTACCTATCTCTGCAATCACAGCAACAATGACAATAAAAGACAAGACATACACAAATTCTAAACCAATAGGACACAAGGAATTACTGCACTCAGAACCAAAAATATTATTTAAAAAATGCATGCAGTGGCTAACGACTGCTATCTTTACATTATACTGAGATATTCTATTTTGGACAGTAGCTAGATCTTTGTTTGGTATCATCCCTGAGGTTACAGATAAATCATGATGAGATTTTTATCCTCCACAATGAAACAGGCAGAAGTTGTTTTTTGTTTTTGTTTGGATCTATTTGTCAGGTACTGTTTAGTACATTTTAGCTTAGTGGGATGCACATCATTGTACATGACTGTATGCCTGGCACTCATTTGTTTTATAATAATGGCCTCAATGACCCTTGTTTGCCCCATTGTGACCAACAACGGGAGTCAACTTCTTTCTGCTTCCCACTACATCACTGTGGAGTGGGACGTCAGGTTTCAAGCAGTGACTGACACAGTCTTCTCAGAGCTGTAGCTGATGTCAGTCACTGTGTGACAGACTGGTCACAGAATACCATCTCTGAGCCTATTCTCTCCTCGTTAAGCTTCTCAAACTGTCTCAGAATGAGGTACCTTATCTGTAACATTATTTTACTGTAACAGATTCATTATGCTTTTCACAAGAAAAGCATTCAACACTTCTGAACACATTTGTGTTTCTCTTTGCGGTGCAGAGCGATAGCCATGTCTTCAAGTTCAGCAATGGTGCGGATCCTAATAAAGGGCGGCAAGGTGGTGAACAACGACTGCACCCAGGAGGCCGACGTTTACATCGAGAACGGCATCATCCAGCAGGTGGGAAAGGAGCTGATGATCCCTGGAGGAGCCAAAGTGATCGACGCCTCAGGGAAGCTGGTGCTTCCTGGGGGGATTGACACCAGCGTCCACCTGGAGGAAACCTTTATGAACGCCGTTAGTGTGGACGACTACTACAGTGGCACCAAGGTAGCATCCTGAAGAAAGGAGAGGTGGAGGAAACTTTATGTGAGGGTGCATTTTTAAACAAGAGGGCCTTGTTCATTTTCAGATGTGTTTAGGAAAATAAGTGGAGCGTTTATTCTGGATTTAGGTCAGTTTTATCCATCCAGATGCAAATGTTTTCAGTTGTTAATTTTAGCCTAGATGTCAGCGATGTATCATGTTTTTGATCCCTTTTCGTGTTCTTGGATCAAATACTGTACCTTGGTTATTTTAAGCAGAACTTTTTCTACTGTTTAAAAGGTAAAACGAGATCTTATAAGCTTGTGTTGATTTTACTCTTATATTCAGTTTTCTAATCTAAAGTACATCCAGTCATTCTTGCCACAAAGCTTTAAAGCCAGGTTGCAGATGACTGCAGACATGTCTTGACATGTAGAAAATACACTTTCATTTTAAGTAACTTCTTACATTTCTGTTTCTTCTGATAACATTTTGAACACCACAGAAAGCTTTCTTTGTTTGCGTCACTTAAATACAGCTTTAAAATATGCCGCAAGCAAAGTCGCATATCTGCTGAAAGGAGTTAACATATACAAGTCAGAAGTCCCGTTTTCCTTTAGACATCCATGATGACTCATAGCATTTTATGACAATGTAAGCTGAAAGGCGATGAGTGCTGAACGTCAAACAAACCCACAGACACTCTCTCCTCTCTGCTCGTCATTCCCTCTCTCTCGTCTCCCGCCTGATGCCACCAGAAAAAAAAGCCTAAAGACAAATGCAGATCACCAGCCGTTTCCATGGATACCGAGGGGCTGCTGCAAAGACTGCCGCAAATCTTTTCACTCACGCTATTGTGCTGAGGAACAAAGGTCCCTAGACCCACACCCCTCTGCCTCAGTTTTCCCCCCTACACAGTCCGGCTCCCTCTGGGGTCAGCTGACAGATGCTCATTTAAGCAGGCACTTACACACAAAAACACGCTCTGTCTTCAGTGGTTGGGTTATCCAGTTTTGCTGCAGTAAATCTACTTCTAGGAGCTGAAAAACTAGGAAGTACTGAGGTCATAAAGTAATAACAAAGTAATGGCTTTAAATTGCTCAAGATTGCACCATAAGGGGCTGTCAGTCTGGTGCTTTAACTACTGATAGAGTTATGTTTAAGGGTAATTGTTAAAGGTTTTACAGTTCATGGTTGTATTGAGTATTAGATTATGGGTCTGTCAATATTTATTGGCTTAATAAATAAATACTTTGTGTTAATATCAGATATTATATTAAGGGTTAATGTCTATACTGGTACTTTTACAGTTGGCTTTTTACTTACATCTGCATAACCTGGACAGAAACATGTAATAAAAGTGCTTAAAACCATTCCATTCAAAAAATATATATTGTGCTTTGAAAGTATTTACCTTCTTACAGATTTGATGTGTTTTACCTTTTTTTTTACTGTTAAACGTATCATCAGAAAAACTGCAATACAACACAAAGATAACAAGAGGAAAAAACAGTTTTCAAATTATTTTGTGATTTTATTTATCAAAAGAAAAAAGTCATCCAAAACAACCTAGCCTGTGAAAAAAAGTAATTGCTCCCTAAACATAATAATTGTGCCACCCTTGGTGGCATGGCTGCCATCAAGCATTTGCAATTACTGTCAATCAGTCTTTCATCTCTCTGTGGCGAATCTGGCCCAATCTGAACTGTTTTGATTCAGCCACATTGGAGAGTTTTTGAGCAGATGCCAGTTAAACTCTGGAGTCAGACTAGGCTATTTATGATGCCATTAATAGATGGCCCCTGTTGCTCTTTGAATTATTGTCCTGCTGCATAACCCAAGTGTGCCTAAGCTTAAACTCATTAAACTTACTGTCAGATGTTTTCGTTCAGGATTTTCTGGTAGAGCGCAGAATGCACGGTTCCATCAGTTATGGCAAGTTGTCAACATCCTGAAACAGCATAGCAAAAAAACAACCTAAATGTAAGATGTTCTGTTTTGTCAGCAGTGGTTTTTGCATTGGCTCTCTCCTATAGATGTAATTTTCGAATCATGAACTTAGCTGAAGCAAGTGAAGCCTTCAGTGCTTTAGATGTTAGATGTTCTGCAATCGACCTCCTGACGAGTCTTCAAAGCCCCTCTTGGAGTAATTTTAGTTTTAGCCAGTTTTATCACATGTTATTCATGATTTAACAAGGGAGGCAATTACTTTTCACACTAGACGAGAATAACTTTTTTCCCTAAAAAGAAATAAACATTTGAACATTGAAATTGGGCGGCACAGTGGCGCAGTTGGTAGCACTGTTGCCTTGCATCAAGAAGGTCCTGGGTTCAATTCCTGCTGGGGGTCTTTCTGCATGGAGTTTGCATGTTCTCCCCGTGCATGCATGGGTTCTCACCGGGTACTCTGGCTTCCTCCCACAGTCCAAAGACATGCCTGTTAGGTTAATTGGTCTCTCTAAATTGCCCTTAGTTGTATGAATGAGTTTGTGCTTGGTTGTTTGTGTGTTGCCCTGTGATTGACTGGCAACCTGTCCAGGGTGTACCCTGCCTCTTGCCCATAGACTGCTGGAGATAGGCACCGTGACCCACTATGGAATAAGCAGTAGAAAATGACTGACTGAACATTTGAACACTGCTTTTTGTATTTACTCCAGTTATCTCTGCTTGATATTAAAAAGCAGCAGTGGCATACACACACACACACACATATGTATATGTATGTAAAAAGCTGTTTTTGGGACTTCCTCCAGGCTGCTTTAGCTGGCGGTACAACTATGGTGATTGGACATGTCCTGCCAGACAAGAATGAGTCTTTGCTGGAAGCCTATGAGGAGTGTCGCAATCTGGCAGACTCAAAATCCTGCTGTGACTACGCTCTCCATGTTGGAGTTACATGGTGGGGACCCAAGGTACGAAACTCTGCATTTCTCTCTCTTAAAAACACTTTTTTCAACTATTAAAACCTTGCATGCATCAAGTGGTCGCAGCAAGAAATTGTAATCAATTGATCAAGCTTGTACTTTTTTCCATTTTTTCTTGATTTGTTCCATTACAGCTGCAAGCTTCAATGTGTTTTATTGGGATTGTATGTGATAGACCAACACTAAGTAGTCGCAAAAGCAACACGTGGCCGAAAAATAACACTGCATACTAACCATCCAGTCAGACTGAGGTCCACTTATTTTGCAAAAATGAATGAGCAAAAAATGTGCAAAGCTTGCAAGTGCAACAAAGGCTGGTTGTTTCATATGTATCATTTTCTTTGATTTCACAAATATGTGCTACCTTTTGCTAGTTTGTCACATAAAATTCCTATAAAATATATTTAAGTTTGTGGTTGTGATGTGAAAAACACTAAACAGTTCAATGGGAATACTTTTTCCAAGTACTGCAGTTTATCTATTGACCTACTTATTTAAAAGGTGAAAAAAAAAAAGTTGCACAGCACCAAGGATTAAAACATAAATTGTATTGGGTTCTATGCCTAGTCATCAACACTTGGACCATTTTTGTGTAAGGGGGCTTTTACATGTTGATTCTTTTTGATCTACAGGTGCGAGATGAGATGGAAAAGCTTGTGAGAGAAAAAGGAGTGAACTCCTTCCAGATGTTCATGGCCTACAAGGAGACGTTCATGCTGAGGGACAGCGAGCTCTTCCAGGCCTTGCAGCACTGTAAGGACATTGGGGCCATTGCAAGGGTCCACGCTGAGAATGGCGAGCTGGTCACAGAGGTTAGGAAGAACCCATGTGCAGAAGGATGCAAAAACTGCATAGCTAAACATGCTAAATTTCAACAGTTAGATCTATTTTACAGTAGTTTGTACATTTAAAAAAAATAAAGATGTATTTGTTGCTTTGTCTTTCCAGGGTGCAAAGGAGGCATTAGACCTTGGCATCAGTGGCCCGGAGGGTATTGAAATCAGTCGTCCTGAAGAGGTAGGAGATCCAGAATTAACCAGCCACTGTCTTCATACTTCAAAAAAATAACTTCTTCCCCCCCTGCTCTGGTCAGCAGAATCAATAACATCTCCGTAAATACACTGCCTTGCAAAATTTATACTCCTTGACATTTTCACCTCCTTTCTATGTATTTTACTAGGATTTTTTCTTATGGAGCAGGGGTCTCCAACCAGCTTCTCCTGAGTTACACTTAGCCTTTTAGGCCATCCAGAGTGGCTCTTAAAAAGCTTTGGCAAATAATAAAGAACTGAGCGCTGTTTGTAAATATAAAGGAAATACGGGTTTGAGTAGTGTGTGCCAATGGTTTTTATACAACATCTGCTTGGAATTTCCACAGGGGATTCAAGTTGGAAGGTCTCCATGCCATCACCCTAAATCTTAGCTCCCTCCATAGACTCTGAATCAGATTTGATTTGAGACTCTGGTTTGAACTCAAAATGTTGAAATTCCTTCCAGTCAGAAGAAACTCCCTAATGACACAATAAATCAAAATTTTGGGTTTAATTGTATATTTTTTTTACTTTTTTTGTCACTGGGGTTTCCCTTCATTCTACATAAATATGCAATTCAAGAAAATGCATTGATTATCTTTTTGTAAAAGTTTTCTGGTTTTATTTTTTGTTTAATTATAATTAAACCACGAAAACAATTTCCCAGAGTCAGTATTTATACAAAATACAATAAGCTACCTTTTATTGAAGAGTTCATTTAAGGTTCTAATTTTCTTGAGCAGGAACGAGGACAAAAATGTCTCTCTGGACAGTAATGGTTCCTAACTCCTGTGATAGAGCATCCCAAAGTGGTGCATAAGTGTGAAATGGGAGGAAAATGAATTGTAATTGTAATAGAACTGTATAATTTCTGACAGTCATTGGGTTGTTTACAGCTGGAAGCAGAAGCAACACACAGGGCAATTACAATTGCCAACAGGGTAAGTTAAATGTCAGCATTCCAACATTGATCATCAACTCTTTACAGTCTCCCAGAGGTACTGGGATTGCTGCAGTTGCCATAAATATATATTTGTGTTTGTTCTGTTTTAGGCCCACTGCCCAATCTATCTCGTCAATGTGTCCAGCATGTCTGCAGGAGATGTGGTGGCTTCAGCTAAGATGCAAGGTGAAGTTAGCTTACTTTTACATTACACATGCCCAGGTGTCCTCCTCCTAAAATATGACACTGTATTCTTGCTTTTTTTTTTAATAGCTTTTCATTTTTTGTGGTCACAGGTAAGGTTGTTCATGGAGAAACAACCACAGCCCACGCTGTCCTGAACGGCATGCAGTACTATCACCAGGACTGGTCTCATTCAGCTGCCCACGTTACTGTGCCTCCTCTACGCCTGGACCCCAGTACCCCAAACTTCCTAATGAGTCTGCTTGGAAAGTGAGAAAACCCCACAGAATATCTCATTTACAATAGCTGATGTCAGTGCTTCTAGTTTATTTCAGTGATGTGGTGACATAATGTGACTAATCGTTGCCTTCTCCTTCCTGCCACAGTGACACTCTAAATGTCCTGGCGTCTGATCACCGTCCATTCACAGTCAAACAGAAAGCCATGGGCAAGGATGATTTCACCAAGATCCCTCACGGCCTTCCAGGCATTCAAGACCGTATGAGTGTCATCTGGGAGAGGGGAGTGGTATGTGTAGCTCTTTTGTTTCTGCTTGGCAGCCAGAGAACCTCCACAAATAGAGCATCTCATTTTAGTGGCGGAAATAAAAACCTGCTGTCTAAGTATTTGCCCCTTAAAGATTTCTTTAGCTTTTATTTTTTTTGTCAGTTAAGTGTTTTAGATCACAGAAAATGCAATGTTAGACAAAGATAACCTGAGTAATTGCAAAAGCACTTTTCAAATAACGATTTCATTTATTTAGTAAAGAAAGGATATAAAAAATCAACCCGGCCCTATGTCCGGTTCAGTTTCACTAGCCACACCAAGGCCTGATTATTTCCAGACCTTTAGAATCAAGAAATCACCTACAGTTTAGCCTGAAATTATTCATATCCCTGCCAGATTTAAACAAGAAGTTTCTAAAAGGAAATAAGAAAGGCATCTCTCAAAAGATTATGCAATTTAAAAGGAGTATCGGTTTTAAAAACATTTTTTATCAGTTTATATGTACATTTTGTTTTAAAAATTCCCTTTTTGAAATTGATTTATATACCCTTACACAATTTTTTCCAAATTCCTTCCATTAAAATTTTTAAATTTTCTAAACTTGTTTTTGTTTTAACTTACAGGTTGGAGGTAAAATGGATGAGAATCGCTTTGTTGCCGTCACAAGCTCTAATGCAGCGAAGATTTACAACCTGTACCCCCGGAAAGGCAGGATCATCCCAGGAGCAGATGCTGATGTGGTGGTCTGGGACCCAGAGGGATCCAAGTATGAAATTCAATCCACACGTTTATCGACCAGCTTGTCTCACTGCAGCCTTCATCTCAATACTCTGAGGCGAATCAAGCTTTTGTCTTACTGAACTCCAATGTCTGCCTGTAGGACCATCTCAGTGGATAACCAGTTCCAGGGAGGTGATATAAACCTGTATGAAGGTCTCCGTTGTCGCGGTGTGCCCCTGGTCACCATCAGCCGTGGACGTCTGGTCTATGAAAATGGCATGTTCACATGTGCTGAGGGCTCTGGGAAGTTTTGTCCTTTGAGGACTTTCCCAGATTACCTCTACAAAAAGATGGTTCAGAGAGAAAAGGTACCAGACTGACTGCAAAAAAAAAAAAAAAACTTGCTTAACACTTACAAGATTGATATCAGCTATGAATTATTACTGATAAAGTTATTTTTTGTTGTCATGGTGACTGATTTGCTTTTCTTGGTTTAATTGTTATATTTGTTGATGCTCTTGTTCTTCCAGAGCCAGGCAGTGAAAGCTGTTGAGCGGGAGCCCTACAATGGTGATGTTGTTGCTGTGGTGAATTCAGGAAAGAGGGACATGGGCGCTCTAGATCTGGACACACCAACACGCCCCTGCACCCGTCATGGGGGTGTGAGGGATCTCCATGAGTCCAGCTTCAGCCTGTCTGGTGAGGATCAGGACTAAATAAGACTCAGCTGCATGAACATTTTTTAATAAAATGATTTATTTTAAGCTATAAATGTATGTTGGTACAAGCTTCTGGATCGTCTAACCTCAGAACAAAGAGGACTTCTAAAACCAACCTGATGAGGGTTCTCTAGTGATTAGTATGGCATTGAGGTAGGATTAGAAAGGGTTTGGAGATGGCTGCATTAGTTTTAAACGTGTACTCGTTGTCTTCCGCTTTATCCGGGACCGGGTCACAGGGGCAGCAGACTCAGCAGAGACGCCCAGACGTCCCTCTCCCCAGACACCTCCTCCAGCTCCTCCGGGGGGAGCCCAAGGCGTTCCCAGGCCAGCCGAGAGACATAGTCCCTCCAGCGTGTCCTGGGCCGTCCCCTGGGCCTCCTCCCAGTGGGATGTGCCTGGAACACCTCCCGAGGAAGGCGTCCAGGAGGCATCCGGTATAGATGCCCGAGCCACCTCAACTGGCTCCTCTCGATGTGGAGGAGCAGCGGCTCTACTCCGAGCCCCACCCGGATGGCCGAGCTCCTCGCCCTATCTCTAAGGGAGTGCCCGGCCACCCTACGGAGGAAGCTCATTTCAGCCGCTTGTATCCAGGATCTCGTTCTTTCGGTCATGACCCAAAGTTCATGGCCATAGGTGAGGGTAGGAACGTAGACCGACCGGTAAATCGAGAGCTTCACTTTTCGGCTCAGCTCTCTCTTCACCACAACGGACCGGCACAGTACCCCCATTACTGTGGCAGCCGCACCGATCCGTCTGTCGATCTCCCGCTCCATTCTTCCCTCATCGTGAACAAGACCCTGAGATACTTAAACTCCTCCACTTGAGGCAGGAACTCCCCTCCAACCTGAAGAGGACAAGCCACCCTTTTCCGGTCGAGAACCATGGCCTCGGACTTGGAGGAGCTGATTTTCATCCCTGCCGCCTCACACTCGGCTGCAAACGCCCCAGTGCATGCTGTAGGTCTTGGCTAGAGGGGGCCAGCAGGACCACGTCATCTGCAAAAAGAAGAGACGAAATCCTCTGGTTCCCAAACCAGGCCCCCTCCGGCCCTTGGCTGCGCCTAGAAATCCTGTCCATAAAAGTTATGAACAGGACTGGTGACAAAGGGCAGCCCTGCCGGAGTCACACATGCACCGGGAACAGGTCCGACTTAGTGCCGGCAATGTGAACCAAACTTCTGCTCCGCTTGTATAGGGACCGGATGGCCCCTAGTAAAGGGCCCCCAATTCCATACTCCTGGAGCACCCCCCATAGGGCACCACGAGGGACACAGTCGAATGCTTTCTCCGGGTCCACAAAACACATGTGAACGGGTTGGGCAAACTCCCATGAACCCTCGAGTACCCTGTAGAGGGTATAGAGCTGGTCCAGTGTTCCACCGCCGGGACGAAAACCACACTGCTCCTCCTGAAGCCGGGGTTCGACTATCGGCCGGACTCTCCTCTCCAATACCCTGGCGTAGGCCTTACCAGGGAGGCTGAGGAGTGTGATCCCCCTGTAGAGGCGTGTCAACCATGACAGCCCCACAACATCCAAAGACTTGAGGTACTCAGGGCGGATCTCATCAAACCCCGAAGCCCTGCCATCGCGGAGCTTTTTAACCACCTCAGTGACTTCAGCCTGGTGATGAAAGAGTCCAACCCTGAGTCCCCAGCCTGTGTTTCCACCAGGGAATGCGTGATGGCAGGTTTGAGGAGATCCTCGAAGTACTCCTTCTACCGCCCGATAATGTCCCCAGTCGAGGTCAGCAGCTCCCCACCCCCACTGTAAACAGTGTTGGCGAAGCACTGCTTCCCCCTCCTGAGGCGCTGGACGGTTTGCCAGAATCACTTCGGGGCCAACCGGTAGTCCTTCTCCATGGCCTCACCGAACACCTCCCAGGTCCGCGGTTTTGCCTGTGCTACCTCCCGGGCTGCGGCACGCTTGGCCCCACGGTACCCGTCAGCCACCTCAGGAGTCCCACAAGCCAACCACAGCCGATAGGACTCCTTCAGCTTGACAGCGTCCCTTACTGCCGGTGTCCACCACCGGGTTCGGGGATTGCAACAGGCACCGCAGACATTACTGCCGCAGCTACGGGCAGCAGCATCGACAATAGATGCGGAGAACATGGTCCACTCGGACTCTATGTCTCCAACATCCCTTGGAATCTATTCAAAGCTCTCCCCCAGTGGATCCAACTCACCACCAGGTGGTGATCAGTGGACAGCTCAGCCCCTCTCTTCACCCGACTGTCCAAAACATGTGGCCGAAAGTCTGATGATACGACGACAAAGTCGATCATTGACCTCCTGCCTAGGGTGTCCTGGTGCCAAGTGCACTGATGGACACCCTTATGTTTGAACATGGTATTCATTATGGACAATCCGTGACTAGCACAGAAGTCCAATAACAAAACACCGCTCGGATTGAGATCGGGGAGGCCATTCCTCCCGATCACGCCTCTCCAGGTGTCACTGTCGTTTCCCACGTGGGCGTTGAAGTCTCCCAGCAGAATAATGGAGTCCCCGGGAGGGGCACTATCCAGCACCCCCGACATGGATGCCAAGAAGGCCGCACTACCACTTGGCCCGTAGGCTGAAATGATAGTCAGAGACCTCTCCCCAACCCGAAGGCGCAGGGATGCGATCCTCTCATCCACTGGGGTAAACCCCAACACTAGACGGCTGAGCTGGGGGGCGACAAGCAAACCCACCCCAGCCCGCCGCCTCTCCCCATGGGCCACTCCAGAGTAGAAGAGAGTCCAACCCCTCTCAAGGAGATGGGTTCCAGAGCCCACGCTGTGCGTGGAGGCGAGCCCGACTATTTCTAATCGATATCTCTCGACCTCCCGCACAAGCTCAGGCTCCTTCCCCCCCAGCGAGGTGACATTCCCTAGAGCCAGCCTAAGCATCCGGGGATCGGGCCTCCGAGGTCTCCACCTTCGTCTGCCGCCCAATCCTCTTTGCACCGGTCCCTCACGGTTCCCCCTGCAGGTGGTGGGCCCACTGGGGGGATGGTCTCGCGTCTCTCGTTCGGGCTTGGCCCTGCCGGGTCCCGCGAGGAGCAACCCGGCCACCAGGCGCTCTCCGACGAGTCCAGACCCCAGGCCTAGCTCCAGGGTGGGACCCCGGCTCCGCCATACCGGGCAACATCACGTGCCTTGATTTCATAGTCGTCATGAGGGGTTCTTGAACCGCTCTTTGTCTGACCCATCACCCTGAGCCTGTTTGCCATGGGAGACCCTACCAGGGGCATTTAAGCCCCAGACAACATAGCCTCTAGGATCATTCAAGCACTCAAACCCTTCCGCCACGTTAAGGTGGCGGTTCAAGGAGGGGTAGTTTTAAACTTTTACTTTTTAAATATAACAATCCAGCTACAGAGTTTGTTATTGTCATAATGGGTTCTGAACCAGGAGACTCTAGAGCAGCACAACGGAGCCACTGAAAAAGTTTAAACAAGTTTATTAAAATATTGTTTTTGGGCAGTGTCAGGATTCCGTAGTCAGCAGGCTTCAGGTATCGGCTCACAAAGAAAGAGAGGATTATTACTATCAGGCGGATGGTTCTGAATGTGGAAGACAAGGATGCAAGGTTTATTTGTGGATGATTAGGTTGGTTCTGGGGAGACATGAGCAAGCCACAGAGACTAAGGCAGACAGGCGAGCGTGCTGTGCAAGCAGGTTTCTCTAAATGGTGAATAACGTGGAGGGTGGACAGGCAGGGCAGGTGAAGTGAGGAGCAATCTTGTAATCTGATCGTGTGGATCCTGACCGGTCTTCGGGCGGAGGTAAATTCAATGAAGTATTTACCATTTGACGGGAGGCTGAACCAGGGCGGCTTTTAACGTAACAAGAGAAAAACTAATTTGTTGTGTCTTGCTGCTAAAGTCACATGATGTCACTGTTCCCTCCGGCTACAGGTGCTCAGTTTGATGACAACATTCCAAAGAGATCCTCGGCCCGGATCCTGGCTCCTCCTGGAGGGAGATCCAGCGGGATCTGGTAACCAGATAGATGAAACATAACCCGGGGAAAACAAGTGGCAGAGCAAGAAGATTGATTATGGATTCATTATTTGTTTTTAATTTTTTTTACTTGAATTCAACAGTTATTTAGAACTGTAAAACTGTAACACTTGCCATATTGATTTACTCAATGGAAAACATTTGTCATTTGGTATTAGCTACCAAAATTCAGTCCCAAGGTAACCAAATATGAAAACAGCATAAAAAAGCAGTTGCTGTTGAGCTCCTTTGGTTTTTCTTAATCGTGTAAGGGGAAAGCACTGTATCTCATAGTTTACGAGACATTGTTTTTATGATGCAATTGTGTTACCTCACTGTAAGATACAATTTTTGCACTTGTGTCATGTACTATTTAGATGCCTTTTTACATAATTTAATGTCGTAAAATGATTTTTACTGCAGGCCATGGTGAATGAAATGTAACTTTTGTTGATGTGACGCTAATATGTATTAAACAAGTTGTTGGTTTTGATGAGTTGATGGAAGAAAATTAACTAAGCTTTCTTTTTAATTTTTTATATTTGTATATATTTTTATGCTTTCGGGACTAAAAAGATGAAGGAATGTTCTTGTTCAGATTAGTATTTCAGTTTATGTTTACAGCTATACAGCAGTATGGGCTTCTTTTTCAACCCCACTAAATGTGAATGAACCTCTGCTGTGTTTCCAGTTATATTATGATTGCTACTATCATGTCAAGCACAACTATTAATTATGTTACTTTGTATTCTTTAAGACTAATTATTTTCACACTGAGCAAAAAGTCTCACCCAAATGGCCTTTTTTAACACCTGAAAACACTAAACCTCTCAAACAAATGTGTACATCCTGACATGTAAGCCACTGTCGTTTCTGTCCTGGGTCCTTAAGGGTGGAGCATAGATGTTCTCCTAACCTAGCATCACTACTGTGAAAAATAATGAAAAGTCAAAGGGTTGCTGAGGAAGTTAATGCCAGGTGTCTACATGGGATAAAATGCCTTCAGATGTTAAAAGTATCAGTGATTGTTTAGTTAGGACAGAACAGATCCGCACTAGTACTTTTATAAGCTTTCTGATATTTCTAAATTTTACACTTAAAATGACTTACTTGATTTGATTCTGTTTGGAAGTGGAAGCCGGAATACGCACAGTTTTTTGCTCTTTCTATTCTATTTCTGTGGTCTTGTAATGCTCCAGTGGATCTTGCAGTGTCTTTCCCCTCCCAAACATACTGTACACTGGTGCTGAACAATGTGGTGTCACATTGAATTCCTCTTTCTCCTGTTTTGTCTTGCAGCTCTTTATCACATGATTTAATTGCAAATAAACCACAATGAAATCATAGCCTGTGTGTCTAAGCACTGATAACGGCTGAATCACATGGTTGGCTTTTGAGTGTTTTCGCGTCTTACCGTTATGTTCATCTCAAATGCCTACAAAATTTATTTTTTATGTTTTATTAGGTTTATTTGATAGGGACAGATACACAATATCATAGACAAACTGAATAAAACAATAGTCATATGCCTGTATCATGGTGCTTATAGCATAAGATAGTTTGCAGCACTTGTCTCTAGATGGGCCTTTATAGACAGTATATCTAGGACTACTCAGAAATTAAATAGTAATAGTGTAAAATAATAAAACATGATATTGACAACATATTCAAAATCATACATATAAAACAAAAAAATTAAAAACATGACAATAAAAGGAAACATTAGGTGTGGATACAATGGAGTATGTTAGAAATAGGAGTTATAAAATGCTTTTTGTTTGAGGTTAGACTATCGTGGCTTGTATCCAGCCATGGGAAAAAGGAAATATACCATTTCTCAAGTCTGTAAATTTAACAGGAGGACAAAATAAAAATTAATTGCTCTTACCGAGTTATACAATTATTTAAATCTAACTTTCAGTGCACTAAACAAACAGTAGACTACACCAATATCATCATTTGAGGTTTGCATGCATTCAGTTCTGCACAACTCTCTTAAAATCTGAATATAAAACACTTTTAGACAGAATTATTAGGGCACCAAAATTATTGACCTGCTTGAAAAAAACCAAAACAAATATAGCATTCCAGAAAATAGAACCTCATACCAACTGTGAAGAAGAGTTGGAACTGTCATGGTTTGGGATGTTTTGCTGCAGCAGGACTTGGTCAGCTGACCGTCGTAATATCCACCATACAATCTATCATGTATCGGGGGGCATTTAAGGAATCTGTGAGACCTTCGGGGAGTGACTTGAAACAAAACCCCTCAAAAATCTTGTGGTTGAAAGTGAGGCGTTAAGCAAACTTTCCTCATAATGATGTCATAGACTGGTGCTTACAAGATGCCTCTCACTGAAATTATTTTAGCCAAACGGGCCAAGACCAGCCATTAGAGGGCAGGGATTTTAAAGTTTTCCCACAGGTACAATATACAGTTTGGTGATATTTTTTGTGTAATAACTGAAAAAGTATTAATCTTTGGTGTTTAAGTCCAATATAATTGTTTCATTTCCTTTGAAATAATGGAATGTTTAATAGGGTGACAACTCTATTAATAACAACCTCTGTCTTACCTGTTCAAATAAAATTGTAAAATTATTCAATTCAAACAAGAAAGAAATACATAAACTATAGTTTTGTAGATCATTTCTATATGATGTTATCTGAAGAACATTTAATTTATTTCTTTAGTTACTAAGGTTTCCTGTTCTGGCTGCCTAGGAAAACAGTGCACTATAAACTTGGAAATTTGGGCTGAAGTAAATTTTAATCATCATTTAAGTTTTATCCAAGCATAATTGTAAATGTGACGTTCAATAATGTTTCACTTCTAACATTAACTTTATAATTTTGTTAACCTATCCAACCTACCTATGTTGTTGTTAGTTTTTTCTTTTTGTTTTTTGTTTTTTTGTTTTCTGTTCTGCTGTGCTTTGTCTGGGAAGTGGACCTGTGTGTGGTTGTATGTTTGGGGGACCAAAACCCAGACAATTTGCTTCTCTAAGGGCCCTACTGATCTCTTTCCTTCTGGGCATTGTTAACACACACCTGTGTGCTCCAGCGCAGGTGACTGCCAAGACTCCTGCTTTTATAGAGTTTTTTGCTGATGATCTGCTTATTGTGCTTTAATTAGATGCATGGGCGCTACTTATTCAGCCAAAAGCTTCTCGGTTTTTTGTGTTTTAATTTAATCAATGTTATTTGTTTACACTAGGGGTTTGATTTAAATAATGTCAGCACATAAAGACCAGATTGTTTTTTATTACATGCTGATATGTAAAGCCCTAGAACTACTTCTTTTCACCGTGAATTTATCTCAGCAAATAGTAGAAACAACGTCAACATAAGCTACTTGTTGTGTGGCATGACCTCTTGGGAACCTCTTCAATCGTGTCACTAACAGGCTTAAAATCCAACCCGACACATCATGTGTCTCTTAACGGGCCAAGGTCCTATTTATAAGGAGCCTTTTAACAGCATGGAGTCGGGCGCCTGCGCAGTAGAAGCCGGATTGTTGCAGGCTCAGACTGGGCGGCCCGTTACCAAGCACTGCACCGCGCATTGCCATAAGGACTACTGCCAGCCAGATAACAACACGGAACACAGTGAGTATCGGCACCTTTACTCCCGCTCTGTCACGCTCTCCTTCTCGTCAGCTCCTTATTTTGCCCGTGAAAGAGCGTTTTTCCTTCACCTCCCACACAGAGAAGATGTTTCCCCTCCGCTGACAGTCCTGAGGTATTCGAGGAGGCCTGTAGAGGGGGCCGCTAGGAGATCAGCTCCAGCGTTGCGGCTTTTTAACCAAAAGGCTTCCAGCGTCAGCTAACGGGAGCATTTATTGTTCTCAGCTCCGACTCGACATGTCAGACCTCCACCCATTTATAATTTGCAGACTTCAGCAGCTCCCTCTCAGGGTTTTGCTGCAGCTTTTTCCCAAGGCCCCGCACATTTCTTCCTATAATAGAGAATAGACTGAGATCTTTCGTGTGCTGCTTATTCTTATTCATAACAGGCACTCCTGTAGCCGTATATGTGTCTGAGCCGCTGTGATTGAGTCTCATAATAGGGGGGTTTGTGCATATGATGATCATGTCAGTGATTGTGAAGCAGTTAAACCCTACTGGAAAATGCTGGTATGCGCTCTGCTGAGGCTGCAGTCAGAGTGAACATTCCAGCTTTAAACATGACTCAGTTATTAGTAGTAAAACTGACATGACGTGATGATCTATAAAGGTAAATCTCAGTGCATGGAGATTATCACTGGTTCATTCAGTCTGGAGCTGTCAACAGCTGCTCTCAACAGCGGTGATCCCTCCCCGTCCCCAGTTCGTCCAGTTTAACCAGAGGATCATGTTTACAACACATCTGTAGATTAAAACCTCGTTACAATGAGAAATCAAATATATTTCCCAGAGGCCATTATGTGACAGGTCACATTGGGTCTTCTAGATCCACAGCTGCAACATGAGCATGTGAAGGCAAGAGAAGTACCACCCATCGCATTTTCTAAGTATGATGAACAACACAAAGAACAACACAAAGTGGTGCTTAACTGTGAAGTGGAAGGTAAATGATGTGTGGTTTTAATTGTTTTACAAATTTAAATGACTGAATTCTTTTGCATTCAGCCCCCTTTTCTTTGTTAACCCTAAAAAAAAAAATACAATCCACATCCTTCAGAGGTCCTCAAATTAGTAAATAAATCTCAGAATGAGTAAAGCTGTTCAGTGAAGGCCTCAGAGGTTTGTTAGAGAACATTAGTGAACAAACAGCATCATGACGACCAAAGAACACAGCAGACAGGTCAGAGATAAGTTGTGGAGAAGGTTTAATGCATGGTTGGATTATAAAACAACATCCCAAGCTTTCAACATTACAATGGGCAAATCCATGATTCAAACATAAAAGGAGTATAGCACATCGTCAAACATACCAAGACATTGGCATTCACATAAACTGGCTGGCAGAGAAGCACCCAAGAGGCCCATAGTAATACTGGAGGAGCTTCAGGGTTCTACAGCTCGTGTGGGAGAATCTCTCAGTACAACTGTTAAATCAGGCAAGAGGAAAGTTGTTGTTAAAAGAAAGGCACTTTTGTAGTTTGCCACAGGCCATACAGGGGACACAAACATGTGAAAGAAGGAGTTGTGGTCAGATGAGACCAAAATGTAACTTTCTGGCCTACAGATGAAATGCTATGTGTTTTGGACAACTAACATCGCACACCACTCTGAATAGATCATCCCAACAGTGAAACATGGTGATGGCAGCATCATGCAGTGGAGGCATATGGTTCCTCTGCAGGGACATGGAAGCTGTTCACAGTCGATGGGAAGATACAGAAGATGGAGCTAGATACAGGGCAATTTTACAATAAAAACATGAAAAGCTGTGTTTAATTTCCCTTCCACTCCGCATTTATTGAAAGGTAATCAGTGTTTAAAAGTATATACAGTAGCCAATTGAGGAAATTCTCTGTCCCGATGAAAATTTAATTGAAATGAACAAAGAACGCCAACTGAAATAGTTGTTGTTTTTCTCAGGAAGGGGATGGCAGTGAATGTGCACGCAACATCCGTGTCCATTGACAACCTCAGCCGCCATGACATGCTTGCATGGGTCAACGATTCCCTACATCTCACGTACACCAAGATCGAGCAGCTCTGTTCAGGTGAGCTCAAGCAAAAAAGGAGATTCTTCAGCTACACCTGCTGACGTGTCTCCATTGATCTAACACAAACAAATTGTTGTCCGTTTGTATTCTCCAGGAGCAGCGTATTGCCAGTTCATGGACATGTTATTTCCGGGTTGCATTCTTCTAAAAAAGGTCAAATTTCAAGCCAAACTGGAGCATGAATTTATACACAACTTCAAAGTTCTTCAAGCAGCTTTCAAAAGGATGAGTGTTGACAAAGTAAGCATCGTTCATCCCCTACTTTTACCTTACAAATCTAACTAACCCCTCACATGAAGACTCAAAGATATTTCTTGTTTTCACTGTCCAGATAATTCCAGTAGAAAAGCTTGTTAAAGGAAAATTCCAGGACAACTTTGAATTCGTGCAGTGGTTCAAGAAGTTCTTCGATGCCAACTACGACGGGAAGGAGTACAACCCCATGCTAGCCAGACAGGGGCAGGATGTGGCCCCTGCCCCCAATCCAGGTGATCACTTTATCCACAAACCAAAGAGAAACCCAGGTAAACCAAACACCTTTGGCTTTGCTGCACGGCCTTGCTGAGCTTTTGGATGGCTCAAAAACGCTCGCTGTAAGCAACTGTTAGCAGCAGGATTCACAGAGTGACGGGCTAATTTCACTGCTCAGCATCTGCAGACCTGTGACACTGTGGGGCTGTGGTTAACACCACAGTGCATAGAGGGATGCAGCGTTGCTTCTAAAACATGAACAAAAATATTTTATATATTCACCTGTATTCTTCACCACACAGCTCTCGCAACTACAGCATTATCTAAATAAATTAGAATATCATTAGAATATCATTTAAAAGTTAATTTATTGTAGTAATAAAAAAAAAGTTTAACATATTATGTAAATTTATTGCACACATGGGGGATGTATTTCAAAGGTTATTTCTGCTCATTTTGATGATTATGCCCTACAGCTTATAAAAATCTGAAAAATATATATATATTGCACAGAATCCAAAAAAAGGTATTTTTAATTTAGAAATGTAGGCCTACTTAATAGTATGTCCATATACTGGACAGTATATCCAATACTTGGTTGGAGCTCTTTTTGTATAAATTGCTGCATCGGTGCAGGTTGGCATGGAGGCCTGTGGATCTGCTGAGGTTTTCAACAAGCCCAGAATGCTTTGTTTGCAGCATTCAACGCATCTGCTTTGTTGGGTCTGTTATCTCTCATTGTCCCCCAGACAACAGTTTGTCAATTAGGTCAGATCAGTTCGCTGGCCTATCAAGCAAAGTGATACCATGGTCTTTAAAGCAGAAACTTTTGGCAGTGGGATCAGGTCTCAAGTCCTGCAGAAAAATGAAATCAGCATCTCCATAAAGCTTCTAAGCAAAGGGAAGCATTGAGTGCTCATACTGGACATTGGAAATTGGATTCTGTGCCTCTCAGCTTATCCTTCGCTCTCTGTGTTTTTTTAAATGAAATGCAAGTAGCAAGTGATAGCTTGTTTAATCTTAAGGGAGGACTTTGGACCACAATCTAATCTTTTTTCTCCTTAGCCTAGGTAAGACACTTCTAAAGTTCTGTCTGAGTCAGGACTTGCTTAACTCAAGAAATGAGACAGCTGTAGCCCATATCCTGGATACGTCAGTGTGGTGGCTATTAAGCTAAGAATCCAGCTGCAGCCCATACCTTAGAAAATTATCCCCAAACCTTTGAATGGGATTTGCTTCTCATCTTCTCAAGGCTGCAGTTATCCCTGTTAATTCAACACTTCTTTCTTCCACTTAACTTTCCAACTTGCATACACCATTCTGTGAAAAGCCAGCTTCTTCAGCAATTACCTTTTGGGTTTTAACCTCATTGTGGAGGCTGTTAGAGACTTTCTGGTGGACAACTGTCAAGTCAGCAGTCTTCTACATAATTGCATAGGCCATAACGTAACATTTCTGTGTTATGCATTTTCTGATATTTTTTGAGAAGAAGAATTTTAGGTTTTGATTTGCTGTGAGTCGTAATCATTGAAAAGTTAAAGAAATAAAGGCTTGAAATACATCACTGTGTAATCAATTGAATTACTCAAATTAACTTTCCAATGATTTTCTAATATATTCAGATGTACCCATATTGTTCCAAAAGCTGGTCTGATTAACAAAAAACAAAACTGCTTTCAGATTAATAACAAAATGTGTGTCTTGTTCAGTAGCTTGAAAACCACGGAGAACAATCTCCATTGAGCTGTAGTGTGTCAAAAACCAGCTTTGAGACTCTGTCACTACTTAGCTGTGTGGGTGGAAATGGGCAGGATGACTGCACTTATTTTGAGAACTGTAGTTATGCGTGTTGGCATGTTTTGTCTTTGAGACCTCAGCACTTTTTTTTATTTTTTATTAAAGAAGCAAACTTCTCAACCGTTTTACAATTTAATTAAATGCATAATTTTGATCGCTAACTTCATGTAACATGTATTTAATATCAGGTTTATAATAAAAATAGTCAAAACTATTTTCTCTAGTATGGCATATCAAAGGCACATCATGCCACGAGCTGACAGCATTAGTGCTCTAGATGTGCTTGATCTGTCGCCAAGTGCAGTGATCTGACTGGTTTACAAAGAAATGCTGACGAGTTTCCCCTGTCTCTGACAACTCCAGGACCACAGCGAACATCTCCAACAGTTCCTAAAAACATGCCAACACTACAGCGAGTCCAGCACAACATGCCTGCCATAAGGAAGAATCCATCTTTGTCCAGAAATGGGGGCAGTGATGCCGAGATCATGGAGCTAAATCAACAGGTAGAGTTGCACAAAGCTAACGAACCGTCTTACTGTTCTCTCCTCATCGTTCTGCAGATTTGTCGTCTTCATTCCCCTCTCGTTCTGGGTCAGACTCTGTCTGGATGGACAAGTCTTCCATTGTTGACATTTTCTAATCAATTTGGCTCTCAGATGCTCCTCAGAACAGGGGTAAAGGAGGAGCCTGTGGGGCTACAATAACAAGGAATTCCGACCAAAGCATTGCAGTTCCACTTTATATAGACCACAACTGTATGATTTAAATGTGAAAAGGAAGGATTTAAAAGCATGATATGTCCCCTTTAAGATGGTAGAAGTTTGTTTTTTAGCTATTAGCTTCAGCCTTCTGGACCAACTAATCTGAATACAATTCAAATAAAGTCGCCAAATGAGTGTCTTATCAACTGCAGATTAGAGATTAACCACGTGTAACTTTTTTTTCTTGTGTAAAGTGCCTTGAGACGATATTTGTTGTGAATTGGTGCTATATTAATAAACTAAATTGAACTGAACTTAATTAACGTTTTAACGTAACCAAATTTGGAAAAATCTATACCATCCCTTTTAGATCATTGCAATTCAATACAAATCTTACTTACTGTATGTAAATGAAAGTGTTCATTGATTATCTAAACCATCAACATATTGTTTTCTCTTCCTCAGTTGATGGAGTTAAAACTGACAGTCGATGGTCTAGAGAAAGAGAGAGACTTCTACTTCAGCAAACTACGGGACATTGAGCTCATCTGCCAAGAACATGAGAGTGAAAACAATCCTGTCCTCAGCAGGATAATTCACATTCTCTATGCAACAGAGGTACCTGTCCATTAGGACTCATGTTATATTTAATTTTCACTGGTCTTTAACAAAACATTTCCCATATGTATTCGATCTTTAAAGGTTTTACAGTGTGATTTCAAGAGACGTATCTGTAACTATTAGAGATAGATGATCAAAACATGTTTTTTTTTGTCATTGTTATCAAGTCAATTAAAAGAAAATAGAAATCTGAGGGATGTCCATTTTTTCTATATCTTAGGAAGGCTTTGCCCCTCCAGATGAGGATGACCTCGATGAACAAGGTCACCTGGACCAGGATGAATACTGAACTCCCACCACCTCCACCAGCTTTCTTTTCTTTTTTGGCCAGATTTTTTCTACTCTCTGCACGCTTTCTAAATCCTCCTCCTTATCCCTGCTCTCTGTCTCTTTTTCTTTCTTAATCACCTGTATATCTGTTGCTAACCTCCACCCTCTAAATGTCTTTCCACAACAGTTCCTTCCTATTATTTGCTGTTCCTCCTTGCTTTCACTTACACAGCAACAGTAATAGTAATGTAAGATAATATCCCAGTGATTTTAGCATGAGCAATGTACAAAACAGAAGTGGAGTTACAACAATGGCTGAGTTTCTGTCTGTAACGGTTAACAATATTGATTTCTAAATGAATACTGTTTTTTTTTTATTTTATTTATTTGACTTTGTATGTGCTGTTAATACTACTGTTAGAGCACAGATCAACACTGCTCATGTGCCATCATGACACTCCTTGAGCCACTAAATCAGTAACAAAAGTGACTTTTGAGTAACTTTTAATCCTATTTATTTAACTTTTATTTTGTTTCAGTTGAATTTCTGTAGTGGTAGAAGTTTGTTTCTGTAGCAGAACTGTTGCAAACCTACTGTATGTAAAATGAAAACCAAGGCCATGTGTGCTGCGGTTTGTGCTTGGGTCCGCGTCAAGCTTTTGTGTTTTTGTTTGCGGCGGGTTTTAAGCATGTGAAAATGCCGAAGAAAGTTGTTCGGTGTGATGACTTCAGAAACGTGATCATTGCTCTGCAAATATTCCTTATTTATGAGCAACATATCTGAGCATGAGAATGTTACACAGTGACTGTGAATGAGTGACATTTTGTATATGTACTTTATGTGAAGATTTTGTAAGTTGTCGCAAGATTCTGGTTTATTCCCACAGTATCCTATAGGCTGACAATGCACTGGCCTTTAAGCTTAACCTGCAGACTAAAAATATGGTTATGTAGCAGTTTACACAAATCAATACAGACACATTTCTACATGATGGCTCTCTTATCACTAAAATGATTGTGTTTTTATGTCTAATTTGCTGAAAAGATGTTCAGAGTTTAGTTGCCATCTGAAGGAAAGTTCTGATCTGTGGTCAGTTGACTGGTTATCATTACTATCCAGTTAAACAAAGACACTTCGTTTTCTTTCCCTAAGATATTTTTAATTTGTAAACTGGCTGTCATCAGCCTGCTGGAACATGCATTCATTGACCATGTCCACAGAACAATCATCTTTTGAGTTTTCAATAAATACACAGTTGTTGAACAATGTCTTTGTTGTGTCTTGTGTGAAAAGATCTGATTACTCTTTGGCTATTTGCAAAACTTTAACGTGTCTCTAAATTTCAAGCTTCAAGTGCAGAGGAGAAAACTTGGAGATATGCCATATTTTCCATTATTTCTCATAGATGATTGTAGATTTTATCATAGCGGATATTGCATTTCAATTGTATAACTTATATAAGAGAATCAGCTGTGATATAAATTACCATATATTATTAGAAAATTTGGTTCAATTTGGACTAAAATTTCAAAACTTTTCTGGGCTATATTAAAAGGATTGGCTGACCTTAAATATCCCTAAAAAAGATGTCCATGGGAGTCTCATACGTGCAGTACCATAGAAAGTAACATGTGACTAAGAGCACTATTATTCATGATTACACTGTATTAAGATGAAATAGAGCTACAGTCATGTAAAAAAAACAAAAAAACAAAGGACATTCTATGACAGCCTATGTTTATTTGACATATTTGGACATATGAATAAATAAAATAAATCCTAACAATACTGGGAGATTCAAGTAATATAATTTAGCAATAAAAACTAAAAAGACCTCTTAAAACTTTTTGTAAAATATAATTTAAAAAATGTATTCCCATGTAAAATATCAAAAATTACACACAGGTGTATAATATCAGATGTACAAGGAAAACCTCATTAATAAAAAATTAATAAAACATCATTTGGACTTTCTTGGACACCTCATGGGTGACCTTGTGTGTCCAAGAAAGTCCATACCAAAAGGGGCTTGAAAGATGCTAAAAGAAGTCTCCAACAACTCTTCCCTAAAATGCTCACACCAGACCAACAGCAGGCTCTTGCTACTGGTAATATGAAGATGCTATCTAGACATCAGAAAAAAACAGCACAAGTTTAACCTTCATGGGAGCTGCGCAAGGTGGAAACTCGAAGAAAAACATGAAGGGAGACCGTAGAGCAAGACCAGGACTTTTGAAAACAAATGCTTATTGAACAGGTTAGTCTAAAACAGAATTGAATCATAACCAACTGTAAAGCATTGAACTTAAAGTGTCATAGTTTGTGGATTGGTGCAACAGGATCTGGCCAGCTCACCATCATAAAGTCTACCATGAATTCTGCCATGCGTTTTAGGTTGGTTGAGGAAAATGTGAGGCGTTATATAAATTGAGGTGAAGCAGAACTGGACCCCAAAATACTAAAAAGACCGAAAACATATTTGTAAATCAACCAAGGCAAGGCTACGATTAAGAAATGGAAAGTCTTGGACCGAGGCAAAGACCAGATCCTGATGTCACTGAACGCAGACTGCGGTCAAGCAAGCCCTCACGGAGTTCTGTAGGTCACGCTAACACCATGCATTACGGTAGCAGCCGGAAGAAGACATTTCAAATTAAAAGCAGTATGTTTTACGTATATCGGCTGGAGTGGGTTGACGTCATTCTTGCATCCGTGTTCTAATTTTATTGGTCAGGTAAATTGTCAGTGGATAGAGGTTGTCACTATGCAAATAAATGAACTCAGCAATTTAGATAAATTAGAAAAATAGAGATTTTGAGGGCTTTAATTTTGGAATTCAACATCAGATATAGGTGAACTTTGGTGAGCAGCATCTGGAGGTGTGGTACTGTCATCCAGAATTGAAAGTATTCACTGAAAACAGGCAGTTTTGTTGCCACATTGACAACAATTTAGTAAAAAAAAGTTTAAAAAACAGAATTTGAGGGGCTTTAATTTTGAAATTCCTCATCAGATGTTGGTGAAGTTTGGTGAGCAACATCTGGAGGTGTCCTACTGTCATCCTGAATTGAAAGTATTCACTGGATTTTTATTTATTTATTATTGAATCCAATGGGAAATAATGGGCTCTAAATTGATGAACACACCAACAAGCATATAATACTATGAAAAAAGTACTAATATATCTCCATATTCACAGTCGGACCTGAAAACTAAAATTAGAACACAGAGCAGCAAGAATGACGTCAACCCACTCCAGCCAATATAAGTGAAGCATACTGCTTTTATTTTGAAAAGTCCTCTTCGGGCTACTACCGTAATGCATGGTGCTAGCGTGACCTACAAAACCCCGTTAGGACTGAGGCTGACACCCCACTAATCCAATCCAAGACTATTAGAAAGCAGCACATTGAATCAGAATCAGTCAATCACCATTTATTCACAAAAACAGAGTACCACACACAACACGCTTCCATTTATAAACAACAATATAAATAATAATGTATTATAATATAATATAAATAATATAAGGACATTATTTAGTAGTATAAATAAAATAAAAACATGACATAATACAGAAATATAGAAGGTAGCTGAAAAGGTAAGATTATTTACATGGTAATGATTGTATTGGTTGGGTAAGTATAAAGATCTATTTACATTCAAATTCAATTCAATTCAAAAATACTTTATTAATCCCAAAGGGAAATTAAATGTTGTTATAGCTCATATTATGAAGGTTTCCTCAAAGAGCCGTTGTAGATGCTGATGGCTGTGGGTAGGAAGGATCTCCTGTAGCGCTCCGTCTTACAGCAGATCTGAAGAAGCCTCTGACTGAAGACACTCTGTTGTTGTAGGACAGTCTCATGAAGAGGATGCTCAGGGTTCTCCATAATGTTCTTCATTTTATGAAGAATCCGTCTTTCCACAATGATCTCCAGAGGTTCCAGAGGAGTCCCCAGAACAGAGCCAGCCTTCTTTATCAGCTTGTTGAGCTTTTTTAAGTCCCTGGCTCTGATGCTGCTTCCCCAGCAGATGATGGCAGAAGAGATCACACTTTCCACAACAGACTTATAGAAGATATGCAGCATCTTGCTGCAAACACCAAAGGACCCAAGCTTCCTCGAGAAGTACAGTCTGCTCTGTCCCTTCTTGTAGACGGCTTCACAGTTGCATCTCCACTCTAGTCTGTTGTCCAGGTGAACACCGAGGTATTTATACTCCTCCACCACCTCCACTTCTTCTCCCATGATAGAAATAGTTTTTGACTTATTCCTGTTTCTCTTAAAATCTACAATCATCTCCTTTGTTTTAGTCACGTTCAAAATGAGATGATTGTTTCCACACCATGCCACAAAGCGGTCCACCACCTTCCTGTACTCAGCTTCTTGTCCATCTCTGATCCACCCCACAACTGCAGAATCATCCGAGTATTTCTGCAGATGACAGGAGTCTGTCTTGTACTGGAAGTTTGAGGTGTACAGAGTGAATAGGAATGGTGAGAGTACAGTCCCCTGTGGTGCTCCTGTGCTGCTGACTACCTGGTTAGACTCACAACCCTTCAGTCTCACAAACTGTGGTCTGTTTGTCAGGTAGTCTTTGATCCAGGAGATTGTTGAGGGCTCCACCTGAGTCTTCTGGAGTTTCTGACAAAGCAAATCAGGTTGGATTGTATTAAATAAACTGGAGAAATCAAAGAACATGATCCTCACAGTGCTGCTGGCTTTGTCCAGATGACAGTGGGTTTGTTGAAGCAGGTGTATGATGGCATCTTCAACTCCAACTCCACAGCGATAAGCAAACTGAAGGGGGTCCTGATGGTTTACTGTTTGCTTACTCAGGTGGGCCAACAGGAGTCTCTCTAGGACCTTCATGATGTGGGATGTCAGGGCAACAGGTCTATAGTCATTGAGGACTGATGGGTGAGTTTTATTTGGTACCGGAACAAGACAGGAGGTCTTCCACAACACCGGAACCTTCTTCTGGGCCAGGCTAAGGTTGAAGAGGTGCTGCAGAATCCCACAGAGCTGCTCTGCACAGGCCTTCAGGACTCTAGGGCTGACATGATCTGGACCTGCAGCCTTATTCCTATTCAGTCTCTCCAGTTGCATCTTGACCTGACTTCTTGAGACACACAGGTGGAAGTGGGAAGCAAAGGAAGCATCAGCATCTTCTAATATGGTTGAAGGCAAACATGTAGAAGCAGAAGGGTCTAGGGCTGAGGTGGAAGATAAAAAATGTGAGGTGTTACTGGACAGCTGTGGGTCCTGTGGGTCAAAGGAAGATGGAATGTCTGTTTGGCTCTGAGCAGGAGAGGAGGATGCGAAGCTTGTTTTTGAACTGAACCTGAATTACATGTTTACATTTTTACAGTCTTATAGACAATATTTACAGGTGTGATCCCACCTCCAGATTATGGGATGGGTTTCCCTGCCTCTTCAGCTGGCGCTGTTCTACCAGCCACTCTAGAGATTTGCCATTTGAGTTACTGGGGCAGAAAGTGGCACTGCCACTTGGGGCCTCAGTGGCCTCCTCTTCTGCCCTACGTCGCCTATTCCTCTGAGTGGAGCGGGATACAGAGACAGGGGCAGTGGGTGCAGGAGCCACTTGTGTGGCAGGTAAAACTGGAGTTGGAGCCAGTGGAGAGGCAGCTGAAGGCTGACCAGCACCTGCTGCCACCACCACTGACCCAGGGTACAGTAAACTATACTGGAGTGGTGGCAGAGTAGCTGGGAGTGGAAGAGGAGCTGCTGGGGCGATGGGCCGCACAACCGTGGCACTAGCCGGTCGTCTGCCTGGCCGCATCTTAGGAGCCTGTCCCTCCCTGTTTGGGGGAAGCACAAACTCATGTCGGAGCCCTGATGTGGAGGGAGTTTGATCCAGCCTTTCCCGTGGAGCCGGAAGCTGTGAGCTGGCCACAGCAATGCCACCTTCAGCAGCAAGGCCCTGGGTAAGGACACATAACTCCTGGGTGCTCTCCCTTTGATTAAACCTGCAATCAGAAAATTGTCATTTTTATAATTTACAGCAATATTTTTCTTTCAAATGTCTATGTAAAAAAAAAACAACTACTATGCTCACCACTGTGTAAGAGTCCTCTGATTCAGGACAAAAAGCTGAAGAGAGGTGGCCTCAATCAGGGTGTGGCAGTTCAGGACCAGGTTTCAGATGTGGTTGTAGTCGGTGAGCACTTTTGTCCACTGAGGAAGCCAGACTCCGTCCTTATTTGGAGACTTGTGCAGTGAACATAGCTTGATGCACATGGTACTCAGCCAAATCCTGCACCTTATCCCATCCAAGGATGCCATCAGGTCCAAGAACTGGAGCATGCAGGAAAGTATTAGAATACAAAACACAGTGTGTAAAATCTTAGAGAGTTAAAGCACATATACTGTATGAATAATGTGACACTACAGCTAATGATTAGTATGCTCGCAGGGGTTGTCAGGGGTCAATGTTGTCATTTGGCACTTAGTGATCTGGCTATTTGCCCTGTAGATGTCAGAGGGTCATTGTGATAACTCAACCAGAGTTTGGTAGCTAAAGCTTTAAATTTTGGTAGTTTAAAGATCTAAAGTCGGTCCCCTGGAGCTGTACTGTGGGTCTTGGTGATTGTGTGGCTCCCTAGCCACACAATCACCAAGATTGAAAGTGAGAGGTGATATCTCAATAGACGACTGAAAAATATGTCCCCCTCATTTCTGAGATGGTGATTACTCCCCTGGCATACATACTATGAAAGGAAGCAATCATAAACACAAAGTTACTTGTTTAAAAATTGTTTGAAATAACAAAACAATCATTACACTGGATTTCTGTCACTTTTTTCAATCAGTTTCAAAGAACTTACAAATGAGCAACATTTATTCACTATGCATTCACTGCTGCTCTGAAGCAGTGAATTATTATCTTATTGCTACAATACTAAGCGTAATTTCTGTTTACTTATTTATTTTTGGGGGGGGTTTGACAATATCAAATATTAGGCGCGCATGTTTGATGATTCATAGAATTATGATCATAACTGTGATTGAAATAGCACTTAAGCATACTGTATTTAGCTGGGCACAACCTACATAGAGCACAGAATATTATAGAAGCAGCACAACGTGATTATGATGCAAACATCGCCATATAAATGTACAATAATTAATAGTTATTACTATACTATACTGACATTGACGAGCTACTGCACTTAGGCAACAATCGGGTAAAAACGGAGATGTACATCACAGAGAAAATTATTTGCTGTATTTGTTGTGTACTCAATATTTCTAATAAACAAGTCCAATGAGGTAATATGAACATGACGCCACGTGATACGCAGAGCGCTGTTTGTAATAAAAATATAGAACCTAAGTTAAAAAAAACAAAACAAACAAACAAACAAACCATACAATCTGTCATACATTTAGATGTAAAAAAGAAAATATGTTTAAACTTAACGGTTGCAAAAGAAGTACAGACTGTTGTTGATGAAACGATGACGGCTTTCCAAGTTACTCCGAGAGTTTATAGAGGATTCAGAACGTGAAGCGTGATTGGTCAAAAGCAAGCCAAAGTAAGTCATCAGCTCGGCAGGTGATTGACCCACCGGACTATGAGGCGCTCATCTATTGGCTGGTCGGGTTTAGATTGAGATGACCTATATCTCATGTATCTCATTGCTCACGATTTAAGACATCACAGCCATGTCTGTCGTCTTGTAGGGGGATTAGCTCAGATGGTAGAGCGCTCGCTTAGCATGCGAGAGGTAGCGGGATCGATGCCCGCATCCTCCAAACGTTTTTTTCTTAGGTGACGAAATTTTTTCTGTGGGAAAGTTTATTTTTATTTTTATTTCGATATGTTAACCTGTGTTAAAATAAAATGCCTGCGTTTCCCGCATTTCTTCCTACTTTGACGGTAATTGTAGATATAAGTAAGTGTAGATATTCAGTATTACTTTACATTTTAGAAAGTTCACTTACATTTATAGCAGACATCAACTTTAGCATCTTCTCTAAGTGATTTACGAACAATTTTAGTTCACACTTATTAGCTTCAAGGCTAGACTTAAAACTTTCCTTTTTGATAAAGCTTATAGTTAGAGTGGCTTAGGTTATCCTGAGCTATCTCTGTAGTTATGTTGCTACAGGCTTAGGCTGCTGGAGGACATAACGACCACTTTGACCCTCTTCGCTACATTCTCACACTACTCTCCAATTTTGCATTATTTGCTGTTATTTCAGCTTTTAACATTATGTTCACTCTCTTTTTTCTTCCTAAAAGCTACACCTGGCCTGACTCTGTGTCTACCTGTGACACCTTCCTGGAGGGGGGGCATTGTCCAAGCTTCTGCTGGCAACAACTTAATGCTCACCTTCTACAGATGACCCACATGGCCCTGTCTTTCAGTGTTTAACCCTTTCTCTCTCCTAGACATAGCTACTGACTGACCTTTTACTGTAACTAATTATATGTGCTCTCTTTCAGACTCTAACCTTGAAAACTGGCTCAGAGTTTATCTGTTCTTTCTTTCTAGGTGAAACGACTAAAGGAGCTACATCCATTAACATTTACTTTTCCTTCCCATAGAAAGTACTCCTGGATCAGTGCTTCTTTGTTCTCTTTGTGTCTCTGCTCTGTTCTCTCAAGCCCCCAGTCGGTTGTGGCAGATGGCCGCTCACACTGAGCCTGGTTCTGCTGGAGGTTTCTTCCTGTTAAAAGGGAGTTTTTCCTCTCCACTGTCGCTACATGCATGCTCAGTATGAGGGATTGCTGCAAAGTCAACGCCAGTGACTGTCCACTGTCTCTACATGCTCATCCGGGAGGAGTGACTGCTACAAATCTCTGATCTGATGCAATCTGCTGGGTTTCCTTAGATAGAAAAACTTTGTATCCAATTTTGAATAAATAACTGAATCTGACTGCACTGTTCAATTGTTAGGATTAATTGGAATGTATGTACTTGACTGTTGTGAAGTGCCTTGAGACAACATGTGTTGTGAATTGGCGCTATATAAATAAACTGAATTGAAGTGAATTGAATTGAAATTCTTTAAAGAGAAAAAACTGCGCTAGTTTAACATAATCCACATTTACCATGACATGGTGTCATTTCAATTTATGACCAGCGGATGGCAGCAAATTGCAAACAACAAATTTTTCTGGAACAGGAGCTAGAAGAAACCCATTATCAAAAAACAGCCACACGAAGCCCAGTTTATAGCTTGCCAAAAGCCATGTAAAGGACCCAAACATCTGGTTAAATGGGGCCGAAACTGTTGCCTAGATGCACAACATGAAAAGTAACACTCCACATCACCCTGAACTCACCATCAGCATTATTTTGCAAAATATAAAAAACTAAGCATGCTTTAGACTGCTTTAGATTACTTGACCATTATGTTCTCCTCTGTGTTTGTCTATCTCTTACGATTGCATTAAAATACAATGGTTATTATGGTTGTAACATGAAAAAATGTGAAAAACTCAAACAGTTTCAATACTTTTGAAATAAACTGTACATACCTCACATATATGCATTTAAATGGCATAATCAGAGGACAACTGAGGTGTCCAGAGGGAATTTTATTCACAAATTTGATACATCATACAGAAAAGCAGAAGCAAGAAATTCTGAAAACAAGCAAACTATGTGAAATACCCTTACATAATTTTCAATGAAATTGTGATCCTATCCATTCTAATCAAATGCGAACAAAAGAAACATTTCAAGAAGCAAAACAAACAAAAAACAGCAGCCGAAATATCAGAACAACAGTAGCAAAATGAGATTTTTACACATTAATGACAAACAACTCATATGCTCAAATCAACATCAGATTATTTTTGTTGTTATATTGCCCTGTTAGTAGCACATCAGGAATTTGGAAAAAGACAAAAAAAAAAAAACAACAGAAGCTATTGTGTTACGGCACACTATTTGAAAAAAAGTGAAAACCTCGTCCTGTTTTGCTCTCAAGCTCCCAACATTTTCTTCACCATGTATCCAGGCATGTTGTAGAGAAAAAGGCCTAATATAGCCAGTAGCAGGACCGCCGTGACAATCTTGATGGTCAGCCACCTGTACTGGTCGCACACCAGGTGCTTTGCGGCTTTGAGCGGAATAAGGAACCAGAGGAGGGCAATATCTGGGCGGCTGTTGGGGCACAGAGAGCCGAACACATTTGAGCACATTTGAGAAAAGCTGTTTCTTCAGCATAAACATATGTTTGCACATAGTATGTATGAAGGAGGAGCTTCATGCACATATAAACACTTTCGCCAAATATATTCAAAAGTGTCACAGAGAAAAACTGGGGTGAAAGGAGCACATCTTTCATACTTGGGTTTCTCCAGAGGCTCAGGCTCGTTGCGTCCCTCTCCTGCTGGGCTTTTCTCTGCCTCCTCCCCTGTGAGGAGGTGCAGCTCAGCTTCCACTTTACCCTGAAGACACAAGAAGCTTAATTTGTCATGTTGGGTTACACAGAATACCTGTATTCCAACAAGTATGACACATTTTCCCAGTTAAGAAGGAAATTGATGTTTGTTTAAGAATGCAAAGAAAAATAATACTTTAAAAAATTGGATTGAGTCAAAATGCACAGTACCAGCAAGCAGTTTACATGTACTCATCAGGTGTATGATTGCAATATTAATGTAAGGCTTTAATGTTGTTCTTAAGCCCTTCCCTTTATTCAGGGGGTTATACTTACTTTGCTGGGCAAAATTTTATTTCTCCTGGATTTCCTCCTCTGTACATACACTCTCACTAATATTTGGATAAATCTCTCTTAGCAAGTTACAGAGAAACCAAACACATTTTTTTGGCAAAGACCCTGCTTTGACGGAGTCCACAAATTTTCAATAGGGTTGAGATTGGCAACGTTGCTGAAGATTAATGTTAGCCTGCTTTATTTATTGTGTTTGGGATGTTTATCCTGTTGAAACTCAGTTTTCTTTCCCTAGTATGAACAGTTTCACCCAAAACTAATCAGGAAGATGCTTGAACACAATGAAGCAAGTTTAAGATCCAAGTGGACTTAGAGGATACATATCAAGAAATACGTTTTCTGGTGCCGAACTCACCACCTTTCAGCCCGATTAAAACTTACTGTTGCCCAAATGGACAAGCCAGATGCTTTCTGAAAAAAGCCATAATGTTCAGATGGGATAAAGGTTGAGTTATTTGGCCACAAAAACAAGAACTGTGTTTGGAGGAGTCAAAGTGAGAGTTTTAAACCTAAGAATGACAGTTGTCAAGCATGGTGGTGGTTGCATCATGTGTTGCTATGGCAGAAATAGTGTTATAGCTGTTCGATTTAGAATAACTCTTTTGTTTGGTCTGTGCTGTCACCCACCGTGAGTTCAAATTCATCTTCTTCGTTTCTGGCAACAAATGGCCACCAGCCTTTAATCCTCTTCTGCTTGAAGATGGAGACCAGGGGCATCTCAGCTTCGTTTGTCACCATTTCAATGGTGCACTGCTTGGCTGTCTTTGCACCACGAGGGAAACGGTTCAGGTCCAGCTCAATCGCACCTATAGAGACATTTTGTTTTTACTAAACTTAAAGAGAGTTTTGAAACAACAGAACTATTCAGTCCATTAACATTCAATCAAAAACAATCTCAATAATTGCATGTTTTATGTAATTTAATTTGTTGATCAACGCGCAAATGAACTCCTGGAAAGAATACCCAGAAAATCATCAGCAGAGAAGTGATCAGCATCCCACACTTGGAGATTAAGTCGAGGGGGGATCTTATACTCGGTTTCATCCCAGGCAAACATGGACTCCTTTTTTGAGATGACTATCTTCTCCTCAGCCACCAGGTAGTCGAAAGGGTAGACGAAGCGCCAGTTGAAGTTGCCCTCTCCGGTGATGGAGTGGTAGTGGACGTCAGTGTCCTGCTTGTCCTCCTGCTGTCCTTTCAGCCATCTGTTGTCATAGATTAAGGGCAAACAGATACAAAAGTTGTAGATTTAATCCTTATAATGGAAAATTTGCACTTGTCTAGATGTGCAATTAAGAAAAGTTGCACAAAAAAAAAAGGAAGCCACAAGCACACGTTTACCCTCGCACAAAGATGTCGCTTGATTTCTCGCCAGTGAAGATGTCATCATCCTCTAAAACAACCTCATCTGTGTTCCAAATGATGACCCTCAATTCAAACCTGCACAAAAAAAATTGATGTCATTTATAATAAGTTTAGAAATGTATCAGCAGTGTTTTGGATACTGATCCTTTATGCAGGGCTCCTAAAAACTTTGATCCATACTTCTTTGGTTTTCGTGGTGAAATGTCAAGAGAGGGACCGGGTGCAGTCTTATCCTTGGGGAACATATCCACCCACATCTCAATTCTTCCCTGAACACAGTTAAATAAATAATGAGAGTCGCCTTTTAAGATGCAAACGAACAGCAGGAATTCAAATCTGTGACAGCTTTAGGGTGACGTTAACATACTTGTTCGATTCCTGGTTTATCCGGATGCAATAGCGGTCTGGTCTCTACATGCTCTGGGACAAGTTTGCACCCGGCTTTGGGAATTTTCTCCCAGTGCCTCAGCACAGTCAGAGCAAGGTGTTCATCCGTCTGCTTCTTTAAACCTGTCAAACATCGTCACAAATCTGTACTTTGCAAAAGTATTCATACTTCTTGAATGTCTTACGTGCTGTGCATTTGCATTCAGCCCCCCCTAAGTCAACTCTTTGTAGAAGGGCCTATTACTGTAACAATAGCTGCAAGTCTTTTGGGGAATGTCTCTCCCAGCTTTGCATATCTAGAGACTTTTACTTGCAAAATAGCTCAAGGTCAGTCAGATTAGATGGAGAGCATATGTGAACAGCAAATTTTGAAGATTCTCAATTTGATTCAGGCCTAGACGTTGGGCCATTCGAACTCCTGAATGTGCTTTGATTTGAAGGTGAACATCCACTCCAGTCTTAAGTCTTCTGCAACCTCTAACGGGTTTTCTTCCATAATTTCCCTATATTTAGCTCCATCTACCTTCCAGTTGATTCTGACGATCTTCCCTCTCCCTGCTGAGCATCCCCACAGCATGATGCTGCCTCCACGTTTTACTGTGGCGATAAGGTGTGCAGGGTAAGTTTATCTCACACATAATGTCTCACATGTGGGCCAAAAATTTAATTGATGCCTCATCTGACCAGAGTACCTTTTTCAACATGTTTGATGTGCCCCCTTCATGGATTATGGCACATTCCAAATAGGACTTCTTATTTCTAGACTTCCTCCTAACTTTATCCCTATCCTGTCTGACATGCTTGTTGGTGTTCATGATGCTGTTTGTTTGTCAATGTTCTCTAACAAACCACTGAGTCCTTTAGAGAACAGCTGTGTTTATTCTGAGATTAAATGCACTCTATTACTGATTAAGCAGGTTCTGAAGGCAGTTGGTTGCCCTGGAATTCATTTAGTTAGAACGAGAATAGTTTAATACAAAAGCATGCCACGCTTTTCCCCTTCAACTTTACAGTTGTTTGCTATTTGCGTTGGTCCATCACATTAACACCTAATGAAGTCTGTGGTTGTAATGTGACAAAATGTAGTGGTGTTCAAGGGCCATAAACGTTTTTTGCAAGAAATTGCATCTGCAAGTCCACTATCTAGCATGCAAGTATTAGCATTTTAACATCAGATCAATGAAGTGGTAGAAACCAACAATTTAAAGATACCATTTTCATCCTCGACCTCAGTTGGTGCCATGAAGACACGGTTCTCCACCTTCACTCTTCCTCCGGGGCCGTAGTGCGGGCCATCCAGTTTGCCGTCCTTACATAGTTTAGCTAGGATATGAGTGGGTTTCATAGGGTCTCGCCACACGTTGTAACCATGGCTATGTAATAAACATGTTAAAGTACATTTATATGTAAAGTTATACTATGAAGTAAAAATTTTACAGGCTACGTGTAGCAAAACTCTACCCTTAATTACTTCAAAAAGTACACATACTTTGCTTTAATGCTATGAGGTAGGTCTTAGATTCTTACATGGCATAGTTGCATGAAATACCACACGTGGCTCTGTGTTTGCTATAGAAACGATTCTCCAGATCGACCTTTGTTTCTCCAATCAGATCATCTGTTCCCACCAGGTCCCAGTCATATATTGATACTGTCAGACTGGAATCCATGGGGAATGTCGCCTCCACGTCAAAAGATCTAAGACCATGAGAAATGCACTTTCATTCAAATGTAAGAACAAAGTGAAAATTTAATAAGCTGCTGTTATTTAGAATCTGTTCAGAAATTCAGCCTTTTTTCCAGCACTTACTTGCCGAACAAAGGGTTTAGCTGTTTGGAAATGTAGTTCTCCTTGTCTTTGATCTCTGTTTTTCCCAGCTTGATTGCAATATAGGGGTCAGCCTTTCCGTTTATGTCTGCTGGATGCAGATCGGTTGCCTGTTAATAAAATAACAGCATCACTTCAAAACACAGAAAATCCTTGTAGATATGACTTTGTTTTTCCTGAAAGAGTAATCGCATCAATATACATAGAGGCTCAGAGCACATAGGCTTACCCTGATGACATAAATGCGTACGAGGACATTAATAGGATCATTGTTGGGAATGTTCTGAAACATTCCTAAGTTGGAGTCGAAGCTCATGTCTCTGGGCATATCATCTGACACTTTGTACATGCACAGTGAACCCTAAAACGGAACAATTAAAGGAAAAGAATGGAACAAAGCAAAAACACAAATCACCAATGATAAACTTTTAAATGTTCATATGGATAATATTTCACCTTGAATTTGCCAACAATCCTGTCCTCATCTGTCACATTCTGGTCATCGTCGTCACCGCCCTTTCCTCTGAACAGGCTGAATGTGTGCAGCCAGTCCTCAAAGTTGTCGAATTCACTTTCCAGTTCCTTAGGATACACCTTGTTTTGGGAACAGACAACACGGATTTAGACCTCTTTTAACCTTGCTAAACTTACACATCCACTTGGATGACATAAAAATACATCACATTTAGTCATCCTCCACCTTCAACTCATCCAACTTTGGCTTTTTCCTTTCAAATGTATCCACAGTGGGCCTTTTCTTGTCCTTTTTTCCTTTTCCTCTCTTGTGGCCTTTTACGGGAGAGTCATCAGCTTTGATCTCTGAATGAAAGTAAGCCATGAAGACAGAAAGAAAAAGGGTAATGAGAGAGTCAGTAATGGGGCAGAGCACCAAGCCATAATTTTAGCCTAAAATTGACTACTTTTAATGCATTCAAGAAATATTTCAATGTATTAGACACCTCTGGACTGAACACTTACATCTTGACTGTTTTTTGTTTCTTCACATTTATGAAAGATAACTGTATACTTATGAATAACTGAGCTTAGAAATATATTTTTTTACCACATTAGGTAAGCTGTTCATCACCTAGCTTCTTGGAATGGGCATCTCAATATCTGTGTGGAATATTGCAGTCGCAAAAGACTGCTTGGATGCAACCTTTGGTAGGATATAATTAGTCATGTGTCATGCATTCATGCTCTGCATAGCTATGATGTATTTGGCAAGTTGAATAAAATCAAAGTTTTATTAATGCCCAAAGCAGAAGTATTTATTTGAGAGATGCTAGAGCTCATAGAGAGTGGTGGGCACTATTGTGTTAAGAAACAAAAAAAAAACTGGAATATCATAATTGATATTCTTATAGCAATCTTCAGCAGTATCACAATCAAAGATTTCCTCAAATTGTGCGGATGAAATGTAAAGCGTGAAAACATTATATATAAAAAAAAATGACCCCAAGATGGATTGTTGAGGACCTCCACAACTAATGCTTCTTCTCTCAGGGTCACAATTCGCTGTTATTTCATTGAGCAAAGAACCAACAAGTTGTATGGATTTGTGTCAACATCTCGATGAAATTATTTTTGGCCTTTAAATACTGAGAATTAAGCCATTGCACTGTAGTAGAAACCTACATAATTGTTGAGCTTTTAAAAGTTAAAAACTGCCTGTGTTTCATATTAAATGAAATAGATGATTATAGCATAGTTGGCTTAGGCTCTGTAAAGCCAATAAATCATATAAATAGATTTTTAGAATATCAAGATGTTATATTTAATGGGGGTTTTGTTTTCACCTCCACCATCAGCAATGTCCATGTCTTCCTTTTCTTCTGAATCTGAGAGAGCTGCCTCTTGAGCCTTGAGAGCCTACAACAGTAGGACAGTATTTTTTCACTCTACTTATTTAAAATTAAAGCAAGATGCACAGTTCTTTACAGAATACAGTTGTATTTATATTTGAGCTAACAGGTTTTGAACATAGTTTAGCAAGAACAAAACTGTTACCTCTGTTAACGTTTCAATGGAGGCAAAATATTTGGACCACCAGTCCAACATGCTCTCATCAAGTTCCTCCTCTTCAGGTTCGTCCCCCTTCTTCCTCTTCTTCTTTTTACCCTTCTCATCTTTGTCATCGTCCTTTTTCGAGTAACCCATACAATGGATATTGTCAGATATTGTAAAGTCAACACCAATTATTTTTCATTTTGATTAGAAGTAACTACTTGTGTTCTGCTCACCTCGACTTTGACCACAGCTTCGGAGCACTGGGGAGAAAACAGCAGATTGTACAGGCACATTTACAAATATTTGTTTTTTTCTCGGTAATTTAAAAATGCAGATCATCCTGTACTTGCATTGACATATGCAGTCTTTATGACCTGGTTTAAGTCTTTGAATCAATGTTAAAAAAGATTTAGCTTACAGAGTCCAGTTTGACCACAGTATCCATCTTCTTAAAAGCAGGCTCAGTTTCAATGCTCACCACAATAATTTCCTCTGAAAGACAAACAACATACAATTGAAATCAGATATTTACATATACTATATAAAGACACATAAACTTTTTTTTTCTCATTATCTGACATTAAATCAAACTAAACCTTTCCTGTTTCAGGTCAAATAGGATGCCAGTATTGAGAGGTTTCGTTTGAAACCTTTCTCTAAATTCAGAGGTTTACATATATTTCCTTAGTAATAGATATAATTTCTGATCAAAACTGTATGCCACAATAGTTTGCTGGAATTTTGGCCCATTCCTTCTGACAGAACTAATAAAACTGAATCAGGTTTGTTGGCTGCCTTGCTTGAAAATACATTTTTACTTCTGCCCACAAAATGTCTGTGGGACAAAGATCAGGGTTTTTTGATGGTCACTCCAAAACATTGATTCGGTTGTCCTTAAGTCACTTTGTAACTAATTTTGTGGTATGATCAAAGCCTTTGTCCATTTGGAAGACCTATTCTTACCAAAGCCTTAACTTCTTGGCTGATGGTCTTGAGATGTAACTTTAATATTTCCACATAATGTTCTATCCTCGTGATGCCATTTTGTGCAGTGCACCAGTCCCTCTGGCAGCAAAGCACCCTCACAACATGACACTATCACTGTCACAATCATGAGGTGTTTGGATTTTGATTTTCTTTAGTGATCATTTTTCTTGTTCTTGTTCCTTTGGTTTTCTCTTCTTTGGATAGTTTTTCCTGTGCTATTTATGGTTGCAAGATGTTACCTGATTGGTTAATTTCTTTGTATTTAGTTTATTCTCATGTCCTTTGTTCTTTTAGAATTATTTCTGTAACATCTCTGTTTGTCTTTGCCTTCACTGATTTGTATTCTCTTTGTATCTCTGCCCCCTGATCTGTGTTAATTAGCTTCCCTCCTTCAGTTTCTCTGCCTTCCCTCTGCCACAGTTGCTCCAAATCTCTTCTGCTTGCCATTTTCCTCCCCTTCCTCAGTACATAAACTCCTGTTTTCTCATTGTTTCCTGCTGTATTCATTCAGTTGCCTCTGTTGTTGTGCTCTGGATTCTGGATTAGTTTTCCTGCCATTCTTCATTGCTTGGTAAGTTCCTTTTATTAATATTAAAATGTGGTTTTCCCCAATCACATTCTGCACTTGGGTCCATCCTTAAACACAACATGACAATCATACCCTTACATCACAATTGTGATATGTTCTCCGGGTTGCAAACTTCCACCATTTTCCTCCAAATGTGTGGTTGGTCATTATGCACAAACACCATTTTAGTTTCAACAAACCACAGGACATGTCTCCAAAAATGATGGTCTTGTCCCTGAGTGCATTGCAAACTGTATTCTGTCATTATATGTTGCTTTTGACATAATGGCTTCTTCTTCACTGAGTGGCTTTTCAGCACATGTACATGTGCAACTTATTTTACTGTGGATAATGACAGTCTCCTACCAGCTTCAGTCGGCATCTTCACAAGCTCTTTTGCTTTTGTTCTGGGGTTGATAAACACATTTTGCACCAAAAACATCTCTTGGACACAGAACCCCCTTACTCCCTGGATGATATGATGGCCAGACCTTTCAGTGGGGTTTATACTTCCATATATTTGTTTAAACAGTACATTGTTGCACCTTCAGTCATCTTGAAATTGTACCCACCGAGGAACCAGACTTGCTGAGGTCCACAATTGTCCTTCCAATACCTTGGTGGTTCTTCTTTCTTTGTCATGATGTCATACAAGGAAGCAGTGTGCTTTAGAAGTTACCTCCATTTTACTCAAATATTGTGAAGTAACCTGTTAGGAGCTTAAACATCCTAAATTGCTTTCCTTAACTGTTTAAAGGCACACTAATCTTACTGTATGTATGTATTAAACAAATGAATTTAAGGAAGGTTATAAAATATTTTCTCTCTTGTAATGGTGGCATGTGATAAATAAACATTATTTTCATAATCCTAACTGACCTACAGTAAATCAGAAATTCTTTAGTCTGATTTAATGTCATACAGTGGTAGTTTGTCTTTTTGTACAGAGTATTTAAATATCTAGGCAATAAACATAGTAGAAAGAACATCATGGTTAGCTCAAAACTATAACCTGTGGATTTTAATTGCTGATCCATGTGTACCTAACCTAGCCCCAAGTGTGTGGCTGTAATGTGATAAAATATGTCAAACATAAAAGTGCTATGAATACTTTTGCATGGCACGGTCTGACCCCAGGGGATTAGGTTATACCCGTAGTGGACCAGTTGTTGTCCTGCTTATTTGATTTCCGATAGATGAACTTGCGTAGGCTGGTAACAGCGTTAGAGCCAACCAAAGTGTAGCGACCAAACGCTCTGCAGTCCACAACACGGATGTTCAGCGGGGGGTGAAGCAGCTCATTCTCTGGCAAATCCTAACAAACACAATAAAAGATTTTTTGAAATGGTTAATCTAAAGGAATGACAATCACATGTTGGATCTTAATACTTCTAGTGTGATTGTATGAAATAGTACTTATTAATATTGTTACTCAGCCAAAGAACATGTTTCGTCTAGTTTTTATAGCATGATTATTTAAATTCTTAAAGGGTATATGCCAGACTCTGAAGCAATGTAGTTTTTATTTCAGATATGGATCCAGGGTATTTGCATTTGAATAACAGAAAGGAATAACAGTACCACTTCGAACCACTTGACAAGGGTGCTGAAATTGGGGTTGTTTTTGTAGTTGGGAATGAGGGCAGACTGAACTCCCTTTCCAGCACACTCAATGTCCACACGAGGCCGATCCACCTGGGCAAGGTTCACCCTCTTCAAGTCCCTCAAGCCCCAGAACAAAACCTAGAAGAAGCAGAATTTACATGTTGTCTTGTGTTGAACTTTCTACAAATACATCTTCAACAATCACTGAGGTTTTGAAAGTTATAGCGAAGCTTATACCTCAATCCTGTACTTGCTGAGCACTGGTCTAATCCCAAGAGGCACAGGCAGGATTGGGCCACGGTCCATATCTGTAGGCCCATCTATGGGAGGAAGGTCTGCTTTTCCATTCGGGCCAATCTGAGAGATGACAGCAGTGTGAAACCACAGGAATCTAAAGCTCACAGGTGGACAGCCTGAGTGTCCAAACTGCCTTGAACTGACCTGAAGAAGTTCAAAGGCTGCCAGCATTTCTCCAGCAGCACCGTTCCCACGGTAGATCTGATAGTACTCCAGCTGGGGTGGAAAACGAGGGGGCCCGTAGTGTTCATCTGCCATCTTGACCACAGGCTTAGCAAAGGTCCTGCCCATGAAGTCAGCTTTACCCTTTGAGCATAGAGTGGACGATTAAACATGAAATCTGGACTGTATGTTTTAATAAATAACCATCATACCCTGTATATCACAGTTGACTACACTATGTTTTCATTAAAGTTAAAGAAAGATGATTGCAGTGTCAATATTCATGTTTTTGATTAACATCAAGAAACATGGCTTAAGATGCACATGTTTCAAGATTAAAAATCTCTAAAGATGCAAGGATAGCAAAAATATAAAATCCCTACAAATAACCAGTAAACTGCAAAATAGATGTCTGTGTAAAGTCAAAGAACAGTTCAAAAACCTGCATCTGAGAGTTGCGAAGCCAAATCTTTCTTGCAGTTAGTGGTTATAAAGAGTCAAATACTTTGATGGCCACATACAAAAGCACAAACTTTCACCGAAAGGAATGCAACAGGAATAAGACATTCATGAAGGGTCCATCTATTTGCCCTTGTGGACCTATCTTATTCTTCTTGCATGCCTTTGAATACAATCTACTCTGCACACTTTAAAATTCCGCTATAGTATATCAAGACAATCCACACTCTACTTATCCAAAGGGTCATCCAAAACATTGTTGTTATTGTCAGGAGCAAATATAAAATTGTCAGTCAGCAAACATTCATTTAAATATGAAACATGTTAAGTTGATGTTGACACAAACAAAAGATCACATTTAAATTTAAAGACAGATTGTTGGATAATAAGTGAGGGTGTCCTGATCAAAGCATTTTTAAATGATCATTGTGGGACTCCCTGAAGCCGCCTCTGTGTGGCCAATATTAACAATTTAACAATGGTCTATTTATTTGAGCAGGACTTGAAAAACGGTGCTATAGAAACTGTGTTTATATATATCTATTTCATATGACTTGATCTGTGCACTTTTCTTATATGTCCAGATAGCTTTCAGTGTAGCAGAGAGCTACTAGTCATTGAATTTGAAAATGTTAAAAGCAAATTGCTTTATGTATGAAGGAGGAATATAACTTTTTCTGTCGGTTTTCTCCACAAACAATTAACTGGCCCTGCTCTAAAATATGTTACGAGCCGAATTATTAATGAGTAAAATGAAAACAGAGAATAAGCATGCAAGTGTTAGCCTAGCACTTCAGGAAACTGTTCACCATGAAAATATTTACAGGGTATCACATGCATTTAATGCAGACTGTAGCTCTATTTGTCGTGTTTGTTTTATCTTTAGAAAAATGTCACAAAGTTATGCAGGTTTTAACCCTGTGTTGGAGCAGGATTTTATGGTTGTCTTGCAGAAACCCTGGTTGGGACATAGTATATGTCAAGAGAAGCAGAAGTGACTACATCATCCGGAATGTCATAAGTTTGTGAATAAGAGTTACACTGATAAAATGTAATTTATTTATTTAATTCAAGTGTGGACATTTATTTTAATGAAGTATTGAAGTATAACTCAGTATCAACAGAGGGCTATACTTTAAATAAACAAATTGCCATCAGGGACAAAAATACTGTTGATCAGGACATCCCTAATTATAATGATTAAAATGAAGAATAATAAAACAGCTGCTATGACATTTGTACTGTTCAAAGGAAGAGCCTTCACTCCTATGAACAGAAATTAGGACCTTGAGACATCTCTATATGAAAACTGCCCTCACCACTGTGTCCTGATCATAGAGCTCAATAACAATAATTGGTGGATCATCTCTCAATTCGCAGGCCTCCCCAAACAACTCCACATTCTCAAACACCAGCAGCTGGTCCCATGTGGGGCAGAGGGTTTCAGCCAGCACCTGGAAAATACCAGAGTATTTGTTTGTCCTCTTTTTTTTGGTAAAAGCTGGATTAAAAAAAGTCTTGTTAGAACTCACTTCAGTGACTTGGCTTTGGGTTGAGAAGAAAACTCGTGCGAACGGATCAGACAGACCTGTGCTGTCAGCAGCAAACAGACTGCGAGCCTGGTACATATGGACCCTGAGCTGGAAAATTTGCTTCACTGCAGGGAAACATTCAGCCTATTATATGTAATGTAACTTAAAGACATTTAAATACAATATATATTTTCTTACATATCTGTCACTAAAATCAGTAATACACAAAATATCCTAACTGTTGTGGAATGTGCCAGAATTTTCAAATATCCAGTAGAACTAGATAATGTGGTCCATTCCTTTCCTAGAGGCTACTTTCCCAGAACTTAGAGGTAATGTTCCAGAACTTACCTAGTGCTTTTGAAATCACCTCATAATATAACCCAGATCCTGAAAGTACCAGGAAGGTCTTGGAAATTAAGTAGTACGTGCCATAAAAGTTCCAGGAATATACTTCATTATGTCAGCTCATATTACAGCCCAGTTCTTGAAATGGCCAACTAAGTTTCAGGGAGGTAACTTGAAGGTAACAAGAACGCTCCAGGGAAATACCTAGTAAGCTCTGGAAATGTAACCAGTAACTTCCAGGAAAGTTATATGAAAGTACTTGTTAAGTTCCATAAAGTACCTGGTATGTTCTGGGAAAATAACCAGTAAGTTCCAGCAAAGTCTGTGGTACATTCTGGAAAAGTAACCAATACATTCCAGGAAAGTTATAGGTAAGTATCTTGTAAGTTCCAGGAAGTAATTGTGGTCCTGGGAAAATAACTACTTGGCAAGTTCTGGAAACACAACCAGTAGGCTCCAGAAAAGTAATCAGTGATTTCCAGGGAAAGCTACAGGAGTTCCAGAAAGTACCTGGAAAGCTTCAGAAAGTATATTGTAAAATTATCTAAAATGATCACTTTAGAAAAAGCGTTTTGTGTTAAAGTAAGCATATGTGATTTATTGTGCCAGTTGATGGTCTTACTCATGTAGGTTAGGCTGATGGGTGGTGAAGAAGGCAGGCCAGGCCCCTTGGACAATTTATTTTCCTCAAACCCGTTGGGCAGGCCACTCAGGTAGTCTTTGCGTTGCCTGTTCAGACCCAGCCACAGATAAATCTCTAATTTGGACTGCACCGTCCAACCAGCAGGTCCGAAACCTTTTTTACCAGGGATCTTTGATGGACAAAATAATATTCAGATTTTTCTTGAACTTCAGATCAATATAAATAAAAGAAGTAACAGTAACATAAATTGAAGTGGATTACTTTAAACCCACCCTGAGGAAAATAGTTTTGACTTTGCCACAATCTTTCCCCCTTTCCTCATCTATACTGGAGTAAAGGATGTCTTTGGAAGGAACACGTGCATAAGCAATGCGCTTCCCGTTACTTATCATCCAAATGAAAACATCAGGAACACTGTGCTGAGGCTGCAATAAAAACACAAATTTAATTTAAACATATATATATATATATATATTATGGAAGATACTACAGTACATTATCTGTTGTTGCAAAATTGAGTAGTTATGAATTGACTCATTTGGTGCAGGTTTTACTTCATCGGCCAGGAAGCGTAGCTTTGTAAGGAAGTTTTGAGCCAGCTTGAGTTTATCCCTGACTGTGCTCTTTTTCACCTGGGTCCTCATGGACTTAGCTTGTTGACCAATGGCCTCCTAAAAACAGAGGACATTCAGTAAAACAATGCAAATATATACTCCACAAACAGCAGGAAAATAAGATATCGTCAGCTGACATACCACTTCTGACAAGCACAGCTTCAGTCTCTCTCTGTCAAGTTTGGTTCTGCCAAATTGATTGTGGTCCTTGTTTGCCAAAGAAACAAACTGACTAAAAGAACATGATGTTGGTCAGTGTTAACATTTGAATTCATTAAAACAGACTGGTTGTTTCTTTAGTTTTAGGTTTGGAAGCAAATGGACCTGCATCCTTGGCTGAGTTCTTCGAGAACACCTCTTAGTCTACGTTCAGGATAAGCCTTCTCTGTTTTGATGATCTCGTGCACATCGTTCAGTCCATCCTCCTGCAAAAAACAAGTGAACATCAGACTCAGACGTGTTGGTAGCTGTAACTTAAATGATTCAGAATCCCTTTGCTATTATTGAAGCGTCCACTTGCCAGTTTGTGCGCAATGTTATCAATGATGTTGGCGTTGTACAGCCTTCTTCTCTGATCCTCCCACCAACTTTTGATGTAAATGCATGGCTTCCTCTCAAAATAGGGCAGATGAAAATAGTTTCTGTGGATCGAAACAAGAGCCACGGTGTATTGAGCTTTGAAAATTGTAGTTTTAAGCTGTATTTACAAAATGCAACAATAGGCTTCTACAGAGCCTTGCAAAACAATTCACAGCAAAATTAAATTTTTACATTTTTCACACAAAAACCACAAACATTAGTTTATATTATTTCCATTTTATATGATACCGAACACAAGGTAGCATGTAATTGTGATGTGTGAAGAAAGTGATGCATGGTTTTCAAACGTTTTTACTAATTAAAGTGAGCCAAACATTTGTTTTCAGGCCCCTTTACTCTGGTACCACTAAGATAAGATCAGATCCCATGCTAACTGTCTTTAGAAGTCACCTAATTATAAGTAGAGTCCACATGCATGTAATTTAATCTCAGTATAAATACAAGTGGCCTCAGAGATTTGCTAGGGAACATAAGTGAACAACACCAATATCTACTCTGGAATAACTGCAGACACACACATCTGCTCAGGTGGAGGACTGAAAAGCATTATGATTACTCATGATCTCCACAAATCTATCCTTTATGGAAGAGTGGAGAGAAGAAAGCCATCATTGAAGGAAACCTATAAAAAGTCCTGCTTGCAGTTTGCCACAAGCCATGTAGGAGACACAGCAAATATGCGCTGCTGCCCTGATCTGATGAAACCAAACTTGATCTTTGTGGCTTACATATAAAATGTGTAGTAGATAAATAACATCACTCTGACTACACCATCCCAGTGGTGAAGCATGGTGGTCACAGCATCATGTTGTGGGAATGCTTTCTCCAGAAGTGACAAGAAGGTTCGTCAGAATTGATGATGATTACTTTAAATTTGCAAACAAAATAAAAAAAAAAAAAAAACATCCAAAAACTATGTAATATTTCCTTCCACATCATCATTTTGCTCGTTGTTTTACTGTTTGACTGTATTATAATATAACTGCTCTGACCGGTCGGTGATGACAGGTTTCATAGGTGGAGAAGATGACACTGAAATCAGGTCTCCGTCATTGTCCATCTCCTCATCGCTGGAGTTGTGTATCAGTTCGGTTTCCTCTTCAGCACCTTCGCCGCCACCCTTCTTCCCCTTTGATTTAGGCTGGATGACTCCATCGTTCTCACTTCCATAGTAACCTGGAAACAGTAGCTGTATAAATGTGGACCTTGTACCTTTATTTCTGACCCCACTCTGTCCACAGTGACAAAGACATAGCCTGAATACCTATTGTGACCTCAAAGCTGATTGGCTTGTCGCCGATCTTTCTGTCAATCATTGTAGCCTCCAGGAAAGACCCAAAGAGAAAGAAATCCTCAGCCTTCCCTGTAGCAGTCTATGGAAAAAATACAACCATGTGTATTCAAACATGTGTAGACAGAGCCTCATTAATGCAAAAACTATTAATTATGCATTTGATGGGCTAAATTAGAGCTATTAATAATTCACAATAAGCTCAGCACAGTGACCTGTCAGAAGCAGAAACAATATGCTCCCATTCCATGGCTACCCATCCAGAGCAGAGACCCACCTCAGAGATGTTAGGCACTCCCTCCACCTGAACCTCTGTGGAGCTGGTGATGTCAGGTGAGGAGGGGTCCAGGATCTCTACGCCCAGGTTAATGAGCAGACGGGCCCTGAAGGAGACACCTTCCCCAAGTCCTTCATTTAGCTCCTGGTACTCGTCCATCAGGGTGTAAGTGCGGGTGGAGCCGTACATGTTCACCCAGGCAGGTCCCAATGTGGGAAGGAAGCCTGAGAAACAAGGTGTAAAGGATGTGTTCCTGGTAATTTGGAAATGAACTACAAGGTGCATAAAGAAAGTGATTGAACAACTGGATAACCCCTAAAGTGACCGAGGTGTTTATTGTTCTTAACTGGTCTTCATGAGAAAAGGAAATGCTCTGTAGGTAAATTTAACAAGCCTACCAGCAGTGGCAGTTCTAGCATGAATGATGCCCTGGATGAGTCCTTTTCTTCTGCCCCCCATCCACAACCAAATGCACACCCAAAAAACAAATTTTTATGCAACTTATTGGAAACATTGAGAACTAAAAGAATTTGGTTTGATAATAGTTTCCTACGTAGCTGGGCAGATAGACTGATATCAACAATAGTTTTTAGAAAAGAATCCCTTTTTTGAGATCTACAACTAGCTTAAAGTGTCCATAATCACTGTAAAATAATAAGTTCAGCGTTGTTTGGTCAGTGTATATAATGTGTTTATCCCATCTATTTAAATCTAAGGAGGTCCTACTGCCAGTAAATGATTAAAAATCATTATTTTCTTAATTTTTAACAAAAAGAGGAAAGGTTTCCCAAATCTCAACTGTGTTTTAAATAATCTTATTTAAACCTAATTATTCACTCGAGGTCTGATCAGCCCAAATATGTAGTAGTTTGAACCATAGATGGTCAATCACAGTCCAGACTCCTTAAAAATAAATTGTAATGGTACTTTTGATTAGTATGAGTCATAGGCCCCAATCAGACACAAACTAGTGTTGTCATCATTATTCTCATACTGTGTGCACATCACAGGCAGGAACCACTACCACTGACTGGAAATGCAAATAAGCAATAAGAAAATATCACGGTGCCGTCTTGCGTGCCTCAGGCTGTGCCACCCTGGGCAGAAAGCCATGTCGCCCATGTCAAATATTTTGCAATTAATAAGCAATCACCTTTGTCCCCATCATTGGAAATCTTCTTCAAATCTAAGAAGTGTGTTCCAATAGCCACATCATTCACTTTATCTGAGTCCCGGATCTGGATCTTCATGCGCTTGCACAGAGGAGGAAACATCTCTGTAAAAACAATTTGCTCATTCCATATGGGCTCATAGCAGCTCTTTTGTACTGATGTTTTCCCCTGTAACCACATAATAAATTAGTTAATGTTTGATTCCTGTAGATAAACAAAAAAGACCAGGAGATAACAATTATTTCAACTGACCTTTTGCCCTGCAAAGAGTACTTGAACGTATGGATCAACCAGGTCTTTATTTTCTCCAATAAAAGCCTTTTTGACATTGGCCATGATGCTGGTGTTCATTCTGGGAAGTCCCTGTGCTCTATAGATCTTCAAGTAATAGCGAGCCCACTGTCGCTCTGCAGGAACCCCCTCAGGTAATAGCAGATTTCTGACCCAGAAAGAATGTTTTTCTCAATAACTTTTCTGTATTAAGTTTTAAATGAGACATTTCATGGGTTAAACAGCAGATGTCAAAGAAGGTTTTATTTACCCCTCTATGTCATCATCATCAGATTCATTGGCCTTATGTGGAGTTTTAATAGTGTCTCCTTTAGCCACGACTGCGATGTCACATTTAACGTAGCCTTTAGAGCCCGCTGTAATGTCCTCCGGGTCAGACAGCAGAGCCCATTTGTGGTAAAACTGATGTTCTGTGAGAGAAACAGTTTTGGTAAATTTTCAAACACTCCTCATTGGCATTAATGTCAGTTTAATTTTGGGGTTCTTATGATTTATTTGAACCGTTCTTTTTGCTTTGAAAAAAGATATAATGATAAATAATCATAATAAATTAATTGTAAAAACACAAATTTGGCGCTGAGGTTCAAACTTATCACAGAATTGGTAGTCAGTCAGTCAGTCATTTTCTACCGCTTATTCCATAGTGGGTCGCAGGGGAGCTGGTGCCTAAGAATTGGTAGTTTTCTTCTGAATTTGTTGGTTTCCTGCCACAGACAGAGCTTTTAACCATAGTCTATAAGTTTTCAACAAAGTTGAAGTTGAGGCCATTGCAGAAGCTTAATGCTGGCCTGTTCATTCCAAAACCAAGTTTGGTGTGTGGTGGGAATCATTATCTCACTGTGTCCAGATTTAGCCATCTGACCCAAGCTGTTAGCCTCAGATTGGTTAAGAGAACATTCAAGAACATAATTTCCATTTAAGGCTCAGGTCTATGATAAACTAGAATATGGTGAAACACCAGTATCACTGTCCACGATGAAGTTAGTTTTAGCTCGCCATTGACTAAGCAGAGCTCGCCAGATATTAGAAGGAGTTTATGTAAATACTTGAGGATGGATTAATAATTTCTACCTTGTGTAGATAAGAGATTATCTACAACAATATACACAATTTTTATTTACTGAACTCGTATGTTGCATTATCATCCCACCACAAATGAAGATGCTTAAAATAAATCTTTAAAAGGCCAAAATTATTAAGGCATTCAAACTGCTCATGAGTATAAGTAAACCTCTGACCAAAACTGTACATCAGAGTGCTTGATCAGGAGTTAAACGGTAAAAGTTGTTGTTTTCTGACCTGGCTGGAAGTAGATTGTGCCAACGTCCATTTTAAAAGACCCAACCAGCGTTCCACTTCGCAGAAGATTTTTGGAGTGGATTACCTGCAAGTAGGTTAAAAATTGTACACATAAAAAAAGCTCAGTGCTCAGGTGAGGAATTCCTGTCAGTCGGTTCAAAGGAAAGAGTGACTTACAGACACTTTCAGGATTTTGTCGAACATGACATCTGGCGGGACGTGGAAGTCAAACACAAAATACTGGAGGAGAAAACAGTTTGTTTTGTAGTGAATAAACCGTGAATTTAAGAGTTAATTTCCTATCTCTACATCATGATGACTAACTTACTTCATTGTAGTAAGGGCAGTTAGTTGACTCCTTCATAGAGGTATACTTTTTTTCTTCCCCGATCTCCACACAGACCATCGGATCCATGTTCAGGCCAACCAACTGTCTGGCTTCAATCACTGTCACACTGACCTGAAACAACACCATCAATCGATTCATATCTTCAAATCACATACAGCACAATACCTTGTGAACCTTGTACCTTCTGACCTGTAGTATGTCCATGTTCATTAACACCTTGAGGTTTGGCTGCACTTTTTGGGGGTGGCTTCTAAGGCCAATCATTAAGAGGCAAACCTTCTAGGTCTTGAGTTTGGGCTCTTCCAACACATGTGGTTTGATCTAAAATGTTCCATTGTAGCTTTGTCGGTATGTTTAGGGTCATTGTCCTGCTAGGAGCTGAACTTCCTTTTGCCACCTCTAACAGGTTTTTTCTTCCCCAGGGATTACTATATTTGGCTTAATCCATCTTCCCAACAACTCTAATGAGGTTCCTTTATCTTTGAAGAGAGGCATTCCTAAAGTATGATGCTACCACCACCATGTTTCATGAAGAATACAGTGTCCTAAGAGTAATGTGCAGTGTAACTTTTTCCCCAAAGCTGTTTAAATTTAAATTTAAAATAGGCTGAAAAAAAATGCATGAAACACTTTTCAAATTTTGAAAACTATCAATCCTTTTCCTTCAACTTCCCAATAATGATCTACTTTATGAATATCATATAAAATACTGATAATACACATTGAAGTTTGTGGTTGCAATATGTGAAAAGGTTCTCAAACTACAAATATTTTTGCAAGTCATTGACTGAACACTCTACTGTGACTTTATTCTACCTGGTAATCCATTGGTCGTCCAGAGCTGGGCTCCATCTTGATGTCAGGTTTTGATCTGTTCAACAACAAGTCAGAGGAATTAAAGATGTTTAACAAAATCCCAAAAAAATCTAAGGCAGACAATTAGAATAACACTTGCCTCTTGTTTGATACATTGGTGGTGACAGCTGTGACCGAGGCCAAAGAGATGGTGTCAGGGTCTGGGCCTCCCATTAACATCCCATTACGATCCATGTTCTGTGTCTCCAAAATGGCTGGTTCATCTGGGGATCATACAAAAGACATAGTTAGACAAAAATCAAATAGGAGAGATTTTTATTTATGGCACTAAAGCTCAAAACTTCCAGGCAGAATTGTGCAGTTTACTGAAATATTGTGTTTTGTGAAAAAGATACTCTCAAATTCATCCTGCCACGTTTACATAGATCAGTAACGATATAGGATATGTAAATATCCTATAGTATAGCATGTAACATTTAAAAGCAAAATGATATGTGAAGTACTTTCCGTGCAAATTCATTTTTATCTGCAGCTGAATTACATTTTTACATTTACAATTAAAATGGAGCAAACAGCAAGATTAAATAAATAGGCTAAAAATATGTGCTCACATTTCTTGGATGAGAATATATTTACCACATTGTTTATGATAATATGTTTTACATTAAAGAGAAACAGCCTGAGTCTGTTTGTATAATATCAAACAGGACTTTCTGACTTTGTTGACATGAATCCAATGCTCCAGCTAAGGTGATACCTCCGCCTTTGTCCTCCTTTTGTCCACGGTGCTTACTGCGCTTCATGGTTCAAAGGTATTCTCTGAGCGCTCTGCAATACACAAATGATCAGTTTGAGGATAAAAACACAGTTTCGAGGATAAAACACAGAAGGAGTCCGTGTTATTGGACCAAATACAGTTTAATAGTTCCGGCTCAAGCTGGTATGAGGCCCTGAGCAGAAATTTATTTGGTGCCTCACCTCAAGTTAAGCTCCCCAGCCACTAAATCACCACTGAGCCTATGCCTGGTATTATTTGAATAGCAGATTGTTTTTTTAGTCAACTAAGGAATCAAATGTATTACACAATTTGTTTTGCATGACAAACACATTAGTCACTTCACATTAATTATTACATAAAAAGCACATGTAGGATCTGTTTGTCAATATTTATTTATCTATAGAAATTCTGTATTCTTTTCTGAACTCAGAAAAACATTTTGATAAAAGTGATTTCAAGCACTTTTTGGGGTCTTTAAACTGTTTTTTTTTTTTTTTTTTTGGTGCTATTGACACAATAACAGAAATTAATAAATTACCTTTAAATTATAACTGTTGCTAACATTTTCAAACAACTGTCAACCTATCATGGCAGTGTAACTTGTCCTTTTTGATGGGGTTGAGCAACCTCAAAATCCACTTATATCTGAAGCCAGTTCTGCTGGTTAGTAATCAAAGACTAAAGCTGTAGAAAATGTTTAATTTGGTTATTTTCTATTTATGTATGCAGGGCTGCTGAGGCCTCGTTTCTTCCATCTCAACAGCTAATCACCAATATAAGAAAAGCTAAGGTACAACTTGATAATAATAAAAACATTAAGAATACTTCAGAAATCTGCTACTATTTTAAGTGAAATATCAGTGTGCTGCCACACCTTGGCAGAACCTTCAAATTGACCTTTTAATTATTTAAATCATCTGCCCCAATACTTCAACTGGAGGGGATGAATTTCACATGCATTGTGAAAATAATACCTAAGTCTTGTTATTCTGCAGAAATTAATCAACAAAGTGGTCTGACTACATACACACGTATTTTTTTCAGAATGGTTATCTTATTTTACTTGATATGGTGTAATTATTAATTATTGGAATTCAGGACTGCCTCTACATGTTTTTGATTAATTTTAAAATGAGTTACCAAAAACAGGTAATAGCACAGGAAATCTTACATGACCAATAAATAAAATTTTAGCATGCTTGGCATCATCAAATAGTGTGCACATTTGTGTAAATTGGTGATAAACCAAAAAGCAGTTTGAACTTTTTAAGAAATCTTGGTATCGAAAGAAAAAAAAAAAAATGACATGAAAAAGTTCCTTCTCAAAGAAAGTCATTCATGTACTCTGCAAAGCACTGTGGCCTAAATGCCACCATTTCTGTGCAACATTTGATCTCTGCTTGGCATTGTGTGGCTCATTAGAAACAATCTGATAATACATACCATATACGAGAAATGATTCTCTGCTCTCTCCTCCACGTAGATCCTAGAGCTCTCCTTTTGAGAGAAAAACCCAGAACTTGATTTGCTTTCACTGAAAATGTAAGAAACACTACATAAGCATTTTAGACATTTAGAGAACCCCCAGAATAAAGCCACAAAGTTAAAGTTGTGCACAGAAAGGAAAGGTGTTTATCCAAGTCTGAGGTCTGGCAGGAGTGATGCGATACACCAATTAATAGTGCATGAGGGTTGAACCTGAGACTGGTAACTATAACTAGTGACTGCTGAGAGACGTCACTGTGAGCAGAATCTTCCAATCCACAGATGTTTTAAGGTACTACAAAGGAATGTGAGAGGATTTCTATGGTCCAAACCATCAATATGGTATTTAAAAGTTCATCTACATCAGAAAACATGACTGTTAAACCAAAAATACACAAAGTATCACGTGTTGTATTTATTGTATTCAAAGAAAGCTTGACATTGCATGTGTGGTGTGATATGTATCCAAACCAAACTCCCTTGAAAAGAAAGGCTGAAAATGTATGATGATTACACTGTTAAGTAATCAATATTGCCATGTCATCTGTGATAGGATTACATGGAAGTATAATATCAGCCCAGCCTAGTTGGAAGAATGCTTCCTTTTAATCATTAATAAGCTGCAGCTCCAAACTGGGTCTTATTGTCCTTTGTCAGTGATGGCAAAATTATGTTAAATCCTATTTTCAGTGCTGTCTGTTTCAAACTTAATCAGCTTCAAACCCAACATTTCATTAACAGAGCCACATTTTGAGTCATAACAGTTTTACAGAAATATTCTGTTTAAAAGTAGTCGGTGGAAAGATTAAGGATTAAATAAGGAAACCAGCGTTAGGTCACTTTTCTTTAGAAACAAACACACAAAAAACATTCTCATTGCATTACAGAGTTTAATGTATTTTATTGGGATTTCAGGTGATAGACCAACACAAATTAATGCATAACTGTGAAGTGGAAGAAAAAAATGATGCATGGTTTTTTTAAAGTTTTTTTAAACTAACGGGCTTTGCAAGGTGGCCTGTTATTGCTTTTACTATTTGCCATGCTAATAGTCATGCAACTCTTCTTTAAAAAAGCATTGAAAAAAGGCTATTGTTAAAGGAAACATGAAAAGTCCTGTTTAAAATTTACCAATATCCATTTATCAGAAACAGAAATGTGGAAGAAGGTGCTCTTATCCAAATCTGAACTTTTTAGTCTACATGCAAAACACTATGGTTTGTGGAAATCTATCACTGCACACAACCCTGAACATACCATTAATTTGGTAAAATATGGTGCATCTAAGGCAGACAATTAGAATAACACTTGCATCATGCTGTGGATAGGCTTTTCTTCAGCAAAAGCAGCAAAGCTTATCAGAGTTGGATGGAACTGAATATTTTTTTAAAACATGTTAGAGGCTGCAAAGGACTTGAGACTATGGCAGAGGTTCACCTTCTAGCAAAATCCTTAGCATAAAACCAGAACTACAATGTTTTGCAAGACTTAATTAATGCGGTCTACTCAATCTGACTGAGCTAAAGCTATTGTGCATACCCCATACCACATACCCCCAAAGACTCGATAGTTCTACAATGTTAGTGACTAACGGTAGCTGAGTGCAAATGCGTGACACACTTTGCAGATGTAAAAATGTTGTATCTTTTTCCTTTCACTTCCAATGTCTGTTGAACTACCACATATAATCAAGAATAAAGACCTTAAACTTTGCCTTAGTAAAGTGACAAAGTGTGAAAAAGCATTTGCCAAGCAATCCATTTAATTTACATTTGCATAACTGTTTTGAGGTGAGCATGATTAAAGCAACTTCTATTCAACACATCTTCTGCAGAACGCTGAGGAACAGCTCATTATCTCATCAATTTCACATACTGCCAGTCTGTAAGCCATGCATCGAAGTCTAAAGTTGCTGGTGTCCAATGAGACAAGGCGGTGAATTATTGATGTCACCCAGCCATTGTTGCATGTGGCATCCTCTTTATGAGAAGCTATCGATGTTCACAATAAAAGAAGTAAAAGAATTTCAAAAAAGGACGTTATCACTGGCTGAACAGGAACATTTAAGACATATTTATGAAAGGCTAGCTTACTACTTTCAATGTGGTAAATGTGTATTCCAAGCAAAATGTTGATTGTTTGAAGCCATTTTTAAATGAACTGCAGTCAGAAATTACTTTTCCTGCTTTTCCAGCTGGAACCCCATATGATTGTCATGGACCAAGCTGCTGGGCTGAGGGCATCTCCTGTTAATTACATGATTCAGTAGCTACTCAGATGGGTTAAGGAGATGTCCTAGTTCCTCTGGGACTGCCAGTAACCATGTCACCAACCGTGCAAAGTTACCAGTTGCTTTCACAGCGTAATATACATGCCTTGTTCTCTGATGGGTCATGTCATCACACTGAAGTTTAAACACTCAGGCTTACATCAGCCCTCAGTCATATCTGCCTTATTTAACTTAGTTAACTTTAACATAAACGTTCAACAAGTGTGCAAGAAAAATACGTTACGAGACTTTCATGGAGCAATGTATTAGAACATATGAATATGCATGAGAAAGCAACCAAGCCCTAAAACTGACACCTTTAATAATAGTGCCTGATTACTTGATACTAAGCATGCAATCTTATCCCATGTAGGTCTAGTGTCCACAGTCTGTTTTTTCTATTGGTTGTATACTGGTTATCAACATCTTATTTGTGCTCCAGTGACTCTGTGGGCACACCACCTGACTATGGTGTAGTGTATCCTTACTGCACATTTTAGAGCATGGGTTTGGCAAGTGAAGGGCTTGAAGGGCATTGTTGATGATGAGTCAGAGGGAGTATTACTTCACGTAGGGGCCAGATGGCTCGGAACTTAAATAACCCCAAAAACTTCAAACAAACTGTCAGTTGCGCCCCCAAATCATATTTTCTATTGTTTTTTAAATGTCCAGTAAAAGATCGGTACACAGTGTTGTGCACACTGTAAGAAAATACGATAACATCTGCCGTGGTTGATGACACAGCTATTATCTGATTTGAGGCTTTTGACCTAATCTTGAACAGATTAACAGTTTTTGAGTTTTTTTTTGGTTTTGGATAAATTATCATTAAACAGTTTTTGGTTGTGTGGAGCAGCAAGGGAAGGAAGATAAAAGAGGGGCTTGCAGCTGAGAAGGTTTCTGTGTTGGAGCCAAATACCAAATTTGTGTTCAGCTTTTAGCAACAGCGCTAATGCTAAAGTCAAATAAGCTAGCATGCTAGTATGGTTAACTCCTAGCAATCTGTGGTTCTTGAATAGGAATGTCACTGCTATTCAAAGGTATATTATTCAGTTCAAAACAGAATATATCAGAATGAAAAGTAACAGAGCTACTCAGATGATTTTTTACTATTTTAGTAAACTTTTCTGTCTTTATGAGAAACCAGTATTAATTGTTGTTTCTTTTTACCTTGGAAGACAAGTTTAGACAAGACTTAAGAAACAGGGAAGATGGTCATAATTCTGCTGCCAACAAGTCAGAGATTTCGGTTGTGAATGGAGGGATCCATAAACATTGGTGTGCACTAATGTCTGCAGCTTTGAAACAGCGTCATTATTCATCAGGTGTATTTAGTATTGATTAATCTGCGCTGATATGTTTATCAAGGAAGATCATTCTGGATGCAGTGATTCTATGCCATTACCCCTAGTGTTTGTAAACTGTTGATTGTGCAGATGTGTTTTATTTTAATTTATTTAACAAAATATACATTGGCAAATGTTTCCTATTGTGACAAAGCTTTAAAATATAAAAAAGATATAGATTAGCTCAAATAAATAAAAAGTGGAAAATAATTATTTAAAAAAATAATAAAAAATTGGTTGTAATTAAACTCATTTAAGTGTCTCTAAGATGGTAAAGTTATTTTCTGTTTTTTACTGATTAAAATCCATCTAAATAAAATGCGGTGTAACAACAGTTATATTGTTTAAATGCGAGCACTTTTAAACAAGTGATTTCAACGCTACATCTTAATAGCACTCTTAGCAATGCCACATGCATTTTTAGAATTGGAGGAAACAGTGGAGAGCAAAATGTTTCTGTTCTTGGGTAATACAACTGAACACCCATTGTCGTAATTCAATGGGTATAAGATAAAAACTGTAGGCAGGATAGTTTTACACTGTTACTGCACAGCCATGGTTAAATAACTTATTAAATTAAACAAATTAACTAATTAACGAATTTAAAAAGTTCATCTTCTCAATAAAAAGTATAAGATTTAATGGTAATGTGGCATGCCCTTCTGGCGCAGCGCTGGTGTTGTAGGGATTAAGCGTGCGACCCATGTATAGAGGCAACAGTCCTCGAAGTGGCTGTCCCGGAGACCCTTGCCGAATGTCTTCCCACTCTCTCTCCCCCTATTTCCTGTCTGCCTACTGTCAGACAAATTTAAAAATAAAGTTCTCTAGTGCTGCAAAAAAAAAAAATGTAAAACACAGAAAGAGACTGAACACTACGGTCTGTGCCACTGGGGACACAACTTGGGACACAACCTGTCCCGATAGGCTTAGCTGGAAGTGGGCCTCGAGTGAAGTTTTGCTCAGTGCCCAATACAAACTGTGTAAAGAAAAAAAGGGAGAGAGTTGCATTTTTAGGCTAATTTGGCTTTTGGGGACGTTTGCTGAATAAATGTTCTGTGGGGCATTGCAGCTCATTTGGTCCACTAACTTGAAGCTGTTCTGTGCATCTTACCACTAGATCTCCATCTAGTGGTCAGAGGGTTTTACGCTATGAAAGTGGAATTATGGGTAAAAAACACTCTTGCCTCATCTACTGTGTACTTGGGAGACTAACACAGGGAGTTAATGTCCAACCAGTGCATGTCACTGAACATTATACCACTGTTGTCATGGTGATTATTCATGTGGACAGGCTCTATGCACTGTCCTTTTAACTTTGCAGTGTCCAGGAAATGCTGGGTCTATCTGCCTGTTTCCAGCATGCAGGCAGTGTGGTGGGGGAATTAAAGTGACACAGCAATAGAATACGTGAAAAGTAAAGCAGAGCAGCTCACAAGGGTGAGATCTTTAAAGGGGGGAGTAACCCATTAATAGACAGGAATCACTGAGGCTCTGAATCTTTCCACACTTTTATCAACTTAGAAGAACATTTACTGTGGAGATAAAATATGAAAAAAACAAATCCCAGAAATCATTGGGCAGGGTTATGACTGGATGTTTTTGTTTTCTTGGTTTGCTATCCATTCCTTTGCGAGGCACAGACGGACAAGCAGCTGATGCAGGAGGCAATTTTCCTCTCTGCACACTCATGCTAGGACCCGAAGGCATCTTGAAATAGAAATTCAAAGAAGGAGGAGGACAGAAAGGAGAGAGAGAGGGGGGGACTTGAGACAGAACACTGCTATGCCAGGCTCAATACCTAGCATGGCTGTACAGAAGAAGCAGAATGTCCTCCCTCCATCGCAGGGACCACTTTCTACATGTACCTTCGAGAGCCGAAGGGTTGGAAACAGATCTGAAGGAACAGGAGGTTAGTCTCTTTATGCTTATTCTAAAACAGCATTTTGTAGATTCAGATTAAGAACATAATTTCAATCCAAACCAAAATGACAAAACCACAAGCACAGGATCATAGTTAAATAGTGAGAGGATGAGTGGATCTAACACCTGGATGACATAACTCTGACAGAATTAATTGAAATAATATATATTTTTTTTATTTTTGTACATTTTCAGAGCTATTTTTTAAATGATCATTTTACTTGTGTTTGCTCAGTTAATGGGTACTTGTCAGGTGCTAGCCTTTTACACACAGTAAAATAATAATGGTTCTTTTATTTACAGCTGACCCTAAGGCCAGCTTGGGCTGCTTGTTCAGTCTTCTACATCCATGACATATCACATGTTGACCTAGAAGATTTCTGTTTACAGATAAAGGATAATCAGAATGTGAGGGTAATAATGGGTATTAGAATATGTAAACAACAAATGATTTTTTTCCCCTTATCTACAGAGAATGGCTCTCATGTCAAACCAAGCCTACAAACAAAGAAAACAACCTGCTCTGCCAACAAGTCCATACAAATCTGCAACAACGTTAAACCCCGGGTCTCTGCAGGTTAGTCAATGCAAAGCCAGCCCAAGGCACAAGCAACCAATGGCCGTAATTGAATTGAATTGAATTGAATTGAATTGAATTTAAAAATACTTTATTCATCCCAAAGGGAAATTAAATGTTGTTGTAGCTCATATTATGCAGGTTTTTTCAAAGAGCTGTTGTAGATGCTGATGGCTGCAGACAGGAAGGATCTCCTGTAGAGCTCTGTCTTACAGCAGATCTGAAGAAGCCTCTGACTGAAGACACTGTTGTGTTAGACTGTTGTACAACAGTCTAATGAAGAGGACGCTCCGGGTTCTCCATAACGTTCTTCATTTTATTATGATCAGCAGGCAAACACTCCCCCCCCCTCTCCCCCCGGTTTAATTAAGCCCTTATCTTTCATGTTATGAGTCAGCTGACCCAAGTGGGTGCAAGAACCAAAATAAATGAGATTTTGTAAAAAGTTTTCAGAAAATAATATAAATTTAATTTAACACATGTGAGATTTGTTCATGTTTATGACTATTTATCTCCATAATTCTTAAAAAACACTTAACTACAAAAAAAAAACAAAAAACTGATATGCAATGGTTTAAGTACATGAAGGGTAGAAAATATTTTGTTTAAGGTTCTCAGAGCTTTTGTTGTTGTTTGTAGTCAGGTTTACCAGGACTGAGCCACATTCGCTTTGTTTTCTAACTCCCAGATGAAACTGACAATTTAAAGCTTTCATAAGTAAAAATATAGTATAAACAGAATAAAATCCTTTAGGTATGATTGTCATAATTTACTACTGCTAGTGCAGTTCTATAATTTCTGATCCTTGTGTCTCAACTGGGTTCATATTTAATACACACTAACATTTTCAACAACTAACTGACAAATTATTGTATGTGCTTGTAGGCTCAACCAACCAAACTTTGCCTTACTTTCTAAATCTACCAACTCTGTGTAAAAACACTTTAAACCACACATGACCGCAAGAGTAAGTCAGAGAAATGACCCAATCTCCAGAATTATTTAGAGCTTTTACCTCCTTTTACCTACAATACTTTATCCCAAGTACAATTTATTTATAAATAAATAACTTTTTGAAGAGTCAATTTAAATAGTTTGGCCACTTGTTTTTTCTAAAATATGTCTTACACCCACAATTTGCAAACAAAAAAATCCATGTTGTTGTTTGCAAGTCGGGCCCACCAAAGTAAATTTAGCTTAGGGCCTTAGTCAACCTTGAGCCGGCACTGCAAAATTGAAAAGGCCAGAAATTTAAACACTATATTCAGTCACATTTTCATGATTTATTATCATCTAAAAAATCAATTTTTATTTTATAGCTGGTAATGGACCAAATGTTGATGAAAGGCTCAAAGCAGCACGAGAAAGAAGAGAGGAGCAGCAGAGGTTGCTTGGTATGTTCCTCACTGCCACAAGATCCCCTCACATAAATTATCACACATACAGTATAAAACTATTTCTACTTCTTAATTCCATCTCAGTGTCTCGGGAGCTGAGCCGACTGGAGCGGGAACAGCAAGCCAGGCGTTACTATGAACAACAACTGCAGGAGCGAAGGAGAAAACTCCTGGAGCAAAGGCTCAAAGAGGAGAGGAGGCGTGCAGCTGTGGAGGAGAAACGCAAGCGGAGGCTGAGAGAGGAAAAAGTGAGCTTTCATAGTAAACACTTTCAGTTTGCATTTCACTACTACGAATGTGGTTGTATGTTTCTTTTTCTGAATTAAGGAGCGACATGAAACTGCTGTGCGAAGGACAATAGAGAGGAGCCAAAAGTTCCAACAGCACCTCAGTCAAAGCTCAAGAGGCAGGAAGCCCACTAAGAATGGTATGAGAGATACATGTGCCTTCTCCTCCCTGCTTCTTTTAACACAGTTTGTCTGCATATCTTCTGTCAAAATGTATCACGTAGGGCCGTAGCTCTTGGTATGTCTTATCTGTTGCTTTTGCTCTACTAAAAACTTTACACTGATCAATACCCCAGCTCCACGTCACTTGCCTCTGACACCATGGGAGAGAAATCTGGTCAGTCGCCTCCTTACTCCTACATGCTCTTATCTGGCTAGAAGCAAGAGTGCTGCTTGTGGGTCAGGAGAAGAAGGTACACCCCTGCTTCCAGAAAGTCCTTACCGCTTAAATGTCTCCCTGCCATGACATACTTTCTGAGCTCACTATTGCTTCTCTGTTTTGCTGCACATATCATCCTTTTTCACTGTCCACATCACGTGTCTCCAAACTGCACTTCTTTACACTGGCTCAGTTGTCCATGTTTGTCGCCGTGCAGCTTCATGCCACCCAAATAATGCCATCCCATCCCCCACCATCATCACACCCAAACTCCGACATCAGTCAGTTTCAGTCCACCGTGGGATGCCTGCTCCACCTTGTTCCAATAACAGCCAGCAAAGAAACATCAGCCCTGCACAGGTAAATCCACCCCAATGTTATGTATTTCTGGAACATATTGCTTCTTGCATTAGTAGTCACACCCCTGGAACGTTTTCCCATTATGTTAGAGCTCAACCACAAACTTCAATGTGCTTTTTTTATTCAACTCAAAATTGCTTTATTAATCCTAAATTATTTGAATTTTATGAGATAGACCAACACAAAGTAGTGCCAATCAAAGTAGTGGTGGTGGTGGCAGCATGGTGCTGTAAGGATACTTTTTCGCTTGTAGGAACAGGGAAGCTGATGGGAACAAGGGCTAAGTACAGGGCAATCATCGAGGAAAACCTCCAAAGACTATAAAAAAAGGCCCCTTTCCAGCAGCCAAAATTAGAATGGAATGCTTTATTTTAAAACATATTTATGTTAGAATGGCCTAGCCAAAGTCCAGATCTAAATCCAATTGAGAATTTGCTACTAAATTTGAAAATTTTTATTCATCAAAGAATTAGCAAGTATTTAGTCTTTAGGTGTGCAAAGTTTATAGAAACATAACCCAAAAGGTTCTCATGGCAGTGAAAGTTTGTTGTACAAACTATTGATTTGGGATCCTGATTATAAATGCACACATCACTTTTCAGCTTTTTAACAGTGGAAAACTTTAAAACCATTCATAATTTTTCCCTTTCATTTTAAATTGTGTTCTTTTTGTGTTGATCTACCACATGAATTTCCAATATAATACATTAAAGTTTGTGGTTGTAATGTAACAAAATGTGAAATAGTCCAAGAAGTGTGACAACTGTAGGCACTGTATCAGGTTTTAAGCAGGTTATTACTTTAACAATGGAGCTTCTGTTTATTTATAACATTTTTGTCAAGGCAGAAAAATGCAGATCTGCTCATTTCTTTGGTTTGATTTAGATGAAAACAGTAAGACAACAAGAAACCATGAAGAAGATCCCTAACAGTGGCTCTGCCAAAAGATCACGTGTTGCTGTTAATAATAGTGTGAAGCTAGCCACCTCCACTCAGAGCAGAACAGCCTCATCGTCAACAGAACGGTAGGTAAATACTTCCACCTCATGTTCATGTCGCAGAAGTAAACTGATCCTTCCCTCTCTGGTTGGATCTTAAAGGAGCCCCAGAATCTCAATCAGCAGACAGTTATTCCCATTGCATATTGAGCTCCCAGCTGTTCCTGAGGAAGATGCTGCTGTTTGTGTCCTTTCCTTCTCTGATGGTAACACACGGCCTGCCAGCACACCAGATAAAGGTCAACAAGAGACACTGAGACAAGAAAATCTCCCAGAGATGCCATGTTTAAAGCTCACTGACTCACAGAAAGACGGCTCAACCAGAACAGCAACAGATGGTAAAAGTAGAAGTGCTTACAATAAAAAATGTTTAACTGTTTTGACTGCATACTAAAAATATACTTTTTTTTTCTCTTTATGTCCTTATTGAACATTCTCCTCTTTCAGCTCCTCTGCCTCCCGAGGTCATGTTCCGTCCTTCAGCTGGTACTACTGACCCAAAAGAGGCCTCACGACTTCTAGCTGAAAAGAGGAGAGAGGCCCGAATACAACGGGAGAAAGAGGAGCAGGAGCGTTTGCTGCGAGAGGAAGCTGAAAGGTAAAAATATAATTGAAAGTACATCTCCGACAGTAATACAGCAGGAGGCAGCCATTGCAACTGTCATACTATAACCTCTCATCAGGAGGAATCGTGAGGAACAGGAGCACAGGAGAGCAGAGGAGCAGGCTCGACCGGAGGCTGAGGCCAAGCGTCTCTTAGAGGAGAAGAGAAGAAGGGAGGAGGAGGATCAGAGAAAAGCTGAAGAAGAGAGAGTTCAGGCTAGGAGGGAGGCTGCCCTTCTGCAGAAGCAGGTGCCTAAAATAAAATATCCCCTTAACTTTAACCCTAACCCCTACTCTTCCCAGGAGAAAACATCCCTGTACTGCATGCACTGTGTTAGCATGCTTTTGTGCTAATGTTAAAATGATCATCAAATGTTACTTGTCTGGGTTTTACACAGAGAGAGGAGGAATCAGCTAAAGAAAGAGCACGAGCTGAACAAATAAAACAAGAGCGAGAGATAGCTGCACAGAAAGAGGAAGCAGAGCGACAAGCAAGGAAAAAGGTTTGCTTCCTTGGACACTAGGTTTCAAACATACAGTGCCTAATGAAATATTCTTACCCTTTGAACTTTTACACATTTTGCCATGTTACAACCACAAACAAAAATATTATAGTGGGATTTTCTCATAGACCAATGCAAAGTAGTGCATAATTATAAAGTAGAAGAAAAATGATGAATGGTTTTCAAAACCTGCTTTTGTAATCACTCCCTTTACTTTGAGAACCCTGAATAAACTTAATGCAACCAAAAACCATCAGAAATCACATATTAAGTAAATTGTGTGCAATTTAATCTCAGTTTAGGCCTCAGGATATAAGTAAAAAAAAAATGTATCATGAAGTCCTAGGACCACAGCAGGGATAAAGGTCTAGAAAAGTTGCAGGAATAGGGTTCGGTTATAAAAGGATATTCCAAACTTTGAAAACCTTAGGGAGCCCTGGGTTAGGCTTTGAGTTCAGTCCATCCTCTGAAAATGTAAAGAATATGGCACAACTGTATACCAACACATGGCTGGCCATCTAAACGGAGAGGCAGGACAAGAGAACATCAGTTAGAGAAACAGAGGCTTGTAGTAACTCTCGAAGAGCTGCAGAGATCCACAGCTCAGGTGGGAGAATCTGTTGACATTACAACCATTATAGGTGCACTTCACAAATCTGGATGTTTAGAAGAGAGGCAAGAAAAAAAAGTCACTGTTTAAAAGTTTGCCCCAAGCCATGGGCCTGCACAATATATCATAAATACTTTGTCATTTTAATATCAGTATATGCAATTTTAATATCACAAAGGACAGTATTTATTGACCAGTATTTTCCAAGTATCAGGAATATCCGCTTTGCATGTCAATAACATACTGAGTATCTCAAATGAAGTAATACTGCAGTAGATGTCCACACCTGAGACAGATGTCAGTGCCCAGAATGCTAAATGTCTCACAGGCTGTATTTTAATGACAGATGAGAAAGAGAAGAGTATGAAAAAATTGAGTTTCACACAATTAATATTGTAATGACAATGTTTACAGTGCCTTGCGAAAGTACTCGGCCCCCTTGAACAGGTCAACCTCTTGTCACATTTCAGGCTTCAAACATAAAGATATAAAATTCAAATTTATTGTGAAGAATCAACAACAAGTGGGACACAATCGTGGAACAAGTGGAAGGAAATTTATTGGATGTGTCAAACTTTTTTAACAAATAAAAAACTGAAAAGTAGGGCGTGCAATATTATTCGGCCCCCTTGCGTTAATACTTTGTAGCGCCACCCTTTGCTGCAATTACAGCTGCAAGTCACTTGGGGTATGTCTCTATCAGTTTGGCACATCGAGAGACTGAAGTTCTTGCCCATTCTTTCTTGCAAAACAGCTCAAGCTCGGTGAGGTTGGATGGAGAGCGTTCTTGAACAGCAGTCTTCAGCTCTTTCCACAGTTTCTCGATTGGATTCAGGTCTGGACTTTGACTTGGCCGTTCCAACACCTGGATACGTTTATTTGTGAACCATTCCATTGTAGATGTGGCTTTATGTTTTGGATCATTGTCTTGTTGGAAGATAAATCTCCGTCCCAGTCTCAGGTCTCTTGCAGACTCCAACAGGTGTTCTTCCAGAATGGTCCTGTATTTGGCCCCATCCATCTTCCCATCAATTTTGACCATCTTCCCTGTCCCTGCTGACGAAAAGCAGGCCCAAACCATGATGCTACCACCACCATGTTTGACAGTGGGGATGGTGTGTTCAGGGTGATGAGCTGTGTTGCTTTTACGCCAAACATATAATTTTGCGTTGTGGCCAAACAGTTCGATTTTGGTTTCATCTGACCAGAGCACCTTCTTCCACATGTTTGGTGCGTCTCCCAGGTGGCTTGTGGCAAACTTTAAACGAGACTTTTTATGGATATCTTTGAGAAATGGCTTTCTTCTTGCCACTCTTCCATAAAGGCCAGATTTGTGCAGTGTAGGACTGATTGTTGTCCTATGGACAGACTCTCCCACCTCAGCTGTAGATCTCTGCAGTTCATCCAGAGTGATCATGGTCCTCTTGGCTGCATCTCTGATCAGTCTTCTCCTTGTTCGAGATGAAAGTTTAGAGGGACGGCCGGGTCTTGGTAGATTTGTAGTGGTCTGATACTCCTTCCATTTCAATATGATTGCTGGCACAGTGCTCCTTGGGATGTTTAAAGGTTGGGAAATCTTTTTGTATCCAAATCCGGCTTTAAACTTCTCCACAACAGTATCTCGGACCTGCCTGGTGTGTTCCTTGGTCTTCATGATGCTCTCTGCGCTTTGAACAGAACCCTGAGACTATCACAGAGCAGGTGCATTTATATGGAGACTTGATTACACACAGGTAGATTCTATTTATCATCATCAGTCATTTGGGACAACATTGGATCATTCAGAGATCCTCACTGAACTTCTGGAGTGAGTTTGCTGCACTAAAAGTAAAGGGGCCGAATAATATTGCACGACCCACTTTTCAGTTTTTTATTTTTTTTAAACATTTGACACATCCAATAAATTTCATTCCACTTCACGATTGTGTCCTACTTGTGGTTGATTCTTCACAAAAAATTTGAATTTTATATCTTTATGTTTGAAGCCTGAAATGTGGCAAGAGGTTGACCAGTTCAAGGGGGCCGAGTACTTTCGCAAGCACTGTATTAGTAATATCACTGTTGCATGATTTTCTAATATTGTGCATCCCTAGAAGAAAGAGTTCTGGTCAAATATGACCATTAAAACTTTTTGCATAATGTTTTATGCGAGATAAAGCCAACACTCCACATCATACTGAACACACCAACTCCATGGTGACACGTGATTGTTGCAGCATCATAAAGATTCATGGAGCTAAATGAAGGGCAATTGTAGAAGAAAACCTGTTAGACGGGTGCAAAAGACTTCGGACAGGGGTGGAGATTCACACTTCTGTAAGACAACTTAACATAAAGCCAGAAATGCAATGCAATGAACAGGTATGACCTGTCTTGTCTGTGACAAGACTTAAAAATAGCTTTTTACAGACGCTCCATCTGTTATGGACTATTTCAGGTTGGTCTGTCACATTAAATCCCAATAAAACAAACAGTTGTAAAGTGACAAAACATGTTCAAGAAGAATGATTTCTTTGGCAAGCCATTGTATGTAACTAAATAATATCAAAATCGAACAGATCTGTCTCATTGCATAATATTGTCTTTTCCAGAGACTTGAGGAGATCATGCGGCGAACCAGAAGAACAGATTCCCCAGATATGGTGCGATTTACTGAATCTTAGCTTTTCATAACAGAACACAGTCTCGGGTCTCTTGTGACGCACATTCAGTTTTGACATGAAAAGGCCTTCGGCTTGGCCTTGACTAACATGTTTAATATCTTTTCATCACAGAAATCTGTATCGGCAAGGACACTACCAAAGGAAAACACAGAGCCTCCGCAAAATGGAACCATAGAGGACGCCGCAAAGATGCCAGTGGGGACTAAAACCGCGCAGCTTGGGTTAGGCAACGAGGACGACATGGTACCTGTAGTGGCTTTCAAGGAACGCAGATCCCTCAGAGCGCTTTCTGGCATGGAGGAAATCCAGACCAAACAGAGAGCAGGTTAGGACAAACAAAACAGAAAAATGTATTAATACTAATCATTGGACATGCTGTCAAGGTGCATGAAACTGCCTAATTTTAGTAACTTTCTAACTAGTGCTGGAAACCTATCATTTCTGAATTTGGATAAATCTCTTTGAATAACAATAAAAAATGTTTTCTGAGATGTTTTCTCCTCCTGGTGTTTTAGAAGTCATCTGAGCTCCTCCTGAGGCGTCTGCTATCCGGGGAAGTCATCAAAGAGCTGCGATTTGCCTGCAAAGCTACAAAATCACTACAGCACAGCCATTCTGCTACCTTTCAGCGCCTTGAAAGAGCATGTAACATTACAGCTTTCCCTCTCAGTGAGGATGTCTGCAGTAGCCAGCAGCTCACATACAGGTCCTTCTCAAAATATTAGCATATTGTGATAAAGTTCATTATTTTTCATAATGTCATGATGAAAATTTAACATTCATATATTTTAGATTCATTGCACACTAACTGAAATATTTCAGGTCTTTTATTGTCTTAATACGGATGATTTTTGCATACAGCTCATGAAAACCCAAAATTCCTATCTCACAAAATTAGCATATCATTAAAAGGGTCTCTAAACGAGCTATGAACCTAATCATCTGAATCAACGAGTTAACTCTAAACACCTGCAAAAGATTCCTGAGGCCTTTAAAACTCCCAGCCTGGTTCATCACTCAAAACCCCAATCATGGGTAAGACTGCCGACCTGACTGCTGTCCAGAAGGCCACTATTGACACCCTCAAGCAAGAGGGTAAGACAAAGAAAGAAATTTCTGTACGAATAGGCTGTTCCCAGAGTGCTGTATCAAGGCACCTCAGTGGGAAGTCTGTGGGAAGGAAAAAGTGTGGCAGAAAACGCTGCACACAAGAAGAGGTGACCGGACCCTGAGGAAGATTGTGGAGAAGGGCCGATTCCAGACCTTGGGGGACCTGCGGAAGCAGTGGACTGAGTCTGGACTAGAAACATCCAGAGCCACCGTGCACAGGCGTGTGCAGGAAATGGGCTACAGGTGCCGCATTCCCCAGGTCAAGCCACTTTTGAACCAGAAACAGCGGCAGGAGCGCCTGACCTGGGCTACAGAGAAGCAGCACTGGACTGTTGCTCAGTGGTCCAAAGTACTTTTTTCGGATGAAAGCAAATTCTGCATGTCATTCGGAAATCAAGGTGCCAGAGTCTGGAGGAAGACTGGGGAGAAGGAAATGCCAAAATGCCAGAAGTCCAGTGTCAAGTACCCACAGTCAGTGATGGTCTGGGGTGCCGTGTCAGCTGCTGGTGTTGGTCCACTGTGTTTTATCAAGGGCAGGGTCAATGCAGCTAGCTATCAGGAGATTTTGGAGCACTTCATGCTTCCATCTGATGAAAAGCTTTATGGAGATGAAGATTTCATTTTTCAGCACGACCTGGCACCTGCTCACAGAGCCAAAACCACTGGTAAATGGTTTACTGACCATGGTATCACTGTGCTCAATTGGCCTGCCAACTCTCCTGACCTGAACCCCATAGAGAATCTGTGGGATATTGTGAAGAGAACGTTGAGAGACTCAAGACCCAACACTCTGGATGAGCTAAAGGCCGCTATCGAAGCATCCTGGGCCTCCATAAGACCTCAGCAGTGCCACAGGCTGATTGCCTCCATGCCACGCCACATTGAAGCAGTCATTTCTGCAGAAGGATTCCCGACCAAGTATTGAGTGCATAACTGTACATGATTATTTGAAGGTTGACGTTTTTTGTATTAAAAACACTTTTCTTTCATTGGTCGGATGAAATATGCTAATTTTGTGAGATAGGAATTTTGGGTTTTCATGAGCTGTATGCCAAAATCATCCGTATTAAGACAATAAAAGACCTGAAATATTTCAGTTAGTGTGCAATGAATCTAAAATATATGAATGTTAAATTTTCATCATGACATTATGGAAAATAATGAACTTTATCACAATATGCTAATATTTTGAGAAGGACCTGTATTCAGCAAAGTTTTTGCATAATCATCTCTTTACAGCAGGGTTTGAATCAAATAGACCCGAAAGGGACTAGCTGTACTTTCTGCTGTTAGTTTGTTACTGGATTTAAAAGAATAGCCATTTAATCAATAAGAACTTATTTTAGCTTTAACTTGATATTACTTACTGCTTACTCAGCACTTTTTCTTAACTAGTTTTCCCTCAGTGGAACTTGGACAAATCAAGATGCAGTTAGTGCTAAATGTGCTGATAAACAGTAACTTGCTGTGTTGCAATCTTAATCTAGAATTTTTGTAAAGCCCCAATTTCAATGAACTTGTGACATTTTGTAAAACTTAAAACAGACTACAATGTTTTACAAATTCTGTTAAACCTATATGTAACTGAATACACTACAAAGACAACATATTTAATGTTCAAACTAATAAACTTTATTTTATTTTTTTTGCAAATATTCATTCATTTTGAATTTGATGCTTGCAACATGTTCCAATAAAGCTGGGACAGGGTCATGTTTACCACTGTGTTACATCACCTTTCCTTTTAACACTCACTAAGTTTGGGAATTCAGGACACCAATTGTTGAAGCTTTGTGTTGAGAAATCTTTCCCATTCTTGCTTGATGTACAACTTCAGTTGCTCAACAGGGATCTCTGTATTTTGTGCTTCATAATGCTCCACACATTTTCACTGGGAGACAGGTGTGGATTGCAGGTAGGCCAGTCTGGTACTGCACTATTTTACTTTGAAGCCATGCTGTTGTAAGATGTGCAGATGTGTCTTGGCATTGTCTTGCAGAAATAAGCAGGGACATCCCTGAAAAAGACATTGCTTAGATGGCAGCATGTTGCTCCTAAACCTGTATGTACCTTTCTGCATTATTGGTGCCTTCACAGATGTGTAAGTTACCCATGGGCACTAACAAGCCCCTATACCATCACAGATAATGGCTTTTGAAATTTGAACTGATAACAATGCAGATAGTCCCTTTCCTCTTTGGCCCGGAGGACATGATGTCCATGATTTCCAAAAACATTTTTAAATCTGGACTCATCAGACCACAGCACACCTTTCCACTTTGCACCCATCTCAGATGAACTCGGGCCCAGAGAAGCCGGTGGCGTTTCTGGGTGTTGTTGATGAATGGCTTTCGCTTTGCGTGGTAGAGTTTTAACTTGAACCTGTAGATGTAGCGACAAACTGTGTTCCTGAGCCCACGTGGTAACATCTGTTACAGAATGAAGTCGGTTTTTAATGGAGTGCCTCCTGAGGGGTCAAAGGTCATGGTATTCATCCACCTCCACTCAGTCTTTTCTTGCCCCAGTTCTAGCTTTTTCAGAACGTGTTGGAAGCATCAAATTCAAAATGAGTGAATATCTGCAAAAATAACAACAAAGTTTATCCGTTTGAACATTAAATATCTTTGTAGTGTATTTAATTACATTAGGTTGAACAGGATTTGCAAATCAGTATTGTGTTTTTATTTACATTTTATACAATGTCCCAACTTCAATGGAATTGGGATTGTAAAATCTAGCAATCGTATAGAAAAGCTGTTACAATAACATTGTTTCCAAAGATATGCTTCAATTTTGTGTTTATAGTGTTTTAGAGGTAAGGATGCACAATACCTTTTTTTGCACTCACAGTTGCTTTAATAGCGTGCAATCGCATCACAGAGCAAAATCTTATGTCTGTAGGTTAAATAGGTTTTAAACAGTAAATGCATACAAATCGTGACTTAAACTTAATCCTATACCTTAAGTGCTGTTCTAGACTATCACAGGTTAGCTTTATAACATATAAAACTATATAGCAAATACTGATTAAAGGTGATGCCACATCTTTGTCCTTTTCTTCTTTTTTAAGCGAACCACGTATGTAACAATAAAAATATACAAATGTTTTTTAAAAATAATTAAATAAAAGCATATTAAAAACAAAAAATCTATAATAAGGTTTGACCAAACATTGCATCAAAGTAAACACTTTATACAGTCCACAGGATATACTGAGCAAGTCAATGGAAGGGTTGACCAGGAGATGGAGAAGGAGGCTGAATCATTTGCAGCAGCTGTCTCATCTCCTCTGTCTGCTCATGTATGTTCCAGAGGCGAGCCTCCAGCTCACCGTTAGTCATTGCTGTTGAAAACTCTCCATCTGCAGAGGAACAGGGCAAGCAAGCTTAAAACTGTCACATGGCAATGGCTCCTTATTCAGAGGATATTTTTTTGATCTTATATAGATTATCATATTTGTTTAAAGATCCATTTTAAAGTGTTTATACCCATTGAATTTCTTCACATTTTGTCACATTCCATGTATTTTATTGGGATTTTATGTGATAAAATGTAATAACGTTTTGGTGTGGCCCAGCCAGAGTCCCAGCAGAGAATCTGTGGAGGAAGCTAAAGATCAGGGTGATGGCAAGGAGGACTTCATGATGCCTTTTTTCCCAATTAATTTTCCTTGAGAAACATGTGATGCCTTTAGAAAAATTACTAATTAGATGACGTTTGAAGGCACCGAGTTGTGAAGGATTTTATTCAGGGGTATCAGGTTAGAAAAGGGCTGAATACAAGGGCCAACAACATTTTCAAATGTTTGAAAACTTTAATTTTAAAGTTTAACTTTACCTTTAGTCATGTTCTACTTTTTTAGGTCCATCACATAAAATTCTAATAAAATACACTAAACATTACTGACTGCAACATGAAAAAAAAGCAAAAACGTTAAAAGGGGTGTGAATACTTTTTCAAGAAACTATAGCTCCTTCATTTGCTTTATAGAGAAATGAAGTACAAAACAAACCATTCTTGAGTTTGACTATAGTAGAAATGCCAAGCTGCTGGAATTTAACATCTCTCGTTTTGAGGAACAGCAACAGATACTTAGACACTGCACCGTAGTGAGGCCTTAGCAACGGGAGGAAATCTTCTGTGTAGGATAGGAAGAAAAAAGCAACATTTAAAATATAACTGTGTACAGACGAAAACGGTTGATTTAGAACTATACACTACTTTACCCGTCAATTTAAACATGTGAATGATGGCTGCAGAGTTATATGACAACTGGGAATTTCTCATTTGTCCAGAAAGCTCAACCAGTCTCCAAACCTGCTCTGGTGTAACTGAGGAGGACAACTTAGTCCTCAGCCCATCTGCAACAGAGAGAATTTTCAAAAATATTGTGAAGACAATGGATAGAAGTAATTGTTTGGTGTAAAAAATAACACTTATGAGAGAGCTTTAGAACTAAAATCCACAACAAACATTTGGGTCATTACCCCAGGTCATCAGGTGATGTAAACACAATGTCACATGTAGCAACGTCTCATCTGACAGGGATGGAGACAGAAGACCTCTGAGCAGCCCTGATAAGCACAGGCTTTCTGTCACAGCCTAGATAACATTAACTGGATTCAGTGAAACCTTTAGAGATTAGGGCACTGTGCATGAACAAATCAGACACATTATCAGTGAGTGGTAGGCTGAAGGTGTACCTGCTCATCCATGCAGGCACCACAGAGGTCAGTAATGATCTTGCAACTTAGTGAGATCAGAACAGAATTTGATCTAGGATGATGAAGCAGCTGACCGATTTCCCTCAACAGTCCTTCATTTATGAGGATATCCTAAGATCAGATTATAGAAAAGTCATACACTGTGCCCCCCAAAAATATTCATATCCCACAAACATTTCTACATTTTGTCACATTACAACCACAAACTTCTTTGTGTTTTGTTGGGATTTTATGTGATAGTCCAACACAAAGTAGTGCTTCTTTGTGAAGTAAAAAAAAAGATACAAGGTTTAAAATGTTTTTTACAAATAAAAAGCTGAGAAGTATGGCAGGCATTTGTATTCAGGTCCAGGACTTATCATTGCAGTAAATAAGGTCCAGAGTAAAATATAACTGAGAAAATGCAGAAGCCTTGACAGCTGTTAACAGACTCATTCAGTATTTTTCTGGTAGGGGGTCATACACAATTTGGTGGGTGTGCAGACAGCATACACATCAGTGTTAAGGCTGACTCTATCCATGCAGCATTCAAACTTTTAAGGAGGGCCTTCAGAGGCAACACACAGCTACAGTCCATGAGCTGTTCCTGGACCCAAACTGCAGATAAAAATGAGAAACAGAATCCACATTTGACATTTTCAAATGATAATATGTTACGCTACCTTACGTTAGTTAAGTCTTGTTTTGCTGCACTTACCGTTCTTTGACAGACTTTGAAGGCATCTGCAAGCTTGAGCTGAATTCTGAAAAAACCCAACATCATCAATATGAAACACTGCTGCGGGATTAAAGTCAACATCCTTTTCCCCAAAAAAGGTTCCCAAATACCTTTTGCACCGAGGAAGACATCAGTGTCAAAAGCGACTTAGACAAATGAGCCCCGATGCTGAGCAACTCTGGATGATGTTCTTGAATAGCAGCAATGTTGCAAAGAGCCGTGCAGCTGTAGAACTGAACTTCTGAATTGGAGCACTGCAGAAGAAGAGATAAAACAGGGATGGCCCCTGCTTGACATAGAATCCTTCTCGAACAATCTGGAAGAAGAGAAAAATTTGTCAAGCATGACAAAGGAAACAAACTTCTGAGTTCAAACCTCTTGAACATTTACACATTGTCGTTACACAATCCACAGACTAAAAATAATTTCATTGAGGTTTTAAGTGATATATCAACACAAAGTAGTGCCTAATTGTTGTTGTTTTTTTACAAATACAAATCTGAAAGGTGTGGTGTGCATTTGTTGTCAGTCCCCTTTGAAAAACCTTTAGGTGAAGTACCAACTGGAAGTCTTCTGGGGGGTCTCTACCAGCTTTGTACATCTGAAGACTAAATGTCCCCATTCTTCTCTGCAAACTAGCGTACAGTCAGTCAGACTGGATGAAGAGTGTCTCCGTAAACATCAGTTTCTCAACTGATTCTCAACTAAATTTAGGCTCCTACTTTGACTAGGCCCCACTCTCAAGTCTTTTGCGCCCTTATCAGGTTTTCTTCCAGGATTTTCTTGTATTTAGTTCCATCCACATTCTCATCAACTCCAACTCCAGCATCCCCACAGCATGATGCTGCCTCTACTATATGTTTCATAGAAGGGACTTGCAGTGTTGCCTTTTGAAGTCTGTGGTAGTACAGTTACAAAGTGTATACAATTTCGAGGGGAAGAAATAATTCTGCAGGGCACTGTATAAGGACTTTGACAAAGAGGAGAAAAAAATACAACCTGACTGGGTGAGATGTAGAAGAGCCCATGCTGCGTTCTGTTGGACCGCTGGATCGTAAGACTTTGCCAAAGCCAACAGAGGTATGATTCCATCCACCAAAATAGCATCTCTGCTTAATTCTGAACATAAATTAATGAAAATCTGATGCTGTCCTAACTACATAAGAAAAACAAGGTTTTTGCAAAACACTGCAACAAAATACACCCCTTTTATGTTGCAGTAAAATATAAAGTTTATGTGACAGTGTGCAGGATTATTAGAAACACTGCTGACACATATCTGTGCTATGGAAAAACCAGAATTTGCAAGATTTCTATAAGCATACATTATTATTGTATCCATTTTATTAAAAGTTTTTACTTCTATACAGAGGTTAAACTAAAAAGAAAGTCTGTGCAAACCTGAGGAGGCCAGCATGGCAACACAGGCACAGGAGTGACACTGAGCAGTAGGATCACCAGACTGGAATAACTCCAACAGCGGCACCAACATCCCCATCTCGATCACTGACTCCTTACACACTGAAATTATATTTCATGGACTGTAATTACAACCACCCAATCAAGTTCATTTAACTAAAGGCTGAAGTTAAGCTGTGTTCAAGATGTTAAAAAAAAATTGATTTTGGGGATTTCTTGATATCAACAAACATTGTAAGAAACAAATCCATACCATTATTCTTCACTAATAGATTGACCAGGGTGAAGGAAGTAGTCTTTTGCACATCCAGGTCAGAGGACAAGAGAAGAGCCATTACTGGTACCAAGAAGGCATCTGGTAAGGGAGAATTCACTGCAACAAACAATCCGAGACAGCAAAAGAAAGCTGTAGGAGGTTACAGTCACAGTAAGAAACAAGGGCAATCTCGATAAACTTCTACATATTAATGTGGAAATATAATAGCAGGATAATACTGAGTTATCTTTGATTGAGATGACATTATAACCTTTTCCAGATCGATGGGCAGCAATAATTGCTTGTCTAAGGTCGTCACTGATGTTTTTCTCCTTAGCATTATATAACCCCACACCAGTGAACTCCTAAAACTGCAACTTTTATAGAGATGGTCACACTTGCACATTAACCCACCTACCTATTGCCTGTCTAAATCATATGGAAACAGAAAGTTTTTCTTTTTTCTCCAGGACTGTACCATAATTCCTATCAATCCTGGTGAACCAGCTCACAAGGTTAGTAAGCACTTTTAGCACTTTTAACAAAAAATGTTTCTCATCTACCTTTTTATTCCACTAATAAAAACAAGTAAAAAAACATCCAAAATGGGGATTCCACCTTTTTCCCCGGGGACTGTTTTAACCACAACTAAGCAAAAGTACGACTTCGTCAACTGAGTCCAGATGCAAAAATGTGGTCAACTTTTTTCATACACACCACTATATAATGTGTACCACGTGTGTTGAGCAAGATTCTTACAGAAAAACAATGACATCTCTGGAGTATTTTTCCATCTAACCCTGAAGGCATTGTCATTCACAATAACTCAGAATAGGGAAGGCTTTAAAAGAGGAAATTTTTCCTTCAGTGTGAAAAGATGCACATGTGACTGTTTAAGCTGGTGTTCAAAAATACAGTTGAACATTTGCATACTGGTCTTTTCCGTTAGGGTACTTATCTTCCGAGTGGGAAACGTGCATACACAGTCACATTTTTAGTACCCCTCAACTGAAGGTCTACGCTTTCATGAAGATTATTAAATGGAATGAAAGTCTTTACTCACAGTGATGACTGATGTGTGAGTAATAGATGGCTGCGGTCATTTGCAGATCAGCATTTTGAGATGCTGCAAGTCGGTTCAGTGCTTGGAGGCTTCTCTGATTGAAAACCTGACTTTTATCATCTGAGAAAATTAAAATTTGTGATGAGTACAAGTGCATCTCAATAAGTTAATGTAATTATTTACAAGCCTATTTACCACTGTAGTTTAATTCAAAAAGTTTAACTCATATAACGTCATTATATACAGAGTGATATATTTCAAGCATTTATTTATTTTAATTTTGATAATATTTGTTTACAGCTAAAGAAAAACCCAGAATTCATACCACTTTTCCTTCCACTCAACGTTTCAATAACGTAGCATTCAGTAACTAACTCGATTCTTTAGCAATGACCTTTTGTGGCCGACACTCCTTGCGGAGGGTGTTAATGACTATCTCCTCCACCTAAATGGCCATAATAATACATTTAAAAAAATCCTTCTTTTGGTCTTATGTAATAAATCAAACACATTTTGGGTTTTAGTTAGCTGTAAAACATAATCAACAAAACAAACAGTAATAAGCACTTCAAATACATCACTACATGTAACTTTTTCAACTATTGGAATAATTTACTTTTCCATCATATTCCAATTTATAGAGATATAGGTGTTTTTAATTTAAAGAGTAAAATTGTTTTACTAGTTGATTCTGATTGTATGTAAAAAGGATGAAATGACAGAAGGTAGGTGAAAATATTTCCAAAATCATTAAGATAAGCAAGTTTTATTGTCATTATCATCAAATGTTAGGCATTAATGGGGATGGTCATATAATGTCTTAAACAGAGCATGTGTGCTGAACAGGCTTCCTTTCCACAACAATTATGTATCCTACCATACATGAGCTGCAATGACGATAAATCCTGAGCCGTCCCCCTCTCAGGTGCATTCCCAAAGCAGGTGCACTGAACAATTCCTCTAAAAACGTCCTTGAGTTTGTACTCGAACTCTCCCCAAACTCTCCTCAGACGTTCAGCGAAGTCCCGGAGCAATCGGGAGCAACTGTCACAATGGTCCGAGGCCATGACTGCACAACCAAAGGTTATGACACATGCCCAGGTCACACAACCTGCAGGACACGCCTTACGATGAGTCACGTAACTCTTTGATGGATATTTACATAAATATAACTCCTTGCTGTTGGATAGTGTTTATATTTGTTTTACACAACTCTCATACGAAAACTCTGCGATACAACTAGACACATTATAAAATGTTTTATACATTTTAAAAGGGTCAAGGTATTTCGGAAGTGGTTTAATATTTTCAACACATTTAATTAGTTTTATTCATATTTGTTTCTAATATGTACATTTAGTGTATTGTTTTTGTTTGTTTGTTTTTCATTCAGGTAGTTTTTGTTTCATTCTTTTAGAGAGGTAGGTGGGTTATGTGCAAAATAAAAATATGAATAAAAACAAATATTATGCATTTTGGTTAAAACAAGTTTGTTCAATCAGTAAAGTAACTCGAGCTGGATAGAGAAGGTAGAAACTATACTCAATTAAGAGTAGTGTTACTTCAGAATAATATTACCAGTAGAAGTAAGAAGTAAGGTAGGCTACAGTAGGTACTACTACTACCTTTTTTCATTGCAAAATTACTATGATATCTATAAATTGTTAACACCAGTTAAAACTAAATAAGACTCCAGGTTTTTTAATGATTGGAATTAGAATTGTAAATTGCCTAACTCACTTTTATGTGATGTTCTTTATTTAGTTACATTTATTGACGAGCTTTTTTTTCCCTTTACAGTGATCTTTAGTTCTTCTCAGCATCGATGTTTTTTAACAGTATCACTGTATATATTTTATGCTCATTTTCTTTATCACAGTTTGTTTTTAATTCAGAATATCGACAACAGCTATTTAAGAAACCCACAGTCGGAACCCCATTCTAGCATTCCATTTGGCGCATGCGCAAAGGATAAACTGTCAATGTTTTCTTCCGGTTCACAAATGTGCGCTTGACATTATATCATTTATAGTTTAAGGACTTATCAATGCAGTTAGACGCTTCTGGCTCTTAGGTTTAGTTGTTAAGGCATTGGGGCAAGTAATTTCTGAAATGCAAAAGGGCTGAAACCGGCAGGGGTTGAGGACGATGCCAGCAGCCGGATCATTTCATTATTTTCACTTGTACGCTGCATGCGTAATGACGTAGTCCTTGTTCTTGCATGTCATTGGCCCACTTTTGTTTGTTCATTCTCTCACTCCGCTCTTACGGTCAGCCTTGTTGACTTGGAAACCATTGTGGCGTCGTCAGTGAAGCTGGAGTACCCTGTGCGCACAGATATACGTCTCGCTACCGGTGTAGCTAACTAATACACCGTTTTTAAATTAGTTTATGTGGAGTTTAGTTAATTCTAAGGCTCAAAGGTTTTGTTATAAAATATGAAGCACACTAGCCTCAAGTTAGCAGGGCGAGTTAGCACTTTGCTAACTAGCCGCTTAATTAGCTAACCTTCATATTTAACTTGGCTTTACTTATTTGTTTTATTCAATCTGCCTCAGCTTAACATATACTACATGAAACGTAAGTAATTATTTTTTTTTGCCTGTGTTTGCTTTTGGGTTAGTCAATTGCAGTGAATCGCAAAGATGTACACATCACTGTACGTATTTCTTTGTAAACAAGATTTTCCTTTCGCACACAGAATGAGAAACATAGTGTGTAAGAATGCCAGCAGGTGAGTTGCCATCTCTCCGTTATTAGAGCGACGCAAGAGCAGATCTATTTTGATCTGAAACTTTTTCCTAAAAGAGTGTAATGATTATGCTGATATCAACATACTGGAACTTAATTCGGGGAGTTTATATGAATCATGGGTTCAGCTGTGTTGTCTATTTTTATTCTGAATGTGATAATTTAACAGATCATTTATCACGTTTTTATACTATAAAGGTCTTGTGTTTTGCATTTAAATGTTATTAAAACGTCTTAGTCTAAAAGAAAATTGAAGTAAAATTAAAATTGGGAATACCCATGCAAAGTATTTAATTTTAGTTGTTACATATTATATATGACTAAGTGATTTCAAAGAAGTCATAGGAAATAAGTAGGGATGCACCAATATCACAATTCAGGCCGATATCGATATCCAATATTAATATCCGATAACGGCCGATAACTGCTATTTACCGAAATTATGTATCATATATATCTCACTACTCTTTCAACACAGTGAAAAAACGACCACACCGCTGACATTGCTCCTCTGCTTCAGTAATCACCCTACAGTCCTGCACTGCATCATTATCACTGTCACATGCCCAAACAAATACCACATGGCCAACCCCTTCCACTTCAAGAACACACACACAAACAGTAACAAGATGGTAATAAATATAGGTTATTAATATCGGGCCAGTTTTACTTATCGGGCCGATACCGATGTCAATGCCGTTATATCGTGCATCCCTATATGATAATGTGAACTTTTCTAGGTGAGAGTGAAGAACGAGCAAAGACCCGGGAACGATTTAACGAAGTTTTCAAGAAATATACGGAATCAGAGAAGAAAAAGTCAAAGGACAGCACTGAAGCAAAGGAAACTATTGTGGTACGTGCTTTGTTACATTTTGTTTTACATTCAGTAGTTGGGATCAGCCAATCACCCAGCAAAGCACACCTAACTGGCATAAAATATAGACTGTTTCTGTCACACTTACAGCATTGTGTGGATGAATGAAACATTAATTTTGGACTTTAAGGATTTATTAAATGGGTTCTTTCTCCAGGGTGAAACATTGCTGTACAACTGTAATCCACACAGTGTCAAAACTTTATATGCAGGAACAATTATATACTTAGACCCTGTGTAACATTTGGGTTAGTATCCCTTAGAGGCTTGCAGGGAAATCATGTACTTTTTGTAGCCATCAACAAGGTCCTGGCACAGTCCTGGCTGGATATGTGGCCACTCCTCTTATGATAAAACGTTTACAATTCATTTGAATTGTTTGGTTTCCTGTCACAGGCCCTGTTTTTAAGTATAGTCTACAGATTTTCTATATGGTTGAAGCCAGGGGTATAACCTGCTTTATCCATTCCAGATCCTGTTGTCATGCTTTTTCGGATAATTATCCTGTTGAGACTCTCAGTTGTGTCCACGTTTTAAACATCTATCCTTTACCTTGAGAGGAAATTAAAGTATCTGGAGTTTGTCGTCCTTCTTCTTTAACTCATCTACTCTACTGTGAAATGCACCAGTACCACTGGTAGCAAAAGAGACCATCAGCATAATGCTACCACCACCATGCTACACAGTTGATACAATGTTTTAGGTTTGACATCCTCTCCCTGACACTTCCACACCTCCAAACATTCTTCTTGTCGTTGTGGCCAAATAGGTTAATATTATCGGGTCTGACCATCAAACCTTTCTCCAGAAGGAATGTGGATTGTCCATATAGGCCGATGCCAATTTAAGTTGAGCTTGAATGATTTTGAACAGGTTCTCTTTTCTTGTTCACCCAATTTAAATGAACTCTTCTAATTTAGATATCTTGACAGAATTAGACCAGCTGCTTATCAATGGGTAATAAAAGCATGTAGTTTTGAGACTTTATCCAAATATTAGTTAGAGTACATGTAGACTTCTGAGGCCATATGTATAACTTTGCCATTGGGTGGACAAGAGAAAGGCTGAAAAACTGCTTCTGAATCATGATTGTGGAACTGGGTGCAGCAGAAGACACAGGAGTAGTTTATCCTCTTTTAGACGAAGCAGTTTAAGAAACATAATTCTTATTGAAGGACAACAAATACTAGAGTCATGTTATTGCTCTCTTTCTGTCCTCTCAGCTCCAGAATCTGAGAAAAAAACTCAACCTTGAAAATGACAACGATGATGAGACCGTTCTGCAAAACATGCGTGATCCAGAAGAGGACAGCCCACGTTACACCAAGAATAAAAGAAAGGAAAAGGAAGTAGCACAAAAGGTTTCTGTCAACAACAGCAAAAACCAAGAGGAGGGTAAAACATCTAAAGTAAAGAGGAAAAGCAAGAGGGACCTTCCTCCCTTACCTGTACCTAAGGCCAACACCGGTGACATCCAAAGGGATACAAATTCTGCTAAGCCTGAAAATGCTGTAGATCTAGAAGATGCTGAAGGTGGAAAGGAACCAAAACGGAAGAGTAAGAAAGGAAAAAGCAAAGACGGCACAAAGGTTACAGCAGAGAGCCAGGTGGAGGATGCAGAAGACAAACTGCTTTATGAATACCAGCAGCAGATGGAACAGGAAGAAGAGAGGACCTTGAAAAAAACAAGAATCAAAGAGGGGGATGACAGCACTACTTTGCAAAATATTAGCCTGAATGACAATATGGGGAAAAAGAAGCTGAAATCTGTCAACACTGAGTCAGATGTAGGGTGTGTATGGTGGTTTTTTATAATGTAAAGGAAAATAATATCACAGTTTAAGCTGTGTTTTGAAATTTAAATTTGAGATTTTTCACTATTAGAGATCAAGAAGAAGACAGAGACCAAGAGGCTGATGATGAAAATGAGACAGAATCGAAGGGAAAGAAGAAAAAAAAAAAGAAAAAACATGGTAATTCAGATGTGGTTGTTTGCTAATTAAACATAAAATATGTAGGTTCTGATGGAGCTCCTGTTTTACCTTGTTTGATTTTTTTTAGTTGTCCAAGAGGAGAGTGAGGCTGAGCTGGAAGGATCAGAAAAGCAGACCTTTGATGACAGCCTTGTGCTGGGAGTGTTCATTCATAGAACCGATCGCCTTGAGACGGATTTACTGATCTCACACCCCATGGTGAAGATCCATGTCGTCGATGAAACCATAGGGCAGTATGTGAAGAAAGAGGACTGGTGAGAACAAACGTCCTCAGACCCTACATGACTTTAGCCTGTTCATGTTTTTTCTTACATTTTACATTAAACCTCTTCCTTTGTTTTTAAAGCCATCGGCATGTGTCTTCGTTTTATGAAAGAGAGAATGTTGACCACGTTCTCCCAATCATGACGCAACCCTTTGACTTCAGGAAGAACAAATCCATCATCCCTGAGTGGCAGGAACAGATCATATTCAATGAACGGTTTGGTTACTTTGTCCAGCAAACTGATGCAGCCCCCACAGTTATACTCTTCTTCGAAGTAAGAGATACTTCCTTCCCAACGTTCAACCACAGCTTGCCTTTTCTGCTCTCACTTTTTTTTATTTTGTTTTATTCAATGCTTTTGTTCTTAATTCTGTTAAGATCCTTGATTTTGTGACTATGGAGGAGGCAAAAGCCAACAACGATGTTGAGAAGCATGAGCGAGGGTTTCGAAAGATTGCTTGGGCATTTCTTAAGGTAAAATGTTCGGTCACTAAGAAACAGTAAACAATAGTCGTTCTTTGGCATTTTCAGGACTTCTTTGAGTTTCCTCCAACCCTCAGCTTGTTGGCGCAAATGGGATTCTGAATATTGAGAGCAAACTTCGCCTTCAGCTCTTCTGTCCTCCACCTCGGGCAAAGAGACAACCTAAAACTGTAGAGGTGTTTGAGTGGTGGAGGAAGTACCCAAGAACCAAATACGCATCCACGCTCTATGTCACTGTGAAAGGAATCAAACCCCCAGAGCACGTAAGTTTGTTGCTGCTTTCTAAGGGTTAAAAATGATTTCCATGACTTTAGGTTGTTCATTTTTATCTTTACTTTGGTAAGTATTTCGGCCAAATTTTTTGTTGTTTAGGTGGACCCTGGTATCCGGTCCATGATGGCATTACAGGAGGAGAGAGGCAGCACCTCCTATAGCGAGCTGCAAAATGAGGTCACCAAGAGAAGCCTGACACAACGCGCTGACAGCAAGCAGCCCGTCTTGAGATGGAGCCGACTGCCCGGGCAGGTAGTTGCATGCTAACATTTGTCAGTGTAATAAAACAATAAATAGTATATCAATAAATAAAAAGGCTTTTGTTTTGTTTGCACACACTTTAAGATATGGTGAATTTATATCCATGAACCTCCTTGACATGACTGACTCATTACAGCTTTTTGTGAAATCTGGGCTATTTTATGGTGCCTTGCTAAAGTATTCCAGCCTTTTCAGATTTGGGCATGCTACAACCACAATCTTGAATGCAAAATCGGCAAAAAAATGTTACACTGAAGTTTGTGGTAGTAATGCAATAAAATGAGGGGAAAAAGTTTAAGGTGTATGATTAAGTTTGTGAGGTTCAGTATATGGCACGAAAGCATGCCATTAAAAAACTATTAAAAAAATTTTTGCATCTTAGATTGTCTGATAATGGTTTCTCTGTTGTAGATCTGTCGAATTCCTAACAAGCACATTTTAGCTTTCCGTGGTGGTAAGATGGGCTGTTTCACGGTCCTGTTTTCTCATGCTGGAACCATGCTGGCGGCTGCTTGTGCGGACAGAGATGCTTTTCCTGTTGTTGGTAAGCAACGCCTCATTTGTGCAAAGCTTTCCTCGTTAGCTGAATATCTCAAGTCAATTAACTTTACAGTTCTGGGACAAAATCAGGTTTCTCCAAAGTTTTGTGCATGAAGCAAAATTGTTTGTATAGATTGTAAAAGAAAACATTTTCTTATTTTTTTTTTTAGTGTATGAGATTCCCTCTGGTAAGGTAATGACTGCTTTCAGTGGTCATCTGAAAATTGTGTATGATCTCTGCTGGTCCAGAGATGATAAAAGCCTGTTGTCTGCCTCCTCAGATGGAACTGTCAGGTCAGTTTATGTTTCTCATGTTAATAAAGACAATAAAAGTGTTTAACATGAAATTTAGTGGTACTGCTGTTAGTGTTGGCTAGCTTTCTTATATGATCTTCTTTCTCAGAGAGTGGAATGTAGGAAGGCTTCTAGAGACTGCCCAGAAGGTGCTGGTTCACCCGTCCTTTGTATATTGTGCTCGGTACCATCCCAGCGCCCAGAACCTGGTGGTGACCGGGAGCTACGACTGCCTGATACGAGTGTGGAGACTTGATGTGGAAGATGTGAACGGCCAGATGGTGCAGGAGTTTGAGGCTCACAGCAGCTTCATCAACACACTGTGTTTTGACTCTGAAGGTACCTCTGAGCTCACAGACAGACTTGTTGGAACCACTGGTAAAGATGTGCAAAAACCCTTAAAATACACTCCTCTTTTATTGCAGTAGAATAAGCTCAGAAATGTGGAGAAATCTAGCCTTTTATTTCAATACGTTTAGTTGCAGTTGTATGTATGTTAAGAAATAATTGTTGACCACAGGTGGCGCAGTGGTTCCTGTTTTATGTTTTACAATCATGCAAAGTGAAATAAACACACATGTTCTCCAACAGTGATTTCGGACCACTGCCACGGCTTTCAGTTTGACCCGCTCTGGCCATTGTGGTCCATTTTTGTAGTAAACTCTTGAGTCTTTTGAGCTTTTCCTGGCACTGCGGTGTGCCATTTACCACGGTGATGGCCAGTTAGTGAACAGCAGTCTGTTCACTTCACATTTCGCCCCTGCTTGGCCCCCGATGAACAGGTTCCCCAAAAGGCCAGTTCCGAAGAAGCTAGTAATGCAATTTGTTGCAAAAGTTGCTGAGTGGAGTGGCCAAAGTAGAGCCCAAGTGAAAGGGGCAATACAGAACTACATTCACCATTGCAATAATATTCTGTGCCATATATCAACTGCTAAGGCCTGCTTGGATGCAATATTTGCCAGAATATTGAACTTCAGTTGTCGTCTATTTAACATATCGCTGTTGGGGGACATTGTGTGATGGAAAACAAAGAATAGAATCAGGAAAGCATGTCTTAATCATAATCGACATCTTAAGCACAATTTACAACAATAGTATCTTCACATTTATACCCCAGGAAACCAGAAGGTCATTGATTATTGTTAAGAAGTTCCTAGAAACTCTGATCAATTTTAACAAGGTAAAATATAAAAGAATACTTTGGTTACATTTATCTATAAGGAATGTGAGCGGTAGTAATAATTGTCCTGCAGGTAATTTTTGTTGAAAGCAATTATTCGTTAACATGCTAATTTATTTATTTCTCTGCTTGATAGATGTTCTCAAATTATATTTGGACTGGGGGGTTTAGTGAATTTGATTCAATTCATAATTATTTCCTTTGTTGTGTTTGATGTAAAAAGGAAGAAGAATGTTCTCTGCAGACAACACAGGCATCATCATTGTGTGGAAAACTTCAGTAAATCCCAGCAAACAGCGCCAACATCCATGCCATCACTGGTCTATAGAGATGGTATCAGAGTTTGACGTTATTGGGAAAGATGATATAATATGGAAAAGATTTGTTGAGTCAAGATGAAGTTGTTTTTTTTTAACAGAGGAACAAAGATGTTGTGTTCTGTTTGGCTCTTGGCAGAAAATGGATGAGAGTGACCTTAGTGGCATCCCTATCAACATGCTGCAGCTCCATCCAAATGGGCGCTGTCTGCTCATCCATGCCAAAGACAGCATCCTCAGGATGATGGACCTGAGGATGTAAGTAACCAGGGATCATCTGAGATCCCGTAAGACAAGTAGATAGTCATTCTTATAAAAGGTTTAAACAAGAGTGTTTGATGTTACACTTTTATGTGTGTTTTAAGTTTGGCCACGAAGAGGTATACTGGTGCAACAAACTACAGAGAGAGAATTTACAGCACTTTCACACCATGTGGGAATTTCATCTTCTCTGGTAGTGAGGATGGGATGGCATATGTCTGGAATACAGACACAGGTAACAATTCCTGGGAGAAACAAAACAATAAGCGCTTTGCAAGTAATCTGCATTATTCCTCAAACTGATATACATTTTTAAACTGCTTTCCCAGGAGACCAACTAGCAGTGTACTCAGAGCTTTGTTACTGCACTGCTCTCCATAGCGTCTCCTTCCATCCTCATGAGAACATGGTAGCTTTCTGTGCTTTCGGTCAGAATCAGCCTGTGCGGGTTTATCTGTACGATCGCAAAGGTTTGTGTCTTTGACAAATAATCTGCAAATGGGTTTTGATTTTCTTTTTCCCCATACAGTGCCTTGTTAAAGTTTATATACCGCTTTGAAATTTATTAAATTTTGTCATGTTATAATTATTAACTGCAGTGTATTGTATTGGGGTTTTATGTGCCAGACCACCACAAAGCAGTGCATAATTGTGAAGTAGAAGGGAAAAGATACTCAGTGTGGCCAGATTTAAATGTAAATCTAAGAAGTGTGGCTGCATTTGTTTTCAATTAGTCCAATACTAGAAAGGCATTTTGTTGGATTTACAGCTGCAAGTCTCTACAAGCTTTGCACAACTAGAAACTAATCTTTTTGCCCATTCCTCCATACAAAATAGCTCAAGCTCAAGCAGATTGGTTGGGGAGCAACTGTGACCATCAACTGGTCTGGACTTTAAGTGGGCCGTTTTTACACAGGATTCCGTTTTGATCTAAACCATTCTAGTGTAGCTCTGGCTGTATGTTTAGTGTTGTTCTCCTGCTGGAAGGTGAACCTCCACAGCAGTCTCAAGTCTAATGCAGCCTCTAACAGGGTTTTCTTCCAGGATTGCCCTGTCTTTAGCTCCATCCATCTTTCCATCAACTTTTTGTAGCTTCTCGGATCCTGCTGAAGTGAAGCATCTCCACATGCTGTAATCTTTCATGGTGGGGATGAGGAGTGGAGTTTCTATGTTCTTACAGAGCATGCATGGGTTCTGTCCAGATACTCAGGCTTCCTCCCACAGTCCGGAAACATGACTGTTCGGTTAATAGTTCTCTAAATTGCCCTTATTGCCCTCTCAGTAGCACCTTCAGAGTTACCATGGGCCTCTTGGCTTCTTCTTCTTGCCTATGCTTTCAGTTAAGGTGAACAGCCCTATCTCTGTAGGTTTTCAAAGTGTGCCATCATCTTTCCATTTTTCAATGACAATGAACCGTTCAAATGTTTGGGGTGTCCCTTGGTATTCAAAATCCAGTTTCTCCCTAATAGTATCTAACAAAGCTTTCAGGCTGTCACAGAACAGCTCGGTTTATCCTGAGATTAAAGCGCGAAAAGTTGGACTCTGTTTACTGTCAGGTGATTTCTAAAGACAACTGGTTCCATTTTATTTTATTTTTGATATCAAATATTAAAGAATGCATTGGAATTTGTGGTTGTAAAGTGACAAAAAGTGTATATTTTTGTAAGACACTATAAATGATTAAAATCAGCTTCTCCATTGAGCTCAGATGAATAATTGTCATTCAGTGTTCTGACCTTGTCTTCCAGTTTCCCAGCTGGAGATGCACAACGTTAACGCATTGAGCAGATCAGCATCTCTAGACACTAAAACCATCCGAAACACTCCTGACTCTGTGAGGCTGCAGGAGATGTTGACTCCTTCAGCCATGGATCAGTTTGCCCACACAGCTAGACTTGCCCTGAAAATGCAGTCTGTTAAAGAACAGCTGGATTCAGTTCTTGTAAGAGATCTTCTTTTATTACAGAGATGTGATTTTAAACAAGTTTAAGGTACTAAATATTTGTCATTGCTGGCTATTATAGTCATGTAAGCGAAACCTCCTCTTTTCATACCAAATGTAGGAATCACATAGAATGTCTTCAGCTGCTGGATTCAGTTTTGATCAGGGTATGTTAATATGAAAATAACTTTATATATAGCAATTAGCAGAATTTATAGCACCATATATGGTTTGTGTTGATTAGTTTAGTTTACATTGAGAATATATAACAATTGACTCTTGTTTGCAGACAAAGTGGACATGACAGGCAGGAGCTTCACATCTGATGTTGGCACAGTGAGTTTTGTATCAATATGCCATTAAACTTTATTTTGTCAACACATTTCTGCTGCCATTAGTTGGTAACTTTAAATGCTAAAAACCCTCATTTCTTATTAATTTTAAACCAAATATCTATAATGGGGAGATTTGTTTCATTGGTTCTTGAAATCTATCCTTATTTCCGGGACACTAAAAGTGACTAGCACGAAATTATTTTTTTCTCTTTGTTCAAAAAAGAGAGACTGATATATTACATAGATTCAGTACACAGAGTGAAATATTTCAACCCAAAATTCATAATATTCCTAATTCCTAATATTTTAACAGAAATGTCAGTCTTCTGACAAGTATGTTCACTTCTATGAACTTAATACTTGGTCTAGGCTTCTTCTGCATGAATTACTGCATCGGTGCAGCATAGCAAGGAGGCGATCAGCCTGTGGTTCTGCTGAGGTGTGATGAAGCCCAGATTGCTTTGATAGCGGCCTTCATGCCATGTGCATTGTGCAGCGTGGTCATTGAAGCAGCTTTTGGTACACTTGTTCCTGGTCAATGGCTCTGTTGACTGTGGACTTGTGGACCAACACCAGTAGATGACATGGTACCCCAAATATCTGTGAAAACGTCACACTAGACCTCAGGCAACATGGATTCTGTGCCTCACCACTCTTCCTCCAAGACTCTGGGACCTCAATTTCCAAATGAAATGAAAACTTCTTTCATCGGAAAAGAGGACTTTGGACCACTAAGCAACAGTTCAGTTCAGTTTTCTCCTTGGCCCAGGTAAGGCACTTGTAGCCCATGTGTAGGATTTATCTGGACATAGTGGCTCTTCATGGTCCGACTCAAGCCTCAGTCCACTCCTTGCGAAGCTCCATCAAATTCTTGAATTGATTTTGCTTGACAATCCTCCAGTGCACCTTTTTCGTACCACACTTTTTCCTTTCACTCAACTTTCTATTAACACAGCATTTAAGTGTTTCACAATATTCTAATTTTCCGAGACACTGAATTTTGGGTTTTCATTATCTGTACGCCATAATCAAAATTACAAGATATAATGTCTAGAAGCATTACACCGTGTAGTGAATCCATGTAATACTTGAGTTTCACTTTCTGAAACAAAATAGTTTTTTTTTCCCAGGACATTCCTAAATGTTTTTAGCTGTACTTGTATACGTTAAGGTAGATTGGCATTGTGAAATATATTTCTTTGCTTTGAAAATCAACACCACCTTTTTCCCCCAAGACGGGATTAAATGTTTCACTACCTCTGCTCTCGCCTCACTCCAAGCTGCAGCTCTCTGGTTCTTTGGCCGACCAGCTCATCCCACAAGCAGCTCTGAACACACAAAGCCGTGAGCGTCTTGTTCAGTTCACTATCAAGTTTTGTTTTGTCATCAAAAGCAGCAGTGATCTTGACCCTGTATGAAGGGAGCATAAAAAATCACTGAATGATGTCACTGTTCAAACATTCCCTTTCATGTCACTTTGTGTTGTTTTTCTAGGAGGCTTCAGTCCGATCAGTCAGAGGCTAAAAGGAGCCGCGTCTTTTAAACTACATTCAGTAAGGCTTTCTGATGATGTTACTTTTTCTGTGCAAATCCTATGAGCATTTTGTCCCTTTTCAGTCAAGTAGTCAGCAAAATGGTCAAATTTATTTAAAGAAATGCAGTCATAGGTTTAATGTAATGTTATGTTTCCACAATAGACTCTCCCTGATCCAACCTCCTCGGGTTTTTATGAACCAGATTCAGTCCTTGTTCAACAAATAGTGAGTTTCCACTGTAATACTGAATTCACTCCCATCCCTCCACCTGTTCTGTACCGTGTTTAATCTTTGCGTTTCCTTCCAAAGGTCGTTTCCCTCTATGATTACGAAGCAAATCGATCTGATGAGCTGACCATCCGGCGTGGTGACGTCATCCAAGTACTGTACAAAGACAATGACACCTGGTGGTTCGGACGCCTGGTCAACGGGCTGCAAGGATATTTTCTTGCTTCTTATGTAGTAGATCAGCGTAAGATGCAGACATTTTTTTGACGTAGAAGTATTATATTGTGAAACGGTTAGTGAACACATTTGTTATTGTCGTAGGTGAGTTTATGGAGGAGTCTGCAGAGCGGGACCAGGCTTCGTTGGAAAAGACTGTTGAGAGGTCAACGCCCACAAGGGTAAGAAACCAGGATAACAAACTAATTCTACATTACTAATGTTTTGAGTAAGGAACTGATGAGGGTAATTACCTTACCTGAGGTAGACATTTCTTTTCAATGTTGTATTACCGCAGGCCTAAAGTCTTTTATTTTGATCCCTGGTACGCTCCCACTCAGTGTTCTACAAAGATTAATGGTAGCAAAATCTCAACAATCCTAAGAGTTCAAGAGTATTTTAGGAACAAAGACCATGTTCTCTTATTTACAGTGATCGTTTAAGGTTGTTTTACTGTCCTAAAAGATCAGTATATAGGCCCCTATATCTCAGCCTTTACTGGTTATCAGAGTTGCTTTGTATAAAAGCAGATAATAAATTTATGATGCAACAAAGATCTGGTTTACTGCACTGTCTTTATAGCTTCCTGCTGCATTATTGCAGCCTGGATATATATGAAGTTGTTTAAAGAATCTCTTGTTTGTGCTCAACTCTGGTAATAAATATGGATAGCTGCATGAGTTTAATACATGCTTTGTAATGATGCATGATGGAGGTAGATCTGTTGGGTAACTTGTGGTGACTGACTGGTGTTTCTGCATCTTTTCCTGTCCCTCTTGGTTGTTTTTTCATGCTCACACTTTTAAGGTATCCGCAGCAGTTAGTTCTTCAGGGGAACTTAGATTTTTCTCTGAGCCAACCTTTTCCGACACCGAACCTGAGCTGGCCAATGCCAAGTAAGAGGCTTGCTTTGCTTAAAACCCCCTAAATCCACCAAGCATGGTTTCTGAACAATGCAGTGCTCTGTTTGGGGATACAACGTAAAATAACAAAGGAATAAGTCTGACTGATTGTAGCACGGTTTCATTTCAGAACTAGAAGAAAAAAGGTGAAAAAGCCAAGAGCACCCGTGGCTCAGACCGCTTCATCAGACGTGGACATTTCAGGCTCAGCTAGAAGCAGGAGACGGGCCAAGCCAACCCACAGACCTCTACCAAAGAGACCAACAGGCCAGACTAACGCTGCCTTTGAACCTGATTAATGACACCAGTCAGGCTTTTATCTCTGCCCGCTTTATCATAGCAGGTGGTTTGGACTTTTTTTTTTCCCGGTTTTTTTTTAAGGTATATTTATATGCATTGTTAAGAATAAATTTGTATTTTTTTGTATGAATTTAGAAATGCCATTTTCTTAACACCATTATAAATACTTAATAAGTTAAAATGTTTTTATTTCACTGTAAAGATAGATGTGGTTCAAAAACCTTTAAAGATGCCAAAAGGCAGCATTCGGACACTATGAGAAAATTGCAATTCTGTAATCACTATTAAAACGTAATAATTGTCTAATAAAACCTTGAGCCACATGGAAGCTTTTTGAAAAAAACATCACATTTTGCAGGAAGTCCAGTAGAATATTACAGACTATATGAAATAAATAGGCAAGAATGTGAACCAAGATAATATCTAGAAGAAAAAGTCAGTCATCTGTGTGAGATCTGTTTTATGCCTCATTATACTTCAATTTCCATTCACTACAGGTATGACCTGTATAATCTTCTCAATACAATTCCCCTTAAAATCTTCTTTTTTCTTTAATATTCCCAGGAATGTGTTGGTAGATCCTGACGAGCATGAAATCCAAGTCATGTGCTGCAGAAAGCCAAGACCGTTAACTACAAAGGGTCTCGGTACCAAAAAGGGGACACTTTGGTTACAATATGATTCTGTGTGTGACCACAGCTCTGCTCTTTGACCAGAATCTAAACTTTTATTCAGCACCTTGGAAACACACAGATGTACCGTGTTGTCTGTTATCCTGTGCTGCAGCACCAGATAAAAACACTTACAGAAAACATTACAATTCTGTTGCAGCAACAAAAGCTTTCCCTTGTGTCAAATAAAACCGCTGATGTTCCCTTTCATGTGTAGCAGAGACCCTCATTCGTTTAGGAGAGGAGTGTTTTCATCTGCTTGTTGATTATTTTCTTGCACCCTAAAATTCAAACCAAAAATGAGTGAAAAATTTGAGCATGCTCACAAAACCTTTAGACACCATAAAAGAAAATCAATTCCAGATCTCTATCTTATAAAATAATTATGACTAATTTCAGATTCATGATTACCTTTGTTTTCTTTTCTGACAAAGAGAGTAAGCCAGGAGAAGTAAGGCCTGTCAAAGTAGTTATTGAAGAACAGTTAACACACTACCCATAATAAATGCTATATATTTTTAAGGAGTTAAAACTGTGCATTATTGAAAGCAGAAGAAAAATGAGACTCATAATACTTACAGCTAACAGCCCTGTTGCCCCCTGGACTGTTGCCGCCCATTCAAAGTTCAGGCCCTGAGTGATAAGGCCGCCCACTATAGGACCGCAAAACATCCTTTAAAACAAACGTTCCCGTTAACATCCAAACCGGAACAAAGTCAAAGACGAGCAACGAAGCTGCTTCTGGACTCACCCCGTGGACCAAAACGCTCCAAACAAACCAGACACCATTCCAAGAGTGCTCAGTCCCTCTTCAAACCCCTGTTCACTGCAAATAAAAGAGCACAGAGGAGTTTATGTTTCATCTTGGCTTATCTTTCAGAAACCACACGTCTTATATATGGAACGACCTATAGAGGCACTCACTGTGCACATGCGATGATCTCAGGGAATGTGGGGATTGCAGTCATGCCCAGAGAAAACCCAATTAGGGTGAGCATGAGGACCGTCAGCCACAGCTGACTTCACATGCAATAAAAACCCAAAACAAAACAGAATAAAGAGGCAGCATAAAAGTGTTACTCACCTGTTCTTAAAAAATAACTTGAATTTGACTTGAAATTGTAGCTAATTTCTAATAAGATTTTTTTTATGCTTTACTGAAAACTATTTTGAACATTGTAGTCTGTATAATTACATTTATGAGCTGAATTTGCTTGAGTTCATACAGTCTTTCTACGGACATTTGCTTGCAGTATTAATTACTATTTTAGTTAAAATCCCTAAACCTTTTTATTTTTAATTTATTTAGGAGGTAACCAGGTCATATGTTAACATTGTACATCGGTTGTGTTCAAACTTGTTGTCATGCGGACCAAAATAGTCCAATTGAAAGTACTCACTCGCCTACAAGTTTCTAAATTTTTGTGTCTATTGTTTCACATTTTCTTGGACTAAAAGAATATTTTAATCCTTTCTCAGTAACAAGAACAGGGTATGGGTCACTGTGCCTTCAAAAGCATTTTAGGTATTTAGTAAAGTTTAATAAATGGGTGCACTCAAGTCGGCTTTTAAATAAATGTTTGGATGTGTGTGCTCCTGTTTACAATGAAAGTAAAAAACATGGTCAATAAAAGGCACATTCTTTGTGTCATACCCAAAAGTTTCCATTTTAAGAAGATTTAAAATTTGTGAGTGACAATGTTTTTAAAGTGTCCATCTGCATCAATCGCCTCTACTGGCACCCATATTTTAGACCACTGCAGCTGTAGGAATAAATGTTGCATTTGAATTAGATCATGTTATGTTTTTGCTTTAATTCTTTGTGTAAATAAAGTACTGCTTCTTCATGTTTAAATATTTAAACCCCTCGGAATCGACACTAGATATAAAAAAGGCACTTTTGTGCAAAGACAGATTGCAGTTGAACGTACAAGATATGTTTCTAAAACAAACCATCACCTCGGGATGTGAAAGAAAGGCGCAGGACCGAGCAGAAAGAAACAAAGAGCAGTGATGACTCCTCCCGTCACTGTGAATCCAATCCTTGTGACCTGGTGAGCATTGATTCAAAATTACAACTATCTGCACACACTTGATCATGTTTCACTGCTTTAGCACTCACAGGATATTTATCGGTGAAATAACCAATCAGAGGGGATGCCAGACAATATGGTAAGGACAAACCGATCATAATTAGTCCCACGTAGCCAGATGAGAGATTAAACTGAGAGGAACAAAGAAGGAAAAACAAGCATATTACCATTATGCAACTGAAGGCTGAACTGATTTTAGATTACAAGAGCAGAGTACCGTTTTCATCGCAAACAGCGACAAGGTGGCATCAATGAAGCCCAGCCCTGAACTAAGTGTCACAGTCACAAAACAAATCAGGATCACTTTCCCATGGAGGAGAAGTCGAAAGAACGAGTCTTTTGATGGTTCTGCCTCTGAGTTAAAAAAAAAAACAACTAAGCTCAATGTTTCAAAAAAAAAAGGAAGAGATCACATGACAGAAAAACTTCAAAGTATGTGTCGAATATTCAAACTACTACCAATGTAAGGCAACACATATATGTTGAAAGGAACCATGACTAGAAGCAAACATCCAAGAAGCATAAAAGGGACTTCGTATCCAAAGGAGTGGTAGAACCACCCTCCCACTGGTGGTCCCAGAATAAGCCCGAGTCCAGTGAAAATCTCCAAACCTCCCTGAAGAATAAATGTATAAATTAGCAATCAGCATACAATGATATGCATGGACTTTCATACCCCTTAAACTTTTTCACATTTTGACACGTTACAAGCACAGATTTTACTCTGTGTGATAGACCCACATGAAGTAGTGAATATTTGGGAACTGGAGGAGAAATTATTCATGGCTCTCAACATTTTTCACAATTAAAAATCCAAATAGTGTGTCGCGCATTTATACTCAGCCTCCCTGAGTCGGTAATCTGTACAACCACCTTTCACTGCATTAACAGCTGCAAGGCCTTTGTCTCCCTCAGCTTTACAGCTGTAAAGCATGACATTTTAGACCAATTTTTCTTTGCAAAATAGTTTGAGCTCTGCCAGACTGGATGAAAGGTGATCAGCAAATTTTCAAGTCTTGCCATAGATTTTCAATTAAACTTAGCTCTGGACTTTGATTGGGCCTTGGCTGACCAAACCACGTCATTGTAGCTCTGACTGCATGTTTATACTCGCTGTCCTGCTGTAAAGGGAACCTCCACCCATCTCAATTCTTTTGCAGCCTTCAACAGGTTTTCCTTCAGGACTGCCCTGTGTTGGTATGATGCTGCCACCACCATGCTTTAGAATGGGGGTGGTGTTATCAGGGTATCATGCAGTGTTGTTCCCACCACACCATTCAGTTTAATCTGAGCAAAGCACCTTCTCAAGCGTTTGCCTTGTCGCCTGTCATTCACAATAGTGCCATACTTTGTGTTGGTCTGTCACATAAAATCCCATTAAAATACATTGAAATTTTAGGATGTAACGTGATCAAATTTAATGTTTAGCTCATCATCAAAAAGACACCATATTGTTGAATGAACAATTTCTAGCATTTTAAATGCCTCACACTGAATGAGAGAGTGAGAAAAGCAGAGTATTTCTCATGGGACTGGGATTTACATAACTGAACCAATGCATACCGGCTCAAACTGTTGTGCTTTTCTTGTTTTCTCAAGATTCTAAGCGTCTCAGCTGAATACCAGTCAGACAAAGGAGCTCTGCTCTTACCAACACAGTTGCCACATTGTCTGGGAAGATTTTTGCCGTCATGGCAAAAGTGGAGGTCATGGCAGCAGCAAAACCCACAGCGTCAACAGACCTCACTATAAAGCACAGGCTAATGAAGGGGGCCCCTGCAGGAACCCGATCAAGTAATCTGCAGGGAAATAAAAGAGAAGGCAAATTGCTACAGAAATCAAAGATCATAAAACAGTAAATCATGCGATTAAACTTATTTATTCTTTATCATCTACATCTAATTCAACAATGGATCAACATTTCTTTTAGGAGGTTGGGTCTCCACGTGCTTCAAAACAGCAGCTCCTAACTCCAGGTCGCTCAACTGCGAGCCTCCAGACTTGACAGAGACTCCTGGATCGGTGTGGAAACATTTTCCGAAAAACTGAGCGAAAGTCCGGTTGCCTTCGATTTAAGCCTGTAGTGGTTCCCGTGACTCGGATTACTGTGAAAATGCACAGGCATTTCTTTTGATTGCGTTACAGTTTCTTTCAGCAATGTACTTCTACTTCTTCTACTTTCACTAAAAGCAGCTTGCATATTCTGAGGCCAAAATAAAACAGATCTTTTAGGCATCATTTTAGGGGCACATGAGATGCTAAGGTGAGTATTTCCAGTCAAAGGCCACTTTCTAATAATTTATTCAACACAGATACATCACAATAAATCAGAACATTATCTGAAATAAAGTAAAATTCTGGATTCAGTTTCTCATAAAATTAGATTACAAATAAAAAAGGATTTTAAGACTGAAGAGTTTTACCAACCCTTCACATATAGGGTAAGCCACAAAAAGTCAAGTCAAATTTATTTATAAAGCCCATTTTATATAATAATCATAGACTCAATGGGCTAAAAGCAAGCAATACACATAATACAACAGTGATAAAACAATAAAGATAGCAAAACTGAAATACCATAAAATAAAAATAAAACAAAGGTAATAAAAACAGAAAAGATAAGGTTTCCAAAGCTAAAAACATTAGCCTAACCAAAGGCTTGAGAAAATCAATGTTTTAAGTTTGCTTTTAAAGCTAAAACTTTAATGTTAAAACTGAGGTGTTGAGGAAGGGAATTCCAGAGAACTGGACCATAATGACTAAAGGAACCAAAAGCTGGTCTAAAACTGATTCTTGGTATGACCAGAAGATGCTTACCAGAAGACCTTGATGGCCGGCCTGGGATTTTATCAATGAGCATCTCAGAGATATAGGAAGGGGCAAGACCATTTAAAGCTTTAAAAACAATTTACAAGTATTTTAAAATCAGTCAGTCAGTCATTTTCTACCGCTTATTCCATAGTGGGTCACGGGGGAGCTGGTGCCTATCTCCAGCAGTCTATGGGCGAGAGGCAGGGTACACCCTGGACAGATCGCCAGTCCATCGCAGGGCAACACACAAACAACCATGCACACACTCATTCACACACCTAAGGTCAATTTAGAGTGACCAATTAACCTAACAGGCATGTCTTTGGACTGTGGGAGGAAGCCGGAGTATCCGGTGAGAACCCACGCATTTTAAAATCAATTCTCTATTTAACTGGTAACCAGTAAAGAAATTTCAAGACAGGGGTTATATGCTTGTCCCATTTGGGTTTTAGTTAAAAGTCCGGCTTCGGCATTTTGGATTAGTTCAAGTTAATTGAGAGACTGTTTTGATGTTCCAGCAAGAAGTGCTTTATAGTAGTCTAACCTACTAGAGATAAAGGCATGAATCAGTTTTTCTAAGTCAGGTTGTGATAAGAGGTATCTAATTTTAGAAATGATCCTGAGGTGATAAAATGCAATTCATTTTATGTTATGGATGTGTTGTGGATGTGGATGAGCCGGAGGTCACAACTAAAGCAACCTGGGCTTCCCTAAGACCTCAGCAAAGCCACAGGCTGATCTCCTTTTATTCCACACAGAACCTCAACCAAGCGCATATACTGTACATTACATGGATATACTCTTTAGAATGCAGACATTTTGTATTAAACATTTTTTTTATTGGTCTTATGTAATATTTTCTAAGGATTCGAAATTTTTAGTTAAAGGCTATAAGGCCATAATCCTCAAAATTAACTGAAATAAACACTCAAAACACATTCCTGTGTGTGTCATGAATCTATAATATGGAGTTTCACTTTTTTAACTGATTACTGAAATAAATGAGTTTCTCAATTTAATGTATTGCACCTGTACATCTGTGGCCAACCATGTTGCTAGTAGACATTAGAAGCTTGCTTACCCAAACAAAATGGTGCACACTGCCGATACAAAAAGTCCTGCAATTAGCATAAATTTTGCACCAATCTGGACAATCTACAAAAAGAGTGACACATGGTTACACAGGAGCAGAAAAAAAATAAACCTCACATAACAACTGCAGATGGTGCACACTGGCATATACTTACATATTTCCCCATCACCATAGAACCAATTAAATTGCAGAGAGCATAGCTCCCAAATATTAGACCAATCACAGTCTGGCTGGCTCCCTTCTTTACTGCCTGTGAAGGAAGATTAATGCAGAGGATTAGGTCACATAAACCTGAACTGCACTGTTCGCAGGATGTAATGATTATACAACATACAATTCCTGTGATTTTTGTTTAAAGTTTAAAACATATTGATTTTCTCTAATCCACATAAAGGTCAAATAAATAACCCCCTCCCCCCAACCTGGCAACAGCACAGTTTGCAATTTTTCAACAGTGTTCAGGTTGGGGCCATTGCAGAAGCTTGTTTTAGCCTGTTTTATTTATTTTAAAAACCAGCTCCCTTGTGTGTTTTCGGTATGATTACCTTGATGGAACACCTAATTGTTTCCCAAGTTTAAACCGACCGACATAAACCTCTCCTTCGGTTGAAAGGACGTCAAGGTGTTCCAGAACAACCCAGTAACCACCAAGGCTCAAGCCTATCGTAAACTGGTAGATTCTGGTACACCAGAGTAGCTTTCCACTGTGAAGCAAACTTAACAGTAACACGCCTGCTCCAAAATTGACACCTTCAGGCTCAGTTGAGATGTGAAGCTGTTCACATGGACAAGCTAATTGCCTGCTTACAAACCTAAGAGGACTGCATCAACTCTCAGGCAAGGTGGTGGCAGCATCTTGTTGAGGCTCTACTTTGATACAAGCAGTACTGGTCCACTGCGAAATGACAATAATATAGGACTACATTTCAAACTTTTCAGCTTCACCTCAAGTAAACAGCTACATGGTTGAAGCCTGGACATGACTATGTATTCCAACCGGACATTATTCTCAAACAAATCCAAACTGTTTTTGGAGCAGTCAACCACAAGCTCCTGGAAATACCAGGGTTAGGGTCCCCAAACTAAATACATCATATCAGCACAAAGGCCTCATGTAACCTGTCAAGAACGGAGGTGGAGGATTCATGGTTTGGCCCTGTTTAGACAACAGGCCAGCTGGAAAAAGAAAGGAATCCATTCTTATTGTGGCAATTTGAAAGGCTGTATGAAAAGAAATGGCTGCTGCAGGATTTTTTTAAATCAGCCAGCTGATAATCAGAACATTTTAATGTTGAAGGACAATTTACTCTAGCTGTTTGAATGGACCAGATGAAAGCAGTTACCTCTGACTCCATCTCTGAACTTCAGAGAGGCTTTATAAGAAGTTAGCATAGGGTTACTCAATCAGTTGCTTTAGATAACAGTCCCACTGAACGACATCACAACACACGCTTATTCATTTACTAACAAATAACTGATTTGCACTCAGAGCAATAACTAGAGCTTTAATGAACATCGTAATTTTCTATCTGCAAAATTGGAACGTTAGTACAATTTTCTCCACTTTTGCAGAAAGCTACACACTTTAAAAAAAACAACAAACAAAAAAACGACCAGTTACAGACTGATGGTATGATAAGGTTGAGTAAACTACCATGGTTTCATGATATTTATTCAAGGATTTAGGACCAAAATTATCTTTTAACAGAAATGTAACAATTCATGCTTCAGCTGCAAAAATATTATGATATTTTGAATAGTTATAGAAATGTTAAGTATAACAATAATTTATTGTTATTTTGACACAGGCTTAGGCAAAAAATATGGAATAACCCTTCTGGTTGTTTTAATTGTATAAAAAGATGATATTATGTGGTTAATTGTTCAGGCTATTAATAAGCATGATGAGTGGCAACGGTGGCTCAGGTGCTAGTTCAGACCACTGCTTCGTCCATCTAGGTCATTGTGTCCTTGGGCAAGACACCTCACCCGCCTTGCCTGCTGATGGTGGTCAGAGGGTCCAGTGGTGCAGATTATATGGCAGCCTCACCTCTGTCAGTCTGCCCCAGGGCAGCTGTGGCTACAATGTAGCTTATCACTGTCAGTGTGCGGATGTGTGTTTGAATGGGTCGATGACTGATTGTAGCGTAAAATGCTTTGGGGTCCTTCGACTTGATAAACTGCTATGCAAGTGCAGGCAATTTAGCATTAGTTTCACTCCATGACGGAATGTTACGCTCAAAAACATTTCCAAACAGCCGCATTTATCTTTCTTCTAAACAAGGGAAAAGTGTAGTAGCTTTCTGTCAGCCAGCTGACCGGCAGTGCACAACGACAGGAGCAGGAGAGGCAGCGCCATGCTCCAATCACCGGAGGGATGTTATAATGGAGAACGCCTGAGATTGTTAACTTCCTTTCAGTATTGCACACAACAGGCCCCAAACCTGAAAGCTGTTCCAATAAAGGCCAAACATTTGGAAGCAACCTTGAAATTTCTGTTCGCAAAACCAGTGCAAGTGTTCTGGATCTTGGGATGGCTTTTAATGTATGATCTGATTGGGTGTTCGTTGAATTGCACAATTTTCCTAAATTTACTTTTGGATCTGCATCAGTGTGAGCAGACCATTACTGAATAAATGTTACTAAAGAAAAGATGGGCATAGCTTTAGGGTTGAAAAGATTTGCAAGAGTCAAAATTTCATCTTGACAGAAAAAAAGTCAAAATCACACTTTGCATACTGTATCAGAATCAGAATCAGAAAAGCTTTATTGCCAAGTACGTTTTTGGACATACAAGGAATTTGTTTTGGCGTATGTACTGTATGCCATACTGGTTACAAAGTCTATGCAAGAAAACCTCCAAACACATGACAATTAAACCAAAAATGTACTTTTTACAAAATACAAATAATGTTTATATGGATTAAAACAAAGTATATCACAATATTTCTAGAAATGTGATCTTGCTTCCAAACTTTTAACCTGTAGTGTAGATTATTTTAAAAACATGCACATGTGATTGGATTTATTTCCCATAATGCAGGACTTCTTTAACTTACCTCATTGGGGAAAAAGGGGCCTAATATAGAGTAGCATATCATTGAACTGAAATTAACAGATGCCATTGAAATTAATGTGAGAGTCTGTATTCTTGTCATTCTGGTGGGTGGTTCTGTTGTTTCAGTATGGAAGGAGTTTTCTGCTAAGGCAAAAAAGGGAACAGAAACAAGAGATGATCAGGTTTGAACTTTTTCACTGTGATTAAGCTCTTCTGTTTCAGGAGCAGATTCACTTCAAATCCAGATACAGCCAGGCTTTATGGATATTTACCACTCACCTGTATGAGGCGAACCAGCGTGCGCGTCCATTCTTTTATTTTTCAAACTGTTTTCCGGCATGGAAAGTTCCAGGTAGTGGTACAAAAAAATACAGACGAGAAGGTATCCTGGAAGCACTAGATATAGACGCTCACCGCCTGTCCCCGGGCTACCAGCTGAGTGAACAAAACGCTCCCACACAGCACCGAGACAGCGAAAAGCATCGTGGGCTGTTTGAGAAACTTCCGAAATGACTTAGTTCAACGCTTTCAGAATAAAAGCGCACTTCCGGTTAGCAATTGGCACGTCTAAACGGTGTGCAAACTTTTCTCCTCTACATAGTGAGTACGTAAAAAGTCTAACCCCTTATAGACTTCTTTTCAGATGATAATTGTTTGTTTGTTTTTTTATTTGACAAAGATCTGAATAAGTGCAAACTGTGGTTTTAATTATTTCATTTGTTGTGAGAAAAAAGCTATCCAAACCTACCTGGCCCTGTGTGAAAAAGTAATTGCACCCCAAACCTACTAACTGATTGTAACTCACCTGGTGTCATCAACTGTCACCAAGCTGATAACTGGTAATGAATTTTTTATGTTGCTGTAGAGAAATCTTTTCCCACTCTTCTTTGCAGAATTATTAAAAGTTTGCCACATTGAAGGGTTTTTCTGTTTAAACAACCTGATTAAGTACATGACATATCAGCTCCATTAGATTTAAGTCCAGACTTTGACCAGTGTTGGAAGATTTGTGCGTGAATTATCATTACTTAGTTTAAAAAGGTTCTTTATCCTTATGATTTGCCATTAAAATACATTTTCATTTATTTAGTTGTGTGAACTTTGATAGAAGTGGTTTGAATACTTTTCACATATGTTTTTGGATCTTTACTTTTATGAACTATTAACAGAATTGTCATCTTGTCTTAGAGTTGCATCTGGGTGGTTGCTATGCAAACTGAGCAGCAACTTGTGTGTGTTTGTGGAGGAGTTCTGGGAAGCAGTCTGTCGGCACCCCAGCTAATCTTGGTGTCCTTGGATGCCAGATGTGGACGTGTGGGCTGTATCAGTATATGGACAAAACCAGTTTTATTCAGTAGGACTTGTATTTGTGAGACTGTGTGTGGCCACACACACAATGCTGTAACATGAGTGTTCTTTCTTTCTTTAATAAAAGGCTGTGACACAGGGCAGCTCCTCAGAGAGAATGAACTGTCTTTTCCTGGCCAGCCAAAGATAACTTTGACTCGCTTGTGTCTTCATTGCATACCTTCTCTGAGTTTATCATTATGTCTAACTCTGACAACCAGGAACCTAAAATACTTTTTAAGTCCTTTCTTGCAACCATGCAGTTAGATTTACTTAAGGTTATGAATTGAAGGCCAAACATTCTCCGTAAGCGTTTCCTAGTGGAGAGCAGATAATGATCCCAGAAAACCATCACAAGACCACTACCATATTTGACTGTTCATAAGATGTTCTTTTTCTGAAATGCTATGTTAATTTTAGTATGACAAAAATGGCAATTTTTTAAATACACAAAAAAGTAAACATGTCATTAAAAGTTTCATTCCTTATATTTTAAAGATGTATAATTATTTAAGTATTACTAAATCACTTCATATTGTGCAACGTTTCATCATGACAAAACCTAAACTGTCACTGTGGCTCATCAAACACACCCTGATATCTGATTGATTGACGTGTGGAGCAGTTTAAAGTAGACCAATCACTTAAATCAGTCATACATGTTTGCCCCATCCACTGACTTTGATGGGTGAGGCAGACAAATATAATCAATTCACAATAAGTTGCGACACAGAACTATAAAGTAATTAAACAAATACTAAAATAATTATCCATTATTTCTCTTTCATTTGTTAAAATGTGCTAAAACATACACAGATTAAATATTTACATGATATGCTGGCATTATTTTGTTCATTTAACGATTCAAGAGCTGGACAATGGTGTGTGTGAGTTTCAGTAAAAAAGAATGTGTGGCATTTTTCTTAAAATAAAGGCCAAATGAATTTATAAAGGAAAAAAAAGTTATAAGAAGTTCTTTTAAAATAATTGCAAGAACAAATTAGTTTTCCTTTGCTGCAATAAAAGTGCATTTATTTAACACTGACAAAATTTAAAAATTTCCTTTTACTGTTTGAAATACACAAACTGCTTAATACTTCTCTACTGTTATGCTTAATTTCTGAAACCTATGCACTTAGTTACTCCAAAAAGATTTAGGAATGAATTCTACAAAATACTATATATGTTAATATGTAAAACATAAAAATTTGCCAATCACATTTTAATCCATTCCCACTTGATGGAGATTGGTCCAACAGTAAAAAGATGTCATTTTGGAGTAAAGAACACCACAAACATGCAGATAAATATATTTTATTACATCTTGGCTAGCCCATAGGTCTTTACAAACCTATTTTTGTCCTTTTCATCACAGAATAAGAGAAATAAGATCTGGCTGCAAACTATTCATTAGGCAGTATTGCTGATGACTGGTGCACACTGTCTTTAAAGTTGCACAGATGGAAAAGCACTCTTAAATGAAATCATTGCACTTCTTGTTGCTCTCCAAAGCTTTCCCATTAAAATCATTTTGAACCAACAACATTCAGACATTTGTCTTCTTTGTACAGTAGCACCACATTTACATGAATCTCAATCCTCATCGAACCAACTTGTAAATAGATTTCATACTTTTGCAAAATTCTTTTCATTTTTTTTTTGTCCACAAGTGTAACACCACAAAACATTTGGTATTTCAAAACAACAGTAAAGAACCAAAAAGGATTAATGTTAGCAACGTATTTCCACTTTTCATCTAAGTATAGGTCACTTGCTAAATCCACAGGGCAGCAAGCGGCTTTATATTTTCTTTTGCAAGTACAACATCAGTTCTGTGAAGGTAGGATTATTGCACACAAGCTCTATCTATTCAAAGCAGCACTGATTTCCAAATGGTGAAACTACAGCACTTCACATTCAAATGCAGAATTCAATTGCAGGATTCAAGTAGCATCATCCAGCAACAACCAGCAAAAAACAAAAAAAAAAACAAAAAAGTAAGACCTTACTGTATAAAAGTATTTTTTTAACCAATCAGCTTACACATGGCACTCAGACTTAATTAACCAGCAAAGAGATGATTTGTGTAAACATAAACTGTGTTTGGGCTATAGCATTACACAATTATGATTCAATCTACAAATGTAAAATAAAAACCCAATAAAATATTACTGCCTCTTTTAATTAATTTGTAGTATTTTTGCCAGAAGATGATTTTTAACGCTCATTGCATAACTTCATAGAAGTAACATAAAAACAATGCCATAATTTGCTCAGATCTTTCAGATGCAATGACTAACTCATTGAAAGCACATAGCAGAGCAAATGAAACAAATCTCATCTAATCCTTACTTGTGATGAGGTCTGAATCAGCAAAGTCCATGAAGTCCTTAAAACAACAAATAATAAAACCAGCTGTTGTTCAATGTTTTTGTTTATCAAATTTAAAAAGTGCAATATTTGTCTCAGATATCCTATGGTATGGCTTAGAGGTTACGTATTCTCAATTTTGGGCGTCATTCTACCTTCGGAAATTTGCATTTTTTAATGCATAATGAAGATCACCTGTGTAAAGACTTTATTTATGTATGTAGTCATTTATTTATTTATGTTATTGAACTGCAGCATTAAGTCAAAGTTCTGGATTACCTGATAGGTTCCATCAGATCCAAACTAACTGACTTTGCCTTCACTACATTGACTAAATTACTGATATGTGCACAGACAAATACAAAATCAGAAAAAAAAAGAATAAATGGTTCACAATCCCGAACATCAGAATCTAAGACCAGTACAGTACAGCAACACCAACAAAACAACTCTTCATTTGAGCCTTTGAGTCACATTGGCCAAGGCGACAGCAAACGCCTGCACGGCTGAGAAAGGGTACTGAAAATCCAGGATGTAAGCGTTCCCATCTATTCGCCCGAACTGCATCACCTAAAAGAACACAGAACACAGGGATTTTTTAATTGGTTCTTGATGTAAATTGGTCATCACAATAGTTTTGTTTGATTACTTTTCACATTACCTGCCGACCATCCAGCTCTATCTGAAAATTTTTTGCTGACTCTTGAGTGACTCGACCGCCAAAGTCAAGCTGATAGACCTGCGTAGCTTCATTCCAAAGTGGCTGCTTATTGGCCATGATGTAGACAAACCCTTGGCTGCCTAAACTACGGTCCTCTCTTTCGTTTGCCTTGCGGCACTTTATTTCTTCCAGCTCACTTGCCAAACGCATGCTCCTCTTGTTCTTCCAGCTCTTTTTACTACTCTGGTTCTGGTTCATGAGCTCATCGCCACTAATAAACAGCTCTGGTTCACTTTCAGAGCTGTCCTGGAACTCATTTGTTGTTCTGCTCATTTTTTTTGTTTTATTGAGTTGCTCTTTTTGCCCCTTGGGCTTCTTCTTCTCTCTGCTGCCGAGCCTTGGGCTGGATATGAGAGTGTTGAAGTCAGAAAGCGCCCGCCCATCTTTCCTTGATCTGCCCTCAGAGACTGTGGGCATGTTGCCCTCCTCTGCCCTGCTATCAACTCTTTTACAGCTCTTCTTGCTGAAGCGTTCCGACTCCTGAGGGACAGGGCTTTCATTTAGGGATGACGGCTCTGGAAAATTGTTGGCAGATTCGGCTTGTTCTCCTGTGCCACGTTTGGATGGGAGCAACTCAGTGGGCGGGGGAGGAGGTGGTAGTGGAGGTGGTGGAGGTGGAGCAGTGGGCGGAGGTGGGGAGAGTAGTGGCTTTTCTAAAATCTGATGAGTTTTAGTTGGCAGGGGAGGAGCTGGAGGATCCTGCATTGGAGGTGGACAGGGGTAAGGGTTCCAAGGATGTAGACTTACAGGGTGAAGCTGAATTCCAGGACATGAGCTAGTTCCAGGATACAGTGGAGGGAGAGGGCAGCAAGCCAAGTTAGCCAAGTTTGGAGGGTAGCCTGGTGGTAAGACCAAACTAGGATCCTGTTGAGCAAAGGATACCGAAGTGACTACCTCATTTGGGGAACACTGTGGCGGAGAGTTCTGTAGGGTCTGAAGTGGAGGTCCACTATGACCCACACCTGAGGGAAAAGGCGCGAGGGATATCTGGTACCCTGATGGGAAAGTAAGAGTGCTTGTGTTCAGACTGGTTGGAGGTTTCGTTGTAAGGACGAAAGGAAGCCGTGTCACATCTAAGTGCTGTGCCTGACTGATAATGAGAGGGGGTGGTTTAGGATTTCCGGGTGGGGGGGCTAACATCGTCTGCTCTGGAGTAAGCCAGAAGTCCTCTGCAGTGGAGGTGTCCCACTGGTAAGGCGGAGGGCGTTTGACTCTCAAACTGCCATCACCCAGATTCAACTGACGAACAGATTTCTCAAGATGACACTGCTGACTTAAAGTCTCGTCCTCTGTAAAGGCAGAGTTTACGTACACCGTTCTGTCCCGGCTGTTATCTACAGCTCCCAGCAGACTGTAAGATGACTGAGACGCCAGCGGTGAGGCACTTTTGGAGTGCACTATAATGGTGCTGTGATGAGCCCCTTTGCCCGGTGGGAAATCCTGCCTTACAACTGTACCACCTGCAATGCCGCTACTTGTAGTTCCCCCTCCACTCACACTGACACTGGTACTACTGCTGTTACTGCTGCACTGTGTGCATGTGTACAATGCAGTGGGGACCCTCTGCTGGTAGGAAAGCGATAAGGCGCTGTTCATTTTAGCCTTGGTGGGCAGGGTTCTTGAGCTGTCCATCATCTGTGGCACTTTGAGTCCCATATCTCTGCGTTCCCGACGTAAAGTGGCATGAATCAGACTGCTGTCGATTCTCTGAGGAGGAGGGAGGGTAGCAGTTACCTGATTGGCTGGATCAGGGTAAGGAGGGGGGTCTCCACTTGGTATAGAATATCGAGGGACAGATAGACGACTTAATGTCGCTGAGCTGTACGGAAGCTGAATTTTTTTATTTTCTGTGGAAGTCACTTTGAGAGTTGCTGAACCCCCAATGCCGTGAACAGAGTACGCATTCTGATTGCGAATGAGGCGTCTGCGTGGACGACACACCTCCTCTACATTGCCACTGCTGTCAAAGGTTGTGATCCTTTCATACCCCACAGGTGTTGGGTATTGTAAAGTGACAGGCTGAAGTAAAAATGCATCTTTCTTAAGGCAGGGGTCAGGAGCCAGGACACTTGGACTGTCACAGTTTGCAATAAACGTCTGAGGAGTAGCAGCGGCAGACACTACTGTCCCTGGGTATGGAGGAGGGGGATTTACCTTCCTCATCTGGATCTCTACAGATCCACCTGTGTCATTAAAGGAGGGAGGTAAAGTCCGTGGAAGACTTGGCTTCATTGTGTGTGTGTGGTCCCCCCGGTCCAGCACAGGCAAAGCTGTGGGAGGAGGAATTGAAGGAAGAAGATGGATCTGTTGCAGGGATATGGTAGGATAGCCAGTAGGAGCTGGTGGCAGCGACATCTGCATCTTCAGCTGCTGCTGCATTTGTTGGTGCTGCCTCTGCATTTGCTGATGTTGCTGCTGGATCTGCTGATGCTGCTGCTGCAGCTGCTGCTGCTGCTGCCTCATCTCCTGAATCTGTTGCCGGATTTGCTGCTGCTGCTGTTGCATCTGGTGCTGCTGTTGTTGCATCTGCTCGTGCTGTAGCTGCATCTGCTGCTGCTGCTGTTGGATTTGCTGCTGTTGTTGAAGATGTTGATTTGCCGCCTGCTGTTGGGTCTGTTGCATTTGTTGGTGTTGTTCAGCCTGGTGTTGATGATGTTGTTGATGATGATGTAGAGTCTGTGGGTGGTGCAGCTGTTGCAGTTGTTGATGTTGCTGCTGCTGTGACTGGGACTGATGGTGGTGCTGCTGTTGCAGTTGGTGATGATGCATTTTCTGCTGCTGCTGCTGTTGTTGTTGTGTTTGCATTGTATGGGACGGTTTGGATGGCGGCTGGCGAGGCTGCTGCGAGTGAGACCTCTGTGAGTGAGGATGTGGGGGTAGATGTTGAGGTGGTGGTGGGGGAGGCAGCGTGCCAGGGAGAAGAGGACCCATCTCTAACCCACTAAAAATCCCCTGACTGGGATTTGAGTATCTAGTTGGCACAGGGTAAGGGGATGCAACAGCATCTTGGCCATGATCAGTGACAGGGACTGAGGCTGCTGCCACTACAGCTGCTGCTGCAGCTGTGGCTGTCGGATTGGTTAATACATCAAGCTGAATATTCTGGTTGGCCAGGAGAGACTGAACCAGACCAATACTTTGAGTTGGAGACATGGCTTGAGCCGGACTATGGATTGGCGCAATGGGAATATTGACTGTACAGGGTGGATTGTCTTCTGCTACTCCAGATGGCCCCATCACTTTAAGAAAACACAGAGAGATTGATATATGTTCATATATATATTTTTACTTTTTTATAATAAAGAAAATGTGCTGTAATTTGTACCAGGTAGATCATCCTCGTCCTCACTGAACACATTGGGGTTAAATACAGGCAGGCTCATGAAGTCATGAGAAATCTTTCGTACTTCTGGAAGGTAGATTGTCATCTGCCTCGGTTGCAGATGAAGTAAGCTGGTCTTATAAATCACTGAAGCAAAAGAATAGATAGAGCAGACATCATGAACATCATGAACTCTGTTGTAGTCGAAGACATTCACACATCTGCCATTTTGGGGATATTTACCTGCCCCAAGATTGGCTGGGAGGAAAGAGGCAAGTCCAACAATTTTGAACTTTGTTCCCCAAATGTTAGATGTGACCTGTGCAAGGTAATTGTGCTGTGGAAGAGTAAAAATAGAAAACGTAGATGCATAGTCAGTGTACAGGAAGCTCTGTTCTAACCAAGTTTAACTGAATTTCATTTAGATGTTTGGCATTTAGGGTTTAATTGTGCATTGGATAACTAAAGATAAAAAGACAAAGCAGATATTGCAGTATCAGTAGATAAGGAATGTAAATGCAGTTGCTGGTATACTTGTTCATATGTGGTAGATTGGCTTCCAACATAAGAAGAAAAACCAGTGGAAGATCTCATCCCGACATCTTTATTCATGGGGCTAAAATGTGCTTTACTGAATATATCCAAATATTGTTAATCCATCTCTAAGACGCTGTCAAGATGTATCAACACCTCTTGTTTTTTTAGCTGTGTTATATTGGAAAGTGGGAAATGTAATCGACTGGAAATAAGGTTGAGAGTTTTGATTCCAGCTTTCTGCACCCCATGCAACAGTATCCTAGGGCATTAAAGCCCAAGATGCTCTGATTAGACGAGACCACAACGGAACTTTTTGGCCTACGTGCAAAATGCAACATGTGGCTGAAAACCAATGCTGCACATCACCCTGAACACACCAAGTTTTTCTTCCAAGGACAGGGAAGCTAATCAGAGTTGATGAAAAAATAAATGAAGCTAAATAGAGCATTAGTTGAAGAAAACCTTTTAGAATAGAATGTTTTCTAATCGAAGCATATTTATGTGTTTGAACGGCCCAGTCAAAGTCCACTCCTAAAACTAAACGAGAATCTGTTGCAAGGTTTGAAAATTGAAGTTCAGAGATACTGTTCATCCAGTCTGACTGAGCCTGAGGTATTTTGCATAGAACAAGCATACATTTTTGTAAAATGATACATGTAGATTCCCTTCAACTTCACAATTATGCACAATTGTGTTGTTTGCGTTGATCTACTAAATAAAATCCCAACAGAATACATTAAAGTTTGTGGTTGTAATGGGACAAAATGTGGAAAAGTGAGGATATGGATATTTTACTGAGGCACTTTATACAGTATGTCTTTGATGCTATGTTTGAATATGAACAGTTTTGAAAAATCATTTGGAGTAATTTTCCACAGATCTGTACCTCTGTGATTCCATCCATTGTAAACTCACGGCGGGTCAGGCTGGGTGACCGGACCAGAGGCTTTCTGGACGGTAGCCGTGGTGACCGTTGGCTTTCCTGGTTGGCGCGTGAAAGTTTGGGGGATTTTCTTGAATCCATATTTAACCTTTAAAAAGAAAGTATTTAATAAAAGGTTCTGTTTTTAGACTCACTAATTTAGCATTTTGAAAGAAACAATATAAATGTACAAATCCTAAATGTGCAAAGGCTTCATCACAACCCGTGTAAAGTTAATCAGTATAATTTCTGACAAGCAATGACTAGGTAACCTGTTTGCACGGGATAACTTTGGTGACTTCTTCCCCACCCACTCATCACTCAAGTCAATGTCACTGGAGTCAGAGCAGTTACAGCTGTCTGTGTAGGAGATCATGGGATTTACACACACTTCCTCTGGAAAAGGAAAAACAATCAAAGGATGAAGATTACTGAGCAAACATGTCTGTGGTGCAGCAATAAACTTCCATTGCATAAAAGCTCTGAAACGGGCCGTAAATCATGTTACATCAGAGAGGATAATGTGTTTGTTTTTCCTCCTGGCATATGGTTAGAACACAACACAAATATACTTTATGGAAAAGCATAAAAGTGTTTTTGAGCAACTGTGCTTTTATCTTTTACTTCTCTGGCTCATCTACACTATTTACCAAAACAATAGAGATTCACCAATTAGGTATTTTGAGACTGATCCCCCGACTTTTTTTCCTAAAGACTATAACACATAAACAGAAGAAAATGTCCTGCAGGTTCTATGATGGAGGCAGCACATTTGTCCAAATAGAAAATGAATGAATAACAAGATTAGGCCTATTTATTTAAAGATTACCCATTTATTTAAATATCTTATTTTATGTCTACAAATCAAAAGGTAATCAAAGTATATGTTGTTGCTTGATATGTTTATAGACTGAATTTTGCAGTTGATCATCATTCAGGGAAGATTATTCTGATCTCTATCAAATTGATTAATGCTTTTCTGAAAAATAAACACACTATTTTTGAGAAATAGAAGGATCAATTGGACTTTGTGAACTCACCGGGCTTGCTGTCAGTTTTTGGATCCATAATGACAAACTCAGGCCTTAGCTTACTGATTCGCCTTCCTTTGAGAATTGGCACCAGCCCTCCTAAATATTCGAGGTACAGCGTGTAGCAGGGGCCCCCTGCCTCTGGACTATCCTCTGCTCGCTTCATGGTGCAGTGCAGCCGCTCATTCCCGGACGTGGGGTAGCTGACAAAGTCACGGATGTTATTAGGGTCAGGAATCGGAGGCTGGAACAGAGAAAGGAAAGAGATTTGAGATTGAGATTTCTAGATGCTCAAGGGGACAACATGAAAATGTTAGTGGATTTGCTTATTTCTGATGGCCTCTGCTCACCTCTCCAGAAGGATCGGTATGACCCAACCAAACAACTGAAGTACAAAAAAGCCCTAGGAAATACATTAAGGCTTAATACCTTGATAGTTGGTATAAAAGCAGAGGTAACATAAGAGCAGAGCAATGAGGGCATGTTCAGTTTCCCAACATCTTTCTCTTCACGCAGGGCGCTGGCAATGCCCTGCTGGCACAAGAGCTGGAGGCTGGCCACTCTGTGCTCCACACGCACCACATAGAGTGCTGACCCACATGCAAGGAACAAGCGGGAGTCTCTGTGACCCCAGCAGATGGTGGTGATGGGCCTCTGAAACACAGCAACCGGATTTCTATTGTTAAAACAGGTTTTTCACTTCTATGTTATTTATGCAAGTGCAGTATCTAACCATGGTGCCTTGCAAATATATTAATATTCATTGGAGTTTTCAACATTTTGTCACATAACAACCACAAATTTTGACATATTTCACTAGGATTTCATGTGATAGACCATCATAAAGTAGTGCATATTTTAAAGAGTATGGAAAATTATGGTTTTTGGATTGTAGAAATCTGAAAAGTGAGGCATATATTTGTGTTCAGTATGTATTAATAAAAACCTAAAGAAGCTAAGCCTAACAAAACAGAAAAATGTTATTTGTAGCTTCAACAAACCTGAATAGTAAGATTTCCATCCCTTGCTTTAAAGGTAGACTAACCTGTGCAGGTGTTTCCAGAGTGTATATGTGCTCTCCTTGAACATTATAGAACTTAACAAGAGCATTCCTCATGATGGATGCACAGGCTGTGTCAACTGGGAGCCCATGTTTCTCCATGCCAGCCACAGCCAAGAGGTCTCCCTGAGAGCACCACTGGGCTTCTACATCTGCAGTATGAAGTGGGGAAAATTAAAAGTGAGTCCTACAACTTGCATACGTTAATGTTGCTGTAATGTTTACTTGTAATTTAAGTGATAAAGTGGCTGGAACCAAATGTAAATTTAACCTGTAGGGGCAAAAACAGGGTTTCTACATAAAGGTCTTTAAATGGCCTAAATATGCAAAAAGAGTGTTTGAGGAGAAGGCAATTGCTTATTGCAAATGAAATAATAATAATGTACAAATCAACAAATGTAAAAACCTAAGATACAAATACATATATTTTAAGACTTAGTATGGAAATCTAGACATATTTTTAAGGCCTATAATTTAGATCAGGGTGCCCAAGTCGAGTCCTGGAGAGCTACTGCAATTTTTAGATACATCCCTTCTCTAACATATCTGAATTGAATGAATGGCTCATTACCAGGCCTCTGCGGAGCTGAATGACATGCTGATGAGGGATTGAGCCATTTCAGGCAGGTACTGTATGTTGGAGACAGGATGCATCTAAAAGTTGCAGGATTGTAGCTCTCAAGGACCTGACTTGGACACCCCTGATTTGGAGGATGAAATTCAAAATGTTATAAGACCGTGTTGTAACCATGGATAATCCCTACCTTACCACCAAACCTAAAAAAAGTAACTTGCATTGCCAGACTGGGGGAACCTACCTTTTAGCCCTGAACGAATTATAGCTGGAGAGAGATCATCATAGTTGTTCATCAAACTGATATCTCCTGATAAGAAGGTGACTGTCAACAAAGGCTTGACTCGTCGAACTTGGAAGAAGAAAGAAAAGTACATGTGCCTAATTTTGTTTCCTCATGGCAACATGTTCATCTTTGTCAGGCACTTGCATGAGCAGAGAGAGAGAAAAGGTTGTACCTAAAGGCAGAATATTGTCATCAGAGTCTGTGTCGCTCTCTGTGCTGTCCTCAACAAGGAAGTCGGGGCAGTTCCACGACATGCTGACGATGCCGTCAGACTCATGAAGCAGCACGTGAGCAAGCATCCGTCCGTGGCAGTCCATCACTATTACCTGCCCATCTGCTGTTCCAAACAAGACCTAAGACAGAGTTGTACAATTATTAACAATAATGATATTAATAATAAAACTGAACTGCTGACTAAATGAACACAGTGATTTCCAAAAGTATTCACATTGCTTGAACTTAATTACGTTTTGGAATTTTATGTTACTGAATGCAATGCATGCCACACTTTTCAGATTTTTATTGTTAAAAACATTGAGTAATTTTCAGTCCACCTCACAATGCCCTAATTCGTTCTGGTTTATCTCATAAAATCTGTTTTGGCTGTAGCAAGTTCAAGAGGTGTGAATACTTTTGTGTGGCACTAAAGCTCTTCTGTTGCATGTTCAGATATTTTCATCACCAAGGATGTTTTGATGATATGAACTTAGCAGAGCATCGTGTGCTGTACCTGCTGATCGTCAGGTGTCCAGATGCCACAGGTGATTTGACTCTCCAAGTTGATCTCTGAGGACCAGTGTCTTTGCCCACTGACCGAGCCAACTAACACAAAACCATCCCTGTATGCGATGAGTGCTTGGGTGCCGTCATGTGACCAAGTGAAATCACTCACCTTGAAGAAGATGAGACTTGCCGTTAGGGTATTTTTGTAAACATGCATTATAATGAAAAACGCTTCAGTACTAATAATGAACATGCGTAGAAAATAAAACATTGCAAATACATGCTGCATTATTATTTTTTTAATTAAAGCACAATAATATAATTGTACACCTGGGCTCCTCTGTCATTCACTAACTCCACAGACCATCTTCCTTCATACTGGATCCATACAAAAATGCCTCCTTCCATATCACAAGTCGCCAGCTTCTGAAAGGGCTCATTCCAGCGGACCAAAACAACCTGCAAAGGAACAAAGCAAGCTGTCTCCATTTTTAAAAGCACAGGTGGCTCTCTGCACAGAGGAACTTTCAGGAATAATATACTGCATAAACACAAGTCTAAAAAAAGACTTCTGAGGCAGAACAGGCTTTAAAGAGCCAATGTGCTTGGAAGGGAAGTCAGGACACAGGCAGATAAAAATAACATCAGCACGAAATATGTTCTAATAATAAGACAGATGACAATATTATGCAACTTTAAACAAAAGCTTAATACTATTAGATTATGACTTTTACCTGTTTATATTTTTTCTGTGGTCAAAAAGCTTCTGGCACAATTCTGGCTAGTGATTTGGCCTCTCTTTATAGCAGAATTGGTAATGCTCCCTTTCAGTTGGTTGGTTTTGCTGGGACAAAACCATGTTTTATTCATTGTCCACACTCTGGGCTTTGGGAAGGGCTTTAGAAGCCTGATCTGTGATCACTGTCTTGTTAGAACATCTGATAAGTGTGTAAAAGTTTGAACTATTTGACATCAAATTGGCTACAATGTTCAAGAAGAGCCCAAGAACCACGAAGGGTCAAATCTGGCATGTACTGGAAGTAGCTAGAACACCAGTTTGATTTGCAGCTGCCCACGTGGGCAAACCGTATTTTTTTTGTTGAGAAAAACAGTTTATGGTCGGAGGAGACACAAATAACTTCTCGTTGTAACCAAGAGATGCAGAATACTATCTCTGACACCACAACACTTAGAACCTTGAAGCAGAGGGGCTACAGTAGCAGGAGACCACACGGGGTGCCACTATTCTCAGCTGGGAAAAGGGAACCGAGTCTCACTCACCTAAATCCAACAATAACAAACTGGTAAAACGTCTGGTCCGATATGTTTCGATTTCAACTACGACATTTAGATGGTTGGGTCAGAATCTGGCTGAATCAACATGAAAACATGATTCATCCTGCCTTTATTATTGGTTCAGGTTGGTGGCGGTGGTGGTGTAATGGTATGGGGAATGTTTTCTTGACACACTCTGAACCGCTTAGTACCAACTGAACACCACGGCCTTGTTGCTACAGTATATCAGTCTTCTGATGGATACACTCTAACCAGTAAGATAACGCACCATGTCACAAAGCTCAAATCAAACTGGTCTCTTGAGCACAATATTGAGTTCCTTCTACATTGAACCCCAACAAAGCACCTTTGGGATGTAGGGGAAACACCCTAAAAAATAATAATTCCCACAATTTTACTAATATACTCAAGGCCGAACCTCGCTGTTGTGGCCTCGCAAGTTAAAATTGATTCTCTGCGGTGTACTTCTATCCCTCCTGCAGTGACTCGACGTGAACGTCACCCCAACAACTCCTCTCCCGTTCCCTGTGGCGAGCCAGCCCTCCTCGTAGTAGCGTCTCCGGCACACCGGCTTATCCTTCTCGCTCTTGGGAACCCGGCCCTTCCATGAGAGGCACAGGATGTTGGAGTCGCTGCACAGGATGGGACCATGTTCCACGGCGGCCAACATCCCTACTGACTGACCAGGCTGCTGAGCAAAACAAGAGAAAGTGATGCGTTGGAGCTGTGACATTACAGGGCACCTTGTAATAAATCTTAGGTACATTTTCGCTTGTGTTGGTGTGTGGCTCTACATTTACTCAAAACTGCCTTTTCAGGGAAGCTCAGGATTTTTTGGTATGTACACGGTTGCTATTTTCATGGTCAGCGGGAAGTGGGGCTGCAGTAAAACACGAAAAAGGTGGGTTTGAAAACTATTGACCATAGAAACAAACATTGACAGAACAATCTCAAGTTAAACTGGTTAAAATAGCTCCTAAAATGTTTTAATTCACATTGAGCAGGTGTTTGTTTTAAATTCAAAGAAGATTGTACTATGCAATTTAAACCCCTCTAATTAGCCCTGTTTTTGAGTGTGGACTAAAGTAAATCTGAAATAACATAAAAATGCACACATAAAAATAATACAGCTAAGTGGATCCTTGTGGTGAGATTGTGCTATAACAAAATGAAGATACAATAAATGAAAGATTTTAATTCTGCTGTGAGATGTGGAGGTGTCTAAATGAAACAAGCCTAGAAAAAAATACATCCCAATATAATGTTTTCATACCTCTTAAACCTTTTCACATTTTGTCAGTCACATCACAGCAACAAACTTTGATGTATTTTATTTGGATTAGAACAACACAAATTACTGTAAAATTATGAAGTGGAAGATAATGATAAATGATCAGTCATTTTCTACCACTTCTTCCATAGTGGGTCACGGGGGAGCTGGTGTCTAACTCCAGCTGTCTATGGGCAGGAGGCGGGGTACACCCTGGACAGGTCGCCAGTCCATGGCAGGACAAACAACCACCCACACACTCATTCACATCTAAGGGCAATTTAGAGTGACTAATTAACCTAACACTCATGTTTTTGGACTGTTGGAGAATGCCACAGTACCCAGAAAGAAACCACACATGCACGCAAACTCCATGCAGAAAGACCCCTGGCTGGGAGTCAAACCCAGGACCTTCTTGCTGCAAGGCAACAGTGCTACCAACTGTGCCACCGTGCAGCCCAAGACAAAAGGTTTCATGCATTTTTCTAAGTACCTGAGAAGTGTGGTGTGCATTTGTATTCAGACCCTCTGAGGCCATGCTTTGTGTAATGCTTTCCCTACAATTGCAGCTGCAGGTCTTTTGGGCTGGCTTTGGACAGATACTGAAATGTTTGGACATTCTTCTTTGTAAAGCAGCTCTAGCTCAGACTGGATGAACAGCATTTCTAAACATACATTTTAAATTCTTGCCACAGATTCTCAATTGGTTTTAGGTCTGGACTTTAAGTTATGGTATTATAACATGTATGGTTTCATCTAAAACACTTCATTGTGGCTGTATGTTTAGGGTAGGTTGTCATGTTAGAAGATGCACTTTTGTCCCAATCTCAGGTCTTTTGCAGCCTCTAACAGTTTTTTTTTTCCAGGATTGCGCTGTATCCAGATCCATCCCAGCATTCCATCAACTCTGTGTGTGTGTTTAGGTTGATGTGCAGTGTTGGGTTTCTGCCACACAGTGTATGAGGCGCCATGATATAAAATTTTGGTCTAATCGGACCCGAACACCTTCTTCTTCCCCATCAATTTGAGTGGGGGGCTATGTCTTGTTCGGCTTGCAGTTGAGCCAGACTCTTTCCATTTTCAGAACTGTGCTCTATGAGATGTTCAAAGCTTAGAATATTGTTTAAAACCTAATCCTGCTTGAAACTTCTCCAGACCGTCTTTCCTGGCCTGTCTGTTGTGTTGCTTGGTCTTTATGATGTTATTTGTTCACCAATGTTCTCTAACAAACCTCTGAGGCCTTCACATTTTAGCTGGACTTTGATGAGTTTGAAAACACGTATCATTTTCCCTCCACTTTATAATAAAGGGCTTCATGACAAAATGAGAAAAAGTTTAAGAGGTATGAATACTTTTTTAATGCACAACAGAGGTCCCATCAGCTGCAAACAGGCATCAGCATAACAAGCCTTATAGACAAATAACTGCCTAAAACCAGGGAATACACAATTTTTTTTTGGTATGTTTTAGAGACCAACCTATTTCATTTAGTCTGACTTAACAGATTTTAACAACTACAACTGAATCACTATAAATGTGCCACTTAAGGCTGTTCAAAATGTTCTTGCTGTAGTCCCTATTATTCACTGTCCATGGAGCAGCTCCAGGATTCGTCTGCAGGTTACATCATCACTACAGCCCTTTTTATTATCATCCACAAAACGAAATTAAGGGGTATAGATGACATATTTGAAACTATGGTAAGTCTTAAGCAAATACATGTCTTGTCAGAGCTGAGATTAGGTATAATCATTTACTGTCTTTTATGTTATAAAATATAATATCTGCAAGAAATATCCTTTACATAAAAACATAATTTTCTCTCAGTGACACATTTTAAAAGTTGTGTCCTTTTATTTATTCTTTTTGATAAATTTGCTGACTGTTTCCACTGCATTCAACACTTAAAAAGCCAATCATTCAAGATGTGAGAAATTTGAGGTTCCTATTTTAACCTGCAATCATTTTCTGCACAGATTTGATGTATGCTGGCTGGCATTATGTTATGTAATGTCATGAAAAAAAAAAAAAAAGACTACACCCTATTCTGTATTGTTTAGTTGACAACGGTTTAAAATACCTCATAGTTCCTGGGCATGTTGAGTCAAAATGCGTCCTCTGAAGGTGTCCATATTTCCATCCAGATGATGCACTGAAGGGTGATGGTTGCTTTCCTGTTGGCGCCTAAAAAATGAGCTATAATCGGGAGGTAAAATACATCATACAGCCAGAGGGTGTCCAGCTCTTCAATCCTTCATGCATTCATCCAATCACACATTCAAATCTTAGAGTTTGTCAATAGAAGATTCGTGCCTCCTCAGATGCCAGTCACCCATCCCGGAGAGTTGTGCAATCCTGTTGCAGTGGAGAAAAAAAGGGGGGCGTAAGAAAAAAAGAAAAACGCAACTATTCAACAAGTAAAGCGATCTGACACGGATGGAAAGATTTTTGGTTGAAAATAGCGATGTCCTGCAGAGCATCAACGTTGATAATCTGTCTTTCTCAGTCTCTATGCAACGGAAACACTGCATTGGAGAGCAGAGCCCTGGCAGTCTCCATGGGTACTGATGCTGTCACCTTGTTACCGGCAGAGAAAATCACACACAGATCTGTACTCAAACAGTGAAAATATTACATAAACCCTTCAACGTAGATTTGTGCAATTAAACGGTGACATGAAAAACAAGAACATGTTAAAGTAGCAATGATTTACCTCTTTCTTTTAAGCCTGTATATGCAAAGCCTCCGAGGAAATCATGAGTCAAAGACGATCCAGCTCTTTAAATTTAAAGCTTATATCTGAAGCTTTCTTATTCATAGTCGCCTCATATGTAACCGCATCCAGCTGTCTGAGTGAGTCAGAGCTCATCGAGACAAATGGAGCAGGTTAGAAATTACACATGCGCCACTTATATTAAAGACGTTTAAGTTTCAATTCATTAATAGCTGTACGTACCTGACACCAAGGTAAATACATATATTAATCCTAAAATGATGCACGGTGCCGTAGTGTTGTCAGGCGCCTCTCCATTGGTGCACTTTGTGCTTGTGGCTTTAAAAGCGGTTGCCATGAGGCAGGTGGCGTGGAAATGCAGCAGGAGTTTCCAGCGAGGATTTAGCAAGTTCACCACAAGCAATGTTGCCAACCACTGCAGCAGAGAAATGTATTTAGCTCAATTCTTATTTTATGTAATCTCCGCTGGAAATTAGCAAATTGTTCCAACGCTTGTAAGTGTTTCCTGCTGCACACGGACGGGGGTTTCTTTCCTGATGGCAACCTCAAATGGCGCACAGACTCTTTGTAACGTACCTGTCGCGCACTTTGCAGCTGTGATTTCTTGCAGAATTGCATACTTTGCATTTCATTTTGTCCTTATCATAGATGGACCATGGGCGTCGTTGGGTTTGTAATTCTAGTGATAACACAATTTTGTCAAATAAAGTTGACAAAATTGTGTGTCTTTCATTCTTTGATTAATAGCATCGTCCTGTTTTTTTCCTCTACTTTTTGTTTCATTAATAATTTTAGAACCTGCTCGTAACATGATCATATTTAAGTTCTGCTACATAAAACTCTGGATTTGAGAAAGGGTGTGCCATTGATTTTTTTATGATAAATGTATTTGCTTGCATATTTTTTGTGAACACGAACTCAACATAGGCTTTGTAATAACACCAACTCAAACACTTGTTCACACCGTCCACGTAGACTTCAGAGCAGGAACGGTTTTCCATAGGTCAATGTGGCTTTCTGCCCAGGGCACCTTCTGTCAGGGTTGCTCTCGACACAAACCCCTCTGCCAAGCCTTACTCAAAACCCACACAAGATCTTCCATTGAATAGTTCTGATGATTTGCTCTGACATCAAAATTTGACTTTTGTTGAAGAGAGGCTTTAGCCTGGTGGTATTTCACTGCTTCCATCACTGTGACTAACTCAGTGTTAACTGGCTGACAATGATGCAAGCCTTCAGCTCCACATCCAACATGACATCTACAGGAAGCACCATCTCTCTCCCAAAAAGCACCTTATAGGGGGGTAAAACCAGTACTGGTATGAACACTGCTGTATTATGCCATCGTCACATATGGCAGCAACACATCCCAGTTTAAGAGGTTATCCTCCACAAACAAAGACAACATAGAATGCAACGTGCGGTTAAATCGCTCCACCAAACCACCTGACTGTGGATGGTATGGGGAAGTTTTTGTTGTATGGATGTTTAGGAGCTGACATGTCTCCCTGAATAAGACAGACTGAAACGACCTCCCTTGATCTGAATCAATGCTACATGGTGTTCCAAACCAACAAACCCATTCTTCTACCAGAACCTTTGCTATTGTATGTGCCTCTTGGATGGGTAAGGGAAACGCTTAAATCCATTTGGAGAAATAATCTCCAATAATCAGAATGTACTTACTGTTTTTTTTAGTTGTCTCTGGTAATGGATCCAAAAGCGCTACTCTCTCATATGGTCTTGAAACCACAGATGTTTGGAGGGCAGCACATGGAGTTTGCTCTTCAGTTTTTCAGGAAGCACAGTCTGTACATTCTGTACACCAATGCTGGACATCACCAAAAGTTTCGGAATCCCTAAATGGCCCCCAGTAAGACCATTATGCGACTACACTTTAGGAATCAAATGTCGGGGGAGAATCAGTCCTACAGAGACTCCTGTTGGGCCTCCTAAGTAAGCAAACAATGAACCATCTGGACCCCTTCAGTTTGCTTATTGCTGTGGAGTTAGAGGTGAAGATGCAATCATACACCTGCTTCAACAAACCCACTGTCATCTGGACAAAGCCAACAGCACTGTGAGGATCATGTTCTTTGATTTCTCCAGTGCATTTAACACAATTCAACCTGATTTGCTTTGTCAGCAACTCCAGAAGACTCAGGTGGAGGCCTCAACAATCTCCTGGATCAAAGACTACCTGACAAACAGACCACAGTTTGTGAGACTGAAGGGTTGTGTGTCTAACAAGAAAGACTGCTGGAGATAGGCACCAGCTCCCCTGTGACCCACTATGGAAGAAGTGGTATAGAAGATGAATGACTGAATGATTGCTAATATTGCTCACTTAGTCTGCCATGACATCTAAAGACCCAAACTCACAAAAAAGCTTATTATATGCATTTATTGTGCATGCCAGGCCTTCCAAAATTTGCATTGCCTTCCATTTAAACCATGGGGTCTACTTTCCCCCAAAAACCGATTGGCTAAGTACACAGATGTTCTGATCCATCTATAAAAAACTGCAAAAACTACCATTGTGTTTGGAATCACAAGCAGCGTTGTGGGCAGGGAGAGAGAGGAAGAAATAGGGGAAAAGCTGGAGTCTCACTCCAGAAGAGTGAGCAATGTCAACTGTTTAGGCTAACATTAATTAGGAGGTAAAAAGCTAATGTTGGGTTAGATGAACAAACTTATTCTGTAATTGTTAGCATACATTTAGCTTACATTTACCATGTAAGCTATTCGTATTTGAACTTGTGAAAAAGGTTAATTGAAACTTTTTCACAAAAAGGGTCATTATAGACAAAAAAAAAACATTACAGACCAACACCCCCCAACACAAAGTAGATCCTTTGTAAGAGCTCAAAGACACATTGCCCTGACTTTTGGAGATTCACCAACAGATCTGTAACATTTATTTATATAAAAAATGTATATAGCTTTAATATTTTGCATGCAGACATAATTTATTTTCGTCATGGTTCACATTTTCGAATTCTTCCACAAAATCAGGTGCGTTAGTGTGTTATTTGTTGCTTGAGAAAATACAGAAATCTTTTGGATAACCAAGTAAAAAAACATTACAAAGAAACATTTGGAGACATTTCTTTTTTGCCATTTTACCCAGCTGGTAAAATGGCCTAAGTTTGTAATGCTAAAATTGAGTTCACGAGAAATCAATTTAGAATGTTAGACATTTCACATTCATCCTGCACAATTCAATTGTAAAAGAAGGAAATCTGTGAAGCACATTTAATTTTTCTTTAAGCAATTGAATTTTTTGTTTGGTACAGACCTAACATTAATTATGGTAAATCTTATCAACCTGAAAACGCTGTACCTTTCCTATTGGGATTTTTCTCACATTTCCTCATTTGCATCCTTTGGGTCACAATTTCTAAAGGCAGGTTTGACACAAAAGCAACATTGAACAACAATAAAGAACAGAATATCCACAGTGAAACATGACAGTGGCAGCATGATGTTCTGGGGTTACTTTTCTTCAGATGGAACTGGGTATTTGGTCAAGGTGGATTAAGTACTGATTAGTTCTAAATACAAGTCAGTTTTGACCCAAAACATGCAGGTGTGTGCTAGAAAGCTAAAGATGAAGAGGTATTTTAGTAGTTTAGAAATCATTAATTGTGGTCAGATTTTCTTATCACTGAAACTTGGCATTTTAACAGAGGTGTGTAGACTTTAGCTATTTTTCAACAAAAAATCATTTCAGCTGTAGTGATTACCAAAACTTTCAAACTTGAGCCTGTTTAACAGAGTCTGTAAAGACTTGTCAAAAATGGATTTAGTTGTCATATCTACAGCTTTATGTGCACGTCTCCTCGAAGGCATGGATGACACTGTCATATGCAGGAGGTGGAGTATGTGAGGGAAGAAATCCTTTAAGTCCATTACCACCCAGCCAGAAGGAATTCCTCTTGCTTGGTACAAGGGAGGCTGAATCAGATGAGTCCATAGCCACTGTGTCCTCTGGCATGGTTACCCGCGTATCATCTCCCATGTCCAGGCTAGGCCTGCTCTTTTTGGGCAGCGGCCGAAAAGTGGATGTCTCTGCGCCGGGTTTACTCCCCAAGGGGCCCACTGGTTCTAGAGAGGGCTGTCTATAGACACTCAGGAAAGTGCTTCGGTAAAGGCCAAATTGGCTGCCCGTGGGGTCGCATTGCAAATTGCGAGATTTCTTTTTGGAGCGCCTTGTGATCCTGGCAGTAGCCCGACGTCTTGACGCCCAGGTCAACAGAACGTAGATCAAAGCTCCCAGCAGCAGGCCCACGAGTATAGATAAACAGAACGCTAGAATCATATCACCTGGATAAAGACAAAACAGTACAGAGACTCAGAAGAGGAGCCACAGACGCATCAAATTGAAATGTTTGGTAGAGTGGGTGGACGGATGCATTGTGTTGCTCTGCAAATGGGGGAAATTACTTTCCCAGATGGTGATTTCAGCTTTACTTTAAACCTTTGGCTACAGAAAAAAAACAGGAAGACAAGTGTTACCAGAATGATCTATGCAAAACAAATTGTCTGTAATGTATTGATTTATTGTTGCTGCACACTGGTGTAAATGGCCACTTTTACATAAGATCTTACATCATGCACAGTGTGTGGGTTCACAGGCCATGTGATGTAGTTCTACCCTGCTGAAGAACAAACTGACTAGGCTGCTACAGCACCACATGGATCAAATCTCTGGATAATATTGTTACAATTTATGTTCTATTTGAGATGATGATGTACTACAAATGGTGACTGATTTATAAATGATCCTGGATTTTTAGAAATAGATTGTGCAAGTGAACATTTTCAGGTTTTTGCTGCATTTTTAAAACAAAGCGACTGAATTGCAAAATGAAACAGATTGAATGTTTAAAAAACATATAATAAATAAAATGTAAGGTTGAATCAAAAATGCTTTAACGTGTAATTCACAAGAATTAAAGCTTTTGAAATTAACAATAAGGAAACATATCCACAGGAACTAGAGGACATAAATGGATCTTAATACGCAAAAGAAACTTTGGTGTACTATTCATGGCTTAGACTAACTTTAACAGATTATCTTTCTCTTAATATTTACAATTTCCGAAACTGTATTAAATTGCATGAAACAGTTTCTTCCTGTACATTTTACACTACCTTCCTCTGTAGCTACTTACGGATGTAAGTAGCTTTTGAAAAAAAAATCCTTTTAAATATCTTTGCAACAAACAAGATTTACTTACCGAGATTAAATGATTTTAATATTTCCAAAAATGGATTTGTTTCATTTTGTGCCATTTTTCCACCATGAGTTGGTTTTGGAGCTCCACACTGACTCACACACGTACAGAAACTAAGCTTTTTCCAAGACAGGCTTTTCTATCCCTACAGGGTTTGCTGTGGCGGAAACCTTGCTGTCATGCTTCCTTCCCCTCTCCGGCTTTAAATTTAGTAAATGTGCTGCTTATCTGCGTGGGACATAACACTGGGAAGCAGTTATTTCCTTTTGCATCATTTCCTCAGGATCAATACCTCATAACAAAAGGCCTATTAGCATCTCTTTCATAAAAGTTGAGCATGTTGCATGTCTCCTACTATGATTACAAAACATAGGATACACACTATCTATGCAAAAAAAAAAATTGTTAAGCAAAAAGAAAAAGATCCATCCACAATACAGTCTTCCTGCTGATCTAAGACTTCTTGGAAATTATTCAAAGTGTTCAAGTTTCCTGACAACATTCAGAACAAGAAGACCCATAACACTTTGCCAAACCAATACAACGACTTTAGAGTATCAAGCTTAGGTCTCTGTGGGGATTTCCTTCAATTGTTGCTGTGTTCCCACTTCTCTCTTGCTCTCAGACTGAAAACACTGCAAACCCTCAACAGCTGAGCAGCTGCTGAAACCTCTGCAGTTCATTTTCTGGAAAAGTGTTCATGTGAATCATTATTATATTTTTTCTACATTAGGGATTCACATATTTCCTGAGGCTCAGGACTTTTTACAGTGAAGTCTTGATGTTGATACAGACATGTTACAGAGTTGTCCAGCAGGTGGCAATAAAGTCCTTAAACTGAAACCACAACCGTTACCCTCTGAACATTCTGAATGACCTAAAATTACCTTTACTTACTTTTCAAAATGAATGGAAAACGCTTAATTTGCATTAACTCTAATGCTTCTATTTTGCATTTTATCATGAGAGAAACAGTTTTGTTTGTGTGTGTTATTCAGAGGAAATTAGAATCAATTATTTAAGTTATCAAGACAAATCTCTCTAACTCATGGCTAAATTTGAACTCCATCAGTGGTGGAATCTATTATAGTCCCATGCTTTTTAAATTAATTTTACTAGGCATTCAGTTAGTCAAAAGTGGACTGTCAAGTTGCTGAGGAACCTCAAAGACCTTTGGAAAGTGTAGGTCAATGTTCAACAAATAATGCTGATGGACAGACTGGATGTGATGTTGGTATTTTGCTAAATTGATTACCTTGAATATTTTGTGCTGTTTTTCAATATTAAATATAAGTGAACATAGATCACATGTGGGGCTCCACAAGGCTTCATTCTTGAATCACTTGTATTCATTATCTACAAAGTTCAGAATCTTGAGTGTTGTAACATCTCTTACCATACTTATGCTGGTGACACACAACTTTAGTCTGTCATAATCACAAACAATTACAGCCACTGTGTAAGTGTTTCTGTTATGTCCTTAAAAGAATGGGCCTACATTTTCTGCAGTCTAATGCAGAAAAGAAAGAAGTCTTTGATATGCGTAATAAAAAATGCAAACTTTGAGATCTGAATTCAAGTTTCACTCAAGGTAAAATTACATAGCAATCCAGAAACCATAATGAACTTTAGACCTTAGGCCTAAATCTGCATGGACACACATATTCTAATGTCAGTAAGTTAACTCATTACTAAAAACAAAGACAATTTTAGGGTTCTGGTTAAAACAGGACAGCAGAAAAAGTGGATCATACTCTTCTTCTCTTTAGGTTAGATTATTATAATGGTGTCTGACATGTTTGCAAAGTGTTCCCAAGACCAGAACTAAACAAGAGGAGGCAGTATTTAGTTTCTTGACTCCTCAGCTTTGAAATCAACAGCACAGAAACCTGAGATATCTAGAAACTTTTTATCTGGGCAGGAAATAAACTTTGTATACTGCCACTTTGCGGTAAAGGAAGACAATGTCAACTATCCTGCTGCAAATGCAACCAGTTTAAGAACTCATGTGTTCCTGTCTCAATCAGCCATGCTGGTTAGGTAGTGGGATTATGCAATAGCTTAAAATTTTAGTAGGAGATGTAAGCAATATATGTTATGGACAATGTGCATTTGTTTTAGTGATTGAGGAAACTATTATAGTTTATGTCTTGTGTGTCTATTTTGGAAAATAAAATCTATTTTATTCTAAAAGCTTATTCTAACCCTAAACCTGTTAAGTTATTTATTCTTGCTGCATTCTTCAAGTTTATTAGTTCCCTTTCTCCTTTGGCCTAAGACCCATTTTTGTTATTATTTACCCAGTTGCTTGTTCCCCTTATGATTAGTTGTTCTTTCCCAGCCTTGCTCTTTAGTATAGCTCTTCATGTCCCTGCTTTGTCTAGTTAGTGTTTCTTTTGGATTTAGTTTTGTCTTTTATGTTTGGGGTTTTATTTATATAGGTTTTCTCTGGTCTGTTTTGCATTAGTTTAGTTTTCCCCTCCTGTCTCTGCATTTTCTAGCTCCGGTTCCCATAGTAACATATTCCCTCAGTTCCCTGCAGTCTGGTCCACACCTGTTTCATGTTGCCTCTGATTACCTGCCTCCCTGTCTCATTGGTCCATACTCCACTTCCCTCAGCTTATAAGCTCTCTAGTTTTCATTGTTCCTCGCTGGTTCCTCATGTTATTTTACCTCGCTATCCTTGTGGTTTAGTTTCTGTTTGCCTCCTGAATATACGCTTTGGACCACCTGCTTGAACTTTGTACACTGCTTACCTGCCTGTAAGTCTGTTTACCTTCACATTAAATACTTCATCTACTCACCATCCAACCTGCTTGCCATGTTCTGCATTCTGGTCCTGCCACAAACCTACAATCATGACAAAACCTTAATAAAGAACTCAAATTTAATTTTCACTGTTTTGTGTATTAAGTTTTTCTTTAAATAATATTGAATTGCTTTGTGTACAAATGATACTATACGAATAAATGACCAATACCTTTATTTTACTTAAGTTGCAAAATTCAAAAAGTGGAACTCAAAAATATCATTACATAAAGGATGATATGTTTCAGGGGTTTATTTCTGTTTATTTTGATGTAAATGATTTAGAGCTGATGAAATCCAAAAATTCAGTTTCTCAGAAAATTTTAACATTTCATGAGAGCAGCTGAAAACAGGGCTTATTAATACAGAACCATCAACCTACTGAAAAATATGTTCATGTACTGTACAATATGTGCACTCAATACTTGGTCAGTGCTCCATTTGTGTGAATTACTGCATCAATGTGGCATGGCATGGAGGCTACAAGCCCGTGGCACTACTAAGGTGTTAAAGAAGCACAAATTACTTTTAACAGCTGCCTTTAGCCAGTCTGCATTATTGGGTCTGGTGTCTCTTATCTTCCTCTTGATATCTTCCTTCTCTACTGCATAGCTTCTCTGTGGGAGCTATTCATGCACATTGATACTATGGTCATTAAAGCAGGTATAGGTAGTTATGGTAGTGTGGGCAGGTGCCAAGCCCTGTTGGAAAATTAAACCAGCTTCTCTGTAAAGCTTTTCAGCAGAGGGAATCATGAAGTGCTCTTGAATTTCCTGGTAATTGGCTGCACTGAATTTGGACTTGAGAAAACACAGTGAACCAACACCAGCAGACGACATAGGTTCCTAAATTCTAACTGTGCAAAGTTACCACTAAACCTGAAGCTATACAGCAGTCCATTCCTGTGTGATGGGTCCTGAAGCTGTAGTCCACGCTTTACTGCACAAACCTCCTCATACCTGCTGTCTCTGTTTGTGTATCTTTTTTTAACACACATTTTCCTTACACTCAACAGTCCATCAATATGCTTGCATACACACTCTGTGTCATGGTGAGTGTTGAGGTAGGATCCAGATGCATAGTGTAGTGGATATGATGAGAAGGATTTAGTGAATAACAAACTTACAGTTTGACCAGGTACAGGTGAACAACATCAACAGGAACAAGACAGGAGGATGAATTCAGGTAGCAGTCAGGGTAACCAACAGGGTGACAACAAGCGGAACCAGTCACAAACAATGAGAACCAGAAGGCTTAATGCCGAGGGAAGTGGAGTATGGACCAATAAACTGGGAGAGGAGATAGTCAGAGAAACATGGAACAACTGGTGACAAGGGTTGCAGGAAGACTGAGGGAGAGTGCCTAACTAACCTGAATGAACAGAAAAGCACCTGCGGGGGCAGAAAGTAAAAAAACACAAAAACCTAACACACAGATTCTGATACTGTGAACAGCCAGCTTCTTTAGTATTAGTGTTTTCATAGTCTCCTTTGTGGAGGGCTACTGGACAACCGTCAGATTAGCATCATAGAATACTGGGGTTTTGTAAGACCAATGTGTAAACAGGAGTGTGAGATCCACATAATGAGTAAAGGCTTTAATAATATCTGAACTAATAACTTACAGAAGAGTAAAACAGGATACAGAGCAAAAGTGATTAGACATGCATGGATTGGGCTGAGCATGATAAACAGTGCTATGGAGACAACGGACATGGAACAAGTAACCAACAGCAGAATCCAGTGGTGAGCAATGAAAACCATAAATACACAGGTAGGGTGGAGAAATTAGGAGAAATGTGGAGCAGCTGATGGCAGGAAGAAAGCAGGGTAAGTAAATGATGCAGGCTAATTAACACAGATGAGTGGGAACAAAGAAGAGTAAAAGAAATATCAAAACACCAGAATGAACCATGAGCCTAATCTAATAAGAATAACTACAATAACTGCGACTGAACAAGGAAGTGCAGAGAAACAGGCAAGAATTCTCCCTGACTATGCATACCATACGTTTGCCAAACATTATGTAAATACATATTTTTTATTCATCTAGTGTAACATTCTAATTTTCTTGGGTTTTTATTTGCTGTTGGCCATATTAATCAAAATTAATATAAATAATAATTAATTATCTTATCATTAAGATGCACCCGTGAAGCTAGTTTGATCGGATCAGTTAATTCAATTCAATTCAAAAATACTTTATTAATCCCAAAGGGAAATTAAATAATATTAAGAGAATCCTCCAGTCCACTGAAAGACCAGAACCCACACCTCACATTTCCGACTCCTCCCAGCATCGTGCCGCTCAGCTTCTTGTGGGTTACAACTTGTAGGCCGCTGCTGAGCCGATGCACGCCACCATGTTTCATTTTCAGGGTTACCATGGGCAACCGGGCAACACAGGCACGCAGGGGCACTTCCTCTGGGGAGTTCACCATGCTCTGCACTGCGACAAGCGGTAAGACGACGTGACAACTGTGGATTCGTCTCATATAGTACTTGTCATCTTGATGCGTGTTAGTGTTTTGCCAGGCGTCTGGGCTTATTTCTGAGCGCTTTCCTGGTAATTATCGCTGTTTATCTGGTGTTTTAGCAACTTCCATGACTCAACGGACTTTAGTGACGCTCTACCATTCAAATGCCTCTGCAGGTGTCTAACTTAGCTATAGTTGTTACTATGGTACAAAATACCTTAATACTGATGTAATTAACTGTCACAAAGTGGCCGAAGTTGAATGTTAAACACCTTTAATTAGGTTAATTCGACATTTTCACGTTCTTTAAAAAAAATATCAGCCGTAATTTATTTCCATTGTCTATACCCTTTTTTTTTTGTAACAGTGAATTGTGCAGTGTTGTTACTTCCCTATTAATATACTGTAGCGTGTAATTCACTTGGTTGTCGTTCTGCAGCTTTATGCCTAAATTTAGCTTTATGTGTGACTTCCTGTCATTTTGTTCCAGCAATATATTAAGTTTGTAATGTATGTGCACATGTCCATTTGGGCAAATTAGCTGATCATATGTAACGTAATATTAACATTGTTATAACTGCAATGATCAGTAGGTTATTTAATATAGCAGCAGTCAAAATAATTGTTGCTTTTCTGTTTTAAACAAAATAAATTAGATCATGTTACACATTTTGTTTTATAAATATATGCTAATATTCTGATATTGTGAAACCGTTTATGTTTGCTCAGATACCTTGAGAATCACATACCGAATATGGCTATTCTTATAGTACTGTATTGCTTCAAATAACCAGCTAGGATAGTTTTGGTAAACTAACTCATAAAAGCTGACTTTAAGACTTTTAAGTAACTAAAGTGCAGTACGATGTTTAAGATATGTGCTAAACTAACAAGTGTCAAACTCTAAGCAGCCTTTTTATCTTTTGCAGTGTTTGCATGGAAGAAGTGCTTCTATTGGATAGTAAACCTGCTTGTACCTGCATGAAACCTCAGATTCAATTGGATCTGCTCCTGCAGTGAAATTAGAAAGAGAGACAGTCAGAGAGAGGGTGGGGCAGAGGGGCTGTCCCACTTGGGACAGCTGTAAGGCATCTCTTGCTCTCAGCATCAGTGAACCACCTTGTGATACAAATGCAACGAGTCGACATGGCGTCTCCAAGGCACTATGGGCGATCTTCTGTGGACATAGCCAATGTGATGCAGAAACTGCAGGGTAAGTGTAACTCTTTGGCTTTGCCGGTATGCGAACAAAACCTCCTCTCCTCCTGCACTACTGCACAGCTATATTGTGCTGAATCAAGGCCTGGCTGTGTGCCCAGCTGAAGTTGGGCACATTTGCAAGGCAGGAGGCTCTCACACACATGCACACATAGACACTACTTGACAAAGTCTAACTACTTTACTCTAGATTCTATTTTAACTCATTATTTCTCAAAAAAGGAATGTATAGTTCTTGAACACTCTGGGTCATTTATAAGGTCACATATTTGGATAAACTGATTCAACGTGAGCATCTCTTTTTTTTTTCACCAGATAATCTTTTTGAATCAATAAGAACAGTTGTGTTTATTCCTGTAATATCATGTGACTAAACTACATAAAGTCAAAATACATTGTTTCTTGTTCTGGATTTCAAACGTAGGAGCTTATTTAGTGAAATTGTATTCAGTCAATGTTGTGAAACTCTCTATCTCTGCAAAACAGGATTCTGACTGATAAGTTAACACAATTTGAGGTATTTTTGCATCCTTTAGTGCTGAGCTTTTTTAGAATTTTAAGTTTCAAAAAGCTCATATTCATTAATACATCCATTAATTAATTAATTCATTCACAGAATGCACTGATAATGCACTGAACAAAACGTGATATCACCTGTGCCCTTGGCAAGCAAAAAGATCGATAGCATTAATCTCGTTTTCTTGGTGACCCTCTTTATTACAAAAACACTAAATAATAAATCTAAACATACATGTATGTCTGAATATGGGATCTTCTGCTTAAATAAATGAGTGTTTTAGGGTGTATAGAATACCTGGAAATATCTGTGTGTGTGTGATAAGTGGTCTTAACTCACCATAACTACTGTTATGAAACATTTGCCTGTGGTTGTACCAGTTTTACCTAGTTCCTGCTGTAGAGAGAGGTAGTATTTCCTGTGTATTCATTGCTAAGGTGATTAACTTGATAATAATATATATTCTTAGCCCAGTCAGGATAAACTGTCTCATTGCTCAGAGCTCCTATCATGTGGGTTGGTCTTTGTGTTTGAATCAGATAGTGACTAATATCTGAATTACTTTTATTTACATATAAAGTTCAAATGACACAATATAAATATTTTTACAAAGTGTTTCAAGTCAGTAGGCAGGTTGAATTTCAAGATACATCTGGAGGACATTATTGTACCAGTAGCTTTAGGTGGCCCATTGATGGCAAGCAGCAAGTTTTTTCTCTGGTAATCAAACAGTTTCCTGTCATTAAAAGCATCCTACAGAGGGGTTTACTGCCGACTCGCTTTGACTTCAGTACTAGTGCATGAATTATTGATTTGAGAAAAGGCTGTATTGGTGAAAATCACTTTAATTAGTAGCCCACATTTTGTGTTTATGAAGATTTGTGCAGAGGCTTCATAAAGTTGTGAACATGCCTCCTGCCTCATGTTTTTGCTGATTTCATTCTCAGCAGCATCAGTCTGGTATTAGGACCATATGGTGATAGAATGACAGGTATCTGTTCATTTTTGGTACACCAGAAGTGTGCCTGATGCCAGGTTTGTCTTTTGCAATGGGTTCTTGTGGGTTTCACAAATGTGTCAAACAGGATATGGGGAAACAGTTAGTGAAGGGTTTGACATATTTCATTTCCCCTGAGACTCAGATCTCAGAGCTGATTATTGCAGTTTTCTTGTATGTTTTCTGATTTTAGCTGGAGGGATTTTTTGCTGATGCTTTTTCACTTTTGGACATTTGTTATGATGCGTCACCATGGCAATGGAGTTGTTTTTTTACAACTGGGAACAGCTGATTAATATTTCTTAAGCTCAAATAATACTTCAACTACAACCCCAAATCCCTGATGAGTTGAAAAGGAAACACAGTGTATGCAGAGCAGGAGCAAAGAGAAAAGAGAGAAGGAGGAAGTTCAAACCATCTCTTCCATCGATCATGATGAGGAATGTGAGATCGTTGGGAAACAATTTTGATGAACAGTATTATGTGTTTCACTGAGACATGGCTGCAGGATCATATCTCAGACTCCAGCGTCTCTTTGTCAGGCTTTCTGACCACACGAGCAGACAGAGATTTAAAGAGGAGCGGTAAACACAAAGGAGGTGGACTGGCAGTACTTCTGAACAACAGATGTGTTGTCTCTGCAGTCTAGATATTGACATGCTAGCAGTTTTAGTTTAACAAGTTTTTGCTATTATTTACCCAGAGAGTTCAACAGTGTTATTTTGACAACAGTTTATGTTCCATCTTTAGCTGTTGTCGACACTGCATGTGATGTCATCAGCTCAGTTGTTGCTAAGCAACAGACACAACACCCCAATGCGTTTGTGGCAATATCGGGCGATTTTAACCATGCTTCACTCTCTGCTACACTTCCAACGTTTCAACAATTGGCAGCTGCTCTACCAGAGAAAACAAAACGTTTGATTTGTTTTATGCAAATGTAAAGGACTCGTACATCTATAAAGCAAGACCTCCTCTATGCAAATCAGATCACAATCTTGTTTTTCTCTGCTCGAAATAAAAGCCCCTTGTTAGGAGGCAACCTGTAATAAAGAGAACTGAGAGAAGATGGTCACAGGAAGCTGAAGAAGCCCTGCAAGGCTGCTTTGAGGCTACAGACTGGGACGCACTGTGCCAACCACATGGAGAAGACATCAATGTCATGACTGAGTATGTGAGTGACTGTATTCTTCTGTGTGTATAACACCATCCCCACCAGAACAGTGAGATGCTTCCCCAGTAACAAACCCTGGATCACCAGTGACCTGAAGGAACTGCTTAACAAGAAAAAAATAGCCTTGACAGGGTAAGAGCACAGTTTTGCTCAAAATATTGAAATGCACACAACATTATGGGTGACATACCAGAGTTCAAAAGAGGACAAATTGTTGGTGCACGTCTTGCTGGCGCATCTGTGATCAAGACAGCAAGTCTTTGTGATGTATCAAGAGCCACGGTATCCAGGGTAATGTCAGCATACCACCAAGAAGGACGAACCACATCCAACAGGATTAACTGTGGACGCAAGAGGAAGCTGTCTGAAAGGGATGTGCGGGTGCTAACCCAGATTGTATCCAAAAAACATAAAACCACGGCTGCCAAAATCACGGCAGAATTAAATGTGCACCTCAACTCTCCTGTTTCCACCAGAACTGTCCGTCGGGAGCTCCACAGGGTCAATATACACGGCCGGGCTGCTATAGCCAAACCTTTGGTCACTCATGCCAATGCCAAACGTCGGTTTCAATGGTGCAAGGAGCGCAAATCTTGGGCTGTGGACAATGTGAAACATGTATTGTTCTCTGATGAGTCCACCTTTACTGTTTTCCCCACATCTGGGAGAGTTACGGTGTGGAGAAGCCCCAAAGAAGCGTACCACCCAGACTGTTGATGCCCAGAGTGAAGCATGGGGGTGGATTAGTGATGGTTTGGGCAGCCATATCATGGCATTCCCTTGGCCCAATACTTGTACTAGATGGGCGCGTCACTGCCAAGGACTACCGAACCATTCTTGAGGACCATGTGCATCCAATGGTTCAAACATTGTATCCTGAAGGCGTTGCTGTGTATCAACATGACAATGCACCAATACACACAGCAAGACTGGTGAAAGAATGGTTTGATGAACATGAAAGTGAAGTTGAACATCTCCCATGGCCTGCACAGTCACCAGATCTAAATATTATTGAGCCACTTTGGGGTGTTTTGGAGGAGCGAGTCAGGAAACGTTTTCCTCCACCAGTATCACGTAGTGACCTGACCACTATCCTGCAAGAAGAATGGCTTTAAATCCCTCTGACCACTGTGCAGGACTTGTATATGTCATTCCCAAGACGAATTGACGCCGTATTGGCCGCAAAAGGAGGCCCTACACCATACTAATAAATTATTGTGGTCTAAAACCAGGTGTTTCAGTTTCATTGTCCAACCCTTGTAGTTTGCTGCATGTGAAAGAGACAATAGGTTGTCTGGGCTACTACTTGTATACAGTATTAATAGAATGACAACCTCAGGCTTATTTTTAACGTGCATAAAAAGCCATCAAATACTGTATTTATTATTGTCCAAGTGTTCTATTTAGAGTGGTAGAGTAGTAGTTCTCTAGAAAAACACTCTATTGAGAGCTGAGAAGGCTGTGCTTATCCAACGATAATGGATGTGCTTTAACATGACGCTTTGCAAAGGGAATCCCTGTGTGGGTGTGTCTTCTTTGTCGTCACAATAACATGAGCTGGGAGAGAGGCAGGAGAGGCAGAGCAGGTGGTACATGTCTTCTAGCCGCCTCTAAATTAATTATTAAAAAATTAGTTGCACCACCATGTACTTTTTGTAGCAGTCTTTGTTCTGTCTCCGAAATCTATGGAACACCCACATGCCCAAAATCTGAGTTATTAAGATACTGCTACGTCAGTACATGTTTCAGTGTCATAGAGGTTTAGACATGTGTTATTGTTGAATATGGCTAACACACACACACACACACACACACACACACACACACACACACACACACACACACACAGAGGCAAATGCACGCACACACAAAAAAGCTTAAATAGGGATAATGCAGCCATGGCTGTGACATCACTCCCCCTTCACACCCTGATTGGTTGAGCCAGCCTCCTGGCTGAGCTCTCTGCAACCTCAAATCGTATGATGATACAGCGAGGCAGTGCAGCGAGGGCTGTGCACATCCACACAGCCATGCCTCCTCTGGATGGGAAAAACACAGGAGGAAGGAAGGATGGGATTGTAGATCACCCATTCTATTAGGGTTTTTGCTTTGCCATCTGTTGTGTGTGAGTGTGTGAGTGAGAGGGAGAGTGTGTTTGTGTGTGTGTATGTGCATGTATGACTGTGTGAGAGGGTCAGGGAGGAGGGGACATTTTCATCACAGCCTCCAGCAGTTCTCTCGCTTTCACCGGGGAAACCAGGCAGCCAGATCTGTTTTGCTTCCTGCTGGATAAAGAGGGCGAAAGGACATCTGTGTTTTTTCATGTCGCTTTTTTCCACTGTGGATCTTATTTTTTCCGCTGACACACATATTTGCACTGTGGAACTCATGAGACACAAAGGACGAGAGCTGGAGAGTGGGTTGTAGAATGGCTCACTATAAAGATGTTTCTGTTAGAAAGACTTCTTTAAATCTGGTGACAGGATTCTTCCAGTATCTGCGTGGTAAGTAGCACAGCAGCAACCTGGATTTTGTATCTAGGACACTAAAAAGGAAATAAAACACATTAGTGGCTTGTTGGTGTATTCCTGGTGTATGAACCTGATGCTCACACACAATATTATGTGTGTGCTGCATCTGATTTTTTGTTTGTGCTAAGCATGTGGGCATCTGTAAATGTATGCTATGCTTCACTGGTCATCCCCTGTGCATCAGCAATGAAGCATTAGCCTGTAGGTCAAGGATGTCTTTGCTCCCTGTATAGTGCTCACATTACTTCCTTAAACACGTGATCACTGTCTATATATTTCTGGTATGGATGTTTAAAAATGGCCACTCTAAGCAGTGCAGCAATAGCCAACCGGCATGCACGACACAGTCCTCAACCCGACAAAAGCACCACAAAAGCAAAGAAATGTGTTTCTTTGTTAGAAATAATGCATAATACATGAGGCGTTGTGATTGAATGCATTAAAATGCCAGAAGGAGGCCGGGGGTGACCTGAACAATCACGTTATTTCTGATCACAGAGAGGGGTTTGAATGATTTAGAGAAATCTTCTCTCAACTCCTTATTAGAGCACTTGTCATGAGCATCTGTTGTACTATTACCGTCAAGCTTTTGTATATCATAGTGAATACAGATGACTGTGGCTTGGTGTATTTGTACCATATATGGTGCAGTATTACTCTAATACTACTGGAGTACTAAAATCAGTAAAATATTAATGCTGGAGTTTTGATAAAGCAATATTAACTATCTTTAAAAGATTATACATGACAACAACTGTAGTAAAGGACTGCGACCCTGAACAGACAACCAGAGCTGCAATGGTATAGTTAACATCAAAGGTATCCTCAAGGGACAGAGTCTTGCAATTTTTAGATATGTCTTGACTTCAACACACGGCGATCAAATAATTAGGTCATTAGAAGGAGAAGTAAGGATGGACAATTACCATATCGTTTATTATTCTCTGGAAAAGATTTATTGTCAAGAATTGTGATTTATTTAGATAATGATAAACTCTGATTGACAATGTTTACAAAACCCAAAAACTGACAGTAAGGTTAGGATTATTAGTATTTTTATTTGAAGTTTTTTTAACTGTTCATTCCATGAGAGCATCAATTCATATATTCAAAAATAGGATTTGATTTAATTATTTTGTGCGGTTGATAGCTAGTAAGTTTTATTATTTAAGCAGTATTTGTGTTTTTGGATGTCTAACTGTAGGCTGTCATTGATTTATGGCCGAAAAAGTGATGAATTTTGAAATAGTTTTTTTGTTACTTTTATCATTATCACACTAAAAATTGCAAGCTTTCTGGGTACAATTTTAAGGCGTGTGACTCAGCACTTTGTTACAGTAACACATTGTAAAGTTGAAGGACACAGGACCTCAAGTACTGGAGTTTGGGATTCCTGGTTTAGATCAAAGTAAATTCTTAACTTAGAATGGCCCAGTCAAAGTTCAGACTTATATCCACTTGAGAATCTGTGGTAAGACTTATTAATTAATGCTTTCCAGCCAATCTGACTGAGCTTTAGCTCTTTTGAAAAGAAGATTGGGAAGCATTTTTACCCTGCTGATGTGCAAAGCTTATAAAGACATTAGGGCTACAGAATATCAGAAAACATGTTATATGCGCTGTATTTGAAATCAGTTTAAATCATAATCTGTATAATTAAATCTATTCATAAAGTCACAAGAATCTGCTTTTGCTGGCGTGTTTTTTTCAAAAGTAACTTGTTCCTCCCTAGAGAGTCGTGTTGGATCGTTCATCTTATTATCTTATGAGGCTTCCATGTATTTATTTGAACTTCATGTCTTCCACTTTTTAGATGAGCAAGAAGCGGTGCAGAAGAGAACCTTCACAAAATGGATCAATTCTCATTTAGCAAAGGTAAGTGTGACTGTTGCAGCAGTCTCTTATCTGAACATGAAGACACAGTATACATTGCAGAAATTCACCAGCGTCAACTAACACAGAAACATAAGACCAAACTTTTGAATTATATCGAAACCTGTGCTCTTCTACCCTATTCTAGTCAGAAACCAGTTAGATGTTTACTTATAACCTTCTCTGTCATCAGCGGTGTTTTCGGCTTTCAACCTATAACACTTGTTAAAATAATTGAAGACAACAAATTGGCCTGCAGCAAAATGACTGCTTTTAACACAGTGCACAGTCCCTTAGATTATTCAGTTAAGTGTAAATGACAGCGTCATTTACCCTTTATTCCCTAACACTTTAATTCAAATCAGGCTTAATGGAAGTCAATGTGTTTGCAATTAAAAGTTGGTGAGGAGGGAACATTTAAAACTGAATTGAATTGAATTGAATTTACCAAAAACAATATTCCTTTTGTGTGATAAGAATTACTGAAGGGTTTTGGCATAACATGACAAAGCCCATTTGTTCAGTTTCAAATTGACAAAAGCTTGCCTACATCTAGTGGAGTGTGTTTGTGTGGACATGTGGGTATTTATTGGAATTATTCAGAGAGTTGTGTGTGCTGTATGTATCTGTACTGGAGTGCTCCTGCTGTGTGTGAGTGGGTAGGTATTTGCAGTACTGTTTATGTATCCATACACGTTGTGTGTATCTGGGTGTGAGTGTTTGTGGCATGCATTGGCAGGGACAGTAATGTGGTGTGCAGATGGAGAACCAGAGGGTGAGGACAGTTCCCTGTAGGCAGTCGTCTGCTTCTGAATTTCATGCTTTTAAATTAACAGACACTCAGTTTACAACTATAACACATGCTCACATGTTGTATTATAACACATTTTGTCTCAAAACTAACAAAATCTGAATTAGATTAAAGGCAGTATTATGCTGCTGGAGTGTTATTATGATAAACAGTGTGAAATCTGGTGAATTATTTTTTAAATCATTAGCTGATAGTGTTTAACACTGCACAGATGACAAACTGCTAGAGAGTAAAACTCAAACACTGTGACATAGTTTAGGTTTGAGATCTGGCAAACAGATTTGGTTTACTTAGACTGTTTGTTGAGCCCGATCAGCCCACAATAGTTTAAGCTTGGTTTCACAACTTTATATGAATCTAAATTATGTGGCGAGCCAGTGCTGGGACACTCTGCTGATCCATTCTATTTATTCATGCCCTGCGTTTAAGCTAACTGTGCATACTAATAGGGGCAATGTAATACAAGCCAATTCATCAGCGGTTTTACAGTTAGATTCATACAGCAAATGTCTCTCTGAGTTTCTGCCTGACAGAATCTTAATAGTGACTGTTGTTGTGTAAATTTCAATGTTAATAATGATGAAAGTAGAGTTTCTGTACGCAGGTATTAAACATTTTTTTATAACAGAAAATGTGCTTTATCTGAGTTGACACTTCCTATAGCTGCCACACCTTCCTTTTAGCCTTTGTGTTCACTTCCTCTGATATTCTATAACCAAGCACTTTTCCAGGGAATTTCACTGTTTTTCCAAAGAAAGGTTTTATGTGACTGAGAAAAGTTTCCAGGGTGGGCATTCACAGTTAACATTACAACTGCAAAGTTAATTTGTTCTGACGAACCAACACAAAGGAGAACATAATTTTGAAGATAAAGAAAAATTATATATGGTTCTAAAATGTGTGATGTGCATTTGTATTTAGTCCCCAAAGCAGAAAACACTGCACACCACCCTGAAAACACCCTCATGGTGAAATATGGCAATGGCAGTATCATTCTTCTTTTCATATCAAAGGAAGAATAACCAAACTTAAAGTAATTGAATGATTATGGCAGTTATTATTTTAATTATTTTAAGTTTACTGGTTAAAATCTGTTAGCCTTTAATAAGAGCAATACTCTCTAAAAACTGAAGTCTGCACTTCCTTTAATTGCATTTTTTCACTAACATAGCCAGATTCTGTCAATATATTTGAATATACGCTCTCTGTGCTATTCACAGCATTGATGGCCGGGTCTAAATGTTGTGTTTCCAAATTAAAATACAGAACTTCAATTATGTAATTTAGAGTTTACAGAAAATATGACGAACAGAAGAGTATAAAATGGGAAATAACTGGAACAAAATGTTGAGGATACTCAACCAGTAAGAAATGCATAGCACCCTCCCACTATAAAGCTCCACCTTTAGTTCAGGGACATCCAAAAAGTCCTGCCTCTCTACCAAGACTGTTTGTAGAGTAGATTTTTACTTTTTGATGTTTTGGCCCTGGTTGCTGCAGTGGAAATGCAGTGGAAGGAAAAAAGTAAGTAGATCCATGCCGAACCACGCTGAGTAGGGTCAGCCGTCATTCAAAAACATTCTCTTTTGACGTGAGCCTCACTAAATCTCATCAAGATCTGGTTCACCACCCTGGGGTGTAGTTTCCAATCTCTATAAAGTTGGCTGCCCCTAGATAAGACCTGTTATCTTGGGGCAGCCAACTTTGTCTACTACCTGGGGTGTAGTTTCCAATCTCTATAAAGTTGGCTGCCCCTAGATAACAGGTCTGCACTGTAATTCAGGACTCTTGCTCTATAAGTTGCATTCAGAGACTGCAGGTTCAAACTGCTCCGAACTATCGGTTTGTGTGCCAGCTTGTATAAGCGGAGGAAAGTCAGTCCCCGTTGCCTTTGGATGTAGACCACCACTGTGAAGTTGTCTGTTTCACCAAAGCATTACTTCCTTTGAGCCAAGGGAGAAAATGTTTTAGGGCTAGACAAACAGCTGTCAGCTGTAAACAGTTTGTGTGAGTTAAGCACTTTCAAGCCCCCCGTTTTACATTTATGGCTCTCCCATTGTGAGTAGCACCCCAGCCTATCAGAGAGACATCTATGATGACCACTTATTGGGCAGAGATGGTGATGTTCCAAAATGGCTCTTAATCCTCACCACCCTTTCTTTGGAACCAGGAAATACATTGAGTAAAACCTGTATTGGGTTTCTGAAGGAGGGATAACTCTTATTGCTCCCTTTTCCTTCTAAGTCGAAATTTCTTCCAGCCAGATAAGCAGACAAGCAGTGAAGCTAGACTGCAAGTGGTCAGTCTTAAAAGGGAGGGATGTGGACATGGATGACAGTGACGACTTTGGATGAAGGTGGCTTACAACCAGCGGCTCCTGGCATCTGGCATAAGCTGTGAGCCTCCATTTCTTCACAATCCAGCAGAGAACTTCCTGCGATGGGGGGTTTCTCTGTGTAAGGCTTGTCTTTCCACGTCACCCCAATTTCATTCAGGAGCTCCAAAAAAACAGGCAGCACATGCTTTGCAGTCTTCATAGCCTGGTAGCTTTTTCCCTTCAAACCAAGATTTTAAGACCACCACAATGAGAACCCAGCCAAGGAATGCTCAGCCTCACGGTCACATGCTGGCTGTCTTCTTCAACTGCAGGAGGCTTTGCAGTCTTGTAGCAGCTAACATGGACGATGGATTCTTACTCTTTATCATCCGATAGCATGAGCTTAGAGTCCTCCCTTTCCCATCCTTGTCCCCAGAATTGATGAGGCCATCACATACTTTGTCTGAAGCAATGGGAATGTTGGGAGCATTAGGTGGGGGTTTGCATCTGCCTGGCTCTGGCCAGTAATAGCAAGTGGTCCCTCCGACCCACACACAATTGGGCCAAAAAAAGCTAACCTAGCTGGCTAACCTAGCTGATTAATCTAGCGGGCTATCCTGCGACAAAGCTGCTTATAGTGGAAAGCCTCACAGAGGAAACACTCGTGTGTGGATTTCTGATTACTGCTTTCCTTGCCCAACCTTTTAGTTCAGGTCAGGAGCCATTACTTGGTAGATTTGCAGTTGTGCCATACTCTTTCCATTTTTGGACAATGAACTGAACAGTACTCCATGAGATGTCTGAAGTATAGTGTATCTTTTAGAAGCTAACGCTGTTTCAAACTTCTCCACAATCTTTGACCTGTCTGGGGTACTTCTTTGTCTTCATGATGCTGTTTGTTCTCTGATGTTCTCTCAGAAACCTGTGAGACCTTTTCAGAAGATCTATATTTTTTTACAGTTTATGTTATAGAAAGGTGGACGGAGGGCAGTTGGTTGCACTGAATTTTATCCAAGAGTATTAGGGTAAAGATGAGTGAATACAAATTAATGCCTGTTTACAGATTTATACTTTTTAAAAAGTGTGAATACTTTTGCAAGGCACCATATTTAGCAGGATTACATAACAACAGTCAGCCAGATGGTTTTACCTCTGCAGAGCTGTTGCTTTGGATACATTTGCATGGTACTGTATGTGCAAATATTACTTCAAAGTGTGATTATTCCATTCCAAACCCTTTGTAAAGTGCCTTGAGATGACATGTGTTGTGAATTGGCGCTATATAAATAAAACTGAATTGAATTGATTATCTCAAGAAACATGCAGCTTGTTGTAAAGGACTTCAGACTGCTTTGCCCCAAATAGGCGGCCAATTGCTATTCTGTGACAGAGTGTGCTGACTTGTGAAATGGCCTGAATATTGTGCCAAAAAAGTATTCCCACGAGCAGTTTTCCGTTTAATTAAACCTTGGCTTTGCAGAATAAACATTTGTTTTGTCTGGGACAATGGATTATTATTTGATTTATCTTGGAGATTGTGTGACACTGAATATATGTAAATAAGATGATATCCTGAGACTATGTCCTGTTAGTGTCATAGCCTCAGGACTGGGCAGCAACCCATTGCTGAGGATAAAGCACCATCTTTTCAGCTGCAGGGAGGCTCACTGGTTGCTGCTAACAAGTCTGTTTCTCACCAACAGCATTTGGTTCCTCCTCAACTCTGGTAACGGGCTAGAATACTAATCTTTCATCACCGTATAGACTTAACAGGCATTTCTTTTCAGCTCTTAACGTTAATATATTTCTAAACATGCCAAATGTCTACTGTTATGTTTTGTTCTTTCTTCTCTCTGCCAGCATAAGCCACCTCTAGAGGTAAACGACCTTTTTGAGGACATCAAAGATGGTGTGAAGCTCTTGGCGCTGTTGGAAGTCTTGTCCGGCCAAAGACTGGTAAACAGAGATTATTTTTCTGGTGTAGAATTTAATCATAAATGTTTTGGATATGTTGGACTGTTTCTTGACTGTATGTCTACGTGTTTATTTATAGTGGCAAAAACAATCCTGTCTGTTGTGAAATATCCATGTCAAGTAATTGGTCTGAAAATCAAAGTCATTACATCTTTATATTACAATAAGCTGGCACACAAAGTCAATAAAAGTGGGTTTTCTTTCATACAACTTTGGTTTATACTGTTAAGAGTAGAGGAAGAGTTACAGACTGATAATAATTTCCACATAGCTTTAAAACTATAATTCTATAGCTGTTAGTGAGGACTGCATACAGTCATCAGTTATTTGTGTTACCAAAGTTACCAAAACAAAATGATTTGTATCTTTTATTACCTGTTAGAGCTCAAAAGAAATAAACTGTGCACCTTTGCTGATTCTGTTCAGCCTTCCTGTTATCTGCTGAACGTCAAGCTCTCTCTCACAGGTTGAATAAACTGCAGACATGGCTCACCAGGTTGCAGAAAATATGATTTCATTTAACATTTTTTTAGATCTCTGTGATTCCTGTCTTTATTTATAATACATTACTAATCTGACAATAACTAACTTTGAGTCTGCTTCCCTCGGCCACACCAAAGAGTGTTGTATTGCTGGTAGTGCTTAGTATGATGTGTTCGCTGATTGGAAAAAGATCGTACTTTTGAGTTTCCAAATGACAGCTCACCGGTCAGATCCAATCAAGCTGAAATTCTGACATTTCTGGTCACCAGCAGGTTTTTCGATGAATATGAAACATTCAAGTATGATGTCTCCAGCTATACCTAAAATGTATGCAACAATTCAGATTTGATTGTTTTTCGTAGGCCTACATATTAGGACAGTTTAGGACAAAATTACCTATTGAATCACTTTACAGAAACAATTTTATTCTGATTTTCTCTGCTGTGAGAAGCTCTTACCACAGGTTTTTCTGATCTTACTGACAGAAAAACACACACCCACAGAAAAACATAAGCGGACGCTAACAGTTTGTCCCAAAGTATTAGGTGTTCAGACTTATTATGATCCAGACTCCCTTGTTATCTGTAAAGCTGTGAGAAGGCTTCAGAGTTTTTCATATTTCTCTGTGTACACTTCCTATTGATACACTTCAGAGGCTGTATAAAACAATCATTTTGTTTGTGTCAGGATCAGTTTTTTTTTTTGTTGTTGTTTGATTCTCAACTTCCTTTCTGTAAGCAGAAGTTGGAGACACTATACTTGTCTTTTTGGATGAAGCCACAGTTCTGACTTGTTGAACCAAGCCACAATATCCCGTTTTACTTCCTACACTTGGCATGTTTTGCTACCAAAATGTGATTGTTTTATTTAGGTATTTAAACACGAAGGTCTGCAGGAATTAGCTTACTTTTAGAACTATGTGCAAAAGTAAATCTAGTTTCAGAAAGAATTCTCATCATTTCTAGCTATCCTTTGCTCACAATGATGCATTCATATGAGGTATTTTATGTCAAAATAGACTTGCTAAATCTCCCAGACCAATTCCATTATGTTATGAAGCAATTTGTGCCTATTATATAAAATCCAAAAATAGCTCTATTTAAAGGTATTATCTCTCAGGCGTTATTTGAAAAAATGTCCCTAGCTTTGCAAAATGAAACTGTCTGTATGTTATGTGTTCGAATCATATGACCGAAATAAACTAAACTAAGCTGAACTAAACAACAAGGCTTTCTTTGTTTGCTTATTAATTTCAAATTTCTGTCCTCCTTCAGCCCTGTGAGCAAGGCCGCCAGCTGAAAAGGATACACTGGGTTTCCAACATTGGCACTGCACTCAAATTCCTTGAAGGCAGAAAGGTAACCATGAAATAGTAATAAATGTTCAATGTTTTGCTATCTGTACTTTTGAATAAAATAGAATCTTTTAACCACAAATACTTAGAACATAAATCTGAAAAACAAAGGAAACAAAGCCAGATTCAGCTCATGAAACTCGGGTAGCAGCAATAAATGCCCAGCAGTAATTTATGTTCATTCCTAAATTCCAGACAAGTTTTTTACTCACAAAATAATAATGTGGTCATTCTCTTTTGTATAACTAAAAATGTACTAATAAATGCTTTTAACATCTTTTCATCCATTCTTTCAACTCTAAAGATTTAACTGTTTTCCAGTTTCTTGAAGAAATTCTGGCACCTCTTATAAATCCATACAATCACAATTTTATACATTGTATTTGGGGTTATTCAATACCATGACCATAGTTTTTAATTCAGCGTCGACTCAGGACTTCAACAACTTTGACCCAAAATGACCTCAGTCATATTCATACATTTCTTAGTCATCCAGTGTGAATTATATGACAAGGGAAAAATATTTATTGTTGCTTAGCATTTAAAATAAAGATTTTAAAATTGGTAACACCATTCCTAATTCTTCTTTGTCGTGTTTTTAATGATTTAGGTGGGGAAACAGTAAATCTGAAACACAATTCTGGTTTTTGGAGATAGTAATATGTGAAATAAAACATTTTGAATGGATTCAGAAACATATAAACCCACAAACATTTGAAGAATGCTTCTATTAATGCGTCATGTCCGAAACACAACACTAATGTCCATTTATTGCATACAGGTACATTATAAATATGTTGGGTTTTTTTCTGTGCCCTTGCCATTTTATTGCGCAGCCCTTCGTCTTTTATTTGCTTATCAAAGTTATTATTTAGGGACCATTTATTTTGGGCTGAAGACATGGTTAATGGACAAGCACCAGCAATGATCCTAAATTATATTGTACTTGTTATATAGGCATTGAGACTCAACAGATGACCCCCACGTTTGCTGCAGGCCAGCAGAAGATGGCTGGTCACAGGTGTCTCCAACATAATTTTAATGTTGTCTCAGTCCTGGTTTGATCAGGCTTCATCACTGACCTCAGTCTCTCTAGATACTTCATGCAAAAGTGTTTAATTTTGGCCTGTTCAAATTGTCATGTTTTGTAGTAATCCTAATCCTTGTTACTCATTCATTCATTTGCTCTTGTTTATAATTCCGGGATCTGAAAAGTATTAGTCAAACTGTAGCCTTTATTTTACAGTTTACCACAATCTGTCTTGCCTATATTAATTTATTGTCCAGTGTTTTTCTGTTAAAATGCTCCTCTTGAGGCGATCATGGCTAACTGGGTATGCATCAATCAGAATTTGTGGTAGAGTTCTCATGTCAAGCGTTTCTTAAGCTTTGACGTGCCAACGAGTTATGAAATTAGCCATGAAAACATTATTTACAGCCTTTGTGCCGTGAGCAGTCATTAAAACAAGGACAAAAGGAATACAGACTTTAGCATCTTATATTAGCAATTAGTGTGGCTAGCGTCACTAAAACAGTAATCTCTGTATTTCTTTTCTAGAAAATGTGGATCCTTTCCTTAACTCTTAGATTTCCAAAAGGCTCGAGGCATTCTAAATCCAGCATGTTTAATAATATATATAAGTTAAAATCTCCAAAGGACAAAACTGCAACTTTGCAGTACTTCATTCAGCCTTCCTGTTATCTGCTGAAAGTCTCACTCTCGCTTACGGTCGTGCAGCTTTAATGAATTGCTGTCTCAACATGTCACAGAAAGTACAGGTTCCTTTTAAACAGCCTTCTGCACCTTTTCTGCTTCCTCTGATTTTATTGTTTTTATTTTAGTGATGTGGAAAATAACCATTTTTCAGTCTTCTGAAGAGCTTACATGTTGCGGAGGACAACACTGAAGACTGTTTTGTCAGTGGTATGGTAGCCCTTAGAAGTGCCCTCCAATTAAAATGATGGTTAAAGAGACATTTTAGGAAAATCATGAAGACTTCCTTGATCACCGGTCAGTTACTTTTAAGAGCAAAGTGTACCGGAGTCAAATTCCTTGTTTGTATGTACGAACTTGGCAATAAAGCTGATTCTGATTCTGATTCTGATTGAGTGATTTAAGAGAGCTACAGAAAACTGAACAGATGCAGAGGATACAAATTAGAGCTAGGCAATTCTCCTGTTTTCCTGTTGTTCTTTTTTTGATACCTTAAAATAAAACAATTTGAGCGGTCCTTGCTTTTACAAGAACAATATCACAACTGGATATCTTACTAAAATAAACATTGGCAAGTTTTTCCCAGACTGAATAAGAGCTCATGAGAAAGCAAAATGTTCAGTTGTATATTTGTAGTGAGCATATAGTGTCTCTTTCTGCAAAACATTCACTATGTTCATAGAGGCATGACAGAATTTCTTTATTATGTGACCCATCCCTAAATCTCCTGCCCTACTTTCAAATGGGTCCCCGGAGGACTGAGACTGATATTGTTGTGATCTCTCTCTCATCATGTTTGCTTTCAGTCTGTGTATCGAGGATCACCGGTCAGTTGCTTTTAAACACCTTGTGCTATTATATGCAGTGCTGTATGCATTCTTTTTCATGAAATGCATGATATATAGTATGCCAAACCTGGACAGGGCTGTTCTATTGACACATTCAGTCAGTACCTATTTCTAATAGTCTGCATTTTTATGCATTTTGAGTAGAACATCTCTGATGTGTGCTCTATGCTCCAATTTAACTGCTCAGGTGTAGAAATGTGAATCCAGCAAGTTGTTGCAGTTCTGCATAGTAATGTTTGCAAATACAGTAGTGCATCTGCTTCTCTTTCAGTTACTTTGTTTTTTTTTATATGGTTGTTTTGTCTCCCTTGCTTCTGTCTCTTACAACAACAGTACTTATCTGCATCAAAGGCTTGACTTTGATGACTTGCATTGTTGGTTTTGGACTGTATGAAAATCAAGTAAAATCACGTGTGAGACACGACGGGTTTCTCTCAAATGATTTGAAAATCAATGATAATCTAGGACAATTTATTTCTTTGGTTTCAGATCAAACTTGTCAACATTCATGCCACTGACATCGCAGATGGACGACCATCAATTGTTCTTGGGTTGATATGGACCATCATCCTCTACTTTCAGGTAATACTATATTTGACTCCCACCAAAACAGAACGTTTTATTATTAGATTATCAGTAATTTCAGACAGAATCTTTTATCATGAAATATTTATTATTTAAAATCAGTGGTCTGTTGTCATGTAGTGTACCAACTACCGGTACCAATTTAGCACACTGATAGCCCAACAGGACCAGTAAAAGAATATCAAGCAATTTTGGAAGTTTCCAAATGGTTGATATTATTACAGCATTACAGCATGATGGAATTTACTATCAGAATTTAATAATATTGTTCTTGCACACTATGGCAAGGTAAAATCGTTTTCTGTTTTTTAAATCGCACATTGCAGTTTAGTATTTATGTTTGATAAAAATAAATTTGTTACATTTTTCTTAAAAGTGTCACTGTGTCCGGACTGTAGAATATGAGACAGATTATCTGTAAAAAATCAAGCTCCTCTGGCTCCTGCCAGTGGTCCTGCAGCCATTTGCAAAAATACACCGCTCCCGGTAAGAAACAACCAATCAGAGCCAGGAGGAATGTCTTAGCAGTGTCCATAATGCTCATGTATGCGCTGCTCACACCCCTCCCTTGCGCTCACGATTGCTGGTGTGCCGCAGCTCTGATAATGGTGCTGTGCTAATGATTTGAGGACCAAGCTTGTAGTCAAAGTATGGGCAGGCCATAGTCAGTATGAAGCATATCGTTGATGTTTCGTCCCTACCAGTGAATGTGCCCCGTTCATCGGTGGCCCTGCTTACTAGCCTGCACGTTTACGGCAGGCTCTACTGTGGGGAAGGAGCTGTGGAGGGAGGACTGTATAGCACAGCAGCGGCAGAAGGACCTGTAAGGTGTGCTTGTTCAAACTTTCAGGCTTAATCCACAGTTTTCTCACAACTCCCTACTGCAGTTTTAAGATAGGATTCCTCAAACTTGTATAGCAAGATCTCAGTAAGAGCTAGAATTTCCAATTACAACCTTAGTGACATGACTTTTAGAACAGCAGCAGAACCGAACAAAAGGGGGAAAAAAGCATCTTCATCCATTGGCTCTGCATGATTGGATGAAGGATGTGGTTTAACTAGGTGCTGTATTTTACTAAGAAGTTTAACTTTTCAAATGTTGAGTTGAATGAGGTCACGATACTTAGTGGGAAAGTTGGAGGTTTTTTTCACCATCACTGACCTGAAAGCATAAAATGGCTGCCTTGCATATAAGTTAGTAATAGCTGTAGTAAAAATAGTTTATTTGCTATTCTTATAATTTGTGTCTCATGAAATCTTTAACAATCACAGAACTATATGTAATGATGCTCGAAAGTATATAATGAAGATAAACTGTAATCAGCTTGTATCACCTATTAGAATGATCACTGAGCACAGGTAAATGCAGAGCAGCACTAGAAGCCACCAGCACCTGTTTGTGGTTCGCTGTTGTCATATATTTTCTCCATGACATTTTTCTTTATAGAAGTTTCATAAACCAACTATATCCAAGTACCACTAAAGGCATCCCACCAGTAGTATTTGTACCACAGCTTGAGACCTGTTGGCTCTAAGACTATTGGCACACAGCTCACTGTGATATCAGTAGACAGCTAGAAATATTACTGGTTGTTTGCATCCCCGCTTAAATTGCTTATATTTGTTTCTCAACAAGATTGAAGAGTTAACCAGCAACCTGCCAGCTCTACAGGCATTATCCAACAGCAACTCGTCTGTGGACAGTACAGCCAGCTGTGAAACAGGAAGCCCTCCCATGAAGAGGAAAGTCGTTAAATTTCAGGGCAATGCTAAGAAGGCTTTGCTCAGATGGGTGCAGTGCACAGCTGCCCAGTATGTACTACTTTTGAGATTTCCAGTTTATTTACCAAAGGTCTTTATGTTCATTCACACTGTAAAAGTCATGAAAAATAGAATGGGCTCATCATTGTGCTTTTCAGGCATTTTGGAATTGAGGTGAAGGACTTTGGGCCCAGCTGGCGTGATGGCATTGCATTCCAAGCAGTAGTTCATGCAATCAGGCCCGACCTGGTGGATATGGAAGTGGTGCGGCGGAGAAACAACAGGGAGAATTTAGAGGAGGCTTTTTCACTTGCAGAAAATGAGCTGGGCATTCCTCGCCTGCTGGATCCAGAAGGTCTCCTTGTTCTTCTTCTTTTTTTGCTTTTGCATTAAGGTTTGCAGTGTTGCTAACTATTCCAAACAGGAAACACTGGTCAGCAGCGTTTTAGACCTAGAGAGGTATCAATAATAAGGTTTTTCAATTTTAAGCTGTACACATTAGTGTTCTTGATCAAATGTTTGCTGAAAATGCTGATGTCATCTTTCAGTGGATTAAATTCACCATTGCTTAGACTATTAGTCAAGGGAAGTAAAGAAGTCTGCAGTGACTTTGCAGTCCCCGGCTTCACTTCCAGATAAGATTGAAAATGCTTTAATACATGAATATATGTGGTTACAGGAGCTGGGCTCTGATTTGTAATATCAGGCCAGTGGTGTGGATAAAAGTAGATGTGTATAATTAGCTGGCAGTCTCACTAGATTTAATCTCGTGAGGAAATTGTTGGAGGCATGGATTTTATTCTGTTTTTCACGTAATTTCATTTTCAAGATTTATTCAAGCAGTGATTAAAACATTTGTTTTCCTTTGTAGATGTGGATGTTGACAAGCCAGATGAAAAATCCATCATGACTTATGTGGCTCAGTTTCTCAAGCACTACCCAAACCCCCAACACTCTGAGGGTGATGGACAGCAGGATGAGGTACTTTAAGTTTATTATTTTCTCAGCTTAGTACATGCAGTACAACGTACATTGTTAAATTCCAGGACATGAATGGTAGTCTGCATGTGTTTACTGCATGTTTTCTGTTAATAAACTTAGCACTGATGCATTCTTCATATTTATACAATTAAAGAAAATGACCCCATGCAGAGAATATTCAGTATTGTAAACTTGCTTTATCTGCTTCGTAGTTTTATAAGTGCTATAACTTTTCATGCGATAAAGTAAAGCTTTGATCTATTATTATAGGCATCAGAGATGCGCCGACCAGAAATTTGTAGCAGACATTCGATCTCTGATCGTTTGTAAAGCATTGTTCTGTTAATTGTGATTTTAGCCAAATTTGAACTATAAAAACTACAACTAACTATTATGCAGAAGCAGCGCCGCACTATGACTGTGAGAGCAGCAGCTGTTAAACGAGGTTTTACTATTGTACAACAAAGACAAAATGATTTGGATTTCACGTTTCTAACTGCCTGTAGCATTTTATGTTAGCAGTTATTAGGGTTAGCAGCATTATCAGTACTAACGGTAAACATCAGTCTCTGCGTGTATTCCTTCGATAACACAGAGATTTACCTTCACTATGAGATTCCCAAAAGGCGACGAACATTTAGAAATCCATTATGTTACATAAAGGACGGAGGTCAAAAGCTCAACACGCTAAAAACGGAGCAATCTGGCTGTAATATGTTCAGCTTTCCAGTCATCTGCTGAATTCTTTGTCAGTTCAACGAAACATTCCCAGAGGCAGGTACATATTTATTTCCTGTGGCACAGCCGTCCTTCTCATACCCAAAACAGACAAACTTGATAAAATATGAAATGGAAAGAAGGAGCAAAATTACCTGATGCCACCAAAGTCTAGCTGTCTGTTGTAGCTAGTTGAACAGCCAGCATGCCTCTATAGGAAACAGTTTCCTTTCAAAAAGCCTCTTACAGCTTTTGCACTTCATCTGACTTAATTTTCAAACATCTTCACCACGGAAGAGTTTGGCGGTCATCATGACCTGGTCCCTCTGACTTATGCTGCATTCACTGATTGGTAAAGGGTCTTAATTTTGAGTTTCCAAGCCACTTATAATGATCCGATTCTAGTCACAATTTGATTGCTAGGTGCATGTCTAACAGAAATCAATGCATGAACACAGCGGAGCTCTATAAAATAAATGCTTTATTTTATATCATCACAGTCTTATTTGATCTTTCCATCCACTTTTTTTTGCACATCAAGCTGCCTCTTGGCTCTATTCCAACTTTTGCATTATCAGTTTCAGTACCTCAGGTGAGGGTTCAGGTCAGAGTACTGCATGCTTTCTGTTTGGAGTGTGTATACCCTCCTCTCCCTCATCTCATTTTTCCATTCACTCTGCTTCTGTTTCCTCGCTGTAATGCCTTTTTGATGTGTTTGCATTTCTCTGTGCTGCTTGCCTTGATGCTTTCCTGGAAAGTTTGTTCCCCAAGATATAGAGCAAATGCTCGAGGTATGTTCAAATGAATGCTTGAGTTATCTTCTTCTATATCATATGTTTTTGTACAATACCAAGATTAATCTCCTCTACCTCTACTTCAGTTTTTAAAATAAACTTTTTAAGCTCTTGCTTCTGTGTGCAAGCCTGTTAATTGTAATTCTGTCATTTAATTTTAATCTCTGAATGTCATTTAATCGAAGGGTCCCAGTGGCACGTTAATTAGGAATAAAAATGGTTTTTGAATTCAGTTTGTGCTTCTTATCATCTGGTTGTGACAGAGGGAAGAGAGGAAGATGCTCAGAGAGCTGAAGGTGTTTTTGGATCAGTTAGAGAGAGATTTGCTGCGTGCCCAGGCCACAGAAGGAAGCCTCACTGACAAGTACCAGGTGAGTTTGACTTAGGAAGAAAAACGATGCCTGTTTCGAACAAGAAAAAGTTGTTGCGCTAATTTTGTCTCTGTGTTTTTCAGGCATTCAAAAACTTTCATGTACAGTATGAAATGAAGAAAAAGCAGACAGATCAGCTGCTCCAGCCTGTTCAAAAGGAGGGCAAACTATCAGTGGATCAAGCTCTGGTCAAACAGGCCTGGGACCGTGTGTCTGCCCGGGTAGTTATAGAGCTTTCTTCATATCAAAATTAATAGAATATACAGTAAAATGTATGAGTTATGCTGACTAATTAATTACGTTTTCTGTTTACAAGGTAATTTTGGAAACATTCCAAATTGGAAACTTTCCATGGAAATTATTTTGCTTATATATATTTTTTTCTACAACTTTTAAAGTGACAAACATCAATAGTTTAAATTACGTGTTTATTCCTGGTAATTCCAATAAATTCCCGTTAATTTAATTCAAAGGATCCCTCTTTTAAATTTCCTAAAATTTTGCAGCCCTAATTAGTTTTTTTGTTTTTTGTTGAGAAAACCTTATAAACGAATGCCGGCTGTAGTAGTATTTATTATTTTTCTTCTCTTTGATTAAAAGAAATCCCTGTGTTTCTTCACTTCCAGTGGAGTTCAGGGGAGTGCTAAGGGGCTGGATGAGTGTGTTTGTAGTGGGGTGGGGGTGTGGGAACAGAGAGTGTTTTGTTCGCCAGACACTCCACTTTTCTGGGCATCCATAGCTTGATTGAAGTGGGATAATATGCTGTTCTATCATGATTGCTTGTGTTTAGAACAGCTTCTTCTACTGTTGGATCTTTTTTTTTAGTGGAGTATCTTTCTTTAACTGGGTGTCAATTGCAGCTGTTGGACTGGCACATCCATCTGGATAAGTCTCTGCCTGGACCTCTGGGAGTTATTGGAGCCTGGCTTCACAGAGCAGAGATGGCTCTGAGAGAAGACATTCCTCCCCAACATGTTCACGAAGAAACTGCCAATGTTCTGCACAGAAAACTGGAGCAGCACAAGGTAATGTATCTGTGTAGCCATCATGTTGGCATTATTTATTAGATAAATGCATCGCACCAATGTGAGTATGATTGTGTTTTATGTTGCAGGAAGTATTGAAAAGCTTGGAATCACACAGACAGACTTTCATGCAGATCCACAGAGACAGATCAGTCAATGGCGTACCGGTGCCACCCGAGCAGCTCCAAGACATGGCAGAACGGTCTGGCAGCCCATTTGTTTTTCTCTGTAGTCATCCTTGGTACTTTTGTATAAAAGCTAAGGAGAAACTACATGATATTTGATGTTTCTTTAATGTTCAGGTTCAACTTTGTGTCAACCTCATCGCACTCTCACTTGATTAAGCTGGAATTCTGGGAAATGAAGTATCGATTGATGGCATTTCTTGTTTTGGCTGAGGCAAAGCTCAAGTCCTGGATTATGAAATATGGCCGACGGGAGTCAGTTGAACTCCTGTTACAGAGCTACCTCGTAAGTTGAAATTATTTACATTGGAGGTGTGTTGTTAGAATGGCACAGTTTATGTAAAAAAGAATTTTGCCCTTGCTGTTGTAGACCTTTGTTGAAGGCCACAGATTTTTTGAGCAGTATGAGATCACCTTCACAGCCCTGAAGCAAGCTGCCGAGGTTTATGTGAAGTCTGACAGTTCAAGTAAGATTCTAATATATTTCTTTTACACATACACATTACACCTTTCTCACTTAACTTTATTTTCATGACTATTTAAATTGTAGATTCTCACCAGAGACAACAAAACTGTGAATGAACACATGGAATTATGTAGTAAACAAAAAGTGTGAAGTAACTCTAAACGTTTTAGAATTTTTACAAAATAGTCCTTTGATGACTGCTTTGCTCTCCATGAGCTTCATGAGGTGGTCACCTGAAATGGTTTTCCAAAGAGTCTTAAATATATATATATATATATATATATATATATATATATATATATATATATATATATATATATATATATATATATATTGAGGTTTATTGGGATACATAAACAGTATTTGTTTGGTCTCTTAATGAACAGTCTATCGATTTTATGTTACAGGGACTAAAACCTGTAACAAAGGTAAGTCCAAAAAATGTTTTTGGAAACTAAAATGCTCTTGTTTTCATTCCTTTCTGCAACTCTTAGCCTGCTTTTTGCTTCAACCATCTGCTATCAAAATCTAAAAGGTCTTGATGTATTATGCATGAAGGAATAACTGTAGTTGGAATGGTATTTTAGCATGTTTAACTGATCTAACACACTGTAACATACAAAAGGAACAGCATACATAATCATGTGCTCTTTTTACATAGTATGTTACAGTGCCTCGCCAAACTATTCATACAACCTGAACTTTTTCACATTTTCTCACAGTACAACCTCGAACCTCAATGTATTTTGTTTTTTATGTGACAGACCAACACAAACTTGTGTATGATGGTGAAATGAAAGGAAACATGATATATGGTTTTGAATTTTCTTAAGAAATAAAAATCTGAAAAACTGACTAGAATTAGCATTTGGTCCCCTTTAATAGGTTACCGCTAAATGAAATCTAGTACAAACAAGTGCCTACTGAAGTCACCGGATTAGTCACCAAACTGAGTCAACGTATGTTATTCCCTAATCCAGCGGTCCTCTCAAGGCCTATGAGGTTTCTTACAACATAGAATATTAGAGAACCAAAAACATCATTAAGACCAAGGAACAGAGCAGACAAGTAACAAAGTTGTGGAGACGTTTGAAGCAAGATAAGCTTATAAAATAATATCCTAAGCATTTAACATCTCACAGTTCAAGGCATTATCCAAAACTGTAGAGAATGGCACAACTGCAAACCTAGAAATGGCCATCCACCTAAACTAACAAGTAGAGCATTAATTTCAGAAGCACCCAAAAGGCACATGGTAACTGTGGAGGACCTCCCAAGCTTAGGTCAGTCATGCACTACCAAAAATCTGGCCTTTGTGGAAGCGTAGCAAGAAGAAAGCCGTTGTTGAAATAATCCATGTTAATTGAAGTTTGCCACAAGCCATCTACAGGACACCACAAACATGGGGTCAGATGAGTCCAGAATTAAAAGTCCTTCATGTCCCACACGTAAAACCCTTTGCGTGGTGGAAAAATAACATTGCCCAGCACCCTGAACACTCCATCTCCAAAGTGAAACATGGTGGTGGCACCATCATGCTGTGTACTTAGATATCCTTGTGCTTGAGTGGTACAGTCATATTCCAGAATTAATTGAGAATCCTTGGAAAGACTTGAAAATTGATGTTCACAGACACTCTCCATTCAAACCTATGGAGCTTAAGCTATCTAGCATAGAGGAATGTGCTAAAATTTCATTCTCTTGAAGCAAAAGGCTTGTAGAAACATACCCCAAAAGACTAGTTGTAGCAAAAGGTAGTTCTATAAAGTATTGAAGGGTGGCTGAACGCAACTGCACAGCGCACTTTTCATGTCTTTATTTGTAAAAAACTTTTTGAAGCCATGTATCAATTTATTTCCGCTTTACAATGATATACTACTTTTACTCTATCACATAAATTCCCAATAATACACATTGAAGTCTGTGGTTGTATCGTGACAAATGTGAAAATGGTCAGATGGTATAAAGACACTATTACATCATCATGTAACAGTATATTGGTACTCTATCCACTAATGCTACGCTAAACTTGTCTAATTTCCAGTTGATGAAGCAGAGGGTGTGAGCAAATTCCTGACTGAAACAACAGCTCAGTGGAAGAACCTGGCCCTGGAGGTCCGAAGTGTTCGCAGCATGCTTGAAGAGGTGATCTGTAACTGGGAGAAATATAGCAGCACTGTGGCATCACTGCAAGCCTGGCTGGAGGATGCTGAGCAAATGCTGAACAAATCAGAGAGTGCCAAGCGTGTAAGTAGATTCAGAGACCTGAGAAGGAACAAAAAATGGTCAATTTAATTACATTTATAAAGAATGTGCGTTTCTATAAAAAATGATTTGTCCGTGTAGTCATAAAATGTGCTCTTGCCCTTTTTTACTCTTTTTTTTCATGATGTAGGATTTCTTCAGAAACATTTCTCACTGGATCCAGCAGCACATGGACATGAACGATGCTGGGAATTTTCTTATTGAAACATGTGATGAAACCGTCTCTCGAGATCTAAAGCAGCAGCTTCTGCTGCTGAACGGGAGATGGAGAGAGCTGTTTGTCAAAGTCAAACATGTAAGCTCTGTGAATTGGCTACTAAAATGTTTTGATGTTACCCAGCAGGTACAGCTTTTTAAAATAATAAAGCATTACCTCCTTTCTGTTATACATTGGCTTTCCTATATCATTGGCAGTACGCAAGAGCAGATGAGGTGGATAAGTTGAGGCAAGACTATCAAGATGGAATTAATACCTTAAAGATGTTTATGGATGCAACAAATGAGAAGATGACTGCTCCTGTTCAAGTGTCTTTCCTCAACGTCAGAGCCTTTGTTCAAGATGTTGAGGTTTGACCATCATTTTCACTCACAGTTTAAACCAGTTCTTACTGTGTCTCAGTTCTTTTCTGTTTTGTATGTTGTCATTTAACAATTTAACAATTTTCCGTAGGAAATCAAGCACAAGGTGCCAGCAATGGAAGCAGCCTCCAAGGCTGCAAGCCGCACAGCTCAGCTGTTGACCAAAGACACTCCACAAGAAGAGATTTCTCAAATGATGGCTGTGATGGCTTCTATCAAAGAGCAGCTCAGTAAGGTGAGTGTATGTCAGCATGTACTGTTTTGCAAAAAAAATAATAAAAGATTGATATATTAAGTTCTTGTAATATGAGAGCCAATATAATCTTTTATGATAAGATTATTTTAAGGATCTCTTAATTATTCGGGTTAAAGACGCTGTTAACAACCTCCTCATATGTTTCTTCTGCTTCATGGACATTTGTTATTCTATTGTACTGTCTGGGGCACCAATAAATCAAGAATACCCTTTGAACTTCTTCATAGTTTTCATGTTACAAGCAAACTTTGATGTATTTTATTGAATCTTTATGTGACAGACCAACACAAAGTAGTGTTCAATTGTGAAGTAGAAGAAAAATAATATAATTTTTCAGACGTGTCTCACAAATAAACATCTGTAAAGTGTGGTGTGCATTTGTAATAAACTCTCCTCCTCGAAAACCAGTACCAACTTTGCTTATATAGATATTGAGATGTGTGCCTAATTCCCTTTACGAAATAACTCAAGCTCAATCAGATTGGGAGGAGAGCATCTGTGATTAACGATTTTCAAGCCTTTTCACAGACTCTTCTTTTCTTTTTTCTTCTTAATGTGTCCTGTCTGGCAGAGTAGCGCACAGAATTGTTGTGTGAGTGCCAAGAAGAAGCCCAACAGATTTACTTTCACAAGTGATTCGTTACGGCTAACACTATAGTGCTCCGCTTGACATATATAAAAAGAAACTTTATTAGAAACTGCTTTGAGATCACTTCAATTGCAATGGACACAGATGGAAATGAAAAGAAAAAAAAGAAGCAAGAAAGAGAGAGAGGTCGGGCCGCAATGACAAGGCAAGAGCCCAACGCAATGCTACCCCAGCAGAGCAGCACAGTGCCAAGCCCGCCCAACCACCCCTCCAACGCCAGCAGGCCCAGCCTGCCAGTCCATTAGATAGAAACAACATAAAAATTTATAAATAAACATGCGCCATTCGGGTACCCGCAACCGGGCCGACCAACAGCCCCAAGACGAGCACAACTCACCAGCCGCTCCAGTGCAGGTACAAGATGTGCTCCACCGCCCAACCCACCCGACTGCCACCGCATCCCGTCGCCAGGCCAGGGGCCCGAGCCGCAGGAAGAAGCATCGGAGGAAGGCCACTACTGCCAAATACCGGGCACCTCGCCAACACCACACGTGAACGGGGTTGTGGAAAGACCCCAAGCCTACATCTTTTCACAGACTCTTAATTGGATTTAAGTCTGGATCGTTCTAATACATAAATTCGCTTTCATCTAAACCATTTCATTGTAGTTCTGCCTGTACGATTAGAATCATTGTGGGGCTGAAAAGTAAACCTCCATCCCAGTCTCAAGGCTTCTGCAGCCTCTAACAGGTTGTTTTTCCCCATCAACTGTGATCAGCGTAACTACTCCCATTGAAGAGAAACATCCCCATAGCATGATGCTACCTCATGTTTAATGATGGGGATGGTGTGTTCAGGGTGATGTGTAGGGTTAGTTTTCTTACACATATGGCATGTAAGCCAAAAGCTCTCACCAACAGCTTTCTTCTTCCCTCTCTTCTATAAAAGCCAGATTTGTGGAGTGCACCACTAATTATCCTTTTTAAAGCTTTTCCCACCTGAGCTATGGATCTCTACAGTTCCCCCAGAGTTACTACGGGCCTCTTACTGTTCTTTGCGTTGTTCTTTCACATAAATTCACAATAAAATATCGGTGTGAATACTTTTACAAGGCACTGTACATCCCAAATGACTGGTAAATTATGTCAGCAATTTCGTCTAAATAACATGTCATGTTTCTTTTTATCACATGCCTTTTTCCAATCAGGTTAGGGAGAGATGTCTCCCTCTGCTTAGGGAGTCTCAGTCTCTCTTACTTCCACTGGAAGAAATGGAAAGGAACATCACAGGCTTCTACCAAGCTCTGGAAAAGGCTAGTTGTATCACCAGCACCACAGACTCTGAGAGACCAGTAGATTTTAAACAGAAATGCCAGGTAACTAACACAAAAATTCAGTATTATTAAATGTCATGCTTAGGGACAAAAATGTTGAATAAACACTCTTTCCCAGCATGTTTAATTTGTCTGGTTTTAGCTGAATTATTAACTTAATATCGTATTATCATATAAATAACACCCTAGCTGTAATTACTACAGGAGCTGGCAACCTACACACACAGCTGTAAGAAGTGCCTGACAGTAATAGAAAGAAACCACCAAGCCATCCAAAAAATAATGAGCACCAGTAAAACGCTGCAGCACATGGACATGAGTCTACTGCAGAAACGGGTGGCAGACCTGCAGACTTCGTCACAGGTAACCTTCACAATCTAAGACATGTCTCAAAATGTGTCAGCAGTGAAGTGACGCCATGTTTGATTGCCTTTAGAACATGATTAAGGAATCTACAGAGTGGCGAAAGCATGTGGAGGCAAACAGCAGCCTCATGAAGAGGTTTGATGAGTCACGAGTCGAGCTAGAGAAGGTTCTCAAAATGGCACAGAACTGTCTTACAGAGAGAGGCAACCCAGAGGAACTGCTGAAGAAACACACGGTAGGGATCTTTTGAAAGGTTGAAGTGTTTTAATCAAAATTGAGTGGTGCAGTTTTTCAAAGTTTTTATTCAATAACAGATGGACCGATATGAATATTGTGGTTGACTTTTGATCTCTGGTTTTGTACAAATTAGACCTGGCAATACCAGTATAAACCATTCAGATTTTTTTTAAACAAACACAAAACCATTATTTAGTTGGGATGTTAGATTGGCTTTATCATCATCATGTATTAGTGATTAGTAGAGTTCCTGCAGCTAGCATTACAAAACAGCAGGACTTTACTCTAAAACTGACAGTTCTTGATCCAGATTATTCCATGAAAGGGGTTAAACGGTCAATAGGAATAAGCAGGTATGTTCCCCATACCTAACTCATACTGAAAATAGCAGACATTGAGTCTTCTTCTCTAATGCTAATATTCCATGCTGACCGCAAATAACATGAATCGCTTAGAATTGAGCAATTTTAGGATTCATGACGATTCTTGGAATTTTGCTAATTTTCTGGTGCAATTTGTGACGCCATAAGGTTCAGTTATGACACAGTTAAGATAGATAAATATAAATCATGAGATTTGGCTTGATTCGGATGAATATTGTCAAGAATTCAGTACGATTTACAAGAAGCTTTTAAGTATACTGCACGAACATTAGGAATCAGTTAGGAATCGAGTTACAATATGCATCTAAGAATCAGGTTTGATTAAATTTGAATTTGTCAATATTCCTGACAATTTCAGGAATTTTCTGTCAAGATATAATAAAGGGTGATGAGGGACTAGCAGCAGTGAAGGTTAGTTGAATGATAACTGTTGATATTTAAAAGTAAAAAATGTTTTGAGGGAAGTGATTGTTTTTGACAATAAAATGTAAAAAACAAAATAAAAAAATGAAGTATACTTTGCTTTATAATTCTTATTTATCTTAAATACATTCTCATTTTACATTGTTTTTCTAAAGGCAGAAGAGAGACTTGTGCAGTTTTAGGGGTGCAATGGCCCTGAGTGTTCAAGACAACGCTTCACGAATCCCAGATTGAGTTAAGAACACATAGGAATGCCTAGAATCAATTAGGAATCAGTTACCTAAGAATAGACTAGGAATTTGTAAAGGATTAACTGAGACTTTTTGAATTTGGTAGTTCAGCACCAACATTTTAAACAGCTCAAAACTTTTGCCATGAATTCCAGATGGCCCAAGAATTGCAAGAACTGACCAAGAATAAAAAATGAATCAGTAAGGAATTAAGGAAGTTATTACAGTTCAACTAAGAATCCTGAAATGTTTATATTGTTGGTGATTTGTGTTCCTGATCTGCGTGAAATAGGGGCTTAAGCAAGTATTTCCATACCAAAGAATGTTACTGCAAACTGGAACTGGTAGGCCTAAGTATGGTCCTTTCACTGATCAGAGAAAAAATGTAACTGCATGGGCAAGTAACTTTTTTACAAATGACTTTGAGCATGTTGATCAAAAAATACCAAAATAAGATAACATAAAAGTGAACCACTGATTAGGATAATAAACATTTACTTCAAATAGACCTAACATCTCTCGGTTAGAGTTTGAACCCTGACAACATCTTGGTGTTATTTGCAGGAATTCTTTGGACAGCTCGACCAGCGGATTTTGAATGCATTCCTCAAGGCTTGTGATGAGCTGACAGATATTTTGCCTGAGCAGGAGCAGCAGTCGCTGCAGGAAACAGTTCGAAAGCTGCACAAACACTGGAAGGTTGGTGGAAAATGAATCCATTAAATATATAATTTCTAATAATTAATATCAGGATCTTAAAGATAAACCTTTATTTCAAGATATTCTAAATACATGTATCAATTCTTCGGTTATAATTCTGCTATCGTAATACAAAAACTAAATTGTCCAAACACAGATTTACAGCTGTTTAGATGTATTTCTCATACTCGTACTCGTCGTCTTCCGCTTTATCCGGGACTGGGTCGCGGGGACAGCAGACTCAGCTGAGACGCCCAGAGGTCCCTCTCCCCAGACACCTCCTCCAGCTCCTCCGGGGGGAGCAAAAGGCGTTCCCAGGCCAGCCGAGAGACGTGGTCCCTCCAGCGTGTCCTGGGCCGTCCCCTGGGCCTCCTCCCGGTGGGACGTGCCTGGAACACCTCCCGAGGAAGACGTCCAGGTTGTATCCGGTACAGATGCCTGAGCCACCTCAACTGGCTCCTCTCGATGTGGAGGAGCAGCGGCTCTACTCCGAGCCCCTCCCGGATGGCCGAGCTTCTCACCCTATCTCTAAGGGAGTGCCTGGCCACCCAACGGAGGAAGCTCATTTCAGCCACTTGTATCCGGGATCTTGTTCTTTCAGTCATGACCCAAAGTTCATGGCCATAGGTGAGGGTAGGAACGTAGACCAACCGGTAAATCGAGAGCTTCACTTTTCGGCTCAGCTCTCTCTTCACCACAACGGACCGGCACAGTGCCCCCATTACTGCGGCAGCCGCACCGATCCGTCTGTCGATCTCCCGCTCCATTTTTTCCTCACTCGTGAACAAGACCCCGAGATACTTAAACTCCTCCACTTGAGGCAGGAACTCCCCTCCAACCTGAAGAGGACCAGCCACCCTTTTCCGGTCGAGAACCATGGCCTCGGACTTGGAGGAGCTGATCTTCATCCCAGCCTCTTCACACTCGGTTGCGAACCGCCACAGCGCATGCTCTAGGTCTTGGCTAGAGGGGACCAGCAGGACCACATCATCTGCAAAAAGAAGAGACGAAATCCACTGGTCCCGAAACCAGACCCCCTCCGGCCCTTGGCTGCACCTACAAATCCTGTCCATAAAAGTTATGAACAGGACCGGTGACAAAGAGCAGCCCTGCCGGAGTCCAACGTACACCGGGAACAGGTCCGACTTAGTGCCGGCAATGCGGACCAAACTCCTGCTCCGCTCGTACAGGGACCGGATGGCCCCTAATAAAGGGCCCCCGATTCCATACTCCTGGAGCACCCCCCACAGGGCATCACGAGGGACACAGTCGAATGCCTTCTCCAGGTCCACAAAACACATGTGGACCAGTTGGGAAATCTCCCATGAACCCTCGAGTACCCTGTAGAGGGTATAGAGCTGGTCCAGTGTTCCACGGCCGGGACCAAAACCACACTGCTCCTCCTGAAGCCGGGGTTCGACTATCGGCCGGACTCTCCTCTACAATACCCTGGCGTAGGCCTTACCAGGGAGGCTGAGGAGTGTGATCCCCCTGTAGTTGGAACACACCCTCTGTAAGAAGGGGGACCACCACCCCAGTCTGCCAGTCCAGAGGCACTGTCCCCGACCGCCACGCAATGTTGAAGAGGCGTGTCAACCATGACAGCCCAACAACATCCAGAGATTTGAGGTACTCAGGGCGGATCTCATCCACCCCCGAAGCCTTGCCACCGTGGAGCTTTTTAACCACCTCGGTGACTTCAGCCTGGGTGATGAAAGAGTCCAACCCCGAGTCCGCATCCTCTGTTTCCACCACGGAATGCGTGATGGCAGGATTGAGGAGATCCTCGAAGTACTCCTTCCACCGCCCGATAATGTCCTCAGTCGAGGTCAGCAGCCTCCCACCCCCACTATAAACAGTGTTGGCGAAGCACTTCTTCCCCCTCCTGAGGCGCCGGACGGTTTGCCAGAATCGCTTCGAGGCCAACCGGTAGTCCTTCTTGTATTTCTATGACACTTTAGCTGTTTGAAAGTGACTGGAAACCATGCTGCCATAAATATGAGATTACACTTGCAGAATTTTCTCTTCTCTCAGGATATACAGACAGACATCCCCTTTCATCTCCTGCACCTGAAGGTGGAGGGTGAGAGGAGCAAGCTGATGATGTCGTTGCAGGGCTGCCAGGCAGAACTGACCAGGGAAAATCGGCACCTGGCTAACATGGGGAGCGAGAGGCTCATCAAGGAGCACAGGGTGAGCGTAGCATTGCTACCTTAACAACATGTGCTGCTTATTTAAGTGAGAAGAAAATTAAAGTGCCTTGCAAAAGTATTCATACCACTTGAACTACAAACTTCAATGATTTTATTGAGATTTTCGTGTGATTGACCCACACAAAGTAGTGCTTACTTGTGAAGTGGAAGGAAAAAACATTTCTTTACTAGTAAAGATCTGAAAAGTGTAGTATGCATTTGTTTTATTGGAGTTGTAGTTGCTAGTCTTTGTGCTCAAACTCAACCAGCTTTGCACATCTAGAGACTGAAATAGTTAAATGGTAAATGGACTGAGTTTCTATAGCGTGTTTCTAGTAATACCACTCAAAGCGCTTCACACTATAGCCACATTCATCCAATCGCATTCAGAAACACAAACATATTCATATACCGATACACAGATTGGTAGGCAATTTAGGGTTAAGTGCCTTGCCCAAAGGTATATCAACATGTAGCAGGAGAAAGCTAGAATTAAACCCACAACGTTTGGGTTGCAAGATGAATCTCTTCCTACTGAGCCACAGTCACCCAAAGTTCTTTGCAAAATAACTATATTTCCATAAGATTAGATGGAGACATCTGTGAACAGCAATTTTTAAGTTTTATAACAGATTCCTAACTGGATTTAGGTCTAAAATTTGACTGGGCCGTTCTAACACACAAATATGCTTTTATCTCAACCATTCCAATGTAGCTCTGACTGTATTTGTAGGGTTGTTTTTCTGCTGGAAGGTGAATTTCCACCATCTATCTGTTTTTTTTCCAAAAATGCCCTTTATTTATAGCTCCATCCATCTTTGCATGAGCTATGACCAATTTGCCACATCCCCGCTTATGCCTGGTTCACACAGCAAGATAATTATGTCAGCTTTTGACCCGATCTTCCCCTTTGACAATCTTAAGGATGCCTCGATTATTGTGTTGGCTCTAAAGACAATCGTATGAGATATTCCTGCTGTGTGTGGTGTGTTAAGAGTGATCTAGTCTTCTAGGAAAGACATCGGGAATGCTCCTACCTCAAATCAGGGATATTCAACATGTTGGATTGTCTTGGTCCAATATCCTAGTGTTAGGGGTGTTCCCCAAGGACAAATGAGCATGCAACCTGTTGAATGTGATGTGAAGCCAATCAGAAAGTTTATTTCAGCACTCTTATTTCAACTGTAATTAACCAGGAAAGCTCAATGAAATATCAGAACAGAGAAGAATCTAAACACAGTGGAACGACGTTTTCTGAGAAAAAAAACACAACCACTCACCTCAATATAATAGTGTAGCAAGTAGAGCCCCTGGTTACGCTTTCTCCACTCCTTTAACCAATGTCTTTCATTTTTGTAATTTTTTTTCTTTGTTAAAATTACTCCACAAACTATCGCCATTGCGTCTTCCTCGTCTGCCGTGTTTATTTACTCTGAAGTCATGTTTGATGTCAAGAGGTTTTGTGAGATTTCCCGTCTGACATCTGAATGTTCGTGAGTGAAATCTGTTCGTGTGTGCTTGCTGTGTGGCTGTACACCACACAATGTAGGACCAAACCTGTTATATCTGCGATTTTTTATCGTCATGTTTGGGGTCTCTCAGATTTTGAAAATCAGCCGACAATTTTATTATCTTGCTTTGTGAACCAGACATTAGGTACAGCAGCCCGACAGCATCATGCTGCCACTGTCCTGTTTCGCCATGGGGATGGTGATTTACGATCATCTGCTGTGGTAATTTTCCTCGACACATGTAGCCAAAACATTTATAGACATTTATTTGTGAAAAATGGTGTATCTGTCACGGAGTGACATTTTTGGACTTTGTTTGTGGCTTTGTGTTTGTTTACCTTTTGCTTTGATTTTTCTATTTCGGTTTTTGTATCATGTTTTCTTTTCTCCCTCTTGCGCCTCCTAGTGTTTTCTTCTTAAGTTCTTTTATGGTTGTTTTCTTATTACTTGGTATGGTTTATTATTATTATTGTAATTATTATAGTTCTTGGTCTTCCCTGGATTCTCTAGTTTTATTTCTCTTTAGTATCTTTGTGTTTAATTGTGTTTTATTATTTGTTCCTTTGCACTCTTCTTGTTTACTAGTTTATTTTCTGTTTCCTTTCCAGTTAATTCAGTCAGTGTGGTTAGGTTTGTTTACTTTTGTATTTAGGTTTTCTTTATGGGTTCTTTGTTTGTTCTCAGGTTGTTGTTGTTGTTCCTATGTTCCCTCTAGTTCTCTTTCAACATTCGTTTCAGTATCTCACTATGGGACACGCCTCCAGCGCCTGTCCCCCAGAAGCTCTATTACATTACGCCAGTCTTGACTGGCAGGCGGAAGTGACGTCCGCTCCCATGGGAGGACTTCCTCCCAGTATAAAAGTTGACGTCACGTAGGTGATCTTCAGTCTAACACCTCTTCTCGCTCCCAGAAGCACCTCTCAGACGGTCATTACAGTAACTTGAGCTAGCTTAACTGTTCACAGAGCGAGCTAACAACTCGGTCGCCAAGCGCTTCTCAATAACTGTGCTCGACTGTTCTGAGTCCCTTTCAACGCTGGTCTGTCGCCAAACAGCAGCGCTGCAACTGGTCACCAAACTAGCTGCAACCTTAACGGAGCTTAAGAAGTTGTGTAACTTGCACACGTTCTCACCATGAACAGAGTCAAGCCACCATCTAGAACCTGCACATGTGGCAATCTCATAGCTGGGGCAGATACCCACTCTGTCTGCGCTTCGTGTCTGGGGCTGCAACATGCCCAGGACGCGTTGGCGTCACCGGCGAGCTGCGAGCACTGTGCACGGCTCTCCCTTAAGTCTCGTCGGCGCAGGCTAGCACGCCAAGCTAGCCTGTCAGAGGTTGATCCTATGATGGGGGTAGCCAATCCCCCGCCACCGGAGCTTCCTGGTACTGATGAGAGAGAGCCCACTTTGGCTGGAGCCAGTTGGGGTGATCAGCTCGACGCTGTCGCGCCACTGACTGACCCAGAGGAAGACGAGGCCGCACTTCCAGGTTTCAGTACTCTTGCTAATGCCGAGTCCGAATCTGAAGTGGAGTCCATCAGTCTCGGGTCTGACGACGACGAGCTGGACTGCGGGCCTTATGCCATCCAGTCGGTTGCAAAGCCCTCGGTGACGGATGACACCAGCCGCTGCGGTTTCCCAAACCCGACGGCAACGGATCTGCATGATGTCTGCAGAAGGGCAGCAAAGAAGCTGGGCATCGAGTGGCCGGAAACCCTCACCGAAACTACCACATCTCGATATGAGGGGAAGCGGCTTCCGAGAGCCAAATCCTCCGGCAGACAGCTGTTGCCGGTCTTTCCCGAGTGCCTCGAGGAAGCGACCCGGTCTTGGAGCAATCCTCTCACCGCCAAGAACCCCGCCCTGGGAGGGTCGGCGCTGGACTGGACGGGCATGGAGGCCGGCGGTTTTTCACATCTGCCTCCCGTAGAACCTCTGCTGGCATCTCACCTGCACCCATCGCAGAAGTCAGCCATGATAGCGGCAGGACCCACCCTTCCCTTCAAAGCTGACTCTTTTCAGTCCACTCTGAATGAGAAAAGCTACAAGGCGGTGGCTGCATCTGTTAAAGCCTTAAACGCTTCGTCTCTTCTCCTCGCTTACCAAGCGGAATTACAGGAGCAGATGACTGGCACACCGATGGCCGATTTGTGGGACGAGTTGTGCATGGTGACAGACCTATGCCTGCGTCTCCACAGAAGCGCTGTCCAAGCATCCGGGAGAGCCATGGCCCTGATGGTCCCTCAGGAGAGAGCTAGATGGCTGAACCTCTCTAGCCTGTCTCAGAGGGAAAAGAACCAGCTCCTCGACACCCCCGTGGACCCGAAGAGCTTATTCGGACCCACTGTGGCAGCCATGCAAAAACGCTGTGAGGAAAAGAAGAGGGAAGGTGAAGCGCTAAAGCTGTGTCTGCCCAGGAAAGCGCAGCCTCCTCCCCCTCCAGCACCCCGTGTGCCGTTCGCTCAAGCGGCGGCTCGACCGGCCTGCCGCATCCCCAAACGCCAGCCGCAGTCAGCGGACCGTGGGAAACAAACCGAGCTCAAAGGTGCTTGGGGAAGGAAGCCATTCGCTCCCCCGACAACGCCGGGGAACCAAGCGATCCCTTCCGCTACTGTGAGCGCAAAGAGAAAGAGGCGCGCTACCTAGGGAGCCGTCTTCGGGGTGGGAGAGCAGGATCTGCCAGACACCTGCACCCCCCCTACCAGGACACGTCCTGTCCCAGTTCGAGTTCAGAACGCCACGTTCAAGGCAACTCAAACGGCCTGCAGAGCTGACGTTGGAGCTCATCGTTCAGAGCCGATCGAAGCGGAGGAGGATCAAAGCCACCGAGAGCTCAGTGGAGCCGCAGCTGTGGCCAGAAAGCACACACCAGTGCACAAACACATGCCAGTGTCTAAAAACACAACCTTCCCCCTTCACAACATGTTCAATAAAGTTGTTTTCTGGCACGCATCCAGGCCTGGAGCCGAGGGCGCAGCCACAACAAAAAAACATGAAAAATATGTTAAAAATAACACAAGGACAGGACATGGCCGTGCAGCTGCACATGAGGCCACGAGGGGGAGCTCTCGCTCCAGCTTTGGCACAGCGGCAGGCTGGAGCTCCCGCTCCACCCTTGCCACAGCTGCACATGAGGCCTCAAGGGGGAGCTCTCACCCTACCTCTAACACAGCAGGCTGTTTTTTCTGTGGAAGAAGCAGACCTGGGACGAGCGCAGCTGGCAGTTGTAGCGGAACAGCAGATCCCTCAGCCGGTGTTGCGCAGTGTTTACACGGAAGCACCTTTAGGTCCACTGGCAAACAAGACTCAACTGTGGCGAGCGTGTGGAGCATCAGATTGGGTGATAAAGACTGTATCCAAGGGATACAGGCTCCAATTTGTGACAGCCCCACCCCGTTTCAAGGGCATAGTACAGTCATACGCTCGGGGAGAGTCCGCTCGCGTCCTGCAAGAGGAAATAATTTCCCTGCAGCACAAAAGAGCTGTCCGGCTGGTACCGCCGGAGCAAAGCAGAGATGGGTTTTACTCCAGATACTTTCTCGTGCCGAAAAGGGGCGGGGGTCTGCGACCGATATTGGATCTGCGGGCTCTGAACACATATCTGAGACGGTATTCGTTCAGGATGCTAACACACGCAGCTCTGATAAAGTTTGTGCGTCAAGGAGACTGGTTTGTCTCCATAGACTTGAAAGACGCATATTTCCATATCCCTATATACCCCCCTCACAGAAAATACCTCAGATTTGCGTTTCAGGGAAAGATATACGAGTACCTGGTACTTCCTTTTGGCCTCTCACTGAGCCCACGTGTGTTCATGAAATGCACCGAGGCAGCCATCGCGCCTCTGAGGGAAAGGGGGATGCGTCTGGCGACGTATATAGATGATTGGCTGATTGCAGCTCAGTCTTTAGAGGAGCTCAGGACGCATGCCGAGATGCTTACTTTACATCTGACAGCCCTGGGATTCACAATAAACTGGGAAAAGAGCATTTTAACCCCAGTACAAACAATCACCTTCATTGGCCTGTCCCTGAATTCAGTCGAGTTCAGAGCGCGCCTCTCAGCGGAACGAGTAAAAGCCTTTCAGGCTTGTCTGGCACTCTTTCGCAGAGGCACACAGGTGAAATTCAGGTTATGCCTCAGACTGCTCGGTCTGATGTCATCTGCGCTGGCGGTCATCACACTCGGCCGTCTACACATGCGCCTGTTTCAAAGGTGGGTGGCGTCACTCAGCTTGAGCCCCACACGCCATGCTCACCGCAGCGTCCTGGTGCGCTGAGCCCGTGGAAGCGTCCCGGTTTTCTCAACACCGGCGTTACCATGGGAACCATCCTGACGAGGAAGGTAATTACCACAGATGCCTCGCTGACAGGCTGGGGAGCCACTCACAAGGGGATGATGGTAAACGGTGTTTGGAGTCCACAAACACAGACAGCTCACATAAATTGTCTGGAACTCCTGGCCGTGATGCTGGGACTGAGACACTTTCTGCCCTTTATCAAAGGGCACCATGTTTTGGTCAGAACGGACAACACAACAGTGGTTGCTTACATCAACAGACAGGGGGGTCTGCACTCACGTCATTTACACGAGCTGGCATACAGACTGATAATCTGGACCAGCTCACACTTGCTGTCGCTAAGAGCGACTCACGTGCCAGGGGTAATGAACAGAGGCGCGGATCTGCTGTCAAAGGGCAATCTCCGCTACAAAGAGTGGAAACTCCACAGCGAGGTGATGTCCCAGATATGGAAGAGGTACTGTCGAGCGGAGGTCGACCTCTTCGCATCAGGGGAAAATGCTCAGTGTCCGATGTTTTTCTCACTGACAGAGCAACAAGCTCCGCTTGGGCTGGATGCTCTAGCGCACAAATGGCCGCCGGCCCTATTGTACGCCTTTCCCCCGCTGGAACTGATCATTCCTACTCTCACCAGGGTGCGAGAGGGAAAACACTCACTCATTCTGATAGCTCCCCGCTGGCCAGGGAAACATTGGCTAGCGGAGATTTTTCAGATGCTACACGGCGAGCCATTGCGGCTTCCCCTCCGCAGAGATCTCCTGACGCAGGCACGCGGAGAAATATTTCATCCGCATCCAGAGCGCATGGCCCTATGGGCCTGGCCTGTGAGGGGTTAAATCTGGCTGCCAGTGGGCTTCCCCAGAGCGTTATTGACACAATTCAAAATGCAAGGGCCGTTTCCACGCGTAACGTGTATGAGGGTAAATGGCAGGCATTTGTGGGTTGGTGCGCAAAAACCTATGGTGAGCGTAATGCAAAGCCCTGTGTCGGACGTTTTAACTTTTCTGCAGGCACTGTTGGATAAAGGCTTGGCTTTTTCCACTGTGAAGGTGTACCTGGCTGCTATTTCAGCCTGTCACGTTGGCTTTGGTGACAAAACAGTGGGGCAGCACCCCCTGGTGTGTCAATTTATGAAAGGTGCACGACGGCTCCGTCCAGTGTCGAGGAGCCTCACTCCTTCATGGGATTTACCTATGGTACTCGATGCGTTGTCACGTGCACCGTTCGAACCGTTGCAGCAGGTTGAGCTCAAAGTGCTTTCCTTTAAAACGGCCTTATTGATTGCTCTGGTTTCTGCTAAGCATGTGAGTGACATTCAAGCACTCTCAGTTAACCCGTCCTGCATGCAGTTTCTGGGTGAGTCAAGGGTTTTACTGAAACCTAATCCTGCCTTTATACCTAAGGTTGCTACGGCTCTGCCATGCCGTGCCCTTGAATTAATGGCTTTCTACCCACCACCATTCTCCTCTCAGGAGCATGAACGACTGCATACGCTCTGCCCAGTACGAGCTCTGCGGTTATATGTGGAAATAACAGCAGATTTTCGTAAATCAGAGCAGCTGTTTGTGTCGTGGGCTTCATCACATAAAGGAAAGCCTCTCACAAAGCAACGTCTTTCGCATTGGGTAGTGGGGGCTATTATTATGGCTTATGAGAGCAGAGGCCGTGCACCCCCTGCAGGTCTGCGGGCTCATTCCACTCGTGGTGTGGCATCATCCTGGGCACTGTTCCAGGGTATACCTGTGGAGGAAATATGTGAGGCTGCCAACTGGGCGACCCCTCACACCTTCACTAGGTTCTATAAACTGGATGTCACCAGGCCCACACTGGCTCACACGGTTCTGGGTGTGGGTTCCACATTGCCATGAATGCAGGATGCAATCTGTTGGTCTTCGAGTGAGCTTATCTGGCAATACGGGAGCAGAAATATCCCATAGTGAGATACCGAAACGAATGTTGAAAGAGAACTTTAGGTTAAGGATTTAACCCCGGTTCTCTGAAACATGAGTGAGGTATCTCACCAGATCACCCTCCTTGCAGGGAGCGAGGAAGAGGTGTGCTTATTAAACTGAAGATCACCTACGTGACGTCGACTTTTATACTGGGAGGAAGTCCTCCCATGGGAGCGGACGTCACTTCCGCCTGCCAGTCAAGACTGGCGTAATGTAATAGAGCTTCTGGAGGAAAGGCGCTGGAGGCGTGTCCCATAGTGAGATACCTCACTCATGTTTCAGAGAACCGGGGTTAAATCCTTAACCTAAAGTTTCTCTGTTTACTTTAGTCATGATTATTCTAGTTTTCTTATTCCCCATTTGATTATTTATCTTTGTCTATAGGTTTGCTTGGTCTGTGTTTCTGTTTATTAGTTACTTTGCCCATCCTCAGCCTTTGTATTTGTTTCACCTGTTCCTTCTGCTTCCCTGCCTCCTTGTCGCACCTGTTCCGTTGATTATCTGCCTTTGTTATCTCACAGTATATAAGTTGGTTTTGTGTCTTTGTTCAGTGCTGGTTCTTGTGTTCGTGACACCTCGTTCTTGTCCATGATTATGCTTTGTTTTTTTTGCCACGCCTTGCCTTGGGAAAACCTGCAGTGATTTTGCTACGTTTTTGACCTTGTAAATAAATCCTTGAATTACAAATTCATCCTGCCGAGCTCTTGTCTGCACTTTGGTCTGATCCAAAACCACATTGTGACATTATCCTTCTTCTTCACACATCACAACTGTACAACAATTCTATTACATAAAATATTAACATTGAAGTTTGTGGTTGTAATGTGACAAAATGGGACGTAAATATTTTAAGGATTTTGCTCAATGAAAAAGAATTGAAGCTCTTCCTGTATTACTGTCGTAATAACGTATTATGCTGTGTTAAATGCCATTAAGGCTTTCTTTAGGGAAAAGGGCCCTCAGTCCATATGTGAGAAAAGGCTACAGTTGATGGAAGAACTCTGTCAAAAGCTACCTGAGGCTGACCCAGCTCACCAGATTGTGGAAACGGCAAAAAGGGACTTCGCTGAGGTTCAGGAGGAAATTGAGAACACTCATCAGAAGCTCATGCAGCACCAAGATAAATGGAAGGAGTATGATGCAAGGTACAGTATTTTAAAGAAAATATTAGTTTTTTGTAAAATCGATTAAGCTAAAACAAGAAAAGAAGGTTGAAAAGCAGCAGGTTGCAGTATTCGCTTCCTCTTGACCACAGTCTAGAAACTGGAACTGTATGAATGGCTGTGTGTGGTTTCTGTGTCACAAGCTTTTTACATACTTAAAGTAATTGTGTTAAGATTCTTCCACTGCTTCTGACAGAAAGCAGCTGCAGTTTGCTGTGTTTTTCTTTTCAGTGTGAATAGTTCTGTCCAAATAAAAAAATGAAACTGCATTATTGGGAAGTAAGGATTTTTACCTGTTATTTCACCTCTTGATACAGACTTCTATTCCTGAAGTGAAAGCAGAATGTAATTTTTAATAATGACACAGACAATAGTTTGCCTTTTTGTGAAATATGCATTTGAACTTCCAAAATATTGCATAAGTAGCTTCTTCGTGACTTAAAATTATATAATATAATTATATAATATATAATATTGATGAGATTATTTTGTGTATCCTTTTTCTTTTGAACTGGTTTCTGTATTCTCTTTCTTGTTCTACAACAGGTACGCTGAACTCTCATGCTGGCTTATATCTAAAGAAAGCCAACTGAGGCTGCTGAGAAACCGAGCCAGCGACCCCAGAAAATATAATCAAGTGAAAGCTACCATCACGGTGAGTCACATCCTTTGCCTTGCTTCTTTTATGGTTTGTCATTTGCAGAGTGATACTCCCTTCACATTGTCACTCCTGAAGAGATGAGACTGTGGAATCAGATGACACCTTTGCCCATGTAGGTTTTTTTAGCTTTTGTTCTTGTTTGCAGGAGCTGAGAAATGATGCAGAGCTACAGGAGGGGAATCTTGCTTGGCTGAAAGCCCGTATGGCTGTATTGATTGAAATCTGTGCGGAGAGCGATGCCCAAAGGCAGGGAAGCACTCTAAGCAAACTCTCTGCTGATTTTAAGGGTCTTCTTGCCTCTCTCTTTGAGGTAAATCACTCATGTGTCCTTTCAGTGCTTTCTGGTAATTTATCGTACATTGTTGAAGGCTGTGACCTCCTTTTTAAAGGACTACGTTAAAGGACTATGTGGATAGAGCTGCATAATTTATTGAATCACTGTTGTCATTGATATACCAGTTTGTGAAATACTACAAAGTCAAAGGGCTGCTTGCATGTGGATATTTGGTAGGCTATAACATTCTAGGAGGTGTTTTCCTTACCTTAATATCATATGTATGTGTTAATTATCAATTTTGTTAGTAAACAGTCAGCTTTTTACATCCAGAGGTTAGTTTTTAGGCTAGACCATAATGGGGAACAAAGGGTGAAAACTTGAAATACTTGTTAGCAAAATTTGTACATTCATTGTATAAAAATCCTTTAAATGGATTTGGTGTTTAAAAGTTTGGGTACTAAGTTTTACCTTTGCAAAAATAGTTGAATATAACCAGTTAATAGATAAATGTAAAATAAAGGCCCAAAATTAAATTTTAAATCGAATGTAATGTTTACTATGATGTTTACAATGAACTCAAACACTGACACTACATATAATTCTGTTAAACTTCAGGTATTATATGCATACAACAGTATAGTTTTGTTTGTAATCACAGGTTAACAATTTCTTTTTTTTTTTTACTAATAACTCTTACATAAACCAAATGTATTAATAGACAAATGAAGTGAATTTAGTCAAACCTCATCATCTTCTACATAGAAGCAGAATTCCAGACAGTTTCCTGCACTTCAAAAAAATTTTCAGGAGAGATTTATAAGCCATTCTTACTGAAACCCATACATTGGATATACAGGTATAACTTTTATGCAGCGTTACGATAAAACCCTCTAATAGACAGTCAATTAATTTGAAATATTGACTACTGAGAGTTGAAACCAGATATTTATGTACATACAGTGCTTAAGAAAAGATAAAAATGTTTTTCTTACTATCTGTCATTAAATCAGACTAAACTTGTTTTGTTTAGCTCAGTTTGGATTAACAAAAATATTCGTACTCGTACTCGTCGTCTTCCGCTTTATCCGGAACTAGGTCGCGGCAGCAGACTCAGCAGAGACGCCCAGACGTCCCTCTCTCCAGACACCTCCTCCAGCTCCTCCAGGGGGAGCCCAAGGCGTTCCCAGGCTAGCCGAGAGACATAGTCCCTCCAGTGTGTCCTGGGCCGTCCCCTGGGCCTCCTCCCGGTGGGACGTGCCTGGAACACCTCCCAAGGAAGGCGTCCAGGAGGCATCCGGTATAGATGCCCGAGCCACCTCAACTGGCTCCTCTCGATGTGGAGGAGCAGCGGCTCTACTCCGAGCCCCTCCCGGATGGCCGAGCTCCTCACCCTATCTCTAAGGGAGTGCCCGGCCACCCTACGGAGGAAGCTCATTTCAGCCGCTTGTATCCGGGATCTCGTTCTTTCGGTCATGACCCAAAGTTCATGGCCATAGGTGAGGGTAGGAACGTAGACCGACCGGTAAATCGGGAGCTTCGCTTTTCGGCTCAGCTCAGCTCTCTCTTCACCACAATGAACCGGCACAGTGCCCCCATTATTGCGGCAGCTGCACCGATCTCCCGCTCCATTCTTCCCTTACACGAGAACAAGACTCCTCCACTTGAGGCAGGAACTCCCCTCCAACCTGAAGAGGACAAGCCACCCTTTTCCGGTCGAGAACCATGGCCTCGGACTTGGAGGAGCTGGTCCTCATCCCAGCCTCTTCACACTAAGCTGCGAACCGCCCCAGCGCATGCTGTAGGTCTTGGTTAGAGGGGGCCAGCAGGACCACGTCATCTGCAAAAAGAAGAGACAAAATCCACTGGCACGCTTGGCCTCACGGTACCCGTCGGCCGCCTCAGGAGTCCCACAAGCCAACCACAGCCGATAGGACTCCCTTCTTCAGCTTGACAGCGTCCCTTACTACCGGTGTCCACCACCGGGTTCGGGGATTGCCGCTGCGACAGGCACCGCAGACCTTGCGGCCGCAGCTACGGGCAGCAGCATTGACAATAGATGCGGAGAACATGGTCCACTCGGATTTTATGTCTCCAACATTCCCCAGAATCTGGTCAAAACTCTCCTGGAGGTGAGAGTTGAATACATCCATGGCAGAGGGCTCTGCCAGACGTTCCCGGCAGACCCTCACTATGCGCTTGGGCCTGCCAAGTCTGTCCGGCTTTCTCCTCCTCCAGCGGATCCAAATCACCACCAGGTGGTGATCAGTGGACAGCTCAGCCCCTCTCTTCACCCGAGTGTTCAAAACATGCGGCCGAAAGTCTGACGATACGACAACAAAGTCGATCATCGACCTCCTGCCTAGGGTGTCCTGGTGTCAACTGCACTGATGGACACCCTTATGTTTGAACATGGTGTTCATTATGGACAATCCGTGACTAGTACAGAAGTCCAATAACGAAACACCACTCGGTTTCGGATCGGGGAGGCCATTCATCCCGATCACGCCTCTCCAGGTGTTACTGTCGTTTCCCAAGTGGGCGTTGAAGTCCCCCAGCAGAATAATGGAGTCCCCGTGAGGGGCACTATCCAGCAACCCCGACAGGGACGCCAAGAAGGCCAGGTACTCCGCACTACCGCCCGGCCAGTAGGCCGAAATGACAGTCAGAGACCTCTCCCCAACCCGAAGGTGCAGGGATGTGACCCTCTCATCCACTGGGATAAACCCCAACACGAGTCGGCTGAGCTGGGGGCAACAAGCAAACCCACCCCAGCCCGCCGCCTCTCCCCGTGGGCCACTCCAGAGTAGAAGAGAGTCCAACCCCTCTCAAGGAGATGGGTTCCACAGCCCACGCTGTGCGTGGAGGCGAGCCCAACTATTTCTAATCAATATTTCTCAACCTCCCGCACAAGCTCAGGCTCCTTCCCCCCCAGTGAGGTGACATTCCACATCCCTAGAGCCAGCCTAAGCATCCGGGGATCGGGCCGCCAAGGTCTCCACCTTCGTCCGCCAGCCAATCCTCTTTGCACCAGTCCCTCACAGTTCCCCCTGCAGGTGGTGGACCCACTGGGAGATGGCCTCGCGTCTCTCCTTTGGGCTTGGCCCGGCCGGGTCCCGCGAGGAGCAACCCAGCCACCAGGTGCTCTCTGGCGCTCAAAAATATTTATATTTGCTAAATTTCAGAATAAGAGGAAGAATTATTTTGAATTTTGAATGTCTGAAGCTTACTAGAGAGTGTTGTCATCCACAGTAAAAACAGGCCTGGACTAACATTGGCTGAAAGGCCCCTCAGACAGGAGGAAGCCATTGCTTTAGTGGGGTAACATCACCATGATTTCTTGCATGTTTTGCTGCAATGGTCAATGTTTTGTAGCGGCCATCACAAATCTCAGTCCCATAGAAAATTTGTGCACAGATCTTGTTTTGTTTTTGCCTACTAATTAAAAAGGTCCAGTAAGAAAATAAGAGACTTTATCAATTTGTCATACTGCAGGGAGTGATTATAATTAACTGGGTCAAAACATGGGTGAGCAGAACCCCCACAAATGGAGAATCAGCTGCTCCATTTGCTTCATGGTTCAGGTGCCTATAAAAACAATCAAAGCCCTCGATATCGGATCCATCATAATGTTCCTCTGCAGAAGCATAGCACCCATTTCAGCTGGACTGTTCTCCTTCTCCCCTTTGATTTGCCATTTTATGACAACTGTAGGATGTTTACCAGACTAACCCATTTCAAAGTAATTGCTACACACTGGTAAGTTTATGACCACAGATACAGTGGGCCTTATATTTTGAAGTACACACATCTCCACCAGACTGACTGTGACAAATCGTTTTCGTTAATCCATCACTCAGCGACGTAGAATGTAGCTAGTACATCCAAGAGGAAGCTAAAACTGTGGGCTTTCAGACCTTGTTTACAGGAGTATTCTATGCAAATAATATATCCAGCAACTTGGATGGACTTACATTTACATCCTTTATAGCCACACCTTGCAGAGATCTTATAATCCAAATCCTAAAGCTCAGGGAGATTGGTGGGAAAATACATACATAAGAATGAAAAGAGTGAGAAAAATGAAGATTATTCTCAATTATTATCACAACGACAATACTTAGTATTGTACAATATTATGTTAATGTCTTGTGTTCTGTGTTTAATAATTTTATAACCTTTTGTTAACTGGAGGATATGACGCTGTAGTACAATGAGATTTTGTTTAGCATAATACCAGTAGCATATTATTGTTGCATTTTCATTTTAGAAACGTCATAGCATCTCTTCCTTCACAAAATGCAACACAGGCATGTCTGAAAAGAGCCATTCTGTCATACTTAAGAAATTGAGATGTTGCAGGAATTATAATCCAAAACCAAGTGATGAATTTCATAACTGCATAATTTGTAATAACTTTCGCTGTAGAGTGTGCTGTACAATTTGTTGACTGTAAACACTGTGATGAGATAACACTGTTATTTTTCTATTTTACTTCTTTTGTAAGGCTGAGAAGATGGTGCTTGCAGTGGGGGACTGTGTGCAGTTCAGAGAGGATGTACAGACTACTTTGGACGACCTGGTTCAGGGGCAGAAAGAAGCGCAGGCCGAGGCTACCAAAATACTGGATTGTTCTACTTCCAGAGAAGCCCAACAACTGCTGCTTGTTCATCAGGTGTTGCATGACAGAGAATTTTACCTTTGTGTTTACTCACTGTGACCCTGCATAGGCATGTTTAAATGAACTGTGTTTCACCAGCATGATATTTTTGAATGTATTCCTCTCGCCCACAGCAACAGCTAAAGCGCCTGAAGCTGAAAAGGAAGGATGTCCAGCAGCTGATCACCAGAGGCCAGCAGCTACAGTCTGAAGAGGGGCTGGGTGAGACTCTGCAGCAGGACCTGCAGAGTTTAGAAAACACTTTGAGCAAAATGGAACAAAGTATGGATTCACAGGAGCAAAACCTTGAGGTGGGCACTGGTAATAAGACAGATTATTTATAAATTTTTTGACTGGCTAACAGTATTGTTTTACAGTTTATAAAAGCAGCCCTTCACATAGTGATTATTAGATGCCAAAAGATCAGTTTGCTCATTTTAATAAAGCAATTATTAGCTTAGACGTCTAAGTCATTTGTAAACAAATTGTTAACCCTAACCTACTTTTTACTGATAGTGATTTTGCTTATTATTGTGTCCCTTGGAGCCTCTCATTGATTTATAAAGGACAATTAATATTCATGTTTTTCAACCATTGTGAATACTTTTGTATAACTATAGCTAGGAGGGTGATTTTGGTGTGTGGGGATTCTCAGGTTACTCTGGCCGCCTGGCAGGAGTTTGACAGTCAGCGGGAAGCAGTGCTTGAGTTTGTCAACAAAGCCCGCTCCACAATAGAGAGAGATCTTAACTTCAGCAGTCCAGAGAGCCTTGATGTTGAACTGGACCAGGCTAACGTAAGTTCATTTGGTAAAAAGCTAAAACAACCTGTTGAGGCGGACTCTTTTTCTTCTGAGGATTCTCATAAAACACAATGCAAACTGTACCCTTGTGTAAACAGGTGATGCTGAAGCAGTGTGAAGCAGAAGTCTTACACATGAACACCTTGCTGAAAAGAGCAACAGAAATCCAGCTTGGTGCAAAAAACAAATCATTGCTTCAACAACAAGCTTGCTCACTCATTGAACAGGTGGACAAAGTAGAGACTGGCCTGAAGAAAGAGTAAGTTTGGTCTGTTAATGATTTTGATGAGAGGTCCGGGTGTTTAGATCAGAGACTTTGTGACAATTGTATTAATAATATCATCATATTAATAATGTATTATAACACAAACAAAGTGTTTTAAACAACACAGTCTAAATTATTTACTCGTGTTCCCCCAAATCATAATCTTGGCCCTTTGTACTTACTGTACAGAAAACAATGATTTATTTGCAACTTCTCTGAGTCAATATGTCATTTTCTCCCAGGGTCAAAAATCTGGAAGAGATGAAAAATCAGTGGGATCGATTTGGAACCGGATTTGAATCATTTTCTTCATGGATATCCGAAAAGGAGAAACAGCTAGATGTTATAAAATCATCTAATTTGCCTCTTGAGGAGCAGATCAAAGCACTTAAGGTAAAGTGTGGTTAAACATTACGCTACAGTTCTCTGCAACCACAAAAATAGCACTCTACATTGAAAATCAATGTCACTTTAAGCACACGTTACTCACGTCACGATCCCATAGATCTACAGATTTTCATTTGTCAGAGTTTGTCTGAAATCCTTTGTTCCACACCCTGTCATGTGTCTGTCAAGTTAGTGCTTTGTGAGCACCCAAATGGCAACAGGAAATTGCCTGACGCATGATGGAGTGTGGAATAAAGGATTTAATAATGGGAAAACGTACGATACACAAGGAGAACACGTACGAACCATACAGAATTCAGACAAAAGTACAATTACAAAGTCCATGGATCATGACAACTCATCTACTGGTAGACTGTGTCTGTGTTTCACATCAACATTGTCCTGAACACAAAGTAGGACAAAATGATCAGAATTCATGTACAGATGGATGAAGCTAACCGCAAAACAACAACCATAAGCTTACAGCCAGAGCTACAATCAAACGGTTTAACAAATTAATTTGTAAATGGCATAGACAAAGTTCATTTCATTCCACTTAACAATCATTCACCACTTTGTGTGGATGTGTGTCATGAAATCTCATAATCGACCGAAATGGGTTGTGATGTCATAAAATTGTGTAAATATATCTTGCTAGTTTTAAGTAAACCAGAAATGAGGCATTGAAGCATGGCCATTTCTATATAACCAACAACGTGAGAGAAAATGTGTCAAGATTTACCTTAACTACTAAAGTTAGAATAAACCTCAATTACATTTTTCATTAAAGTACTGACTGTCTTTTAGGCTTTTTTTTAGAAAGGATTGTGTAAACACTCTGGTGCTAACTTTATGTGCATTTGTTTTATTTTGCCCCCCTAAGCAGGTTTCAAAAATCCTGAACAAAACTTGCTCTTCACATGGAGATTATAGAAGATCTTGCTTTACCTGACTTGACTTTGTTATGGTTTTGCACATCAGGGTGTTGGAACAGAACTTCAAGATCGAGCTGCGTTTTTTTCCCAGCTGGAGTCAGACTCCCAGGCACTGGCCCAGTTTGTTTCTTCGGGCGAGGCAGCTCGCATTAAGGCCCGTCTGACCCAAATTGGCAGGTACTGGGACGAGCTGAAGGAGAGTGTTCAGCATCTTGATGGGCAGCTAGAGGAAAGCTCTTCTCACCAGCAAAAGTTCAAACTGAACTTGAATGAGGTTGATATATTTACCATTAGTCTTACAGGATACCCTTCGGAGTTGGTATTGGCATACATAATGTTTTGATCTTGCTTCTCTTTAAGGTACAAGCATCTCTTTGTGAACTTCATGCAAAGCTGGAGAATCCAATTAAATCCTGCACATCATCATCTGAGACTTACAAAGCCCTTCAGAACCACATGGTTTGATATTCTGCTTTCTTCGTTTTGAATAAAAACAGATTATTTTGTTGAAGTAATGGACTGCTAGTTGTTTTTTCATTTGCTAACATCAGTTAACAGGCAGTGTTGGTGGCTAAATGTCTTGTGTTGTTACCTAGGATGTCTGTCAGTGTCTGGAGCAGCTAAAGGGCAACTTGCTGTCGCTGTCAGCAAGTGCCAGACGAATCAGTGACAAGGAGCATGCAGTGAGGGCTGTGACTGAGCTAAACACCAGCTATGAGCAGGACCTGGAGGAGGCAAAGGACAAGCAGAGCACTTTGGAAAATCTTCTTTCTATGTGGCAAAAGTAAGAGTTTGTGAATATAAACCTAACCTGTGCAGTCGTTATATTAATTCTATGGGTGGGCAAAATGGCAGAAATGATATACCACATTTCCTACAGTGAATCATGCTCATATTTTACACCCATTGACCTTTTTCATATTTCTCATCATTACAACCATAAACTTTTGTGTATTTTACTGAAATTTTATATGACAGACAAACACAAATATCGCAAAAGTGTGATGCGCATTAGTATTCGGCCCCTTTCTCTATGACTGGCCAACACAAAAGTTGCCACCAAAAAAAAAAAAGGTCACACACTCTAATATTTCGTTGGACCGCCTTTAGCTTTGATTTCGTCATGCTTTTGCTGTGGCATTGTTTCGATAAGCCTCTGCAATGTCACAAGATTTATTTCCACCCAGTGTTGCATTGATTTTTCACCAAGATCTTGCATTGATGGAACAGGGTAAACCTGGATTCATCAGACCATATGACCTTCTTCCAAAGCTCCAGAGTCCAATCTTTATGCTCCCTAGCAAATTGAAGCATTTTTTTCCGGTTAGCCTCACTGATTAGTGAGTTGTGCTTGTAACTTCAGAAAATGTGAAAAAGTTGGTAACTGTAACACCTGAAGTACACTTAGTTCCAGCCTATATGGAAAACAGCATTTTAATTTAAAAGATGAAGAAAACACTCAGGCAAATTCCACTCTTTGTACATAAAACCTGGTTTATAAAACCAAATGAAAAGAAGGAAAATAAAATGTATGTCTGTGCAACAGCATAGAACAGCAATAGACAATCTGCTTGATAAATTACGTATTTTTTTTGTCTGCTTTGGAAGATTGGAAACACACTGTAATCCTTTACAATCTAAAGTCATATCGCTTCTTCAGGCTTAATCTGAATACACAAGCACAGTAAAGCTAACGGTGTGAACTAAGATTTAAATCCAACAGTTTAAGACATCAGTGTCCCTTTTCTGCATCAGGTTTGAGAAGCAGCTGTCAAACTTTGTATCCTGCCTGGAGAGAAGTGAAACTGCATCCAAACCAGAAAGTCAGTGTCTATCTGCTGACAAAGCCAGAATACGCACTGAGATGCAGGATTTGCAAGTACAATAAACAGTTAATGTACATCTAAACAATATAGCTATGACTTAACCCAAAAATATGTCCAATATTTCATAGAAATGTTGATGTTTCTTTCAGGCTCTGCAACTGGAGGTACAGTCCCTGAAGAAGGCTCATGATGTCTTGGCATCTCTGGGAACAATGTTATATCCAACAGCGCCGAAGGAAAACACTATAAAGCTAAAAGATGAGCTTAAGACTTTGCAGCAAAGGCTGCTTGTCCAACAGGATGTCATCCCTCAAAGGTACTTTTTATAAATTATATTTGATAATATTCTTTTTCACTCTTGCATCACAGTGAGGGAAGGGAATGTTAAAAGAGTTCAACGCCAATGTAATAAAACGTGAAGCATTAGTTTGAAGCCACTTTGTCTCCCAGGATTACAGAGCTGCAGAGCCACATTTCCTTGGTGGAGCAGTTTGACCAGGTTCTTCTTAAATTCTCTGAGTGGAGTGAGACCACACTCTCTAATATGCATACAGCTTCTCAGATCAACATTGCCAACCTACAGGGCTCTGTCACTCAAGTAAAGGTAAGATCCAGGATGATTTTTTTTTACTAGAGATGCACCAATGAGAATTACGTTTCTGATTTTCGATTTCTGTTTTTTTTTTTTAAACTCTGACAGGCTGATTTTGATTTCTCTTTAAGGACTATAATAAAAATAAATGACAAAACCGTTAAAACAATTTTTTCTAGCCTTCCTGCCATGAGCAGTCATTTATTTATGTTAGGACCAGAGGTGACATTACACTGTTTTGTCAGAGAGAAGCAGCTGTAATAAGGGTTTTGCTCATTTTAAAAAAATTACTTTTAAATAAGTACAAAATGTTCACAGAGGTGTCATTTTGAACTAGCTTTAGCACCTTATATTAGTGATTGCCATGGTTAGTGCGGCTAGCATTACTAAAACAGACGTCTTTATGTGTATGTTCTATTGTTCCTTAGTTATAGAACATGCTGATAAAACAAAGTAACTTTGCTGTACATCCAATCAGCCTTCCTGTTACTTGCTAAATGTCTTGCTCTCTCAAAGCCTGAATGAACTGGAGACATGATTTTAAATGTCAAACAAATGAGGGCTCCCTTTGAATTCATCTTAAACACTTGATACTGAAAATAATGAACTTACTCTGAGTCTTTTCAACTTGGTAACATAATCTGCACAAGTTAGTGTTGTTGTCAGCAAGACCTGGTAGTGCTATGTCTGGTGCATTCAATGCTTGGAAAAATAAAGAATATTTTTGTTTCCAACTGACTAGATGAGGCTGATTAAGATAAAAATCTTCCAGGTTCTGGCTACCAGACCGTTTCTCAGTGCATCTATTTTTACAGATTTAATAGTTACTGCTTCCCTTCACAGCCCCTCAGATAATATTGTGATTCAGATCATTAATCTTTATTTCTTTGCTTTAACAGGAGACAAGGTTGGCCCTACAAAAGCAGTCCAGTGTGAAACAAAGCTTAGAGGAGCAGGCTGAGAAGCTCTGCAAGATCTGTGAGCCTGCTGATGCGCAGATCCTCCATAACAGAGTAGAAAGCTGTCTCCAGTCTTACCATGAGGCTCAGCATTTAGCTGAGCTGCAGTTAGAGTCCTTGGAAAAACTGCAGGCTTTCTTGCAGACCCACAGCGCGGTGGCAGGAGTGTTACAGGGTCTTAGACAGACTGTGGAGAGCGCTGGGAGCTGGGACCGTGGAAGGGTAGAGGAGCTGCAACAAGAACTTGGCACTTTTATTCCTGATATTAATGAGTTGGAGACTTCAGCTGTCAATCTGGACAGCAGTCTTTGTAAAGGTCACCTCCACATTGGTGTTGAAGAGGGTTCTCGTAAGTCATGCCGCATGCTGGCTGATTCACTCAGTGCTGAGTTAGACACAGTAAGGAACTTGCTTGGTACGAAGCAAAGCGAAGCCGAGGCCCTGGGTGTTCTGTGGACGTCATTTCGACAGCGAAAAGAGCAGCTGCTCAAGGCTGTGGAGGACATTGAGGAAAAAGCTGACCACCAGACCTTCAAAGATCCCAGCTTGCATGGTCTGCAGCAACGGTATGGTGAAAATAAAGTTTCATAAAATTCAACTGCAGTGTCTTATAAAAGTAGTCCTACACCATGAACTTTCTCATGATTTTTCAGATTACCACCATTAACTTTAGAGCATTTTATAGTGATTTTATGTGATGGAGCAACACAGAGTAGTGCACAATTGTGGAAGAAAAGTGGTTCATTGTTTTCAAGTTTAAAAAATCTGAAAAGTGTGGCATGCACATTGTTTTGTTTTGTTTGTCTGGCATGTTCCTGTTATTCATGATTTTGTTTGCTCACTAATAATTTGTCAGTAAAAACAACATAATGTGCCTCTGTTTCTCAGACTCCGGTACTTTAACCAGTTAGAGGATGAGCTGCAGTCACACCAGCATGAAGAGCAGTGGCTTAGGGACAAGGGCAACCAGCTGGCCCAGAGAGACGCAGAGCTGGCTGGAGAGGTTTTGAGGGAAATTAGTCTGCTGGAGACAACATGGGAGGACACAAAGAAGCTCATAACGGAGAGGTACTGTGGCAAGGCAAAGGAAGTGTTGTCACGATTTTAAGCTGTTTTTACAGATAGTGAAATAAAGTGTATCTTTTTAACATTTTACCTTTTTTTTTCAGACAAGAACAATGTATTGTCCTTGCTGAGCTTACACGAGAATACCAAACCCTGAAAACCACCATCAGTGGCATTATTGAGAGTGCTGAACCTCTGCTGGACATAAGCTCTGTTCTGAAGGATTATGAGGAAGCCAAGAGATCACTAACCAAGGTTTGACAAAAGAACTGTTAAGATTGGTGTTTTGTGATAAAACAATTGATTCATTGTCTCTCTATTAATACATTTTACTTTGTCCACTTTCTTTAAAGCATGAATCACTAAAGACAGAGATAGGCGGCAAGCAACAGGAGCTGGATCAGTTTTCAGGCAAAGGAAAACAGCTCGTGATTGAACTGAAGAAGATCCCAGAGTGTGACAGTGAAATGATAAAGAAAGATATGGAGAAAACTGTTGATCACTGGCTGGATGTAAGTTTGTCTTAAAGATACTTCATGATCAATACAGTGTGCTAATATTTTAGTTACTAGCAGATAGTTAAAAAGGCATTTGAAGCAAGTTAATAGGAAAACAGCATAACTTTTGTCTTTTAGTCACGATGACTAAACATTTGTGTCTGTTTTTTGCCACACTTCCTTCAACATAAATGAAATAAAGCAGGGGCAACTTTCTGTGTAGTTTGTATGTCAACTCTTTTTAAACTTATACCGTCGTCACTTTCATTGTGGCCTGATATACACCAAAGATGTTATATGCAAGATATAAACAGACTGCCATCTTGGGTGCTTCATTTGATCCCATTTAATTCTTCTCCAGATGTCTGAGAAAATAGATGACAACATTGATCGCCTCCATCATAGTTTGGAACTGTGGGGCGACGTGCGCAACCTAAGTCAGGACATTGAGGGTTGGACAAGCAGTTGTGTGATCGAACTGAATGAAATCCTTAACAATTTCAGCAATAGTCAGAAGGTGTCAGCAAGGCTCTCTGGGCTACAGGTACATTATGAGATTCAGGGGTCTTAGAAGATCTGGGGAATTGTTTTCCTCTGATAAATCAGGATCTGTTGTTAATGCATGCATCTAAACATGCTTTTCTGGTTTTATCTACAGGAAGAAATTCGAGAGAAGGACCAGAAACTTGATCTCCTCCAAAACAAAGTGTCCGAGCTGACTAAGAGCTGTCACAGTGAAGAAACTCCAGCTAAATTGCAGGTGTTTAATAACAAAAGGAAATACGATTTTATTTCTTATTAATTGTTATACAAATAACACTGCATTTGCTTTCACTGACCAAGACATACTGAATGCATTCCGACCTGCAAAAATAAATAAACAGAGATCAGAGATTTGCAACCAAATGCAGTGCCTTTCAAAATCTTTCACCCGTCAGAAACATTTTGACGGATTTTCTGTAATAACTACAACTATTAGCATTCAGGATGTTTCTTTCTTGCCCTTCTGCTGTGAACACTTATTAATTATTTTTGTTAGGAGTGTATGTGTGTGTGCAAAATGTACACACACACACACATACACTCCTATTTTATTTTATTTTTACTATTTTTTTAAACCAAAGACAAAATGGTAATGTAGGGGACATATTACATTGTCTTTGTCATCTTAATTGACAATTAGCAGAATTAGTGCATTAAACATTAATCTCCGTAGCTCTTAAGGTCATGACAAAAAAGAGGAGACACACCGATTTCAGCAGCCAAATATTTTTTTTTATAAACTTAAGTTTAGACAAAGCAAACAATTAACCAAGAACAATTAAATTATTGCCTGACATCAGTAAATTAGGTTCTGGATTTCAGTGTTTATGGAGGAGTGAATATGCAAAAACCCTATATGCCCAAACAGGCATATAACCAAACCAAAGCAATCCAAACCAAACCAAATACCTGGACTGCCTGCTATAGAGAGAGCAAGGACAGCCACTGGTATGAGGAGCAGCCAAGTTTAAATAGACGGGGATCAATAGGCCCAGATGTTCCCAGTCAGCAGTCGACTTCTTTCATGTGATTCCATCCAAATCACATGATCCATAACAGACAGAAGTTGAGAGTTTTAAAGAATTAAACAGAGCAACTATGCTATTTTACATTCAGCTTTTCTTGGATCTATTGAAGTCAGCTCCCGGTCATTTGCCCTTTCGCTAATTCCACAAAATGTCCCTACAGCGAGTACAAATTAACAGCTTGTGGCAGATGGCTCCTTTTCATTCCTAAAAAAGCTGAATTTTAAACATCCAAACCTGTAAAAGTACAAAATGGCAAAGCAGCATAATGACCAGCACCCAACAAAGGGCCTGATCCTCAAAAGATTTGCGCAAAGCTGTTTGTGTCAGCAAAGCTGATCTACTGACAAGGTGGTAATTGGATTGCGTGTGCAAAATCAGCGGAACTGCGGGTACAAACGTTTAGCGTGGCTGCCTTGATGAATATGCAAAACATATGATAATGATCCAAATGCACAAATTCATGGGAGGAGGATATGCAAATGTCATCCCTTACCACCCGCAATGCGATTTTCAAAACCTAAAACGATTTGCAGGCGCAATTTTTACGTGTGGATTTAGCACGTTGGATATGCAGGTGCTAACTGGGACGCAAAAATGTCTGTTGTCACTTTGGCCAGAAGGAGGTATAGATAGAATGACAGATGACTGGGAGAAAGAATCTTCTGTACATATGCCAACAGATTTGGGTTGTCAAAAATAAAAATCTTAAAAATAGATGATTCTATGTAGGATTATCTAAGCTCTGATTTGGAGCCAATCACAAACCAAAGCCATGCTATTTCTCCTATGGTAAAACTCCTTGCAACACTTCAACATCATTCCAGCGTAACGTCGCTGTCAGTGATCATCTGCTGAACGCGCACAAACCTGATCATGGCAAAATGTGCACATAACTGATCAAGCGCACACAGCCTGCAATCGCACATCATGCAAAAGACCCACTGTGCTTTGATGTTGATAATATAATTAATAGGAAAGAATTAAAGACATTATAAGGCAGATTAAATCTTTCATTTGCAAACTGGATACTAAAATCACTTCTTAGGAAGTGAAAAATCACCATTTTAAGGCAGCTTTTCCATGTGGTGACAAAGACAGTGTATGCTTTAACCTTGTCTTGATCAGTTTGATTATGTTGTTTAAATGTGAACATATGCCAGGGGACAGTATTGTTTATGCAGTTAAAAATTAATTTGTGTCACCCAAAAACAATTTAAACAATCAAACATGTTGAATATTGTTCAAATATTGGCAAAACAAACAAAACAAATTTAGTAAAATCATTGGAAAATTTATTTTTATAAATGTTCGATTTAACTTTTTTGCAGGACAGTTATGTAACTCTATGTTTTAAAATTAGCAAAGCTATAACATACAGATTGCCAACTATTACAACAATCTATTTTTATGTTGCTAATATTACGCTCAGGCTTAAATATTGTGGCTGTTTATGATAAATTCCGAACTCTTCAAACATATACTCTCACAAAAACAACAGAACCCGGTGAGTCTCCGAAAAGAAATAAAAGATTAAAGGAGACAAATTAATTAACAGACATATTTATCTTTTGTATTGTTAATATTGATTGTCCAATTTGTTGCGAGTTATGTTGTGCAAGATAAGAGAAATAATCTCATCAGGGCAGAAGACAAACCTGCTGTGAGTAGCACAACAAAAGTTAACTAACTGTAACAGTCCAGAAAAGCAAGGGCCGAACAGAACAGAAGGAAAAAATCAGCAACTGGATCATTTATAATAATTCAGCGTAACAATTCCTGCATATTTCTAGCACCACAGCAGAGAATCTGTTTGCTTTTCCTCTTGTTCCAGCCAGTAGCACATGCAATCTCTTAATTTAATTAGGGCGGTCTGTACCTATTATCCATTGCACGCGCAATCTTTGAAAATCGCAAGCAACATGCCCACTTATTGCATGTACAATTTATTTATAGTACACACAAACTAGTACCCGCTATTTGGGATCTTTGAAGATCAGGCCCAAAGTGTAGCTCTTTGTTGTAGCAGGCTGAATGACATGGAAATAAGACTCCTTTCAAATTGTTTCATGTACTTTTTGTTTTTCTTCTGGCTGTTTTTAATCACCTAATACTGAAAATAGCCGGTCCTACTGGCCTACTGATGCGTAAATAAATAAAATGTAAAATAATGACCCACTCCTTTTTACAACACAATCTCACACAGGTGTTGGAGAATGACCTACGGAAGAAGATCAGCACTGTTCAGATGCTACATGAGCAAGTCCGAGGAAACCTCAGTGACTTCAGTTCTCAACGTAAACAGCTGGAAGACTACATCTCACAGATGTCTGCGTGGCTGAAAAGCATGGAAGACTCTTTGGTTTCCTCTCCAACAGGATCAGATCCTGAGGACATCTGCAGAGTAAAGGTGCAACATAAATAAGTGTCAGAAATTAATAAAACAGTTGAACAGACCTTTGGCAGAGATTTTTAAGTCAAAAACATGAACTAAATTTATGAACATGTTTGGCAGGACCTTCAGAAAGAGCTTCAAAATCAACAGGGAAGTATAGATTCGACCAGGGAGAGCCTAAACAACCTGTGCAGAAAATATCCCTCTGAGGAGCTGGCCAGCTTAGGATCGTCTCTTACCGACCTCATCAAGACTTATGAGTCTGTGAACCAGCTTTCTGCGAGGACACTGAGCTCATTACAAAACTGTCTTCAGCAACAGTTCAATGGTAAGACATAAAACTGAACAGAGCTTTATTTATATACATTTCTTAATGAAAATCCATCCATCTAAAATGCTTCCTGCTTATAAAAGAAAAAAAGTATTATTTGTGCTGTCAAGAATTCGATTGTTAATTTGATTATTGGACTTACAATTAGAGTAAATCAAGGTATGATGTGAATTAGCAACATTAGACACAATAGTATTAAGACAATTTTTCCAGTCTCAGCTATGTAGATTACTTAATTAATGCCATTTCTCAAACATGGTTTTGAAAATGAATTACAGTATATGTTTTTTTGAACAACCATTGCTTTAATATCGTCACAGTGTTTCATATACAGCTAAATACCGCAAAATCACTCTGCTTCAGTCCTTCTGTTTGCAAAATATCACAAAAGGTTTTGAAGGAGTCAGACAAAGTGTATACTAGGACAAAGAACTGATGATTAGATTAGTGGTGATGCTACATCCTGGATCCAGGATTTTTTGGAAGGATTCTTTATTATTGCCAGAACATGGAAGGACAACTTGGAGTTCCTACATGGTTCCTCATCCTGTCAGCAGCTGGCACACAGTGGCCTTGGTGGAGGTCTGCGCTCTCTGACCGGTTTTCTAGTGAAATATTTATTCATCAGCTGTTATTTATTAATTATCTACATGAATCATTTAGTTCATTGCTATATACTTGAAATATATAAACAAGATTTCTAATTTGAATGATTGTAACAAAAAATAAATAAATAAATATATATATATATATATATATATATATATATATATATATATATATATATATATACATACAAAGGTTGCTCATTTGCATTCCATTACTGCCTTATGTCGTGAAAACGCAACAAACAAAAAATTACAAATGTCACTTGTTGTTTATTTGGGTGTTTTAGTAGAAGAAGACATTAGTAAGTTGGAGTGTTTTTTATTGCACTACCTGCCTTAGATATGGAATATTTAGAGGGTTTATTAGCCAACATCCACATATCCATGCATCTGCTGAGCTAGCACTTCGACTTTTAGAAACCTGAGATAGATCAAAGTCTGACCACTAGGTGGTGGTGAAATACGTTTAGTAGGATTCTTAGTTTAGGCTGCAAAAGTGCATTAGGGGCATTTGGAGGGGAAAAAATAGTGGATGTTTGGAGTATTTATATTTTTTGGCTTTTCCATTACAGAATAAAGTTTAAATTTAAGTTGAAGTTGAAGAAAAAAATCTAAATGTTGACAGAAAAGTTGAAATTTTGTTGCATGATTAAAGTTAAAATATTGAGAGTAAAGTGGAAACAATATCTTGAAGACAAGGTGGAATGCTGAAACTGCTGTTTTCTTTCCAAGCGGTTTTAGAATCCATCAGGATAGCCAACATGCTGATTAAGTGTTTGCAGGATGTTTCTATGCTAAAAAAAGAAATAATTTCTTTGTTAATAAATCTTATTCTAAAGTACAAACTTACAAGCTCATTTACACAAGGCATCCATGCCAAGTCCCAGGTCATTGCTATACATACACTATCTTGGCTGTAACCAGTTTGAAGCAAATTAATTATATTCGTCCATAACAGTTTTATATATTTGTCTGAATGTGGTTCAAATTGAAAATATTTGCATTTATTTGCATCTTCAGACCTTGTCCAGGAGTTCCATCACTGGCTTTCAGAGCAAAGGGAGATTGTGAAAGAATGCTCTGATCGATCCGGAGACACTCAAATAGTGGAACGTAAACTGCAAAAACTCAAGGTGATACAGTCTATCTTTACTCATCTAAAGTAAAATACAATGAGGAAAGCATGTTGCAACACTTCATATTGATGCGGTCTGTGTCTTAGGGCGCGATGGATCGCGTGGAGGAAGGTGAGATACGACTAAAGCAGGTCTGTGAGGAAGGAGAGAAACTTCTTCTTCATCTTCCCAAAGCCAGTGCTGGGCAAGTCCAGCAACACCTTTCATCCATCCAGCAGGACTGGGACAGCTTTGTGGAGCAGTGTAAACAGAACCAGCAGATCCTTGAGGACAGTGCGTCCCTCATGAAAGGGTACCAGACTAAACTAGTTGTATAATACTGTTTGTGAATCTACCATTTTTAAGCAAGACCTTGTTAAAACCTTTATAGGTTTGAGGGTCGCCTCAAGAAGCTCAGGTGGTGGTTGGAACACATGGAAAACAGAATGACTACAGATCTACTTGAAGCGAAACAGCATGGTTCTGAAAGAGCTTTGATTGAACAAGTGGAGGAATACCAGCAAGAAGTTCTCAAAGAAAGGTGTTTAAGCTGTGTATATTTAAGGAAATGAGATTGATTCATTTTTTTCTAACCTCAAATAAATCCATTCTTTATGAATCCGGATGACACCAGTTCTTTTGACTCCCCCTCTAATAATTTATGAATGTAACGCAGGGATTCGTTTGAGCGTCTCTGTCAGGAAGGGCAAGCTCTGAACGAAGGCGGACGAGGGGACGGCAGCGAGACAAGAGTCTCAGCTCATCTGCAGTCCCAGCACCAGGCCTTGTTGAGGTGTGTGAGGGAGAGGCTTCGCAGTTGCCAACTCACTTTACAAGAACAGCAAGCCTTTGAAGAGTCTCTGCACACTACCTGGGTCTGGCTTAATGGGGTGCAGGAGCGTCTGACTTCACTTAATAGCACTGTTGGCAATAAAGAAACTCTAGAAAAAAGACAAGTACTCATACAGGTCAGTAAGCAAAGCCATACCCTGCTCTTTTTGTGGTTTTTTTTGCAGAATTTATATCGTTTGAATGGGTGTACAGTGGGGTCATAGTTCCTTTTCCATTTTTCTAAAAGGATATCCTGCTAATGAAGGGTGAGGGTGAAGTGAAACTCAACATGACCGTAGGAAAAGCAGAACAGGTTTTAAAACACAGTAGGATTGAGGAGCAGGAAACAATATCTTCGCAGCTCCAGAACCTAAAGGATGCATGGGCCAATATGCTAATGACTGCAATAAGCTGCCACAGGTATGACATATGTTCTCCTTCTATAACTATGAGAAAGGATTTTAGAGGAGACTGTTAACTGTAACAGAGTACTTTGTATGGTATTCACACCCTTTAGCCTTTTTTAGTTTTTGCCACTTTAAAACCACATTTAAATGAATGTTATTGGGCTTTCATATGGTAGACCACTGTGAAGCAAAGGGGAATTATAAAGTTGAGGGAAAAGGTTAAATAGGCTTCAAATTTATTTACAAATACAATTTTTAAGTGTCACATGCATTTAAAATCAGTCTTTTTTACTCTGATACCTCTTAATGAAACTTCAATCAACCGATTGTCTTCTGAAGTCACCTTTTTCGTTAATAGGCTTCCTGTGAGTGCAACTTCATTTCAATATAAATGCAGCCTTTTTCTGAAGGTTCCTCATTAGTATCACATGAGAGAGAAAACTGATACTGTCTGCACATCTCCCTGAACACACCATTCCCACTGTAAAACATGATGGTGGCAGAATCATGCTGTGGAGATGCTTTTCTTCAGCAGGGACTGGGAAACTGTTCAGAGTTGATTGGAAGATCAATGCTCTGCAACACTGAAAGAAAAAACTGTTAGAGGCTGCAAAAGACTTGGAAGAAAAAGGTTCACCACACTAACCCTAAACATACAGCCAGAGCTACAATAGAATGGGTCATATCAAAGCATATTTATGTTAGGATGGCCTAGTTAAAGAACTAAATTCAATAAGAATTTTGTGGCAAGACATGAAATCTTTAGGTATTTTTGCAAAACTGGAAGAGACATTCACCAAAAGTCTTGGAGCCGTAACTGTGGCAAAGAATGGGCAGAAATTGCAGCTACAAATGCAGTGAAAGTGGTTTGAAAAATGTTTTGTTTTTCTTCCACATTAGCCCCTATTCCACCAAAAGTCCCAGGATTTAAATACCTTTTTTTTTCACGCGGGTAAAAGGAACCCTGGGTAATTTGTGTTCTACTTATGCCAAATCTGGTTTTCTGTGTGCGTTATGTTGAGCTTAGACTGTCTTGCAGCAATTCTGGTGTACACCCGATTATTCTGTGTTGCTGACTCAAAGTCCTGCTGGATGTCTTCATCAGCAAAAATGCTCAAAAGAGCCTGGACCTCGTCGTCCGACCAACTATCGTATGTCCTCTTCCTTTGGTTCATTCTTGATCATAATTAGTACGCTTAAATATGAATCTCTTATAAAGTAGAAAACAACAACAAGCAGGTCCTAAATATGGCAGGTGAGCGCAAGCCTGAACATTGCAAGAAAGGGTCCACAAATCATTGCTGCTTGCCCCTCAACAATCTCGGGGTAATCTGAAAGTCAGACTGCCATACCAGGACCTTTTTATCAGGGAAAGTGTGGTCCTTTGAAATTGAAATTACTCAGGTAAAATTGTGTCAAAATGCGTGAAGGGCTTGCAAAATTACAAAATACTGGGGAATGATTGAAAGTCCCTTCTTTGCAAAAAGGGGCTTTTGTGTTGGTCTATCACATAAAAAATACATTGAAGTTTGTGGTTTAAACTTGACAAAATGTGAAAAAGTTGAACAAGTAATAATTCTTTTGGAAGACACTATAACACGTATTTGTTGTGTCATAAGCAGTACTGCACTAATTAACATATTATCATTATTCAGTCGCCTGGAGTGGACCGTTGCCCAGTGGACCACCTTTCAGGAAAATAAGAGCCAACTGCAGCAGTGGATGGAGTTTGTTGAGCAGGAGGTTGGGATGACTCAGCCTCAGCAACCAGGCCTCAAAGAGAAGTGTGCCTTACTTGAACGATTACGGGCCATTCAAGCTGATGTGGACACTCATGCGGCAGCTTTGTCACACCTAAGTGAGAAAGCAGTGGAGATGAATGAAAAAACTGGTGACCAAACATTTGGACCAGAGTCAAGGGCAGAGTTCCATGCACACTTTGCTGATATATCAGCTGTCATCAAGGTAATTTAGATTCAGATCTATGGGAAGCAATGTTTGCAGATTGTAAATTCTAGATGTTTTCTGGGGGGCTGGTACATGAAGAAACTGCATCACATTGGATCAAACTTTGTCACATTAATGGTTCAAAACAAAAGGTCTAGAACGTGACAGGTGTAGTATAAGACTGTTTAGAAAGTATTCCAAAAAAGTATTCAAAGATTAGGGAAACTCAAATTTATGCACTGGAAACCACATGAAACCTGACAATAGTGGTGACAATGAACTGGAAAAATGCAACTTGACCTCAGGAACTCTGTAACAAAGGAAGCACTTATCAGTGTGCTGGTGGTGTGCAGCAGCATATGGAGCACAGTCTCTTGGTAGATGGGGTTTGTGCTCAATTACAAGCAACGCATCGGTGGCCCCGAGGCCGATGCTTAAAGAAGTCACAGTTTCCAAAGGTCATCATTTTGTTTTCATAGTTGAAAGTCCTTTTAACGAGATGCTAGAAAAAATGCTGGAGTGACTGGAATTTTCTCTGGCTGATGGGAGTATAAAGAAACACAGCGCTCCCACATTTTTATGCACACTGCTGGTCAGCTGACTGAAAACAAAGCCTACACTTTCCTCTGCAAGAAAGACACCTTTGGTTATTCTGAAATATTTTCACTCACAAAAAAAACAACACCGACTGTCGAGGTGTGTAAATAACAGAATGCCACCCATTACTTTTAATCAAACAGTTGGCGGTCTTACGTGGCTGACTGCTGAGTTGCTACCTGAGCAGAACCAAAAAGAAGTCAAATATTCTCCACAATAACTTGTAAATTATTGGGAGTTAGATACATTAGTGTGTTAATATTTTGTGTAAATACTGCGATACTTTGAAAGCATGTTATGTTTACAGAGGGTTACTGTGGATAATCTCACTCTGACCCATGCCTAATAGTAAGTAGTCTGTTATTAGCTGAAAACTCTCATCATAGTTAGGTAAACAAACAATGAAACTGTCCTAAATACAATGTGATTTATTTTATCTCCTCATTATGAAAAGTAAGTCCCCATTTCATTAGTAAACATTTGCATATCTGTATTTAATAAGAATTATCTTCATCATTAGATTCAAACAACCTGAGAAGAAAATGTGACATAATGTAGACATTGTCTATTATCCAATGTATAGTAATAACATATAATTTTTTCCACAAAGGGCAAAGTGCAGTCCATGCAAAAAATCGTGTCTGAGCATGAGCAGTACCTCGATGCTGTAAGAGACTTCAACGACTGGCTGATTTCAGCAAAAGAGGAACTTCAGCGCTGGTCTGACCTGTCAGGAGACTCAGTCAGCGTTAAAAGAAAGCTTTCCAAAATACAGGTAACAAAAGAGCAAACTGGGAAAACTTTAAATCATTTTTTGACTCAGACTAGTTCTGAGAATCCTTGATGAGGTATGTAAGAGATCTGCCTCTCATGTATCATTTTAATTGAAGTGTGTAAAATTATTAAGATGATTGTTATTAGTTTCTTGACTGCTTGTCTTCATCTTACCCTTCACAGTAATTAGAATTCGATGTGAAAACCTGAATGCAGCTCCAAGAGAAATCTGTTGCAGACTAGTTGGGGCTGCTGTCAAGATACTATGTGTGTTTACTGTATTACATTTTTAATTTGCCTCTTCTTTTCACAGGAGCTCCTTGACTCTAAGCAGCGAGGCAGAGAGAGGCTGAACCGTGTTCAGAGATATGGGGCAGTGGCAAGAGATTACACAGGTTCAGGAGGATACGAGGCGATGGAGCGAGAGGAAGCAGCACTCTTGTCATCATGGGAACAGTGGGAGCGTGCAGCTCTTCAGACACGTGCCAGTCTGGAGACGGTACTCTCACAGATATCCAGCTCTGAGCAGGAGTTCAGTAGTCTGTCAGCACAGCTGGAGCAGGATCTACAGGATTTCAGCCGTCAGCTGCAGGGTTGCCGACTTCGACTGGGCCAGGCAGAGAAGAAAAATGAAGGAGAGGAAGCTGTTAAAGGCTGGCAAATGGCAAAGGTAGGTCCGCCTGTACAAAACGTTATGGACATTATGGACATGTGACAGTCTTCATTACACATTTGTTCTATGTGCAGGAGACTTTGGATGAACTCATCAAAGCTGAGGCTATGTCTGATCGTCTGAAGACTCAGCTCAATGATCTGTGCCGATTCTCCAGAGAAATGGCCACTCTGTCTGAAAGAGTGTCTGCACTTATTAAGGACTATAATAGGTCAGACAAATGCAATTAGTTTTTTTTTTTTTAGATCTAACACTTCATAATGCTTTACCCATTTTTACAACCACTGAAATACTTTTCAGTAGGCCTACAAACTAAATCATCTATAGTACAGGTCTGAGCGATATGGAAGGAGTTCCAGAAGAAGGTTGTTTTGAAAAGAAAGCCATAAGAAATCTCATTTAAACTTTGCTACATGTCACGTTGGAGACGCAAGTACCAGAAAGTGCTCTGGTCAGATGAGAACAAAATTGAACTTTTGGTCTTCAAACACTTTATGTGGCCAAAATCTAAAACTGCACATCACACTAAATTTACAATCCACACTGGGAAACATGGTGGTGGCAGTGTTGTGCAATGATAATGCTTTTTTTTTTAAGTATGATGAAACTAAGTAGAGTTCAGTCCTGAAAAAAAAAACCTATCAGAGGGTGCAAAAAACCTGAGACTTGGGGGAGGTTTACCTTCCAGCAGCACAACAATCCTAAAATATGCAGCCAGGATACAACAGCTACACTGGACTTTAAATTAAAGGATGTTTATGTTTTAGAGTGTAAAGACCAGACCCAAGTCTAATTGTGATTATGTGGCAAGACTTAAAATCAGATGTTAACAGATGTTTTCCATCAATAATGACAGGAAAAAGACAAGTAAATAAATTACTTTGTTTTTTATTTAGATAAACCTCAATGGCGTATTTCTAAAGGTCGTTTTCTGTGTTCAGTAAAGCGTATTGACATCCATTAAACTTGTTTAACAAACCACACTTGAAGAAATCACAGATGACAAAGTTATATGTAAGATAGGTAAATCATAAGGATTTACAAATGATTCTGTCTGTTGGCTGTTATATTTAAAAAAATGTTACTGCCTTTTTCCAGTTTGAGTCTTCAAGCCACCAGAGAGTGTCAGAGCAAAGAGAAAGTCCTGGATCAAGGCTTCCGCTCAGCTTTCAGAGAATTTCAACAATGGTTGGTGAATGCCAAGATCAACACAGCCAAATGCTTCGATGCACCTCAAAATCTCACTGAAGCCGCGTCTAGTTTCCAGAAGATTCAGGTTTGTCACATAATTTTCAGACAAAATTCAGACACTAATCCCCTTCAAAAAAACAAAGCTGATTTCAGAAAAGCTTAAATGTTTAATACATCTGGGTGATATCGTTTGCTGAATATTGAGCAGGTGTAAACATATCTACAGTAATAACCAACTGCTGTTTTGTTATATGTATAAGTTATAACCTTATCTCTTGTATCTTGCCCTGTTAGGAGTTTCTCAATGACAAAGAGCAAGGTCAGTCAAAGCTGAATGCCGTGATTGTAAATGGAGAGCTTGTCTGTAGCATCGCAGCTAAAGACAAAACAGACGCAATTCGGGGTAAAATGAACAGTGCCAGAGAAGACTGGAAGAACATCATGTCCACTCTGCACAACAGAGAGACAGGCTTACAAGTAAGCATTTAAACGCCTCTTTTCAACAGCTGGGGATTGTTCCTCATATTATTCTCTTAAGCTTTTTATTTCTGAGTCTGACATTAAGACTCTTGTGTCTTGTGTTTCAGAACCTCATATTACAGATGAAGGAATTTGAGGCAAGTGCAGATCCTCTTCAGGAATGCTTGAATGCCACAGAGCTGGCTGTGCAGGAGAGTAGCACACGACTTCATGATCTCATAGCAAAGAAGCTGGAGCTTCATAAGCTACAGGTACTAATGTCCAAAATCAACCAGACACCATCTGAAAGCAGTCATCAGAATCAGAAAAGCTTTATTGCCAAGTACGTTTTTGGACATACAAGAAATTTGTTTTGGCGTAGTCGGTGCAATACAGTACTCAAATTAAACAGTATAAATATAATTACAATATAAATATATTCATATTCAAGTGCAATCAGTCAATGCTGGAGCATGGCAGCCATTTTTATTTCCATTTGCAGGACAGCCATCATTCCAGCTCAAATAAAATATTTAATGCTTAGTAGAGATGCACCAATCAGAGATTCTGATTTTAAGCTTTCTTCAGCTTCTTAAATTTGTGATTATAGCATGATCAGTATAGTTAGCATACTAACTGCACACATCAGTCTCTGTGTACATCACCTTAACTGTGAGATTTCTGAAAGATTGACAACATTTACTAATCCAGTGTGTACCATGACAGATAGAATGGTACGCTTTAAAAAACTAAAACCGAACAACTTTGCTGTAACACACTGAGCTTCCTATTATTTGCCAGAGTCACACTCCCTGTTTAAAGGAGCGGGTTGAATGAACAGCTGAAATGCATTGGTGGAAAATAGTTATCTTTTTCAAAGCTTCTCACACCTTCTGCACTTCCTCTGACTTGACTTATAAACATCTCAATGATATTGTAAATTGCTTACTGAGTCTTCTTCCCTCAGTACCAATTTCCACACCAAAGAGTGTTGTTGTATGCATGACGTGTTAGAGTGTAGATATGGTGCATTCAGTGATTGGAAAAAGATCTAATTTTTCTTGTTTCGGACCGACCAATCACCAATCAGGGGCGGTCAAGCATAAAAACAGCTGAATCCCGTCACCGTTTAGTTCCTGGTGCATCTCTAACTTTTAGTTTTTGTTTCGAATGCACTTTCATGCGCCTTTGCTGACTGCCAGCACATTCCTCTTCTTTTTGCTAACCATGTGTCTGCTCAATAGTGCCTATATGAATAAACATTTGGTAAAGAAAGCCTTTAGAATATCTTTCTTGTTTTCTACCTCCCACTGGTTATCTCCTTAGAGCTGGACTGTATATCAGCTTTTCTGTCGGTAATTCTTGCAAACATTCCTCATTCGCTTTTTCTTTTGCCATGTTGTCATCCCTAACAACCTGCTCTTTACCTAATTTACCTGTCTTATAAGTCTGTGTGTCAGCTTGCATGCCTCTGTGATAACCTGCTTGTGCTCTTCCAGTCTGTGCTTGAAGACTTAGCTTCTCACGAAGTTCAGCTGAACAAGCTGAAAGAGAAGGCCCAGCTGTTGTGGGATGAACACTCGGCCGGAAAGGGCTTTGTGCACCGTGTCTCGCAGCTCTCTTCTCAGTGCCTAGCTTTAACCAACCTTACTAAGGTAAAGTAATGCCTGTGAGACTGCCTGTCACCTGGGGATGGACCTTTATCAAATTGTTCATCTTTATCTTGAAAAATGTCGTATCATGACAAGAATTTTGGTTTATCATTACAATGATGAATTCCAATTAATGATGTTTGAAATCCCCAAAAGCTAGCAGTATTCTTGGATTGTTTTTAATTTTTAATTTTTACTATTTTCTCCACTGTTGGTTCTATTGGAGGATTATTCAATATGAATAAATTTGAAAATATTTTTAAATCCAATTATTGTGTGCAGTTTAGTGATAAGAATCACACTTTGTTTATGCCACTGGTGTCCTGAAGAGCCTATTTCAAAAATTTTTTTAAGACCAGTATTTATTTCAAAGCCATACAGTTGCCTAAACGAAACTGAAAAGAAGTTGCGGAAAAACATTTTGCTGCAAATTCTAAGTTCCTATTGCCCGCTCCTGCTGTGCACTGGGGCTTTTGTAGGGTATCAATAGAATGGATACAGATGCACTAGATTGGAGGGACCACCGACTCAAGGTTATTTTTACAGGTGATAAACTGTAAAAGGTACAAAATTCTCATTGTTAAACACAAGTGTATTTATTTTGTGTATGCAAATTTGCCTGTTTCCTAACTTTTGTTGAAAAAAATTCTGCAACCTATACTGGTAATTCTTTGGAAGTGTAATGGTTTTATATTTATGGATGTGCAGGAAAAGGCATCCCGCATCGATCGGATCGTTACAGAGCACCAGCTCTTCTCCCGAGGGTTAGATGAGCTGCAGAACTGGGTGGCTGACACCAGCCACATGCTGCAGACTTACAGCGCTCCAACGGCTGACAAAAGTGTTCTTGATAGCAGAATGATCAAGCTGGAGGTATAGAAAATTACTGATTTTGTTTAAAACTGCCCAATGCATATAAATATTGGATTGTGATAAATGTGTGTGGTTGGTTGTTGCACCAGGCCTTGCTGACTGCTCGCCAGGAGAAGGAGATCCAGCTGAAGATGTTGGTCACAAGAGGAGAGTCAGTGCAGAGAAACACCTCAGCTGAAGGAGTGCCACTAATCCAAAAACAAATACAGGAGCTAAAAGACTCCTGGGATGCCCTGCTCTCTGCTGCGATTCTTTGCAAAAGGTTTTCCTTTTTTCATCTTCTTTTTAATATTATTTAGAACAGCTAAGCAATTTTGTTGCTTTATATATTAAACCCATACAAGTAAACTTTGTAAAAAAGAACAGTAAACAGCATAATAAACACACACATATATATATAAAATTATATCATAGTATAGAAACAAAAGTAAATAAAATAGATATCTGAATCTTCCTTTGAATGAAAAGCCTGAAAATCCAAATGTTTTTCAGCAGGTCTTGAAGGAGTCAAGTATTAAAAAGTTCCTAATGTGAAAGAGCAGCCTTTCCCAAACTTTAAGTGCAGTTACAGAGAGAGCCCAATTTCCACTTTGTTTTAAATCTGTTCTTCCATTCAAGAGCTCCTGCTCACCTGACATCAGTCATCTTTAAGGAGTCTGCAAAGTTCTAAGATTTGAGAATTGAGAACCCATTTAACCCATTTAATGATGATCTCCAACGTTAATTCCAATATGGCCTGGAAGCCAGTCCAAAAAAGCCAGGAGCAGCAAGATGTAGCAGCGACCAATACCAAAGTGCAGCTCTTAATAGACTAGTGTAGATTAAATAAAGGTATTGATCCTTTCTTAAAGTTTTTGTTTGTCAAATTTAAAGGAACCGTATTAGTTCAGTGTTTTCCCCAAGATTAGGAAAGGTTTGATTTTGAATTGTCTGAACAGTAAAGCAAGTTTTCAAATGGAGATTTAGTTTTCCTTTTAAGAAGATTATAGATTTGTGAATCATCAACAGTGCAGAGTAATTAAATTATATGTTCTTTTTTTATTGAATAAAGTAACATGTGAAGTGAGAAATGCATTGGGCCAACAATGGGTCACTGGGGGAACCCACATGTAAGAGAAGTTACAGGAGACAACAAACTCCACCAGCCCGACAATAAACCTTTGGTTTGCTTGGTAGAATGAAAACCATCCATGAGCAATTTCTCAATCCCAATACACAGCTCCAACTGAGGTGTTAAAATGTCAGAATTACTGTGATAAAATCTGTGCTAAGGTCTTTGAGAAGCAAAATTACAGAAACCAAGGAATACATAATCAACTTAGAGATTTTGTGCCAGATTTCTGGTCTCTGGTTCTTTGTAAAGCTTTGACCTCAAAACACTGGTTCACTAATTCTGGTTTCTTTTTAAGAACTACAATTTAAGAAGACATAAAAACAGCGCTAAATGTTTTTCTAACTGTCTTGCAGGCATTAGCAAGTGTGGCTAGCATTACAAAAGCAGCAGTCTCTATGTATTCCCTGCAGAATTTAGAACCTCACCTAAGATTGCAATTCCAAATCCATCATATTCTAAACCAGGCATGGGTTGAAAGCTATATAAAAATAAAACAGAGCATCTTTGCTTTAAATCATTTAGCTTTTGTTGTCTAAAGACTGACTAAATTTGGTCACCAGTCAGTTTCTCAGTGCATCAATAAATAAATTCAAACGTCTAAGTTTTGCAGCCAGACTGTTGACTTCTGTAATGCCTTTTATACTTAGGTTATATTTAGAAAGGAATGCCTAAGATGTTTGAAAACAGATTGGTCGGTGTTTGTTTTTTTAACCAACAGCTTGATGTTTAAAATCACCTGAATAATTCCCATCAGAAGACAAGTTTTAATATTGGAAAGTACATCAGATCCAAATAAATAAAAATCTCTTTAAAGACATGGCAGTACCAGAGTTTAGGGGCATGACTGGGTAAATGCCTCAGCAGAACAGTAAGAGATGTAGGGTCAGAAAACAGCTGGAGGACAGGTACTATTATCAATGGTCTGAAAATAAAATGTGAGGCCAGTGACAGCTATCAGAGACCATGTCTAATAGATATGTGGTTTGTGTTGTAAATTATTAGATTCACTACTGCCTCACATTATTTTAATGTTTACAACCCACAGTCAGCTGGAAGGCTCGTTGTCCCAGTGGACGAGTTACCAAGAGGACGTCTGCCAGTTTCTGACTTGGATTGAGCATGTAGAGGAAAGTCTTGATGTCACTGATAAGCAGTGCCCAGAGATGAGAGACAAAACTGCTAATTTAAGCAAAGCAAAGGTACTACAGCCTTCTCTGTCATGCTGACAACTTTTTATTATTAGTATCATTCATATTTAGTTAGTACAACTTTCATTCAGATGTAATTTGATGTAATTTTTTTTGTTTTTTTTGTTTAGTTGCTGTATGAGGAAGTGCTCAGCCACAACACCCTGCTGGACACCATTCAAGCAAAAAGTGCCAGAATCACTGAAAACTATGTCGCTCAACTGGAGCTCCAAGAACTTCAGGAGCGATATAAGACTGTCAAAGACAATGCTATGGTAATAATAATCTTAAAATCTAAATAATTCATTGTCGGCAATGTAACTCACAACCTTTGATACCATATTTTCACTGGATTCTATAAAATAAATCTTTTTAGCACAATGGTAATATTTAAAAAGTCGTTCCTTCTTAACTAACAAGGTTGATTGCTGATTGTTTATATTTTGCTTTATAAAACAATAGAGATTCATTCTGGAACAACACTATTATCACTCAGAGGGTAAACAGGAATCCAAACGTCCTTGAAAATGTGAGAAAAAGCCATTAACTCTGATAATGGATTCAGTATTACTCTGTGCTGTTCCTTAGAGGGCAGTTGGCAAAGCTGAGGAACTGGTGAAAGCTCACCAAGAGTATCAATGGGACCTTTATTCATTTGAGGAGTGGCTGAAGCAAGAAGAGGAGAAGCTCAGCTGCTACACCCAGCTTGAGGGAGATGTCGATATGCTGGAGGATACCCTCCAAAAGCTGCAGGTTTGAAAATAAACTCTACTGATATTAACCTGCTAATGTTACTAAACATTAGTTGTTCTTTATGCAAGAAACTGTATTTAATAAAATTACAAAAACAAGGAAATTATTGGGGTGGTCAACAGGAACTATTTAATTACAGGAACTGCAGCTGCACTGTACTGAAGGCCAGGCCTTGCTGAACACCTTGTTGCTGAGTCGTGAGCTGGTCGTCCCCTGGGGTCTACCTCAGATAGAGGACCGAGCACTTGAGACTCTCCAGCAGGAGTGGAGGCTCTATCAGGCTCAGCTGGCTGACACCCGCGCTCAGCTGAACAGCGCCCTGGCTAAACTTCGACAGATGGAGCAGAAGTTTCAGCGTCTTGACAGTTGGCTGAAAGGCATGGAAACCAAAGCTCAACTGCGTTCTAATCGGCGGTCTGACCGCGCCACTAAAAGTGCTCAATTACAGATGGTGAAGGTTGGTAAACAGATGAAATACTCATGCAAATGTACGTTTCATAATTCTCTATCTTCATATGGAAAACAGCACGAAATGTTTTTGTTACGATATAGTGAGAATTATAACAAAAACTATTAGGATGCTCCAGGTTTACTTTTGCTGAATGCCAAACTGGTTTATCTGGAAACGGTAATGATATTCCCTCTTTTATTAGAGCTGGCAGGAAGAGGTGGTTGTTTATCAAGAGGAAATGGAGGGCCTTACTCTTTTGGCTCAGCAGGTTCTGGATGAAACCCACATTAGCAGCCGGATCAGTACCAGAGCCACCCAAATCACAGCCCGCTACCATGCACTGCTCCTGCATTTATTGGTAATAATAGCTAATTACAAAATCACTCTAAAATGTATCTATGAAAGCTGATTTATTGTAACACATTGTCTGTGCTTCTATATATTGTTGTATATTAATAAACCAATATACATTGCAAAAGTATTCATACCACTTAAACTTTCACTTTAAACCACAAAATACAATTATTTATGTCTGTTAATATGTGATAGACCACCAGAAAGTAGTAGATAATTAATAAAAAAGAACTAATAAAATCATCAGTTAGTTTCCAATATGATAGAAAAATAAGAGTAAAAGAAACAGAAAAGTATAATATCATAAAGCATATACAATCAACAGAGATTTTACACTATTTGCAGAAAAAGAGTTTGATGTTATGTTCGATATGGGCTAGGAAGATGGATAAATCATGCCTTAAAGTCAAAACTGTCCTTGACTCATCATGTTGTTGGATCCGTTTGTTGGCATTAGCCATTATACTTTGTTTAAACATACACACACATACATATATTTAAAAAAAACATTGTACACACATACATACAGTTTGACGGAAACAAATACATGACCGTTGAATAAGTCAGGCCCTCCTCAGTTAAATACTGTATTTCTATGCTGAGTCTATTCCACAGTTGCGCTCCACAGATAAAAGAGAAGTTGTTCTGACAATTTTAAGACATTTGTTCCTTCCGAGTTCATAGCATCCATCTCTGTCTGAAAACATCTACTGTATGTTTGCAGGTTGTGTCTTACTTTGTACATCATTTGTGCAGTTTTGTATTTGACCAGATCAACAAGCTTGTTCGTATTTTTGTTCGTATTTTTCCAGCCAGTGGAAAGTGGAAAGATAATAGTGCATGGTTTTCCAACTTGTTTAAGAATATAAATCTCAAAAGTGTGGCATGCATTTGTATTTAGTCCTCACTACTCTAATACTTCTAAATAAAATGCAGAGCAACCTTTTGCCTGTAAAAGTCACCAAAAGAGTAAACAGAGTCCACCTGTGTGTCATTTAGTTTCAGTATGAATACAGCTGTTGAGAATATTAGTGAACAAATACCATCATGAAAACCAGGGCACACACCAGACAGCTCAGGGATAAAGCTGAAGAAAAGTTTAAAGCAGTGTTAGGTTAAAGGTAATAGGTAGTATCCAAAGCTCTGTAAAATCTCACAAATCCCTTCTCTGTCCATCATCTGAAAACTAAGAGTATAGCACAGCTGCGATCCTACCAAGACATGGCCATCCACCTAAACTGACAGGTACGTAATTAATCAGAGAGGCAACCTAAACGCTCATGGTAGCTCTGCACAAGCTGCTGAAATCCACAACTTAAATGGTAAAATATGTTGACAGGGCAACATAAAATTGTGCACTTTATAAATCTGGCATTTATGCAGACGTTTCAAGAATAAAGCAGCTATTAAAAGAATCCCTGATAAAGCCATGTTGGAGCTAAAGCAAGCGTGTTAAAGAAGAAAACCTGTTGGAGACACTAAACATACAACAGGAAATACAATAGATTGATTTTGATCAAACAATATTCATGTGGTAAATTGGCCTGGTTAAAGTCCAGACTTGAATCTAGCAAATAATATTTGGCAAGGCTTCAAAACGGATGTAAATGCAGATCTAAAAGGTAGTTATTCTGGGGGCTGAACAAAAACCCACTCCACACTTTTCAGATTATTGAAAACCATGAATATTTCTCCCTTCCAGTCAACAGTTTAGTTATTTGTGTTGGTCTATCACATAAAAGACCCCATTAAAATACACTGAAGTCTGTGGTTGAAACATGACAAAATGTAAAAATGTTAATGAATACATTTGCAAGCCATTGTGCGTTAAAATCGTTTCTGAAAGTCAAATGTATTTGTTAGGCATCAGATAGATCTTCTGTTTCGGCAACCTTTTCTCTCTGTAATGTTGCTTTTATTGTTGTTTTATAATACAGGAGACAATCAAACAGCTCCAAGAGGAGGTGTCTTCAATTGAAGAAGCACAGTGTGTTTTCACCACCTTCTCAGGGTGGCTCAGCACAGCTCAGAATAACTTCAGCACTGTAGCTATTAGTGTTGATGTAGTTGATCGCTTTGCTTTAGAGAGAAAGATGAAGAAACTTGAGGTAAAAGTTTCAACACTGTGTGCACGTTCTATTTGTCTAAACTGTCTTTATACAGGTCCTTCTCAAAATATTAGCATATTGTGATAAAGTTCATTATTTTCCATAATGTAATGATGAAAATTTAACATTCATATATTTTAGATTCATTGCACACTAACTGAAATATTTCAGGTCTTTTATTGTCTTAATACGGATGATTGTGGCATACAGCTCATGAAAACCCAAAATTCCTATCTCACAAAATTAGCATATTTAATCTGACCAAAAAAAGAAAAGTGTTTTTAATACAAAAAACGTCAACCTTCAAATAATCATGTACAGTTATGCACTCAATACTTGGTCGGGAATCCTTTGGCAGAAATGACTGCTTCAATGCGGCGTGGCATGGAGGCAATCAGCCTGTGGCACTGCTGAGGTCTTATGGAGGCCCAGGATGCTTCGATAGCGGCCTTTAGCTCATCCAGAGTGTTGGGTCTTGAGTCTCTCAACGTTCTCTTCACAATATCCCACAGATTCTCTATGGGGTTCAGGTCAGGAGAGTTGGCAGGCCAATTGAGCACAGTGATACCATGGTCAGTAAACCATTTACCAGTGGTTTTGGCACTGTGAGCAGGTGCCAGGTCGTGCTGAAAAATGAAATCTTCATCTTCATAAAGCTTTTCAGCAGATGGAAGCATGAAGTGCTCCAAAATCTCCTGATAGCTAGCTGCATTGACCCTGCCCTTGATAAAACACAGTGGACCAACACCAGCAGCTGACACGGCAACCCAGACCATCACTGACTGTGGGTACTTGACACTGGACTTCTGGCATTTTGGCATTTCCTTCTCCCCAGTCTTCCTCCAGATTCTGGCACCTTGATTTCCGAATGACATGCAGAATTTGCTTTCATCTGAAAAAAGTACTTTGGACCACTGAGCAACAGTCCAGTGCTGCTTCTCTGTAGCCCAGGCGCTTCTGCCGCTGTTTCTGGTTCAAAAGTGGCTTGACCTGGGGAATGCGGCACCTGTAGCCCATTTCCTGCAGACGCCTGTGCACGGTGGCTCTGGATGTTTCTACTCCAGACTCAGTCCACTGCTTCCGCAGGTCCCCCAAGGTCTGGAATCGGCCCTTCTCCACAATCTTCCTCAGGGTCCGGTCACCTTTTCTCGTGCAGCGTTTTCTGCCACACTTTTTCCTTCCCACAGACTTCCCACTGAGGTGCCTTGATACAGCACTCTGGGAACAGCCTATTCGTTCAGAAATTTCTTTCTGTGTCTTACCCTCTTGCTTGAGGGTGTCAATAGTGGCCTTCTGGACAGCAGTCAGGTCGGCAGTCTTACCCATGATTGGGGTTTTGAGTGATGAACCAGGTTGGGAGTTTTAAAGGCCTCAGGAATCTTTTGCAGGTGTTTAGAGTTAACTCGTTGATTCAGATGATTAGGTTCATAGCTCGTTTAGAGACCCTTTTAATGATATGCTAATTTTGTGAGATAGGAATTTTGGGTTTTCATGAGCTGTATGCCAAAATCATCCGTATTAAGATAATAAAAGACCTGAAATATTTCAGTTAGTGTGAAATGAATCTAAAATATATGAATGTTAAATTTTCATCATGACATTATGGAAAATAATGAACTTTATCACAATATGCTAATATTTTGAGAAGGACCTGTAGTTTCAGACCATCTGGAGAACTACTTATCAGTTGTCAAATATGGTATTTATTTAACATTTACTGACAAAATGTCACCCCAGGCTCTTCAGGGTGACATGGAGCAGGGTCACACTTACCTGAAGGCAATGAGGGAAAAGACAGAGCAGGCAATGGCTTTCCTGGAAGAGCCTGAGGCAGATCAGCTCAGGGAGGAGGTGGACATTCAACTCTTTCAACTTGAGGAGTTAACAACTTCTCTACGCACCGAGCATAGCTCCCTTGAGAAATACATCTCACTCTCCAAAGACTTCATGGATAAATATAAAGCCCAGGCCCAGTGGGTGAAGGAGACAAAGAACTTTTTAGCATCAAGTTTGGAACCAAAAGCTGAACTCTACCAGAAAAAGGCTCAGTTGGCAAAATATAAGGTAAGTTTAATTAAGTTGAAATATGATTTTTTTTCTGGACAATCGTAGAAATCACTGTAAAACAAATCATCTAATATTTTACTCTTTTTCTCTTTACTCTTTACACAGACTGTTCAACAGACTGTAGAATCCCATGAGCCAGCTGTGAAATGTGTCATTGAGAAAGGAGAGGCTCTACTCAATTCGTTTAACGACCCCATCATCAGCGAGAACATGAAGAAGTTACTGGTTGACTATCAAGACCTTTGTTTGGTGGCCAAGGTAAGCAAGTTCTTTCTGCTGCACTGTAACTAAACCATACATTTTATTATGCATTAAGGTTATTTAAGGTTTATTGATATAGCATGAATATTATAATAATTATTTCTCTTTTTCCAGTTTCAAATGATTTAATGATAAACAAGTTCTATTACGTTTGTAAACAAGAATTGGATGCACTAATTTGACTTGATTGTTGATTTTCTCTAATTCTCACTGGGTCAGAATCATGTGTTTTACAGGCTAAAGTGTATGCAAACACCCTCAACAATATCTGGCTTCATTTTCCTTAGCAAGTTGGAGAGAAACTGCATGCTTTGTGCTGCTATCAACAAGTTACTGGCTTAAATTTGGCTGAATAATTGAGCACTCTCCTTATAGGAATTGGCAGAGCTCATTGTAATTGGTTGGTTTGCTCCCACAGACCCAGATTTTAAGTCGACATATACAGGTTTAAGGTCGGGTCCATTACAGATGCTTAATGTTGATCCATGTCCAAAACCAGTCTTCATGTGTTTAGGAATCATTGTCCATTTGCATTAGTGCATTGTATCAAACTTTCTACCATCTTGGTGTTGATTTATGAAGTTAAAGTCTTTGGATGTAGTTCTCCATCTTTCATAATTTCACTCACAGCAAAACAGATATTCAGCAAGTCTAAATGCAACAAACTTAACTACCCGAAGATGATAAACACCTGACAATTCTCTCAAACCTCTGACCAGCATGTTCTGCTTACTACATCTTGTTAAATTATAAAGATCTGGTTTGTGTTTGTTGTAGACACATGTGCAGAGCCTTGTGGAGTGGGTGAAAGAACACGAAGATTACAACAGTGAGCTGCAGGAAGTTGAGAAATGGTTGTTACAGATGTCCAGTAGGCTTGTGACCTCAGACTCAATGCAAACTGGAAACATGGAGATGGCTACTCAGCAACTTGCCCGACACAAGGTGGTGAACTATATCGTGTTAATATCACAATCAGTTTTCACAATGCTTAGTCTGTTTTCATTAACACTATTGCATGGCATTAAAGATAGTTTTCAACTTTAAGAGGAATGACCATGTACCGTTTTTCTTTACATGCCTAATACATATCTCCACTAATTGAAGTCTTCTATTTGTGTCAATATTTTTAGGCCATAATGGAGGAAATAGCAAGTTTTGAGGAGCGCCTTACCAGCTTGAAGCAAAAAGGAGAAGGTCTTATTGCCGGCTGTACAGATCAAGCTCAAGTTCAAGCTAAGATCAGTCAACAAGTGCAGGCCCACCTACAGGGAACAGGAGACAGCTTCTCTGCTATCTGCAGCACTGCCCAACGTGTGAGTGACAGATTAACACATTTATTCATTTAACAGTAGATAAAGGCTGTACAAGCTATTTCTTTGTCCAAATCTAGTTAGTTAGGGGCTGATCATTCTCCTTCAATAGGTCTACCAGAGTCTGGACCGGGAGTTGCAGAAATATGTTAGTCATCAAGATACTCTGCAACAGTGCCAAACCTGGCTCTTGACTGTACAAGAAGAGCTTCAGCTCAATGATCAGGGACCAACGGGCCTACAGGAAGCTCTGAAGCAGGTGTTTAAATATCACACACTTTCGCCAGGCTTTGAAATTTTAAATTGTGATAGTTGACTTAATTTACTTTCCAAAATTGTTTCTGTTAACTACTGTTGCTCCCACAGGTGAAGCACTATAGAGCCCTTCAGGAGCAAGCCAGCACCTATCTGGAGCTGGTGTGTTCTGTGTGTGACCTGTCTCATGATGCTGTGAGAGTTGCAGCTGCTGAAGTCCAGCAGATAAAACTCACGGTTGGTGTTATTGTCGTGTTCTTTCAGGTGTAATTTCTGTATTTTACTTGAAATCAGGACTTGTTAGATACCAAACATTTCTATGTGAACTTTGGTTTCAAATGAATAGCACCTCAAGCAGTGGTGTACACTAATTAAATGTACTACTTCAAGCTGACTCGGTATATTATGCTTACCACTAGAATACAGTTGAGCCCCAAATTATTCATATTCAGGTAAATTGTGATTTAAAGTTATTTTCATTGATAAAATATTTTTTTCTGATAGGAAATGACACAGGAATCTTTGGCTTAACTGTAAATACACTGGACCAAGTCAGTATGGATGCTCAGGCAGCAAGTTGTGATTTGATGCTTGTCTGTGTTAAGGTCTACATATTCCAAGAGTATAACAGATTAGTTTAAGTATTAAAGTTTTGGTTTCTCTGTGTGCAGATAGAGGAAAGGATGTCTAATGCACACGAGCTTTCAGAAAGCTGGAGAGAGATCAAAGATCAGAAACAGGATCTAACAAGCTTGTTCCAGGACATGGAGCAGCAGCTTCTCAGCCTCTCCAGGAGACCAGCAGAGCTGGAGACTAAGATTGCTCAAAACATGTTGTTACAAGCCAAGGTGGGTACAAGCATCAACAGAATCTGAGTGGCCATTGGACATTTTGTTCTGTAAATTAGCTATTTATCACAAGCTTTAATGTGATTCTATCTAGGATTTTGTCATTTAGGTTTTAATACAACATTAGAGCTGTTGTAGAAGGCATAAAGAAGAAATCCACTTAATATTTTAAAGACAGATTTAATTTCAGTTATTGCTTGTCTCTCAGGACTGCTGCCAGCAATTGCAATCTAAACAGACTACCCTCACTAAAATGACCGAGACTGTGAGCAGACTGATTGGTGGCCAGGACACTTCAGAACACGCAGACCTTGATCGTCTTAGCCATTCCTGGCTTGAGCTCTGCCACCAGGCAAACAAGCTGCAGACCCAAAGAGAGGAGGATCTGCAGAGATCCAAAGATTACCATGTCTGCATCACTGCAGTGGAGGAGCTGTTTGAGCAGGTGTCGAAAGAGTGGGACAATCTGGCAAGGTGGGTATGAACATAATGTGTCAGTGAAATTATAGATGCAGATTTCATGGTTTTCAATGTCGGTATCTGAATTAAATTATTAGAAGATACTGATATTTTCATCTCTTACTTTTAAAAGGTTTTTTTTTTGTTTTTGTTTTTTTTATCTTGGTGTTGTATAAGCTACTATAAAAAAACTTTAGGCACCGTATGTTATAGTTCTGCATATTCTTCCTATATCTTCAGTTGTATGTATATTGGCAATATTGATAATAATTATATAGAATTATATATATTGGTAACTCAAACAGTGGAACTCAGCCGCATATTGGATATAAGAATGAAGTCATCATTGGGTCTGATTCTGATACTGGATGAGGTTGGCCCAGTCGTAAAATTCAATCTAATTAGACATTTTGGTATTACAGAAATCTGCGGGAATCAAGATGGTTGACTCTTTAACTGCTTAGCAACCAAATATGTAATGAATTGTTCTTTTTTTATTGCCACAGAACGGACGCTGAAAGTTCATCTCAGCATTTGGAGGCATTAAGAAAACTTGCTGTGACTCTAGAACAACAAAAAGGAGCCCTTGAAGACCTTAAAGAGCAGAAACAGAAAGTAATCCAACACTTGAACTTAGATGATAAAGAACTAGTAAAAGAGCAAATCAGTCACTTTGAACATCGATGGTCTCAGATGCAACACCTAATCGAGAGAAAAATACAGGACTCCATGGTGACCCTTGAGGACATGGGTCAAGTGGAGGCTCGCCTGAGAGAGGCTCGGGATTGGGCGGAGGAGCAGCAGCCTGCCCTGTCTGAAGCCATGAAAATGAGCCCGCCGCCTGAACTGGCTCAGAGTTTCCTGTTTGACCACCTGAGCATCTGCAGTGAACTCGAGGCAAAGCAGCTCCTCCTGGCTCAGGCCATGGCTGACGCTGACAGGGTGCTTCCACGGTTGGGTCTTAGCGAACGGCAGCATCTGCAGCTGCTGATTTCCGACACACAGTCAGAAGTGGAGTCTCTCAGTGTCAAAGTTGTACAGCGAAGAAAACACCTCAGCAAGGCTTTTACAGAGAGGACACAGTTCCTAATGGCTGTCAATCAGTCAATTTCCTGGGTTCAGCAGAATGAGAAGAAGACCCAGGCAGAGGAATATATTGCTTTATTACCTGATGACCTAGCTAAGCAGGTACGAACGTGCAGGAACATTCAAAGCAGCCTGAAAGCCTATCAGAGCGAACTTACCTCCCTGTGGTCTCAGGGGAGAGACCTAATGAGGGAAGCCAGCGAGGAGGAAAGGAATGAGATTCTTACAAAGTTGCAGGAGTTACAAAATATCTTTGACAGAACTCTGCACAGATGTGGCCAGAAACTCCAGGAGCTTGAAAAAGTACTTGTCTCGAGAAAGTATTTTAAGACTGACTTAGAGAAAATTTGCCAATGGTTGAAGCAAGCTGATATTATCACCTTTCCTGAAATAAACTTGATGGTGGGAGATGCTGAACTGCAAGCACAGCTACTCAAGTACCAACAGATAATCGAGCAGGCGTTTGAGTATGAGAATCTTCTCCTAATTGTACAGAGAGCAGGCCAAGAGATACTGCCCACTCTGAATGAAGTAGATCACTGCTATTTGGATGAAAAACTCAACACTCTCCCTCAACAGTACAACAGCATACTAGCTCTAGCCAAAGAGAAGCAGGAGAAAATCCAGCAGGCTATTCTCACCAGGAATGAATATACGTCTTTCATAGACGTCACTCACAGAGCGCTTAAGGAACTTGAGGACCAGTTCAATAATTTGGGGACTCAACCCGTAGGCTTGCAAACAGAGGAGGTTGTCAATTTGCAGAGCGATTACAAAGCAATTCTGGCAGATCTCGGCAACCTGGGTCTGGCTGTAAGTGAGCTGAATCAGAAGAAAGAGGGATTCCGTAGCACAGGGCAACCTTGGCGCCCAGAAGAAATGACCCTGCTTGTGAGCTTGTATAATGGACTGAAGAGGTTGGTTGAACAGAAAGTTGAGCATCTGGATGAAACTTTAGAATCTTTCGAGGACCACAAGGCAATGGCTATGCAGGTTGACTCTGAGTTGAAGGCTACAAAAGAGCAGCTTGTAAAGGTGAATGCAGAAACTCAGTCTGCCGAAGAGAGGCTGAAGAACTACCACGCTCTGGCAGGAAGCCTCCAAAGCGCCAACTCCCACTTATCACGGCTAATGGAGCAGATGGACTCTCTTGCGCCCCGTGTGGACCAAGCAGCTCATGACGCCTCTAAAGAGCAAGTGATTTTGTGGCAGGAAGAGCTACGATCCCTGCAGGCTGCAGTCGGCGAACTGATTGAAGAATGCGAGAACAGGTTTATCCAAAGCATAGACTTTGAGACAGAGATGAAGAGGACTCTGGATTGGCTGCAGCAGATCAGGGATGAGCTCAGCTGTGCTGTAATTGTCGATGTTAGAGTAGAGAAAGTGCAGGAGGAGATCAGAAAACAGCAAATTTTGCAGGAGGAAGTCCAGTCCAGTCTCAGAATAGTGGCTGCTCTCAGTAGCCAAGAGAAACAGGAGTATATTAGTGCCAATGAACTGGTCCCCGCACATGTTGATATGAGCCTTGAAGAAATGGCAAAACTACAAGCAGATGTCCAAAAAGCACTGAGTGCTAAACAGGTGGGACAATTCTACATTCAATATTTATTGATTTTGAAAGCCTTAATCTTAACCTCAAACCTTTAATTCTCCATTCTGTAAGCTGCTGCCAGTGTTCGGCTGCATCATGATCTGGTACATTACTTTTCCATGACATCACTGTTTAGTAGATTTTTTTCATTCATATTTAAGGATGAAGCGATCACCTAGGAATGAAATTTTAATGTTCTGTCCTCAAGGGCCCAGGTGTTCTGCTTGTTTTAGATGTTTGACACACTTGAATCAAATCCAGGGTTTACTACAAGGATTTTGCACAATTTGATGAGACACTAAGCAGCTAGCCTTTCAGATTTGTCTTTGGTCAAACTCAGCTGATTCAGATGGCTGAATTCACTAATGTTATTTTTGGGACATTGCTGTGATATTTAAGTTACTGTTGCATCGTGTCTCTAGAAGTAGCAAGTATCTGCTGTACACATGGCCTGTGAGAGCTGTGGCACTGATGATGCTGAATTAAACAATCTGTGGCAGCCTAAGTTAGCTGGTCATGAGGTTATATATGGTACAGAGTCAATTAGTCAACCTAATGAGGGAAGTCAGCAAGAGGAAAGGAATGAGATTCTTACAAAGTTGCTGGAGTTGTAAGGTAATGCTAGAGCGTAATGTGACTACAATATTAGGCATTCCTACACCACTGAAATGAAAAGGCAGATACACAATAGTGTGACTAGCTTTTACTAATAAAAATAAGGTCAACACTAATCTGTTTGTCTTTTTCTCTTTGGTTTTATTTGAAGATTACTTTGGAGGAAGCCTTGGTACTGTGTCAGAAGTACCACTTCAGGATGCAGTCAGCCTGTGAATGGCTGGAGGACGCCGTCTCTTTCCTTCAACAAGCTAGCTTGGGAGTGGACGTTGAGAACTACGAGGAGTGTCTACGGCAGCAGGCGGACATCATGTCAACAGAACAGGAGTTTCTCATCCATCTGGAGGAGCTGCAGACCCTCCTTCCTCAGCTGGAAAACCTGGTGAACCCCACAGCTAAAGAGCAGCTAAGAGTGAGCATGGAGTCAGCAAAGCAGAGAGGGGTAGAGGTTCGGGATCAGCTCCAGTGTCACCAAGATGTCCTGCACAGGTAGGATTTATAAGGCAATGATAATTTGTTTTCATCCAAAAAGACATTTTTTTTATTGTTTTTTTATATACTTTCAAAGACATAAAAAAGCAACAAAACAGAGAACAATTCAGTCAGGAGAGCAAACTGGCACATCATGGGGAAAAAGATGCACAAGTTCTTGAACATCCAAAATGCTGTTAAAATGTCTGCAAGATAAGTTGGAGGACCAATGAGGGAGAGAAAGAAAAGGTGTGGCACAAACGTAGGTGTTGGCCACCATGTTTAAACATTGTCAAACCAGTAATGTGAGTGTACAGCTGACATCTTTTCCAATATTTTTCACATTTTGAAGAGGCAATTTCCTGTACAATTTCCTGTCATTCTGATGCTTTTTTTTCAATCATTTTCTGGTTATTGCCTTTTTACTTTCTGCCATTAAAATATGTAGCAGATATCTGTCTGGTTTCTTTAGTTGTAATGGCAGGTTTCTCAGATAGATTTCCTTGAAGTCAATATCCAAATTTATCTTCGCTATCTTCATAATTGTGTTCACCACATCTGACCACTATATACGGACACCAGCGTAGTACCAAAAGATAAGAAATGGTCTGCTACAGAAGATCCACACATTCTCCAGCAATGACCAGGGGTCCTTTTATTTTATTCACTGTAGTTCCTAGTACGTTCTAATTAGATAATATTTTTTTCTTTCCTCAGCTGTGTGGCCCAGTGGAAGTCATTCCAGGAAGCAAGACAGACTGTCATTGAGCTAATGAATGAGTCCGAAAAGAAGCTGACAGAGTTTTCTACAGCAAAGGCTGCCACAAACCAAGAGGCTGAAGACAAGCTATGTAGTCATAGGGTAAGTATTATGGTGCATTGCAAATGCATTCATATCATTTCACGGTAACACCTCAAACATCAATGTGTTTCATTGGGATTACAAACAGCAGATCAACATAAAGCTGCTCCTAATTGTGAATTGGAATACAAATCTGAAAAGTGTGGCGTGCATTTGTATTCAGCCCCCCACCCCCGTGTGAACACCTTGTTGAGCCAACTTTTGCTACAGTTACATCTCCAACACTAATTTAATAATAATTAGTTATTCCTTGAAGGAAAATGATTGGCTTTGGCCTTTATGAGGGTTAACCGATAAAGGGGACTTAATACAAATATCACACTTTTATAAAAAATGAATTGTGTTGGTCTATTACTTAAAATTCTGATAAAATACAATGAAGCTTGTCATTTTAACCTGAAAAAATGGTGAAAAAGTTAAAGGGGTAAAAATACTATTACAAGGCTCTGGATGTTTTATTAGTCCCCTCTTCATTTTTTAGTCCTTTGTATCACTTGTGAACGGGTTCCAAGAGAAGCTTAGTGGTTTAGAGGAACAAGCTGCTCAGCTGGAGCTGGTGGGCAGTGACGCCAGCAAGGCCACCATCAGTCGCTCCATGACCACCGTGTGGCAGCGTTGGACACGGCTGCGCAGCGTGGCAAGGGGACAGGAACGAGTACTTGAGGACACAGCACAGGAGTGGAGGACGTTCAGAGAAAAGGTAAATAAACAGCTTAAATGCAAAAATTATTCTTTAAAATTAGATTCAAAACAAACATTTGGGATAAAAAAACTTTCATAAAACATGAATTTTTTTGTAGATGATGAAAGTTAGAGCTGTCTGTGATGAGCTCCAAAGCCGTTTCCCTGATAGCGCTGTGGAGAAGGCTTCCAAAGCCACTCTGCAGTCCCTGTTGGATCAGCATGACCTGCTGAGCCAGGACCTGGAGCGAGAACTCTCGTCCCTCATGCTGTTGCGCCAGTATGCCCTCAGTCTGCTGCATGATGTGGAGGTCCCTTCACCAACAGCAGATCAAGATGAGCTGCCTAGCTTAAGGGAGATCAGAGTTGTCCAAGACCAAATGGAAAGGTAATAAGACTGACCCAAGATAATGTTACTCTGAATATGTGGGATTTTTTTGTCTTACAAATACATTAAGTACATGCAAATAAGTAAAATATGCTGTTGATTATATATGTTGCCATTCAGAATTTGAGAACAAAATATATTCTCTTGCCTACAGCCTTTTATCCCAGTCCAGGACCAAGCGAGCTCAGGCAGCTCAGGAGCTAAGGGAGAGAGAAGAAGTGGAGAAGGAGCTTGGTGTGGTGAAAGCCTGGATCCAGGAGACCAGAGAGCTTCTTCTCAACCCTACACCAGATATTGATTCTCTGTTGCAGGAACTTGAGGTAGGTCTGCTAACCGAAGCGAGAAATAATTTTTTTGCAGAGATGCCCTATCGCTGTTGTCTGGTTGATTTCCAATCCCCCTTTTCTGCTAATATCGATTATAGACAAATCCGTTATTATTAGGACCTATATAAAAAAAAAAAAGAGAAATGCAATTTAAATGTTTTTCTCAATTCTTCCTGCTCTGAGCGGTCATTAATTATTTATACTATGAGTAGTAGTGAAAATCATTATGCTTGTATGAGAGCAGAGTTACAATTTTAAGAACTTAATACACAGTTGTTACAAAGTTGACATTTTAAACTTTCTTTAGCATCTTATAGTATCAGTTAGCTCAGTTAACATTAGTAACAATAAACTGTAAATCTGTCCCCCTTGTGTATTCCTCAACGAATGTATCATCTTGTCTTAACCCTGAATTTTCAAAGTTCCATGAGAGACAGAGGCTAAAAGGCCAAAAAGATAAAACAAAGCAACTTTGCTGTAATACGTTCAGCCATCCTGTTATCTGTTAAAAGTCTCGCTCTCTTTAGTTTTCAGGGAGCCTATAGAAACTATATAGTGTTCATGTACTACAGAATACAGTTTCTATTTGTATTGCTTCTCTCTGCCTGCTCTGACTTTGTTTTTCAACACTTCACTAAAGGTGTATAGTTACATTTGAGTATTCTTCCTTCAGTAACAGCGTCCACACCGAAGAGTGTAATTCTTACCTCAACCCAAAAGGGCTTAAAGATTGAATTTCTGAGTTTCCAATCGTTCTGTTCACTGTCAGGGGTGATAAAGCTGAAAAACATTTCTTTCTGGTCTCTAGCCTATTTCTTTGTTACATTTTTTTCAGTATGTTTGTATCACTTCCTTTTAAGATCAACTGTTGCATACATCATATGCTGTGATCTACTGTGTTCCCTAAAACCAAACCATTGAAAGAATCTTCTAACATCTCTTTGTATATGCTGAGTTTTCCTTTCTCTTTTAAACGGTTCTTTTTCTTGTTGCGTTTAGATTGTACATGGGGAAGTAATTAATTATCGCCAGAATGTGGATAAGTTAGCTGAACAACAGCAAAGCAAGTATCTGGACCTTTACACCATACTCCCTTCTGAAATCTCCATGCAACTAGCTGAGGTCTCTCTTGCACTGGGGGCTATTGAAGATCAGGTATATCAGACTCAAATTATTTTAAAAAACTCAGTTCATGAAACTGTTGGGGTTTTCTGGCCTTATTTATATGTCTTTTTGTGTGATGTTCCAGGTTCTATGCAAAGAGAGAGAATATCAGAGAACTAGAGAAATAAAGGAGGACTTCAGCTCCAGAATCCATGCCATGTCAGAGAAACTGAAGACAATCTCAAATAAGTTCAAAGAGAAATCTCCTGATGTTGACCATGCCAAAGAAGAGGTCAAGGTAGGTTTTGCTCTGCTGATTAGTCCAGTTAACATACAACACTCTGAAATATGATTTGCCTTGCTATTAACAGCAAAAAATATACACTTGTCCTCAGAGTCTCTTTGAAGATTTGGACTCCTGTGGTCGCACCTTATCGGAGCTGGATACTTCTGTACAAGAGTTTGGCCGCAGAAACCCCCTACTGGCCAAACAGCTCAGTGATGCAATAAACAAATTATCAGAGATGCATCACCATACAACTCGACTAGCAGATTGTAGAAACAACTGGCTAAAAAAGGTTTGCTTTTTTTTTTACCGTTTTCTTAACTTCATGAAGCCCCTGTTTTCCAACTGCATTACAAGGTATTCATAAGTCCTGAGCTTTTCCACGTTTTGTTACTTTAGCACTACAAACTTTAATGCATTCTGTTGAGGTTTAATGGTATAGAGCATCTTAAAGTTAGAAGTCACCTCCTTAGTAAACAGAGTCCACCTGTTTGTAATTTAATTTTACCACAGCTAAATCCAGTTGTTCTGCTAGTAGTTTGTTGTAGAATATTATAACAAACAGCATCATGAAGACCAAGAAACACACCAAACAGGTCAGGGATCAAGTTGTGGAGACATTCAAAGCAGGGCTAGGTTATAAAACAAAATCCAAATGCTATGTGTGACAGAATAACAGGTCTGTCTTGTAAATGAGAACTTCTGTCTATATGACATGACCTGTATAAAGAAAGGTTTAATAATAATAAAAATCAGAACACAACACATCATCCTGAAACCACTATCCAGGTTGAACCATGGTGGTGGTAGCAGCATTCATCTTCCCTGCTTTAGCAGGACGACAGCCCTAAACATACAGCCATAGCTACAATGTAATGATCTACCTCAAAACATATACATGTGTTCTATTGGTGCAGTCAGAATCCGCACATAAATCAAATTGGCAAGATTTGAAAGATTTCTGTTTATAGATGTTCTATAGTCAGTCTGACTGAGCCTTAATTTTTACAAAAAATAGGAACTGTTGAAACTATGAAATGTTTATGTTTAGATGTGCAAAGCACATAGATACACACCCTAAAAGACTTGCAGCTGTTGGCACAGCAAGAGGTAGTTTTAAATGTGAGCTCCTTGATTGAAGTTTTATTCTACTGTTAGTTTTAAATAGGTTTCTTTATATCATTAGTCTTACAAGTTAACTTCTAAAAAACCAACCAGGAACACAGCCTGGGAATTAGCCTTTAACTAGAGGGTCTATAGACAGGACAACTGTCTCTTTGGAATGTAATATTTTTTTATGTTTTATCTCTGATACAATAAATGTAAAATAAATAAAGTAGCTCTACAAATGCACAGCACACTTTTTATTTGGATTTGTGAAAAATTTCAAAAACTGTGAATCCTTTTCCTTCCACTTTATAAATATAGACTACTTTATATAGCTCTATCACCTAAAAACCCAGTAAAATAGGTTGAAGTTTTTAGTGGTAACACTGTAACGTGAAAAGGTTCAATGGGCAACAGTACTTTTGAAAGTAACTATACTAACATGCGTTACGGCACATACGTTTACAAAAATATATCTGTCATGGGCTTCTCAGGCTGTTTGCTATTTAGATGAGTATAATGAGATGCTGGACTTCATTGTGAGGTGGTCAGAGAAGGCTAAAAGCCTGGTGAGGGCCAACATCATCTGGAACTCCTCTGTTCACCTACAGGAGCAAATACGGTTGTATCAGGTGAGCGGAGCAATTATGTCGTTTCATGGACTAAGTAATTTTTTGAGTTGCTGGAAACTTCGACACAGTCCCATATAAAGTAATATAAAGCAGGAAAGATTGACTAATTTTGTTGTCCCTGTGCTCAGGCTGTCTTCCGTGAGTCCCGAGAGCTTCACAGTGACCTGGAGTCTATGGCAGAGAAAGTAGACCTTCTGTCTGAGGTGCTACAGGTTGAGTCCATGAGCCAGGAGGTTTGTGAACTCAGTAGACACACTGATGAGCTCCAACAAAGTATCAAGACTCAATTGCAGAGCCTCCAAGATGCACACAAGGTACAATAAAACGTATTTAGGGATTTTAGTTTGGTAGTAGAAATGATTCCAGTATTGAGACCATTATATATACTAACTTGTGTCTTTTTAGAGCATGGAAGCACTGGAGTTTGAAGTCAAAGCCCTACATGTTGCTCTGGAGCAGGTCCAAGCCACACTGACATCACCAGAGTTAGCACGACAGAGCCTCAAAGAACAACTTACTCAGAGACAGGTAACTATTCAGTAGCTTAATACTTCACTATGTTGCTGATATTATAAAACACCCTAAATATATAGTTTGTGCTTTCTTTTTGAACAGATAAGAACAGTATAACATTTATTTGGCTTTGCAGCGCCTACTGGCTGACATGGAGAGCTTCAAGCAGCAGGTGCAGGCAGTGCAGCTATGTCAGAGTGCCCTCCAGGTCCCGGAGGAAGTGATGCCCAACCTTGCTATCTGTCGCACAGCTCTCCGTCTGCAGCAAGAAGCTAGTCAGCTGCAACATGTGGCGATACAGCAATGCAACATACTACAGGTGCAGTTTAGTCCACATAAACAAGAAAATCTAACTGTTGATGTATTCTTGTATATTTAGAAAGCATTTTACCTTTTTATAGAACTTTTATTAGAAACTGTTGTTAAAAATGATTACAGCTAGGTATGTTATTTATCCAGGAAGCAGTAGTTCAGTATGAGCAATATGAACACGAGGTGAAAGATCTGCAGGGACTGATAGAGGAAGCTCATCGGGTCATTCAGGACCGACCAATCCCCACCAGTAACATTCAGGAGCTGCAAGCCCAGATTCTGCACCATGAGGTGAAACATCTTCATGTTATCTATAAGTGAAGGGAAATGCCCCTGAAATGCCATTGGTTTAGTATAAATTGTGATTTACTTGCACATTTTTGTTATTTTTATCATTTCTTTGTATAGGAACTTGCTCAGCGGATCAAGGGCTACCAGGAGCAAATTGCTTCACTGAATTCAAAATGCAAAATGCTGGCAGTGAAGGCCAAGCATGCCACCATGCTGCTGACTGTGAGTGATGTAGAAGGACTTCCTGAGGGGCTGGAGGAAATGGATGAAGAACAATCCAGGAAATCTTCAGGACAATCTATCATTGTAAGAAAGTATTTTCCACCATAATGGTTCCCAAACTGGGGCTTACGCATCTCCTGAGGGGGCAACCACAAATCACAAGGGGTGTGGGAAGTTTAAAATTCAACTGATGCATTTTACAGTAAAATACCGAAGCGCTAATTGACTTCTCCTGAACATGATTTGAGAGGAAATGTTTCATATACAGAGTTGATTCTTCCTGATTCTTCCTTTACTGATTCTTTCACATGGTTATCTATTGATCGGCGTATTGAGCCCTTCTGTTGTTTTAATTCTGTAAACTAAACATCTTAATAATTTTCAAATAACTACACGTCTTCTGTTGTTTCTTGCATGGTCTGTCAGATGACAGCTGGTCGTTGTCACACTCTGTTATCACCTGTTACTGAAGAGTCTGGGGAGGAGGGCACCAACAGTGAGGTGTCCTCCTCTCCTTTGTGTTGCTCTCCTTCTCCTGTCGCTCACACTGAAGGCCCTATCACCAAGGTATCTGTCTTCTTCTGCTCTTAATTATTTAAAGGTCTCCTAATACCAAAAAACTGAAATATCTTTATACTCAACTCTCCCCTCTTTGAAATGTGTTCAGTATAGCTATTAAAACCCACTTTCACATAATAAATGCAATTAATTAATAAAAAAGGCTTAACTAAATCAAAGGAAGAACTCATCCACTGACATTATTTAAACCTTGCAGGTTTATCATGAGTTGTATTATGTCTAAATCGAACTGCTGAAGATGCTGTTTTAATGTTTTTTATTTATAGATTGGACGTGGAACCCTCACAAGAGCTCCAGTTCAGGAATTATATGATCCAACATTTGAGTCTGTGGCAAACCTAGATGACCTACAGCGCTCATGGGAGACTTTAAAGAACGTGGTATGTGAAAAGTACAAATTAGCCTGATATGAAAATATTTAATCATCTAAATACCTTCATTAAGACTCAGCACATTCATTTTAAAAGGACAGCTAGACATGGGCTAGTATGAGATTTTATAATATCATAACCTTGAATTAAAATACCTTGATATCATGGTGTTTGCACAAAAGTTACAAAAATGTATAACATAAAAGAAACTGAAAAACAATAATAAGTTTTACTCTTCTGAAAATAATATAGCAAGTAGATTTTCACAGTTATAATATTGTTAAAACATACTTTTTATTTTTATACATTAAATAAACACTTTCTAAAATCTGCCCTTTGTAGAGTAACACAATACAACAAGCTGGTATGCGGTGGCTGATAAGTTGGGCTGTCTGCTGTTGTAGAACCTGCAGTCAACTCTTCATCAGACATACAGCTTGTGGCTTCACTGCTGTTGCTTTCAAACAGCGTTATCCTAGTTAGAGTAATGAATGGTGCTCCGTTAGTTTCCACACCATGGCTATCCATGATTTTTGTGACCAAAACTATTTCCAAATAGCTGAATTTGTCTTTCTTGTGAGCGTGGGAAAAGTGTAGCAGCCCTCTTTCAGGCAGCTGACTGGCAGTGTGCAGCAACAGCTGTGTGACGGGTAGTCCAACTTTACTCTTTGGTCCATGCAGCATATGAAAGCCCTGACCCCTCCAACACTTTGTCTGGCATTTTATCTAATTTATATAAAAGGTTTTTAAATTGCTGCACTTTTGAAATGGAATATTTAATATATACATTGTAACCAATAACTTGCCCATGTCTACACACTGGTGGTATATTCAAGCCACTAGACTTAATCAGATTAAAATTTATCACAGTGAAACTGTGTTCCAATGCAAGTTAAGCAAAATGTAGTTAATCGTAAGGAAAGCTGTTTAAAAGTCGTATTTATTTAACAGTTTTTATTATGACTGACTTTATTGACCATTCTGTGTGTTGTTACTCATTGACCCACAGATAAGTGAGAAGCAGAGATCCTTGTATGAAGCTTTGGAAAAACAGCAGCATTACCAAGGTTCGCTCCAGTCGATCTCCTCTAAAATGGAAACATTGGAGTCCAAGCTCATTGAACCTTTGGAGGCAGACAAAAGCCCAGATAGCCACATGAAGGCACATGAGGTCAGTACTGTATGCACACTTTTTCCATCATGAGTATGTTTGTGGAGAGCATGGTTTTACAAAACAAGGCAGCAGTGGAAGATGTGTTTTTAGCTACTAACATCACAGTAGAGGCCCTGTTGGTTTAATAATCGTCTTCTCTTATTACAAATGCCTGAGTTTTCTTGTCCTTAAGCACTTTCTCACTTAAGATTTGAAATTGTTTGTTCTGAAACACACCCACAAAATTACATTGCAACTGATGTTTATGAAGAGAAATCAAATGTTGTAATGTTGAGGTTTTGAGTTATTTTTTGTGGTTAAGATTGGACTCCCCACCAAAGTCAGATCCTCCATGTTTCCTTCTTGTTTACCTGCTTGTTAATTCCATGGTGTTGGAATATTAAATATTCACATTAGCTCTGAGTCTTTTTCCTTCTTGTCTGTTGGCTTTTAACTAGCGGTTTACTGGGAAAAAAACTAATCATCACTATTTTCAAAGGAATTTAAAATAAATATCCAATTAAAACAAAAAAATGTGTGTGTGAATTTGAAGGAACTGTTCTTCTGAATGTGCTGATCTGACAAATTAGCAGAAATATTGGAAAAACAACATAATATGCCATCATAAGCTGATTAGCTACCTTAGCTGGAATGCTGGCTTTAGCAGGTATGCTCACATAGCTAGCCTTACCTGCTATTCAATAAATAAACTGAATTTATATAGCACTTTTCTAGTCTTACTGACCACTCTAAGCAGTTAACACCATAGCCACATTCACCCAATTGCACACACAAATACTATAATATCCATAGTGGTAGACAACTTGTTATGATTGTCCATGCCAGCTCACACAGCAGCATGGACACCAAAATATTTGGTATATATATATTTATATATATATATTTGAATGGTTGAAATGGCACAAAGAATGCAGACGTTGGTAAAGATAAAATAATTTACAGTTAAAATGTTAGCAGCATATTTGTCAAGTTAGTGGTGTGGACAATTAGGGCATTCAAAATTCATATGTGTTTAGATTTTTAACACAGATTTCTGATCAGTATCACACATATGCTACATGTTTCTGGAAACTTTGAATGATTAAATAATAGTAAAGGAAAAAGAAAAGGGAAATTGTTTCCATCTAAGACATCCGATACTTAATTCTGGGTGTGAAATATGCTGTACTAGTGTACATATGTGTTCCCAATTGCAGACAAGTCGTCTTGATCACAAATCAAGAATAAGACAAACGATATTGTATCTGAAGCCAATTTTGCTCCCCAGACCTGATACTGACCTCAGAACAAAGCAGCATATCCATGACGTAAAACTAAATCAGATGAATGGTTTTCGAGAAAAAACACTTTAAAAATACTTGTCCCACATTTTTATTGTTATGTGCAGGATCTCATCCAGGAGATTCAGAGTGTCCAGGGAGATATTGATAGACTGCAGGCAGGCTTCACAGAGGACATTGCTGCTGATGCTGTGGACTCGGATTTGGCTGACCACCTTGCCATGCAGTCTTCACTCACTGTGTTGGCTGAGAGGATGGCCACCATCCGTATGAAAGCTTCAGGAAAGCAACAACTACTGGAGGTGCATTTGCCAACACTGCAGAAGTGCATGACGGCTATACTAGTTAGACGTCATGTATTCATTTACTACCATTTTGTTTGTTACTCACCCATTTAATAGATTTTAATCACCTTTTCTAATAAGTTCAATTTGATCTGGCTTGTTGCAGGAGCATGCCACTGACAGTCTGGAGGTTCAGCATCAGGAACAAGCTTTAGAGACCTATCACACGGAGGCAGATGAACTTGATCAGTGGCTGTCAAGAATGCACGGTGCTGCAATGTGCATCATTAACACTAGACCTGCAGAGGAGACGGATGAAAAGCATCAGTTCACAGAATGCCAGGTAAGCACTTCAGAGTGCTCTGAGTAATACATATGAATAACACTTAAATCAACTGAAAGTGTTTATAAATATTAAGTTAACTGAGTATAACGAACTGAGTAAATTGTACAACGTCTCACAAAAGTAGTCGTAGAAAAAGTATTTATCCATGTAGAAGAAGGTGCTCGAATGAAACCAAAATCCAACCTTTGTGATGGAGAACTAGCGGTATATTACTTAAAAACCCAGTCCTCGCCAACAAACAAGGTGGGGACAGCATCATGCTGTGGGAAGGTTTTTCTTCAGCTGGAACAGGGAAGCTGTTGACGGATGGATGGAGCTAAATACAGAGGAAGCCTGGAATAAAGTTTTAGAGGCTGCAAAAGAGATGAGATTTGGGTGGCTTAAATTTCAGTAGAGAATACTTTAAAACATGCAGATGTCATTGCAGCAAAAGGTGGCTCCACAAACTCCAAACTCAAGAAGGTTTAATACAAATCATGGAGCATATTTAGTTAGAGTTTTAAAAACTGTGTCCTCTTCATGCCATGTCACAATGGCTTTGTGTTGGTTTAGAACATAAAATACGTATAAATAATTAAAAGAATGTGGTTCAACATGACTTCATGAGAATAATTTCAAGCAGTAAAAATACATTTACTCCTTGTAGTTGTTGTGCAATTATGATTATTTGATTATGAATATTTAATGAAAATTATAATTTAACAGTTAGTATTATTAATTTATAATTCCTAACCAAAATAGTCTAAAATGTTTAGATATTCCAAATATGCTATGAAATTGTGATTGTTGGGCTATTATTAGGTACTAACACCTAATAATTCTAATTAATAAATTGAATAATTAATTAATAATTATTAACCAAAGTCACCAAATGTTACTGTATTATCAGACAATTGACCAAAAAGGGATGATACGAGCACGGATCCTCGGGGATCAAATCACTCTTCGATACCAGGAATAACACTTTAGCTTGAAAGCATAATGTCAGTCAGTACCAGATATTTATGGATGAATGGGAAAATATTTAGAGTTTTGGATCCAAGGAGAATATGAGAAGCAGCAATGAGCTTTAATAGATATAAGCGTGTGCAGGTCTTTCCCCAGTGGCGTCCAGCTAGCAAGCAACCAACCAACAGCCAAGATAACCTAGCAGACCAGATAGCATAAAGTGTGGATAGGCGTTGGCTTGGATCACTAGCTGTTTGCCTCATGGTTCGGACAATGAAAAAAACCGCACACGGGAAACAAGTGTTAGAAGGAGAAGAAGGAAAAACAGAAGCAGCTCTTCAAAGCTTTGTTAAGCTTCTTCTAAGGCAACAAGAATGTAATGCCATAAGGTTAATGTCTCCAGATTCACTCGTGTCCGTGCGTTCGAGGAGGAAAAAGAAAACTTCCACAGTACTCCGATGTAAAAAGAAAATAAAAGCAAAAGTTTTATTCCACAGTTTCACAACATCTTCTTACAAGAGCATACAAAGGCATCCTGGCCTAAGCTGCAGCGCCTACTTCTGCAATACCTTCTAACCTCCCCCGCGCTGCCCCTCCTTCCCCTACAATCACAAAGTCCTGAGCTCAAAACTAGAAACCAGCCATTTCTCAAAACCTGTTCACAACACCCCAAGATATAAACATGAACGTAATAAAATAATTCTACTTGAATTTTAACCCTAAATTTATTATTAAATTACTATTTAAACAAAACAAGGTTTAACAGCAAAATAAATGCTATATATATAAACTTAACTTGGCTCCCACAAAGAAGTTAACTTCCCAGCATGTATAACAATCCACTCATGAGGAGATGCTCCAATGTGCCTGGCACAGCAACAAGAGTGACGTCAGTACATCCTCCTCATGTATCCTTGATCTGTGGATTCTGCGGGCAACAAAATCCCGGAACTGCAATGATTGCTGGGAGGTGTAGTTTGATCAGCCCTTCTTTCCGGAAGATGATGGCCCAACAAAGTAAATGGCAAGGCACTGAAGCACTGACAGAAGCAGCTCAGATTAATAGCTAATTTTTAACATTCATCTTTCCTTTCAATAATATTTTGCATACTACATCTTGCTTCTCAGAGAGGACAGGGGCTTCACATAGAGTAAACAACAGTGTTAGTGAAGTTAGAGCATTCAGATCTCAGGATCTGCTAAATGACTGCAGCAGGAGCCTTAAGAAGATTATGCTCAGGTCTCTGTGGGACAGAGGCGTGGTAAAAGCAAAGGGAGGAGACATTACAATTAATACAGCCTACTATTTGTGCTAGTAACAAAGCTGCTTGAATATCCAATTGGGGTAGTATTAAAGAGCACAGCGAGGAACAGACAGGAGGGTGAGACAGAGGGAGAACCTGCTGTTACTCAACACTTCAAAGAAGAGCAAATACTATTGGAAAACCTATGTCTGCTCAAAGATTGGAACATAACTTATTGATGGGCATTGGTGAACGCTGGGGACTTAAAATGGTGTTTACCGCAAGAGAATTGTCATTAGATTTGTCTGAGAGGCTATGCGCTGCAGAGCATGGAGTGTGAAGGATTAGTGTTAATATGTTGCACAGGACACAAGGGTTGGAAGGTGGGCCAAGGATGAGAGCTTTCTCTTGCCTGTGGCCGGGGAAAGCTGCCAGGCCTAGAGGGTCTGTTTTGTAGAGTGAGAAGACCAAAAAGGAGACACCATGTATGAGCTGGCCTCTCTGCTCCTGCTCCTGCAGAACATGCTGCTGGAGATTGAAGAAAAAGTGCTGGCCCTCACAGAGCTGTCAGTGCGCAGCGAGAACCTGCTGCGGGAGGGCCGAACAGAGACCAGAGCAGAGGCTGAGCAGTTGGCTGCAAGGTTACGCACGTTAAAGGGTGGTTTACTAGAGCTACAGAGAATGCTACAAGACAAACAGCTTAACATCCAGGTGAGCAGACTGTCTCTTTGAAGGTCTGTATGCACTAATGCACACAGTGTGACACTCATTCATTGCTGCTATGTTTGAATAAAACACGCCAAGTGACATCACAGGGTCTTTTCCAAAATCTCTAGTCTCTAGTCCACAATGTTTTTTAGATTTGCATTGTGCTGTTTATAAAAGCTGTCTCTTTAAAGGCCACATATAAAGAAGATACAAATCTTTACCATAATAGTTTTAGGAGTTTTTGTGGCTTTTTGTTTTTGCATCTTATTTATTTTTTTTATTAAAAGGGGTTGCTTATTTTACAATCCTATAAACGGCTGCTTCTGCAGGGTTCTCTGCAAGAGCCAGAAGATAGTGAATCAGACTCCAGTCTCTCTTCGAGTCCCAGTGTGCAGGACTGGCTGGCCCAGGCACGGACCACACGGACACAACATCATGAAGACAGTCTGCAGAGACAGAAGGTAACATTGGTTTACCACTCCTGCATAGCAGGAAAAAAGCAAAACTGTTGTGAAAGCAAACATTTTGTTTTTTTTAGCAGGATGGGGGCTTTCTGTGTCTTGCTCAAAACTGTTTGATAGCTTTGCAAATCCAGATTCCCCACCCTGTGCTGTGGAGCTCTGAAACTCCCCTAAAGTTTTCATAGGCCTCTTGGCTGCTTCTCTAAATCATGCCTGGCTTATTAATTTAGGTGGATGGGCATTTATTTATAGGTTTTTAGTTTTGCCATATTCTTTCTAGTTTTGGATCATTGATTGAGCAGGACTCTGAGACTTTCAAAACGGAATACTGTTTTATATCCTAACCCTGCTTTATAGTTCTCCACAACTGCTGTGTCTTTCTGTCTTCATCCTCCTGTTTGTTCACCAATGTTCTCTAACACACCTCAGCAGCCTTTACAAAACAGCATTATTTATAATAGTCTTAAATTACACACAGGTGGACTTTATTTACTAAATATTCAAGGTAAGGGGCTGATTATATATTCATGGCACACCTTTTTGATTTTTTTTTTTTGCAAAAATATTGAAAAACCTTGAAACCTTTTTCTTTTAATCCACCATTAGACCCTACTTTGTGTTGGTATATCTTTGATTATAATGTTGCAAAATGTGAAATAATTCAAGAGGTACAAATACTATTGCAAGGCACTGTAGCTAAACAGAATTATGGCAAAATATATATTTGTTTTAGAATAAATGCTAAATAATGTCTTGACTGAAGCGGCATTATTTTCATTAGGACTGGTATTTGTGTGTTTTCTTGAAGGAGCTGGAGGAGCAGCTTGCAGAGCAGAAAAAGTTGCTTCAGTCAGTTGCTAGCAGAGGGGAGGAAATTCTCATCCAGCAGGCATCACCCAGTAGTGCCAGGTATCTTAGAGATACAACTCCAATCAAAGTGTGTTTTAATAAACCGACCACTAATCACAGATGTGTTTGTTCCCTGCAGCACAACAGAACCATTCTCACCTGCAGCTTTGTCTGAGAGCAGGCAAGACCAGATGAGGCAGAGATGGGAAAGCCTCAGACTTGAGCTCAAAACAAAATTGCAGCTTTTACAAAAAACCCTGGATCAGGACCAAAAGCAGCCGGTACCTCATGTTTTTATTTTTTTATTTTTTACTGACTGCACATGGACGTCACAGAAAACTTCATAATGTGTTTTGGATGTTTTCTGTCTGTTTTTTCTTATGTAGGTGTTTTCTAGAGCTACTCGTGTAACATCAGGAGGGCCACTGTTTAAAGGAGACATCGAACCTGATAACCCCTCTCTGAAAACTCTTTATGACAGCTTCAGACAGACAGTTGAAGACATGACCACTCAGGTTATCACCCCTCTGATACTACTTTGTACATTCCAATGTATGTTGGTGGTAAATATTGATTAAATAATGTTCTTCCACTCTTTGTACATAGTCTGGTGGGGGAGGTGAAACACAGGTGGTTCAGATGGAGCAACAGCTCTTCACGGCTGTGTCAACCACGTCCTCCTGGCTGGATGGTGTTGAGAATAACGTCTTCTCTGGATCAGTGCTCATGGCTGAAAATGCAGAGACCCAGTTACAGAATCAAGAGGTACAAAATCAAATGCTTTTGCACTGGTTATTGTAGATGAGTTACCAGTTTCCATCTTTACAAGGTCATTTTGTCTTGTAATGCCTCATACTTCACATCCACCCTAAAACTAATTCATATTTCTATAGCATTGAAAAGGTATATTAAATTATTTTAAAGTATAAATCAATCACTGTCATGAATGTCATTCCTGGTCTTGGTTCTAGAGGGACCTCGCTTTGGTTTCGAACCAAATTATTAACAGGGCAAACAGCACATAATTCCCTATTCAAAGTTCAAAGGTTTTCCGAGTTCCTAAATTAGAAAAGTAAGATCCTTGACTTTACAAAATATTTTGACTTGTAATGACAGAGACAGCTTTTGATCACAACAGCATAGCAAGGTCTTAAAAACGTTTATGTCTTAAAGGTTTTGACACATCATCTGTGGATAAGAGGTTAAATTTGACCAGGTCTAAAACCATGGCGAAGGTTATTTGAAAAGTGAAGTTAAATGTGCCTAAGGGGTCAGATCTGAAGTGTTTGTTTTCACTACATTTTTCAGTTGAGCCCTGTTACCTCAAAGCTGAATGTTAACCGGAATAAATTGCTTTTCTTCTTCGCAGATCCTGGAAAATGATGTGAGACACGTGACAGAAGAGGTAAAGCTCAGCCAGGCTCTACTAGTTGGTTCTTCAGGGTTGAAACATGAAGACCGAGCGCTGCTGGAAGACAATCTGGACTGCCTCAAAGAGAGATTAGGAACTCTTGGTAGTGCTCTGGGTCAACGGCTTGATTACATGAGGACCAGAACACATGAGCTCACTGCCTACCAGGTTTACCTTTTATTTTGTTTCTTTTTTGATACCATTTTTCATGTTTTGTTATACTGATTGTTGGACTGTTATTGCACAAAGTACCATCAGATTATTTGTCATCATTTGTCCAAAACAGACTGAGCTGCAGCTTCTCCAAACTGCTTTAATTGAGACCAAATGCCAGATCCTTCAAGCCCTCGCTGGAGCAATGGATCAACCAGCTTCAAGACAAATGGAGGTAATGAAAGTAAGATCTTAAACAGACATGCTCTCAATCTGAGAGAGAAACATACTCCACGTGTTTTCAGTCATTCATAAATGTCATTCACTTCCTTCAGGTCATTGCCAGTGCAGAAGATACCTTAAAAGACTTGGAGCAGAGAATCATAGAGTTCAAAACCAGAGGAGCAGGACTGCAGACAGATCAGATTTCAGCAAACAAATTGTTTAAACTCCAGGTAATTGACGATGCAGATGAAATTTTATCATTTTAGTTGAAGCTGCTTCATATCAGTTTTACCTCTCCTTGTTCCAGTGCACTAGAAGGTTCTTAAAGACTTAATTAGTTTTCTTTTTGGCAAATAAAATCAACTAAACCACATTGTTTTCTGCATCTAGGATTCATATGAGGAGCTACTGATGACAGTGGGTTCGAGACGCAGTGGACTGAACCAAAACATTGCTCTGAAGGAGCAGTATGAGCGTGCTCTGCAGGACTTGACTGACCTTGTTGACACAGCTAAAGACAAAATGGCGGCTGATCAGAGAATTGTTGCGAGCTCTGTGCAGGAGGTTCAAAATCATCTTGACAAGCATAAGGTAGTTTCATTGTACTTTCAGTGCTTCCTTGAGCCTTGTTCCATTTTGTCATATTATTACCACAGACTTTGATGTGTTTTGTTGGGATTTTTACACGATAGACCAACACAAAGTAGTGCTTAAATTTAGACAACAATTCAAAGCAATATTTACCTGAATTGGAGTGAAATACCTTATGTACAAAGAGGTCATATTTTACTCGATATAACCTGCATGTTGGTTATTTGTGCACAAAGTAGATGGATTAAGAGAAAAAAGCAGTTTTTGGTGCCTTAATATTTTTGTTCCAGGGTTCTGAGATGTTTGCCTGAAGGCAGTAAATCATGTATCAGTTTCCCTCGCCTTATTTGCTACTTTGTGTCAGGCCGTCATATAAAATTGGACCTAAATATACTACTGGTCAAAAACTTTAAAAACACTTTTTCATTTAATGGTTTTCTTTATGTTCATGACTATTTACATTGTATGTAGATTCTCACTGAAGGCATCAAAACAGTGAATGAACACAAATGGAATTATGTAGCACACAAAAAAATTGTTAAATAACTTTAAATATATTTTTATTTTAGATTTCTTAAAGTAGCTGCCCTTTGCTGTGATGACTGAAATATTAACCTCTGGTCGTTTCTCAATGAACCTCTGGGAAGTTCTTTCAAGACTCTTTGGAAAACCATTTCAGGTGACCACCTCATGAAGCTCATGGAGAGAATGCCACGATATCAAAGCAGTAATCAGAGCAAAGAGTGGCTATTTTTAAGAATCTAAAATATAAAAATGTTAAGAGTTATTTCTACATAATTCCATGTGTGTTCATTCACAGTTTGTTGCCTTTGGTGAGAATCTACAATGTAAATAGTCATAAAAATAAAGAGACCCATTAAGTGAGAAAGTGTATCTAAAACTTTTGACCGGCAGTGTATATTGAAGTTTATGTTGTAACATGATAAAATGTGAAAATGTTCCAGGGATGTGAGTACTATTGCACGGCATTGTAATTGGGTAGAAGAGCAGGCTTTGTGAATGTTTAGAATTGACATCTTGAGACACTCAGCCTGTTGCCAGTGATGCATTAAAAAAACAGGTTGTTCTAATGTTTGACATCTTTTCTAGGAGTTTTTCCAGGGTCTAGAATCCCACATGATCCTAACAGAAACATACTTTAGAAAGATCAGTTGCCTGATGCTTCCCAAAGAAAACCAGACCTTGGAGGAAACGCTTGCTGAGGCTCGGAGTGTCTTGAAAGAAGCACACAGTAAAGGAGTTGAACTGGAAAGTATCCTGGAGGTGAGAAAATCATTAAGTTTCTATACAAACTTTAAACAAAAAAACGTTACCTTACAATACTCCAATTGTTTATATTGTGCTAGTCAGATTTTATTTATTTATTACCCTCATGTTTTAACTGTTATCTTTTTCTTGTCTCCTGCTTGTTTTTAGACTTGGTGCCATTTAGTGCAGGACTACCAGAATCTAAACCGGCAACTAGAAGCAGTTGAAGGAAGTATTCCCTCTGTTGGCCTTGTGGAAGAAACTGAAGACAGATTAATGGACAGAATCTCGTTGTATCAGGTGTGATATGTTATAAGTTCAGTTTTAGGGCACGGCATGCTCATATTTAATAGTTTAATCAAATCTGATTGCTTTGATGTAATTCATTCAGATGTTGTTAGAATTTGACCATCACAACCCTGTTCATCTGTACAGTTAATTAGTAGAAATTACTTGTGCAGACCTGTGAAACCTAAGGTTTGGTCAAGACTTAAGCACATTGCTCAAAGGCTTGCAAAGCTAAAGTCACAAGAAACTTGAGTCATTGTACCAAATAAGTTTTATAAAATGATAAATTTTGGTTTTGGGGTTCCTCTTTATAGGGTCTAAAGGGGAGACTGACAGAGCACCAGCACAAGCTCCACCAGGTGCTGGATGATGGGAGACAGCTGTCACAGTCAGTTTCCTGTCCCGCACTGGAGAATCAGCTGGCACTGTTAGGGGAACACTGGCTTAGCAACACAGCCAAGGTCAACAAGGAACTGCAACGCCTAGAGGCAATCTTAAAACACTGGACCAGGTCAGAAACGTGAACTGCTTTGAACCAACCAATAAAACTCATAAATATATTTATTAATGCATGGTATCGGGTTTTTTTTCATTCTCAATTTTGTTTCTGTAGGTATCAAAAGGAGTGTATGGAGATTAGCGAGTGGCTTCAATCTGCTCTGGAGCGTCTGGAGTTTTGGAGTTCGCAGGCCATGTTAGTCCCACAGGAGCTGGAAACCGTCAGGGACCATCTAGCTGCTTTTCTTGTGAGGCCACAGATGCAAAGTTTTTTTTCACTTTTTCATAAAATGTGCAAATATATATTTATGTTAGGGATTTCCTGTTGTCCACGATACCAATCTGAGACATTTAAAAAAAGAGTTTTGCCAAGGCAGAGTTCCAGTGAGATTTCCATCCGTTCGTCCATCCATCCATAATGCGATTATTGACATAGAAATCAGACACAACACAGTAATATTCTGAAATTGTTTCATAGCGGTTAAGGTTTAAAAGCCACTCCAAACTGTGAGAAAATGTGTAGGTAATATGGATTTTCAATGAATGAAACCTGGCTGTCAGAAAGAAAGAAAGAAAGAAAGCAGAGCTCCGTTTGGGACAACAGTCAGCTATCTAAAGACATTATGACAGTTTTATAGCAGTTAAGATCTATTACTAAAGTAAAATCCCTTCTAACTCAGAGGAATTTGAAATATTCTACAGATCTTTAATAGATGAAGACAGGGTTGTCACAACTCCTTGAAGGGGCAGGGATTTCTTTAGTTAAGATGAAAAGAAATATGATTAATTAGAATTTGACATGGCACGGTTTTTCCCTGCGCCTGCGCTGGTAGGGTGGGGAGTGAGTGTAGTATTATTTGTGTGGTTGCTCGGATCATGTGTTGGGAGTGGTGCCTTGAGATATCGATTTCATAGGATAAAACTGCCCTGGCACATGTAGGTAGCTAGCAACTCTATATGCCCGAAATGCCAAGACAGGACCTGTGGAAACAAAGAAAAAAACTAACAGATTTAAAATCAGTGAATGACCAATAATTCCTGACAGATGTGAACGCATTAATCTGTATATCAGAAGATAAAAATTAAAAAAACATTAAAACTTTACCAAATAAAGTCTCTTGGCTATGAGGAGATCGTTTCTCTCTCTGTTCATGTCTCTGAGACTCTAAAATCCGAAGTCCTTGTTCCTTTTAAAGAAATATTTCCAGCTAGGTTGTAGGATTTTGAATATATATATTTTGAATGCAAACTCTGTAAAAAAAAATCTTCAATATTTAGCATAGGTGACTGGGATTAAATGTTTGCCATAAAAAACATAGAACTCTTGTTATGTAATTTAAATTTGACCAGCAGAGGAAATGACTGAAATAAAAAGTTGGGGATATTCAATCGGTGAGAATTGTTTGCCATCCTCCCACCACAAAACTCCACCCTTCCTCCCCATCAGGGCTGTTTTCAGGGTAGATTTCTACCAGCCTTTTTATAAAATTCATATGAAGCAGTTTGCTTTAGTACTTCGCTAACGTTAGTTTTACTTTTAGTTTTGGTTTGATAATTTGTCTTGTAACATATTTCAGTCTGGTTTCAGTTGATCATGTGGAGACAAACTTCTAGAAAATGTATGCTTTGCTAATTCAAAAACCCAGTTCTTTGCTTTAATATAAAATGTAATGACTGGTGTTTCAGCTTCTGTTCATAGGTGAGGAAGGGGGCAGAGCAGATCATATGAGAAAGGCAGACGGGAATCCACATGAGCCAATATATTCCCTCGATTTCACTGTGAATATGAATGTAAAGACTGTAAATAAACTTAGAGTCTGGAGGAAAAAACAAATTTGTTTAACAAATTAATGTATGAGCCTCTATCATAGTTTAGGCAGCCATTCACATGAAAAGAGACTGTGATTGGCTGTGAAAAATGCAGCTGCATAGCTTGCTGGGGGAGTAGGTATCAGGATTTATCTTTTGTCCGGGACTCTGCTGCCAATCATTTAAAACTGATCAGATTGGGGCATCCCTAGTTTATTCACTGGAAAACATTCAACTTACTTCTTGTTCTAGGAGTTTTCAAAAGAGGTGGAAGGAAAGTCAAGCCTTAAGAGCTCAGTAGTCTCAGAGGGAAACCAGCTGCTGCGACTAAAGAAAGTGGACACAGTGGCGCTGCGTTCTGATTTGGCTCGCATTGACAGTCAGTGGGCTGAGCTTCTCACACGCATCCCAGTGGTTCAGGAGAAACTGCATCAGGTAACATCACATGCAACCACACTGAACAGGCTTAGCTCCTTCAGGGCAAAGAGAATTACCTCTTAGTACTGCTTCACTCAGAAACACACGTTTTATGTTATGGTTGTCCCAAAATCTGCAACACATGCTTTTTCCTTCTTCATTTTAGGACATGTACCATTTTCTCTCTCAACATTTGCTCTGTTTTTAGATCCAGATGGAGAAGTTGGCCTCCCGTCATGCCATTTCTGAGCTATGTAACTGGATATCACTGATGGAGAGTGTGATTGAGGAGGATGAAGAAAACCTCAAGAGTGCTGTTGGATCAAATGTGATTCAAGACTACTTGCAAAAATATAAGGTAGTACGTTTTTATATCTGCATTAATTAAGATTTTTAAATTGAATAATTTGAACTTTTAAAAAATTTACTAGTGACAGATATGTCAGTCTGAACATTATAAGGATTTGGTATTCCAGCACCGATTTTAGACAATTTTAATTTTGTTTTAAGGGCTATAATAGATTACCTAAAAAAAGCATAAATCAAATATATTTACTGTAACCCTTTGAAGTTAATGTACATTAGAGTTCTAATATTTCAGAAATTTGGCCAAAAATCTCTCATGCTGGAAAATCTTTTGATTTCCCTATTTCCTGTGTTTTAGGGATTCCGAGTAGATTTAAGCTGTAAGCAGCTGACTGTGGACTTTGTCAACCAGTCAGTTCTACAGATCGGTGGTCAGGATGTTGAGAGCAAGCGCAGCGACAAAACCGACTTTGCTGAGCGTCTGGGAGCCATGAACCGACGCTGGCAGATCCTACAAGGCTGCATCAATGAGAAGGTGAGATCATAATTACTGAGATTATTACGGCATATCTCAGCCATGTTGTTCAACAGCATACCACAGAGTCTAAATATTTTACTTTATATAATAAAATTAAGATCCAGTTCCTTGAGAACCTTTTAAAGATGTGGCTGGAGTATGAGAGCAGCGTTCAGATCCTCAAGTCCTGGATGACATTTCAAGAAGAACGGTTAAAGAGGAAACACCGAATAGAAGATTTGACCTCTGTGCAGAATGCTCTCAAAGACTGCCAGGTAGGTCTAACTTATTACTCCAGCTCACATCATTACAATCTCGCAGTTATGTTTATTTATCAGGGGAAACCTTTTTGGATATTTTTTAGGAAATGGAAGAGCTGCTGAAAGAAAAAGAGAAAGAACTGGAAAGAGTAGAGGAACAGGGCTGTGCTCTTGTCCAGAACAAGACAGATGAGGCCTGTGCTATCGTCATGGAGACCCTCCAAAGTGTCAATCACACCTGGGCCAATCTGGACCACTTGGTAATTAGATAGTTTTTATTTCAGCCTACATATTTAACGAGATTGTTGGGTTATCCTGTAACTGCTATATCCTGTTTGTCCCAGATGTCTGTTCAGGCCAGATCTTTCAGTTTACCAAGCGTCTCTTTGTGTTTTCTCATTTCACCATTTCATCAACAGATAGGACAACTTAAGATTAGCCTGACTTCAGTGCTGGATCAGTGGACTCTATACAAACGGGCTTCAGAGGAAATCAATGGCTATCTGATGGAAGGAAGATACTCTGTATCCCGTTTCCGCCTCCTTACGGGCTCCCTGGAGGCTGTTCAGCTGCAAGTGCAAAGTTTGCAGGTACTTTAAGATAAAGTTTGGATTTATTGAGCACATAATTTAGCATTAGGATATTAGTATATTTCTGAAGCCATTTTGAAGTTAGCATTTTGTATTTTGTTTGGAAAGGATCTGCAAGAAGAACTGGAGAAACAGGAAAGCAGTCTGAGAAAGTTTGGTGCTGTGACGCACCAACTTCTCAGGGAGTGTCACCCCTCAGTGTCAGATTCCCTCAACAATGCCCTCAAGGATCTCAATGCAAGGTGATTTTTTTAATAGATGCTTGTTTTATTGTTTTTTTTCTTCAAAGCCTGTACATAACCATTTTTTTTATACACTGTCATTATGCACACTCAGATGGACTGGCCTACTGGAGGAGATAGCAGAGCGTCTTAAGAGCAGTAAAGCCCTCCTTCAGCTATGGCAGCGCTACAAAGAACTTCATGAGCAAAGCTGTAGCAGCATTCAACTTCAAGAGGAAAAAGCAGACCAGCTCCTGAAGAGCACCTGCAGAAAGGACATTGCTGATGAGGAGGTTTCCAACTGGATCCGAGAATGCAGTGTGAGTTGGCCCACGGTGATGGGGTTTACATCAGACAATCGTTGATGTACAAAAGTTGTTTTCTTCTTAAATTTTATTGCATGCAGAATATTGCAAAGGTATTCATACAAATTAAATTTTCACATTTGGTCATGTTACGACCAAAAACGTGAATGTCTAATTGTCAAGTGTAAGAGAAATGACACGGTTTGCAAATGTTGCCACAGATTCTCAGTTGGATTTAGGTCTGGACTTTGACTAAGCCATTTTAATACATGATAATGCTTTGATCTTAACGATTCTGTTATAGCTCTAGCTGTATGTTTAGGGTTCCCTTTAAGGCATTCTCTCAGTATCTCACTATGGGAGTACGCTCAAAAGTACTAGAAGTATGGTGCAGTAAAACTTCTTAG